>NC_060123.1:246246098-246871098 GCF_021461395.2 Schistocerca americana | reverse complement strand
AGTTCCTGTGCGCCACATTCAATGTGTTGGATGCAAATGTAACGGGCTGTTCTGTGCCAGCGGCGTATTTGTTGACACCGTGACATCGATGTCACAATCTGATGCATCAGTGACAATTGTTAAATGTTTGTTTGGATGGAAGATTACTAAAAAGCGGCCGACCTAAGGTATTTGTTAAGTTGCAAGACAGCCTTCTGTCACACCTCTGACCATGCAAACCGAACAACTCTTTTATGCAATTCATTAAGGGGGTAGAAAATCTGGGCCGCATTGGGAATAAACTTTCCATAATAATTTACTTTACCAAGAAACAACTGAAGCTTTTGGAGATTGAGATCTTTAGGAGCTGGTAAGTTAGTGACTGCATCCAAATTATCCTTTGTGGGTATGAGCTCATCTTTACTTAATGCATGCCCCGAGTACTTGACATTCGGCTCAAAGAAACTACATTTGTCGAAGCTACAATGCAGACCACGGGTTTTTTGCTGCCATACAACATCTGTAGGTTGCACAGGTGCTGCTCTCTCATGGACCCAGTAATTAGCAAGTCATATAAATAATTAACACAGTTTCGGTACCTTGGATGAGCTGCTCAAGCTCTCTCTGAAATATCATGGGAGCACTTACGAATCCAAATGACAACCTGTTATAATGATATGAGTCAAATGACGTATTAATCGCTAAAAATTGTTTTGTCTCATCATCGACAGACAACTGCAAATACTTCTCAGCGAGATCTGTGTTTCAAAAAAATATGTCTGAAAAATAATGGTCCCCAGCCAATTTTGCCAATAATTCCTCTGGCGTAAGAAGTGGATACAAAGCAACATTTGGTTGAGCATTAAAGTAAGACTTAAAATCACTACAAATTCGAAGTGATCCATTAGGTTTCTTAAGTACGACCCTAGGCATAGCCCAATGGCTAGATCATACTGGGGATATAACTCCCATACGCTACAACTTATCTAGTTCTGCTTTGACTTGGTCCCACGCGGCAAAAGGCACTGCCAACTGCTTTAAGGATGCGTGGGCCTGGAACCGCATTTTAGATTCAAACAGCTGCTTAAAGTGCACACATAACGTATCACAATCTGTGAATGGAATCGCAGATGAAACTAGATTTACCTGGTCCTGACTTTCAAAACCAAGTGGTAGAAGCGTCTAAATGAAAAAGTTACTTGACGTCCAAAGTTGACTGCTAGCAAGTTTAGTTGCTAAACTATATCTCTATATTTAGCTTGGACTACGATGTGGCCCAACAATGGGATGAACTAGCTATTGTTTGTCATCACTTTATGCTGAGGAGGCCTCAGCTGCAAGGAGCCAATCCACTGGTACAGTCCTGCTCAAAAGTATCCGAACGACCTGAATTGAATTTCGCCTTATTCGCATGCAACCCGCATAACGCAGCTGTCTAGCAGGTCCACTAATCGCTCCTTGGTACAGACGTTTGACTATTGAAAATGGTTCCAACAGGTCATCACCACACTGCTCTCTATCGCAATAACTCAAGATGTAAAGGAATACCACGATACTACAAATATCAGGGAACACCTTATCACAGATAAGACTGCCCTTGAGGCTTGTAAGCTCACTTTTGTTACAACAAATGACATACCTGAAATGTTACCACCCTCATTAATACGTCAGATAGGTAATGTACGTAGTAATTTCGTCGTATTCATGATTTCCTCTTCAAAGTAACATACTGTACTTATTATTTAACACAAAATGACATTGAAAATTTAAGTTATTCACGAGCAGCTTGTTGAGAATATGTATGAACTTCAAATCATACGACGAACCGTCTCGTTCTGCATATGGATTCATACCCAGGTAATGCAGACTAAGCAAATATTTCGTGACTGACGGAAACTAACAGTCATTCCTGATTAGGCATACAGAGAGTGATATACCTCGATTTTAGACAGTACCAGTTAGCAAATATCTACATTAAATTACATAACGTAAACATTTTTAACGGATGTGAATCCCTACCCAGCATCTAATGTCGCTGTTAACGAACAGCCACTCGTCCTCCCACCGACACATGACTCGGGAGCTCAACAGCGAGGTGAGTGCGTGCAAGGGGATAGCACACTGAGATACGTGTGGACCAAGGAAGCGTGTCTTGATCCACACGTATCTCAGTGTGCTATCCCCTTGCACGCACTCACCTCGCTGTTGAGCTCCCGAGTCATGTGTCGGTGGGAGGACGAGTGGCTGGACGTGACTGACAATAAGCTCCGTCTAGTCAAGCCCACAACGCGTGTGTGGTGTACTTCCTTTCAGCCCCATCGACGGGACGAGGTTCTCCTCACTCGGCTTCGAATAGGCCACAGCCCTATGACGCATGGCTTCCTGCTCCGGCGGGAGGACCCTCCACTGTGTGGTGCTTGCGGCGTCCAGGTCACTGTGCGCCACGTTTTACTGGATTGCGTTTTATTTTCTGACCAGCAGGCCGCGGCTGCCTTGCCAGCGGACCTGCCAACTCTTTTAGGCAACACTCGGACGAATGTGGTTAAAGTTTTAAAGTTCTGTGCCATGTCGAATGTTTTTACAAAGATTTTAGGGAGGGGATTTTAACTTGTTTCCTGTGTGACAAGCTCGCCCATATTTTATGTAAGTGGCCAGACACTGACGGTTTCCTATGTCATTCTTGTCGCTATGTTATCCCTTACCTTAGGTTTTACCTTCTCAGGTCGTATTTTCCCTCTTTTCCTGCTTTGAGTGTGTTTTTCAGTTTTATTAGGTCTCTCCACATTCGTTCCTTTTACTGTGTGTCAGGGCGCTGATGACCTCGATGTTGAGCGCCCATAAACCCCAACACACACACACACACACACGAACTACGAGAGACGTTAAATATCGCTTCTTCACAAATAACTTACTTGAAATGCCGTGAAGTAAAGCTTTGTGTTGGATAGGGATTCGAACCCAGAACCTAATCGGATTGTTATCGAAGCACAATCAACTGTGACATATCGGATTTTGTCGGCAGTAGCTAGATGTTTTAACTGAAATGACGAGACGAAACATTAATTTTTTCCTTCCCAGGACTCCAACCCGGCATCTATCGCTGTTATATTCTAGAGAAAACGAACGTTAAATATGGGTTTCTTACACCAGCAACGACATGTGAGCTTGTCTGAACTTGAAATAATTTGACGAAGAGTTCAGTGCTGACTGGGAATCGAACCCCACACATATCGTTGTTGACTACACACAAAGAGAAGTCAGCTACCGAATTTTTCTCCACCAGCAGATCGGAATAACATAATTGAACTTAAACTGATCTCGCAAATAGTTCTGTGTCTCACTGTGAGTCAAAAACGTCAGATATCTTTAGTGTTGACAACGAATGAAAATACAATAATAATCAAATTTATTATCCACCAGCAGATAGGCGTTCTCATGCTAGAGCTTGATAATACATAATAAAAACTTTAGTGCCTGGTCAGGATTCGAACCCATTCACGCGCACTATGTGGAGATGTTGAGAACTCTGCAGTTTTGAACAAACAACAAGTTGTAGTCGAGCTGTATTGTCACGAAGAGATCAAAATCCGCGTTAAGGGCGGTCTGAGTTGCATTCCAAGTTCAGAACCAATTTTATAGACATACAGAAGCTCAAATAAAAGATGGAATAAGTGTCCTGTGACCATATATAGCGTTTGTTTCGTCACTAGAAATAAATAACTAGTATAAGAAAGGTTACTGGTAATAGAGTTTCTACATGTCGCCACTCCTGACTTTATTGTGGTTCAACCTAATGTCTACTTGGTAGAGAAGGAATATCATGTTTAATGTGAATTTCAGACCACAATGCCGTTATCCCTTCTTCACTTGACGTAGCCAGAAGAGAATAGAATCTGTCTCTTCCTATCAAAAACCATTGGCAGTAGTTGGAATTGAACCCACAGCATTAGTATATGAAACTATCATCAATACAACAGAATACCAAATCCTCATTTGTCTAGCATAACGCCGTTGCGCCACATTGGATGAGAATTCTGACACACGGGCTCCCTGTAGTGGTTTTTCAGCATGTTCAGTACATTCATTTACTTTGTTGACCGAGTCGCGATGAACTAGCTGCCTGGGCTACCCAGTGCATCTGCCTCGGCTACCCAGTGCATACAGTCGACTCTATTTTGTAATCATTGAAATAAAATCACGTAACTGCTACCTTCACAGAACTGCCAACAGTGTGGGATGCAGAAATTTAAATAGGAAGTGTTCTTTTCCAGTTGCGCTACTCTATTGCGCTATCTGTTTGTTGAAAACGTCGTGCAGTACAAAAGAAAAGCTTTAACTGTTTGTCTCTCAGAAGTCTAGATCCGGCCATATGCATTATCTCACAGCACTGTGGAATGTGGAAGTTCTGGAGGAATTGTTGTTGACTTCTGGAGCCACTGTAGTTACGTATCAGCTAGTAGCGTAACGGTAAAGCGTCATGCACCATATACCGGGTGATCAAGAAGTCAGTATAAATTCGAAAACTGAATCAAATCACGGAATAATGTAGATAGAGAGGTACAAATTGACACACATGCTTGGATTGACATGGCGTTTTATTAGAACCAAAAAAATACAAACGTTCAAAAAATGTCCGAAAGATGGCGCTTCATCTCATCAGAATAGCAATAATTAGCATAACAAAGTAAGACAAAGCAAAGATGATGTTCTTTACAGGAAATGCTCAATATGTCCACCATCATTCCTCAACAATAGCTGTAGTCGAGGAATAATGTTGTGAACAGCACTGTAAAGCATATCAGGAGTTATGGTGAGGCACTGGCGTCGGATGTTGTCTTTCAGCATCCCTAGAGATGTCGGTCGATCGTGATACACTTGCGACTTTAGGTAACCCCAAGGCCAATAATCGCACGGACTGAGGTCTGGGGACCTGGGAGGCCAAGCATGACGAAAGTGGCGGCTGAGCACACGATCATCACCAAACGACGCGCGCAAGAGATCTTTCACGCGTCTAGCAATACTTTGTTTTTTTTGTTTTGTTCTAATAAAACCCCATGTCATTCCAAGCATGTGTGTCAATTTTTACCTCTCTATCTACATTATTCCGTGGTTTATTATGTTTTCAAATTTATACTGACTTTTTGATCACCTGGTATAAGACTTCGTGATTTTGAGTACATTCAGTGCTACATTTTTTAAAACGCAATTCTGCTGTCTGCTGAAGTTATCAATCTAATGGAACTTTGAACATAATTCCCTTCACTTCTCAACCCAAAATAGTCGCATTTCGAAGAAGTGCTAACTTCTGTGACATTTTGTTCTTTTCAGGTTTAATAGACAGCCAGGCAGCAGATGCATCTCGAAACTTTTGTATTATGTATCGTGCCCAAATACGTCATAAAAGTATTTTCTACTTTAGCTGTCGTGTGGTAGTGGCATTTTATTCTTCTTCAAACCTGTTTGACAGCTTTAACTCAGAACAAGTTTTCTACATGCATGTAATCAATAAACTGCATGTGCAGTGTCAGACTGTTATAGATAACATCAGAGAATTCCCATATATCATTGATGATTAGTTTCTCTCTCATGTTTACTATTGCTTTAACAACACTAAAAGAAACCTTGCGAAAATCGTTCCTTGTATTGTAAGAAAGGAAATAAAACTACCCATGATAACCTTACGACAAAAATCTGTTTTAAGAAAAATTAAGTATCTGTACACAAGCGTACCTCCATGGGCATGTATTAGTAAAATACTACTCACTTAGATTTCGATAGGGTCTGTGTTTAATTGGTATGCTGTATCATACTCAAGAGATATGCAAATGTGCAATTTCATAAATAAAGTTATGTATTCCCAGAAACCCAAAATTGGCTTGTCAGCAGTGGAAAGAGGCGTTACCTGTTGTGCAACATTGTAAGTTTGTCACCATTGCACTATGAGCTGAAAGTATTTTTTTGCGATTTCCTTATCGATGTTTGATCTGACTGCTTATAGTTCTTTCACAAAAGGGATAAAAACGTTACAATCAGCGAGGGTGGAGCCGCGAACCAGAACAGAGGCTTTTTTACAGGTCAGCACGTTACCACAGAGCTAGCGAATAGGTCCATGAGGATTATATAGCACGAGTCATTCAAATGGAAAGGGAATATCAAGTGAATTTAGCGAGTCAATTCAATACCATACGCGAAAGTGATTGCACTGTCACAATGTTGCCAAATGTTTGTGACGATGCTGCCAGTTCTCAGCTGTGCTAGGAACAGCTCTGTAGCGGTATGCGAGGAGAAGCCCGTGCTCGTGTCATAGGAGGATATGCAGAGGAGGCGCGGGGTTTGGTTAATATGCAGCGTTTTCTCCTACTAGTTGTGTCAAATATTCAGGTGTATAATCTTCCATCACGATTATAGTTTCCCACAAAATATATACGAATAAAACACCTTGTTAATTTGTGACAAAATTTTATTTCAGTACAATAAAAAGTCTTTGGAAATCAACTTTGCCCACCTGTCACGAAAAGTAAGATTAACACTTTGCACCTCGAAATCGATTGCATCTGTGTGCAGTCTTGTGATCATACAAGTAGAGTTTCATGAATTGCACGACAATGTAGAGAAATGTTGGTGCGAATGGAAGCTATAAGAAACACAGTTAACTAATTATTCAGTGCCACGTAATAATCAATTCATATGAAAATTCAGAAGATAAGAAACTAAAAAGTATGCCCATTAAGACAGAAACTAAAGTGCAGATGCGGACACTGTGCAGATCTGCGCTTCTTCATCTTCAGATGTATACAAATAATGTATACTAAACAGTGTATTCATTGCTTTCGTAATGTTTCCCTCTTGGTTAGTCTTCTAATGATGAACTGGATCCACATTCATGAGTCTGATTGTTTCTTTGTATCCTTCCAGCTACTATCTTTATGTGTTATTGCTCGGTGTTCAAAACGAAAAATATTATGCATGCTCCCACGAGGTATTAGGACGAGGTCGCAAGAAGGCTAACGAATTATAATCAAAATACACTGAGACGCCAATTTGTCTGTCGTCATGGTGTTAAGTCGACAGAAATAGTTGGGTATTATTGCCTGCATCACCAGCATCCTGTTGTCGTCTTCTCTTACTGAGATTTTCATATTACTCTGAACACAAGACGTCGACATAAATGTGTATATTCTTCGTGACGAAACATCCCACATCCCATTCATCCTGATCTATTCGTTACATGCATCGATAGCAATGAGTGATAGGAAAGCTGTTGTGATGTGACAAATAACAATAACAATGGTAGTAATAACAAATCAGTAATCAAGGATGTTTACTGCATTACAGACAATTGTTAACGATTAACAAAATAACCAAGAAAGGCTGAGTGTTTAATTGGCGCACTGCATAGGTGTTCTTACCATTTTCTTACTGAATTCTGTTCTGGTTGTTTGCAAAGAGAAGAGGAAAAACCTTGCAGCCATACATAAGGCAAGTACAACGAGATATTACCTATCAACTATCCTTGCTTTATATCACGAGACGAACATGGCGTCACCATGCTGATATTTGAAATACATTTCTGTTTTCTCTCTCTGTCTCTCTCTTTTTATTATTCTTTTTATGTTTTGAGGAAAGCATCGAGAAGCGCGAGTAATAAGCAAGCAGGCATATAATCCATTTACAGTTATTTTCATCGGGATACATAATGCAAAAATACATCTTTTAAGTGTGTTATTGCATAATTACAATTATTGACAGTCTATTCGTGAGCTTGCTCGCATTCAGTGGGGTGAAACATATCACAGAAGCAAGCAAAACACAAATATTTCTTGCACCATGCGCAACACACAAACGAAATATCGCTGCGCTGACGTGTTTTCCGATATATTGCTCGGAAAACATACCTGATTCATGCTGCTAAATACAGCTCTATCAGATATCAATTTGGATGCGTACCAAGTGTATAAATGTATATCTTGAAATACACAGAAAGGCACATAGAGGTATTCAACTGAAACATAGCCATGACCAAGATCGTCTTGACAACTCGAACGTTGACAGTGCTCGGCCGGTTACTTACGTTTACTGGTATCAAAGCTACAGCATGAAAACACAAAAATGTTAATAACCCGAGGACCATTAACTTTGGAACCCATAGTAAAGTAAAGCAGTTGGAAGACTGGTTTGAACACCACACTGCTTTAATAAGCACTGTCCTGTTTGAGGTGGTATGCCGTTGTTTTGAGTTGACTTGCCTAGCCAGTTAATAGGGGAACCTACAGTTTAACATGGTTTTCGGACCACAGCGCAACTCGGATAGCTTAGAATGAAAATCTTTATGGTAATTTCAAAGGAAAACAATTAATTTTCTAAAACATTCTCTCTCATACACAACTGAAAACAGGTCGTCGACCAAATCATATGGAAGAACTGACAGCGACATATATCTGAGGCAGTAAGATCCCTTGGCTTTTGGTTTGGCAGTATTCGACAGCCATTTCTAGGCGCAAGTAAATGAAGAAAGGCAGCGCGTTTTTGTTATCAAGTAACATCTTCATCAATTACTTTAGTTTTAATGTAATCTACGAGTAATTGCTGATGTTTGATATTAACATGAAAAAGATTCCGTAGATAGGGAAAGAATCTGTTCTTGGGCAACTACTTCTATAACGACCAAAAGCCATTAAATGATCTTCAGGCACATGTGTTCCAGCAGCGGTATCAAGAAAATGATGGTAATAATCGAATTATCCGGTAACTTCACACTTCACAGTGGATTTTTCTCGGACTAAGACATTTGCTGAATTAGTGAAAATTTCAAAATGGCTTCACATCGAGGCTATAATGCCTAGAAGAGTCTTTACATCCTGCTGACATGAGAATAGCAAAATCTCCGCGTCAGAAGCTTGCTTTTACTTAACCATTTAATAGACTCGTATTTTTTCCACCGTGGCTAATTTTGTAAGCTAAGCACATCAATCCGTTACAGCACACTCCTGGGGCTGGGAAATGTGGCCACAATGGCCTGGTGGAACGAACTATCACAGGTGTAATGCGTGGGTTCAGGAATTTACTTTTAAGAGACACAAACAGATTTGCTTTACCTCTGGTAACCTGAAGAGAAAGACGTTATAATCCAGAATCCGCATTAAACATCACGTTCCTTCATTACCAACTGGGCAGAGCCAGTTCACGTTGGATAATGACATAGGCGGAAATCATGGTAAACAGAAACACTATCGCCAATAAACTTACTTACATTAGAAAATTTTATTTTATTTGATGAACCGATAGCCATTTAAAGGAACAGGGCTCTTATTTTACTTGTACTTGATTGAACTATAGACGTTGAAAAATTTCGTGCTGGACTGTGATTCGAATTCGTATCTCCTCTTTCGAGGATCTGAAACTCTTGGAACAGTATAGTTCAATCATTTCGTTCCTTTTCCCAAGACTGCAATCTTCTCTAGGTGTCCTCCAAAGGTATGTGGGTCAGAATCCTGATCCAGTACAAAAATATTCATAATTTCACTTCAAGCCCTATCAAGTGCACACCGGCCTGCTAGTGAAAATTAACGTGCATTTTTAATGTCTATTCATGTGTTGCCAACAAAGGCAATAGGCGTCGTTATTTCTGGTCAAACACGCACACATCCTACTGTTGGTGAGTAAGCACTTGAAACTTAAACTATACTCGTGGATTTTAAAGAAGGGCGGTAGGTGTGCGGTTCGATTGTCGCTCAGGCACAAAAATTTGTATCCTTATTTCGATTCAAACACCTAGCAGCTGGTTAGGAAAACCGATACGTAACATTTGATTTTGCATAGTTAACAATCCGCTTACATGTTGGGTTCGTATCTCCGTCACAGAACTTCACATCATGCACTTCATCTTTAAATGCATGCACACTTTGTTACTTCAGAATAGAGGTATATCAGACATCTTTCGTGGTTACTTAACAGGGATGAAAGGGTCTTGATAGGAGTCCCGGTTCATTACCGAAACTGTTGTCTTTTATTTTCACGTTTAGATTTGGTTACTGATATTGGCGAAAATTTCGGTAATTCATGGCCCTTAAGCAAGTAGACGTTAGGTTGAACCACAATAAAGTGGTGACATGTAGAAACTCTATCACCAGTAACCTTTCTTATACTAGTTATTTATTTCTAGTGACGAAACAAACGCTATATATGGTCACAGGACACTTATTCCATCTTTAATTTGAGCTTCTGTATGTCTATAAAATTGGTTCTGATCTTGGAATGCAACTCAGACCGCCCTTAAAGCGGAATTTGATCTCTTCGTGACAATACAGCTCGACTACAACTTGTTGTTTGTTCAAAACTGCAGAGTCCTCAACATCTCCACATATTGCGCGTGAATGGGTTCGAAACCTGACCTGGCACTAAAGTTTTCATTATGTGTTATCAAGCTCTAGCATGAGAACGCCTATCTGCTGGTGGATAATAATTTTGATTTTTATTGTATTTTCATTCGTTGTCAGCACTAACGATATCTGACGTTTTTGACTCACAGTGAGACACAGAACTATTTGCGAGATCAGTTTAAGTTCAATTATGTTATTCCGATCTGCTGGTGGAGAAAAATTCGGTAGCTGACGTCTCTTTGTGTGTAGTCAACAACAATATGTGTGGGATTCGATTCCCAGTCAGCACTGAACTCTTCGTCATATTATTTCTAGTTCAAACATGCTCACATGTCGTTGCTGGTGTAAGAAACCCATATTTAACGTTCGTTTTCTCTAGAATATAACAGTGATAGGTGCCGGGTTGGAGTCCTGGGAAGGAAAAAATTAATGTTTCGTCTCGTCATTTCAGTTAAAACATCTAGCTACTGCCGACAAAATCCGATATGTCACAGTTGATTGTGCTTCGATAACAATCCGATTAGGTTCTGGGTTCGAATCCCTATCCAACACAAAGCTTTACCTCACGGCATTTCAAGTAAGTTACTTGTGAAGAAGCGATATTTAACATCTCTCGTAGTTCGTTAACAGCGACATTAGATGCTGGGTAGGAATTCACATCCGTTAAAAATGTTTACGTTATGTAATTTAAAGTTGATATTTGCCAACTAAAATCGAGGTATATCACTCTCTGTATGCCTAATCAGCAATGACTGTTAGTTTCCGTCAGTCACGAAATATTTGCTTGATCTGCATTAGCTGGGTATGAATCCATATGCAGAACGAGACGGTTCGTCGTATGATTTGAAGTTCATACATATTCTCAACAAGCTGCTCGTGAAATTTAAATTTTTAATGTCATTTTGTGTTAAATAATAAGTACAGTATGTTACTTTGAAGAGGAAATCATGAATACGACGAAATTACTACGTGCATTACCTATCTGAGGATTGTTGCGCTCGCTTACGCCATTGTTGCATGATTGTTGCGCGTCCGTATATTTACTTGATCCGTGTTGCAGAAGAATTCACTTCCGGTCTGTGTTATTCTTATGGAGATACCGCGCTGATAACGAATAATTGCTGAAAAATGACTTATTTAAACAGTATACGTACTGTTTGGGTGGTCCACTGAGTTTAGGAGCGGGGACGGTGGGTGGGTCTCGCGTAATACATGTCTTATGCGAGTTATTGCGCTAGAACTTGAATTCGGACTTAGTTTCTGGCCGCTGCAACACAACACGGGTCCTAGTATTACTAGACCCGTGTTGCAGAAGAATTAGGTTCCGGTTGCGCAACGGCGCTGATAACGGCTGATAAGGCTCCCTGCAGGGGTCCAGCGGCACTTCCTGTTTCAGCGGCAGTCGCTCCGCGTCCGCCGAGCAGTGCGGATGTATAGGGCTATTCATTATGAGGAGCGTCTAGCGGTGTATTTTAGAGTTGTCGATTATAAAATCGAGATTCTTATATTTACTTGATCCGTGTTGCAGAAGAATTCACTTCCGGTCTGTGTTATTCTTATGGAGATACCGCGCTGATAACGAATTGGTCGCGCCAGACCGCTCGTGCGGATAATCGGCTATAGTTGTAATCGCGACATTAACATCAGGCAAGACATTTTAGAGGACTAGAATTCAGTAACACGAAGCCTTTAATCGAACTCATTACATTCAAAATTTGTCACTACTAGACTCACACTACCTTTCAAGCTTGGTTTGTTACTGCTGTCATTTCGAATGGAAACGGTGTTGAGTGTCAGAATACGCAAGTCGTATTCTTATAGGCGCGAGCTTAACGTTTCCTGTTTCACGTCTGCACTGAAATGTCTCCCCAAACTGCTTTATTCAAAAAACTGGAATTCAAACCCAGTAGTTGCGTACTATTAAACTAACTTTTTTTTCCTTGTAGCTTATCAACCGCCGAGCTTCTAGAAAGTTATCACACAAGTACATTTACACAACTTCTTTGTTTGTGCTAGTGTTATTAGCTTAGAAAATGTACTTCGAAGCCCACATTTCTACTGTTTTGTCTGCAGGTATAACGTATACATACAGCAACCGAGTGAGCAAGAGTTCACATGGGACCACTTTCTACGACCTTTCGAGAGTCGCCTCTGGCTGTGCACCATGACGTTGGTAGTCACTACTTGGGTGGTGCTCAGAATGCAGAGGAAGTTTGGACAAGCTTCCGAGAAAGAAGGAGATGACAAGGGAACATACAGCGATTTCCTGCAGGTCATGGGAATATTCCTTATGCAAGGTAAGGGCATAACTTTTGGATAATTGAAGCTATGTGGCTTAAATCTGCATGGAAGCTTACGATGAGCACATAAATTTATCTTTTTTACTTGAAAAATAGGAACGGCACTTACCTAACGCTATACGGGTCGTTTCCGTAAAAGCGGGCAAAAGTGTAACAGGACATAGGGAATGCTCCACTGAACAATTTGAGGTTGGAAGCCTGAGGTCGGGTGATGTGGAAGTAAACTTGTCTACCGCTTTGTCTAGCATTAGTGTTTTCCACCTTATTTATAAACTAACATACATAAAGTGATTCTTCAGTTTCTCCCGGCGTATTTCTTACTCGAACAGTACACGGGTGTACTGCCGGTCCATAGTGTCCAACGGGCACAATATTTCGGCGATCATACATGTCGCCATCGTCGGGTGCGCTGACGAACTGAGCTCCTGAGCCACTGCAGAATATATTGGGGTATCTAGGATTGCCCAGTCTGAAAATAGAAGTTCAAGCCTTGCGGCTACGCCTTCAATAATAAAAAATGACAATAAAACAAGAGCTTTTTGGTTATCTTGTTTTTTCTGCATTTAAATTGGCTGAATGTTGTTTCTTTATTTTTTATTTTAGGTTTTTTAAATTTTTTTATTTTTGTTATTTTTATTTTTATTTTTTCCCCATTCGCTCACACATTCACACGATATATACATTGTACACACTGATACATATTACAGTGAACACATTTGCACACATATGCATTCTATTTTTTAAAAAAATAAAAAAATAAAAAAAATAAAATTAATTTTAAAGATTTTAAAATATATATACACAAGATGTATAGTCTTGTTATTCGCTTAGGTCGTTGGGCCATCTGGTGGAGGCCAGGTAGTGCTCCCTGCGTCCAAGTTCTCGTACGAGGTTGTTATCTGACTGTTGTGTGCTTTCGTAGAAGCCTTTGTCAGTGGTTCTGAATCGTTCGCTCAAATAGGGTACCCCTGCGAGTTGATGAAGTTCGTTCGTTGGGAACCGGTATGGCAGGTGGAGTGCCCTTTTCAGAGCACGGTTCTGAATTCTTTGTAACCGTTCCATGTGGGCTGGAGCAGCATTGCCCCACACAACAGCGGCTTAGTCCAAGATTGGTTGCACCAATGCGAGGTACAATATCACCCCCAGTCTTGATGGTAGTGTTGACGATGGATCTAGTAGTGGGTAAGGCTGTGCCATTCTTCATCTGGCTTTCTCTCGAATGTTTTCTATATGAGGTTGCCATGTCAACGCCTGTCAAGGGTCACACCCAGGTATTTTGTTGTTTTTGACCATGGGACTGGGGTGCCCCTTATCTCAATGGGCTGGATGTTAGGTGGAAGAGGTCTTCTGCAAATAGCTGTTGCCTGCGTCTTCGTGGCGTTGAAAGACAATCGCCATTTCGTCGCCCATTCCCTCAGCTTATTACATGCTTATCGCAGTCTTGCCTGGAGGTGTGCAGCATTCATACTTCGAGAGTAGATGGCTGTCTCATCGACATAGGTGTGTTCTGGCCGTCGATGGTAGGTCAGATAACAGTGGTCCCAGTACACTGCCCTGAGGTACTCCTGCTTTGATGGGTCTGCTGGACGATGTACCATCTTGAGTGTGGACATGAAATGTCCGGTTTTCGAGATAGTTTTTCAGGAGTGTTGCGTGTGACACAGGGACCCCTATATCTAGGAGTTTATACAGGAGTCCCTCGTGCCACACGCAATCAAAGGCGATGGGTTTGTCAGGCGAATAGGTATAGACTCCCCATTGCCTTTTCGAGATTTCCTCCGTGACTTTCATAAAATCCGCGGTAGTTATGGTTTGAAGCTTGTAGAGATCTTTACCAGCTGTTCTGAAGTGGAAAGGGTTACTGAGAAGGCCCTAAATAGTTTGCAGAAGGATTTTATACGCCTCCTTGAATTCTATAATGATGGGAGGAGGTTTCTGTGCTTTTGTAGTAGTCTGGGCCGTGGTAGCCAAGGTGTCGTTTTGGTCGGTTGGGTCGGCGTCCATAGCCGCGAAAGAGTTGTTTGTTGATATCGGAGCAGCACTCGTGATCTTACGGGCAGGAGCCGTCCGAGTGGCTGGGATGAATCCCTCCTCGTCAGAGATGGGGCGGGACTTCTTGTGTCGATTTTCGCTAGCTGACGAGTTCGGGGTTGTCTCGTCCGTCTTTTTCCTCTTGGCAGGCCCAGAAGGTTCTTCTGTTGGCGTAGAACACATGGTAGTGGTTGGCATTAAGCCAGTAAGAAGCTTCAGGCTTTCATTTGGATCCTGCTCGGCATTGCTGGACGTTGAAGTGCCTGTCTGATGCAGGTCAGTGTCTCTCTTGGCGATGAGTTCTTGCTTCTTCTTCGTAGCCTCGGACGAGCGAGGTGCGTTTCGTGTGCAGACATAGCGCCAGTGAAAGCGACGAGATTTGGACATAGAAGAAGGAAAGCTAGCCTTGGCCTCTGCGAGCGCGGGCTTGTCCCATGCGAAGGGGACCATGACTCGCTAAATCCCTCACTATCGGTCCCTAGGTGCGCGGGGTTTTATTTCTGAATAAAGCACTGCGCAACCAACAAGCGCTGGAACACGACGGCGTGAGCTCCTGAGGGCGGGTGGCCGACTTAAATCCCCTCCCCTCACGAGGCGTTCTCTCCTCGGTCCGCGCCCGCGCGTCAGCCGTCGTTGAGACGCTGGCGTCGGCGTCTGTGGTAGCGTCGGTGCAATTGCCTCGTCCGCCCTAGTCGCCCGTTCGTTTCCTTTGCTGAGCGTCTTTTTAATTAGACTCAATGCTGGTTCCCATTCCCTGCTGAGGCTGTAGTCGCAAACTCGGTTGATGAGTCCGTCCCTGGTACGAATTTCGATAGCCTCTCTAACGACGCTGTCCCAGTATTTAGATGTCTGTGCCAGGACCCTGGAATTTCGTGATTTTCGGACAAACAGTGGTCTGCGACCGCCGACTTGTTGGGGTACCCAAGTCGAGTGTGCCTCTGATATTCTCGGCCACGATCTTCGATGGTGCGCACTGTCTGCCCAATATGAGTCTTCCAACACTGACACGGAATCTGGTATATACCGGCCTTCCGCAAACCGAGATCGTCTTTGACACTTCCCGATAATGCTCGCGTTTTATTTGGTGGGCAAAAGACAGTTCCTACTCGGTGTTTCCTCAGTATTCGTCCTATTTTCCCCGATAGTGCGCCAGTATATGATATATAGGCAGTGGCTATATCTTTCTCCGTGACTTCTTCCGTCTCCACACGCTGTACTGTAGAGGTGGGGCGGAAAGCGCGTCTGATCTGCCATTCCGAGTACCCGTTTTCCCGGAATACAATTTCGAGGTGTTCCAGCTCTTGGGGCAGACTCTCTGCGTCAGAGATGGTGTGCGCCCTGTGCACCAGTGTTTTTAGCACTTCGAGGAGGAAGCTTTCGCGTCATCCAAATGGAAACCCACTGGTTTTCTACGTTATGTGGATGACACGTTCGTGATCTCGCCCCATGGAAGGGACAAGCTCCTAGACTTCCCTGAACTCAATACATCCGAACAAATTCACTGTGGAGACCGAAGCAGAAGGAAAATTACCATTCCTGGACGTCATGGTCAAAAGAAGAGCGGATGGCACTCTGGGCCACGGGGTATACAGGAAGAAAACGCAAACCCACCTGTATTTGCAAGCGGATAGCTGCCACCACCCTGCGCAGAGAAATGGGGTGCTAGTTGTCGGTATGATGACGCTTCGCCTTTGGCCTAATACATCCACTAATTCTGTTGGGAAGGATGTCGTAAAGCCATGATGTCCTCTCCTGAGGCAAGATGGCCCACAACAGCTATAACTCTTCCGTGGTATCCTGGACGATGGCACTGGGACAGAGCTGATGTCCCAGCTGAACCAACATATGTTCTGTTGAGGACCGATCTAGGGATTCTGCTGGCCTCGCGAGTACCTCAACAGCACCCAAATGGTTTATTGAGATACGTGCCATGTGCGGACAATTGTCCTGTCGAAAAATGGCACGATGATACTGTTACATGAGAATGCAGGGTGCCTGTGACGTGCCGTTGCGCCATCAGAGTTCCTTCAACCACTACCAGCCGTAACCTGAATTCATACTCGATGGTGCGCGACACCATGATGCCAGAATAAACGCTGCTGTACCTCTCCAAAACACTTGCCGAACGGGTCATCTTACCAGGTCGCAACCATAGTCGCCAACGATAGTCGTATGGGTTATTGCGAAAACATTACTCGTTGATCAAAACAGTACGACGCCATTCAACAGAACAGCAGTCCACGCTTCTCGGTCACGCGGCCACTCTAAACGCAGCCGTGTGTGTTATAGTGTTAACAACAGACTACGCATCGGACGGTGATTTCCTAGTGCGGCTGCTGCTAGTCGCTGGCCAAAGGTGCGAGATCACACAGAATGTTGCAGGCAGTCCATTACCTGCTCTCGGACGGCAGGCGAAGATGTGAAGGGAGTATAATGTGCTTGGTGGACACTATTGCAATCGTCCCTTGTTGTGATAAGACGTGATCGACCAGAACCTTAGCGACGAAAATGCCTGCCCTCAAATTGCCGCATGATCCAATCTCGGATCACTGTCACAACCGAACGCCGCACAAATCTGGATATTGCACGATTCGACCTGCCGTCCAATTAGGTGCTGAGAATGCTGCTTACAAGTACGCAGCATGTCCGTTTCCCTCACTGATCACTCAACATCTGAAGCTGTTCACGTCCCTTCTTTGTCTTACCAGACCTCTTAACAACACAAAACACGAACAACACTAATGCTCTCTGGTGGAAGTTCTGCCAGAGCGAACTGCAACTCATTATACCGATCAACGGTGTGTACATGTACACAGTTACGCTGACATCCGACCTCGTCCCCTGGGTGTCTTATTATTATTATTATTATTATTATTATTATTATTATTTTGTCAGGCAGTGTACAAGCAGTATTTTGTGTATCTGCTATTTCCATTATCTCTGATCTCTCAGGTTTTCTCATTGCAGTTGATTAATGTTGCATTTCTGGGTGTTCTGCCGAGTTCTTCTTCCCATTTTCTTCTTCTTCTCATTTTGTGCTCAATATTCCGACGACCGACCTAGCTGTTCTGCCGTTGGGCGTACTCGCTGCCTGGAGTCCAACCACACTGTAACATGTTCTTGGTCTCGCACCGCCATCTATAGCCAAGTTCGATTCCCGACACTCCTTCCTCTGTTTTCTCAGGGCATGTACTGATATTCAGTGAAACATAAATTCTCTCAGCGTTTCTACAAATGAAAACATCTCGGCAAAACACCCGGAAGCACACCGTTTGCTTGCCAGTTCATTTTCGTAGCGCCTCCGGTATGGTCTTCCATGGGTCAGACAAACTTGTGACCACAATTAATAAAATATTCTGGGCTATTATGCCGTGCTCTAAGGGATTTCACTTCAAAACCCGACGTTTCGTCCCCATCTGCAGAGGACAGTTTCAAGGGGGATCGTAGCTTTGTTGAACGTCCGATTCACACCTTGTCTCGCCCGACGTTTCGCCCCCATCTGCCGAGAACATTTTCAAGAGGGATCGTAGCTTTGTTGCAGGTCCGATTCAGCGAGCCAGGCTGTGAATCGGACGATGAACAAAGCTACGATATCCCTTGAAAATGTCCTCCGCAGATAGGGACGAAACGTCGGGTTTTGAAGTGAAATCCCTTAGACCACAGCATAAGAGCCCGGAATATTTTATTAATTGTGACTCATCCGGCCGTGAAAGTTTACATTTTACAAATTTGTGACCGTTTTTGCCTGTATTTGTATACAGGGTGAATTGCCTAAAACTTGGACCGCAAATATTGCGTAAATGGCAAGTGCTATTGATGTGCAGTTTTCACAGAATTGATTGGTAGTATTGTTAGCCAATCAACAGATTGTAATAATACTTACAAAGTGTATTTTTCTGCAAACATACATTTTGTTTAAAAATGGAACAATACTTATTGGCATTAACAAACTAAACGTGGGGTAAATTAGGATGTCGGTGGTGTTTGCCGCAGGAGTCTAGTGCGATTCATTCAAGAGTTATCCTAGTTTGAAAAGGTTCCACATTGACATTTGTGCCTTTCAACCTGCGTACCTGCTGCGTACGATTGTTACGTTCGCTTACATTGTGCTTTTGTGGTCCTTCAGTGCATTGTAACTCGCTAGACAGTTAGTGTGTGACAGTCTAAGCAGTACGTTGCGAGTGAACGTTGGGATTTACCAATGCAGAAAAGCTAGCATGGTCATGGTGTACGGAGAGTGGAAGAATAGTGCAGTTCTAGTACGGTCTATGCGGCATGATATCCCAATAGACGTCAACCATCTCGGCAGTTATTTATCATCCTTTTCAACCAATTACGTGAAAGTGGTAATGTAACACTCAGACAACGTAAAAGAACGAAACAAGCGGTGACAAAAGAGGGCGAATTTAATATCCTTACTGAAGTTGCAGTTGGTCTGTACCTTAGCTCCCGCGCTATCGCAAGAGTTAGTGGCATGAGTCAGGCAGGCGTCCTACACACTATCCATCAACATAGGTTCCATCCCTATCACATCTCTCTTCATCAACAGCTGCGTGCAAATGATTACGAGAATCGTGTTAATTTCTGAACATGCGCGTTAAGGCAGGTTACTCTAGATATACCATATTCCTTGTTTAAGACGAAGCCATATTTACCAATCATGGCCACATAAACCGCCAAAACGTGCACTATTAGTCTGTTGACAGTCCCCGTTGGCTTCGACTAGTGGAACATCAGCTTCCAAGGAGTGTAAACGTGTTGTGTGGGATAGTGAACCATCAGCTTGTAGATCCGTTTACCACAGACAGAACACTGAAAAGCCGCGTAAGTTTTACCGCCTCCTAACAGACCATCTTCCATGGATGCTAAAAGACCTTCCTCTGCAGACTTGGTACCAATATGATGGCTGTCCAGCAAATAGTGCACGAAGCACTACAGCATGTCTTCACGAATTGTTTCTAAATCATTGGATTTGACGAAAAGGATATGTACCTTGGCCACCCGCTCCCCGGCTTGGACGCCAATAGACTTTTTTCTGCGGGGAAAGCTGAAAGACGCCGTCTACAAGGACATACCAACTATAACTGATGATATACAATGACATATTACTGCAACCTGTTCGGATATCTCCGCTGAAATGTTAGCAAATGTGTTGCAGTCTACCAGACTGGAAGCGTGTATTGCCACTGCGCCACTTCTGGCAGTCATTTTTAACACGACCTGTGATAGTCAGTTGTCTCGTTACTGGTCAGAATCCACATAACTAGTTACGCGCTGTGTTGTTCCTTAGTGTGTGCTGTGACAGGTATTGTACAAGTGTCATCTGTCATGTTGAGTGGCAGATTATACACTTTTAACTGAGTCCGAATAATCATACCAGCTTTGCAGAGTGTAAGCAAATTACAGAGACCCTACATTCTCATTGAATGCACTAAACGAGATAGTTATATATATATAGTGAGAAAGAGAGAGAGAGAGAGAGGTTGCGGTCATGTAAGTATTGGAACAACCTGTGTTCTGAACCACTCTGCATTGTTGCCAGATGTATCCAAGATGGCGGCAGTGATGTCATCAAAGATGGCGGATTTTGGCGGAATGTTTGAATTTTGGCAGGAAGATAGGTCAATTGGGCTACCTCCACTAACCTCACCCCCATCCCCTCCCCACCCCCAGAAAAATGGCGGGAAGTTCAAATTCCAATAGGATAATGCATCCCACCATGGTTACCTCCACTAACCTCAGAAAATGGCAGGAAAATAGTTCAATTAGGCAACCGCCACTAACCTAAGTCATCTGACCACCACCTCGTCTTATGAACGGCGCCAAGCTTGAATTTTGGCTGTGAAATAGGTCAATTGGGGTTTCTCTACCAACCTAAGAAAATGGCGGGAAAGGTAGCTCACCTCCACTAGCCTAAGTCACCCGACCGCCACCTCCTCCTAAAGGATTTGTGGGAAAAGACCTCGACCAGTGCTAGACCTAAGTCTTTAATATTTTGCATGCACTACTTTATTTGAACAATTAGAGGCACTAACACCATCCAGTGTAGTCGCCATCAGGTCTGTACTCCAGCTGACCTAGTACACAGTACCACCACCAGAAGGCACTCTCATCCATGATGTAATCCAAGATGGACATCATGACACGAGTACCATTATCCAAGATGGCGGGAAACTGTGTTCGCCATGAGGTACAGGTCTAGTACACAGTACCACCACCAGAGGCCGTTGACATCTGTTCCATGATGTAATCCAACATGACAGTCTGTGGTTGGGGAAATGGCGGGAAAAGGACTCTGCCTGTGCTGGACATAAGTCTTTAGTTTGCAGATAGTGTCTCCGCTATGAGATCTAGAGTCCAACTGGCCTAGTACACAGTACTACCACCAAAGAGTGCTGTCATCTCCCCTGTGACTCAGCCTGCGCTGGGCTGGTGGAGAGACTGAGGAAGGAGTGTACTTTATTTATTTTGGAACAGTTTATTTAGGGATGAAGTATATTCGTCACACTGATACAAAACACACGCTCTGATACGCTTAGGGTCACACCACACAGCCCACAGATCTGTAAACTACTCCTAAATAACGCTCTACGGACACACAAATAACTCCTAACTTACTGAAATAATTTCAGTACATACCTGCAAACTGCTCCTAAATAATGCAGCACAGTGATGTGTAGACACGCTCAGCACTCATAAACTGTCCAAATAGCGCATAGCCCAGCCTACAGACCAGCACGCAAAATAATGTAACAGGCACGCGCAGACACCGGCCTCCGCACCCTGTCCACTAGACCGCACAGCAGGCTACCGACACCCCTGCAAAGTGACGCGGCCGTCAGTTGTCAAACCACACAGAGGCACCTGTTCAGGTCCCGCACACATGAGGCAAAGGCATCCGTTTCATACCCAACACCCGAGAAATTCCTGTCGAAATACGTGATGACGCAACTGGATGGGAGCAAAGACCTATTTACGAATCGCAGATGTTCCAAGGTGGGCCGCGCACCCCTTTGTTCACCGCTACTGGTGTGAATATCCCCCTCTACCTGCGGTCCAGCGAAGAGCTAATTGCCGGGTGATGCTGCAGAAATCCATTCCAGAATAGCACAAGCTGCTTTCTCCCTAGTGATTCCAACGGACCATACGTGACATGTGGCTGACGCATGGGCATGCTTAGCTACATACCATCACAAGTGCATCTAGCAACGTTCTCAATGTTATATTGAAGCCACATGGCTATCTAAAATAATAACGAAGTCGAATTCTGGTAAATTGCATAGTGTCCCAGAAATATTTAACGTGCACCTTTGTAGTAGTTTTCGTGATGTCTCAGCTTGTATGCACGGAAATTCTTGAACTAACAGAACCTGTTTACGAAAATAGAACAGAATAACATCGAATGCACAAAACCCGATCGCAACAACTACTGTATGTTACTGTCACTAGCGGTCTTGGTTCTACAGGTACAAACAAGTATCCATGTTAAAAGCTATACTTGCTTTATAAATCCACGTATCGCGTTACCTACGAATCACGTGGGTTTTCCAGACAAATACCGAGACGGTGATCGTCTTACAAACAGCCAGATGTTAAAAAACCCGATCCTAACAACTACTGTATGTTACTGTCATAAGCGGTCTTAGTTCTACAGATGCACACAAGTATCCATGTTAAAAGCTATACCGACTTAATAAATCCACATTTGGCAATAGCTATGAATGACGTGGTTTTTCCAGACAATTACCATGACACTGAACATAGACGGTGAGCGCCGGAGTGTATATTATCACACCAGCAGTGCAGTTACATGTCGCCGACAGTGCACCCTTGTAATAAAATTATTCAATTTTGAAAGTGATTCGGCTAAGTAGCGTGGTATGGAACAGATATGTGCAGCACCCTCACGCCGCCGCCACTAGATATTTCTCCAGTATTTGAAACACATTCTGTCTTGATGTCATATCATATTTCTGGCACTCACATATCTCGAAAACAAGCCACCTTTCTCGAACCTATTTGCTACAGTAAAATTGCAACGTGGTTTTAGGTAGCCCCTGTGTACCTTGCAACTACCCCTCAGACTCTACACTACCGTTCCTACAGCTTTGCACATGTGATTGTTCCAATGTAAGTCAGAACTGAGTACCACCTTCGGCAACCCGTGTAGAAACAGTCGAAGCTGAGTTACTGAGACAGAACTGTGTTTGGATCATTTGCCGGAAAAGAAGCCTGATTCTGCAACACGAGGAAGTATAAAATACAGTACGGGAGCTGGGGTAAGGACATGGATTTTGCTACTACATTGTGGTGCTTCTGCAAACTACAAGCAAGACAACAGATCCACATCCCCTCAGGGTCCATTCACGTCTATCACCCCAGCATTCTGTCCTCCTTATTCAATACCATCCACCAGCGAAAAATTATGAACTATAAAAGCTCAAATAACTTCATCCGATAGAGAACAGGATAAAATTTTTAACGCATCTCTCTCCTCCCATATATCGAAACCAAATACCGCATGTGTGCAGGCATCAAGCACATGTGACGATCCTATTAAATATACTGGTACTGATCAACTGCACAGACAATTTTAAGGTTTCATCATCCGTACTGTAGGATGATGACCGTATCCCGCAGACTAAACTGTATGTCGCAAGAGACACTCCCTGTGGCCCTGTGTCGTTGTTTGAAACATTGTTTTCTAATATGCTTTGTACACCGCCATACATTTTATTTTTCTGCCACGACTTTGAGGTCTGTGTCAGGTCCTAAACTGACATTCAGACGCTCTGATCCACGGCAGAAAATTAGACATCACACAGTGTAAATCATTTTGTTACTGCGGTTACCATAACACACGACACACAGTGGATACTTTTCAATAAAAGATAGTTACAACATAAGGAAACTAGAAGAGTTTGGCTGTGTTGAGGAGAGTTTCCAAACTGACGTCAGAAAGTGATTGACGACCTCTACATGTAAAGTAATATGCCCCAGTGACGGAATAGATGATGTCTCTGTGTTCCCTTTCGACTGATTCCTCGTATTGCACTCATGCACGCAATCACTGTTTCGGTGCTAGCAACCCCCAGAAGGTGTCACCCATCTACGAAACTCATTCCCTAACTCAAACAAGAGCTGTCAGTCAATCATTGTGTGGTAACGAACAGTGCACCAATGCACAGATGGGATGGAAAAGACACCACCGATGTACTGTAATAATAAGCATCACAGTTGATAGTGCGAACAATTTTAGCAATTTTGCAGCAATTTCAACACCGGTCAATGATGTGACAGCATGTTTCCCCAATTTCAGTATCACATCTAAACTGCCCCTTCTCTACTTTGCGAGTATCATTGCGAATGTAGATAAATGACTTCGCAGTACGTCCATTCAGTGTTAATTCTTAAACACATAAATCATCAAAGTATACCAGACAGAGCTCTACATATTTCTAACACCTCGAGCACAGTGCTTAATTTGTGATCTACCTCTCTGCGTATGAGAGTCACAGGGCATACTCTTAAGTATTGTTCTAGAGACTAGGGTCGGTACCTGGAAGGTATTGGTAAGAGAGAACATAAACACATGCACTCCTAGGGCTACAACGTTCTGCACTTAAAATGGGCTATTGTGTTAGATCGCCTGCATTTCCAACCTATCAGTCATATGGAATGTAGCGCTGTTAATATTCCAATGTAAGAAATATATTTCAAGTGCTGGACATACATCCTTCTTCCCGGTTTCTCTACGATAAACTGTTATCGAGCCGTAAAACGAAAAAACTACTTCCTTAAAACATTATCCCTGTGTGATATGAGTACAATATAGGTTTCCAGAGATGTATAGTGCCCACTGTTCACATACAATCACGGTTTGGAAATTATACCATGCCTACATCAGCCCTCTATAAAATGATCGTTAGTAATGGCGAATACCTCTTGCAAGGAAACAGATAAACGCATAGCAGCAGCGTCTGACATGTGAAAATTACAAGTCATTCCGTCACTAACTTTGTAAACAGGACACCTGTCAGGCAAATGTTTAAATGTGGAATGCAATGCCTCACAACACCTATCGCTAACTTAGTTTGACGCTGAAGTCCAGATTTTACACCCAAGATGCGACATAGGGGATGGAGAACATCGCATAAATCAAAGTTCGTTTAGAGGAATGTGTCACGTTTCATCACACATGAGATGGAAGTCCTCTGATGACCGATAGGTTTACCGTTAACGGTCGCAAGTAGACAGTGCTTTAAACCACATACAGAACACGTGACTGTATACGAGTAGAAAGGAGGCTATATCATGCGACTGATGCATCCTGACAGAACTGTAGAAAAATTGACCTGCAGCAACTTCCTCTTCTCTAGAATGCATTGTCAGTCAACCATCAAATCGTACCTCATTACAGCTCCATATCAATCGATCACCCTGTCCACACTCTGTTATCCTTTAACAGAGATGCAAGTAAGTTTAGAGGCGGATGGTTCTCTGTCTTCCTGAAAAGTATCAAATACAGCAGTCAACTCGCGTGTATCACTGGTACCTCAAGACATACTGTATAATGCTGCCTCGAAGGAGGAAAATTGACTGCCTCCCTGATTCCCTTCGTTTCCCTTCGTCGGCGTTTTCTCGGATTCCTCTTGCTGCTGCACACTTGTTCCCAAGTACAAATTGTTCAGCGAGAACCACGAGATACACAAATACTTCCTCAATTGCCCCACATTTCGATGTACACTACTGGCCATTAACAATGCTACACCAAGAAGAAATGCAGATGATAAACGAGTATTCATTGGACAAATGTATTATACTAGAACTGATATCCGATTACATTTTCACGCAATTTGGGTGCATAGATCCTAAGAAATCAGTACCCAGAACAACCACCTCTAGCCCTAATTGAGTCAAAAAGAGCTTGGATGGTGTGTACAGGTACAGCTGCCAATGCAGCTTCAACACGATACAACAGTTCATCAAGAATAGTGACGGGCATATTGTGACGAGCCAGTTGCTCGGTCACCGTTGACCAGACGTTTTCAGTTGGTGAGAGATCTGGAGAATGTGCTGGCCAGAGCAGCAGTCGAACATTTTCTGTATCCAGAAAAGCTCGTACAGGACCTGCAACATGTGGTCGTGCATTATCCTGCTGAAATGTAGGGTTTCGCAGAAATCGAATGAAGGGTAGAGCCACGGGTCGTAAAACATCTGAAATGTAACGTCCACTGTTCAAAGTGCCGTCAATGCGAACAAGACGTGACCGAGACGTGTAATCAATGGCACCCCATAACATCACGCCAGGTGATACGCCAGTATGGCGACGACATATACACGCTTCCAATGTGCGTTCTCCATGATGTCGCCAAATACGGATGCGACCATCATGATGCTGTAAACAGAACCTGGATTCATCCGAAAATATGACGTTTTGCCATTCGTGCACCCAGGTTCGTCGTTGAGTACACCATCGCAGGCACTCCTGTCTGTGAAGCAGCATCAAGGGTAACCGCAACCATGGTCTCCAAGCTGATAGTCCATTCTGCTGCAAACGTCGTCGAACTGTTGGTGCAGATGTTTGTTGTCTTGCAAACGTCCCCATCTATTGACTCAGGGATCGAGACGTGGCTGCACGACCCGTTATAGCCATGCGGATAACGTGCCTGTCATGTGGACTGCTAGTGATACGAGTTCGTTGGGATCTAGCACAGCGTTCCATATTACACTTCTGAACCCACCGATTCCATATTCTGCTAACAGTCATTGGATCTCGACCAACGCGAGCAGCAATGTCGCGATACGATAAACCGCAATCGCGTTAGGCTACAATCCGACCTTTATCAAAGTCGTAAACGTGATGGTACCCATTTCTCCTCCTTATACGAGGCATCACAACAACGTTTCACCAGGCAACGCCGGTCAACTGCTGTTTGTGTATGAGAAATCGGTTGGAAACTTTCCTCATGTCAGCACGTTGTAGGTGTCGCCACTGGCACCAACCTTGTGTGAATGCTCTGACAAGCTAATCATTTGCATATCACAGCATCTTTTCCTGTCGGTTAAATTTCGCGTCTGTAGCACGTCATCATCGTGGTGTAGCAATTTTAAAGGCCAGTAGTGTATATTCGGTCAATTTATGTCTATTCTCTCGTCATTTTCCGCAATGCTCTCGATTTTATGTCAGATCTTTCCATGCAGTCATGACATAGCCTCTCGTTCTGTGTTCTAAAATTGCTTGTAAATGTAGTGCAGCTGCCAACACCTAGCCCAAATGCACTGCTTGGGAGGCGTAATACAGCACTGTACTCGACTGTATCCAGTCACCTCCACATTTGGAGAACGTTTGCTCTGTTTTCTGCCTTCCATGAAGCATGCAAATACACAGACATACAGAAAACAGAGAAAACACTCTTCAAATGTGGAGGTGACTGGATGATGCAGATACTCAATGGGCATGTGAATGCTGACTGAGCTGTCTTAACTCTGTAACAGTGTGCTGAGTCCGTTTTGCATTACTAGCGTCAGCAGTGGCAGCTACGCTGTCTTACAGCGCCCTCACGCGCTGCTGTTGTGTACAGGTGTCGGCACCGGACAGGATACGACGTCACGTGACTGCATGCGGGCGTCGCTGGCGGTGGCGTCTTTGTCTGCGCTTCTGCTGTACACAGCCTACTGCGGCGTTATCACAGCTATCAAGGCGTCGGGGCAGCCGCGGCTGCCTTTCCAAAACATGTCAGGACTGCTGCGTGATGGCTCATACACTCTCATTACAATCGCAGATTCTTCTCCAATGAACACCTTAAGCGTTAGTAGTTTTATTTCTTCCTTTTGCCGAGCAGGCTACGCAACGAGAAGTTGGTTTGTGTCTAAGAGTTAACTTTAAAACGCGACTGCAAGTAACAGATGTAAGTTACTGCGTGATGTCTTGTGTATGTGTGTGTGTAGATGTAACTCAATCTTCTTGCTGATTTCCTTAGATTATTAATGCTGCTGCAAGGTGTCTACCTACTTTTTAAATCGGGCTCGATGCAGTAATTTTTAAGTAAAAAATATTCTTATACTATTTTACAGGTATGTATAAGGCCGTCGACACACGGAACATGCTGTCGACCGTTAACGTTGAGTGTGCCAAGTTCAACGTGCTGTTGAACGCTCAGGAACGATGCGACTTGTGCATACAGTAGGTGGGCCCCAACATGGTATACGCGATCAGAAGGCACACAGTTGAGGGATGTTTCTAGTTCGTAAGTCACACTGTTTACTCAACGGGTAAAATTCCCATGTTAGCCGGCCGGAGTGGCCGAGCGGTTCTAGGCGCTTCAGTCTGGAACCACACGACCGCTACGGTCGCAGGTTCGAATCTTGCCTCGGGCATGGATGTGTGTGATGTCCTTAGGCTAGTAGTTCTAAGTCTAGGGGACTGATGACCTCAGATGTTAAGTCCCATAGTGCTCAGAGCCATTTTGAAATTCCCATGTTAGCTCTATTAAAACGCACATTTTCTCCATCGTCCGCGAAAAGGAAAGTACCATGTCCAATCAATAAGGACACAGGCTTATAAAAGTTCCATTACAAACAGTGCAGTACAAATGTGGAATACTTCTCCGCATAAGATAAACATATTTAATCATTCCTACATTTTAATAAAACCCCAAGGTCAGTCTTACTTGATCACTGTTCCTACCTAGTAGCAGAATCTTTGCAACATGTGAATTATGAAGCGTAAAAGAAAAAAAGGAGCAAAATATCTTTATACAGGGTTATTACAAATGATTGAAGCGATTTCACAGCTCTACAATAACTTTATTATTTGAGATATTTTCACAATGCTTTCACACATATACAAAAACTCAAAAAGTTTTTTAGGCATTCACAAATGTTCGATATGTGCCCGTTTAGTGATTCGGCAGACATCAAGCCGATAATCAAGTTCCTCCCACACTCGGTGCAGCATGTCCCCATCAATGAGTTTGAAAGCATCGTTGATGCAAGCTCGCAGTTCTGGCACTTTTCTTGGTAGAGGAGGTTTAAACACTGAATCTTTCACATAACCCCACAGAAAGAAATCGCATGGGGTTAAGTCGGGAGAGCATGGAGGCCATGACATGAATTGTTGATCATGATCTCCACCACGACCGATCCATCGGTTTTCCAATCTCCTGTTTAAGAAATGCTTCTGCTTTAGCCTTTTCCGTAAGATTTTCCAAACCAGCGGCTGTGGTACGGTTAGCTCCCTGCTTGCTTTATTCGTCGACTTCCGCAGATACGCGTGAAACATGCCCGCACGCGTTCCACCGTTTCTTCGCTCACTGCAGGCCGACCCGTTGATTTCCCCTTACAGAGGCATCCAGAAGTTTTAAACTGCGCATACCATCGCCGAATGGAGTTAGCAGTTGGTGGATCTTTGTTGAACTTCGTCCAGAAGTGTCGTTGCACTGTTATGACTGACTGATGTGAGTGCATTTCAAGCACGACATACGCTTTCTCGGCTCCTGTCACCATTTTGTCTCACTGCGCTCTCGAGCGCTCTGGCGGCAGAAACCTGAAGTGCGGCTTCAGCCGAACAAAACTTTATGAGTTTTGCTACGTATCTGTAGTGTGTCGTGACCATATGTCAATGAATGGAGATACAGTGAATTTATGAAATCGCTTCAATCGTTTGTAATAGCCCTGTACAAGTTGTGCAAGCTGTCCTGTAGATTAAGCCAATCGAACAAAGTCACCCCTCAAAAGAAGGTGAACTTATATTTACATAACATCAAATATTATAGCATATACTTATATCAAACTAATAATAAAGTATCAGAACCTAATAAAAACGCGAATGTTAGGAAAAAAAATTTGAAAATACTTAGATGTGAACCACCACGCCAACAAAGAACTCTTATATCAGGCATGCGTGTGACGTAGGTGGCGTTGTGCCATCTCATTGGTCAACGCTCAGTCGCATGCTCAGAATATCTGACATACCAGATACTGCTCTGCACGTTCAGAAAGACTCCCAAATGTGCTGTTCCACGCTATGACGTCAGAAACTTGGCACGCTCAATGCTCAATGCCTGGATGCACGGTCCGTGTGCCGACGGATTAAGACTGAGTTTCAACAGACACTGAACTCACACCATTCCACACTGCCCAGCACTGCCCCAATGGGCACAAACGCCATGGTATAAATATACACCAACAATTAACATATTTTATAGCATTGTTAAATACTTGTTTTTTTGACAAATTGTAAAGAAACTCTTGCTAATGTAATCAGTTTAGTGGTGAATTAAACTATGACATAACTCAAAGCTTTCCACAAGATAATGATTTTACAAATCCACTAACATGAAAATGTGCAGTTACGTAAAGGAAATACAATAACAATAACACACCTGCCTCTGTGGCCGAGGTCGTAGCAAACGTTTGTGCGGTGACAATTGATTCGAGGGTAACCTATTTCGAATTCTGGCAGTGGTAAAAAATTTCACTTCCCGTATTTGGCCGTCAAGGGCTTCAGGTGCCGGTGTAAACTTTCTGACCACCCAAGTTTGCACCAATGTCCTGTTTTAAATACCAAACATCTCCGCAGTGTCTCATGAAGTGAAGGCATGTGACGCTATTGATGGAGATCTGTCTGTCAGATGGGGATGTTAACCTTGGCATCGCCTTGGTTCTATTTGCGAGGAGTAGGTTATGTGCCGGCACCGGGTTTCACCCTCACCCTTCTATCACCACCATCACAGAACACAAGCATTGCACTACACTCCATTCACACATTCAATACATACAAGTAATATTACAAATAATGTAAAGGAGCACATTGTAAACAAATAAACAAAACAAAATGACAGCTAAAGAAACACGAATTACAATGACGCTTAGATGAATTGTAGATTACTAATATGTTTTCAGCAATTTTACATCAAGTAGTTTTTACTAAGCTAATAGTTTTTGTTTAGTAAGGTCGTGAAATCTAGATTCTGGAGTTTGTCTATGTTGTGAGAATGATAAAACGTTTTGCAGTTGGTTACTTTTTTGAATATTTCAGCTGTTTGACAATAAAATAGTTAAAAACAATTTCTGAAGATTACAAATATTTTTCTGCAACTCACATGCATCTATACAAAACTGTAGGTTGTTCACTGTGAATGAATACAATATGTGACAATGGGTACCATAAACTGTGGTTGAAAAAGGTATCGATAGATTTGTTTCGTCCATGCCCATTCTGTCTGTTGAAACGTAACTTCATCCTCATATTGATTTACTTTCTTCTTGTGGTCTGCCATATGTCACTGTAGCAACAATGTCAATATAGATCACTTAACAAAACAAAAAAGCCTAGGGCAGGAATTGTGTGTCCATTTGGGGAAACACACTTGCACTACGTACGCATATTTGAGGAGAAAATGCTAAACCAAAATTGTATGAATTGCAGTTGTTTTTATAGCTTCTTTGCTGTCATGGCACTATTCTTTTTTCACACTACCTACACTCCTGGAAATTGAAATAAGAACACCGTGAATTCATTGTCCCAGGAAGGGGAAACTTTATTGACACATTCCTGGGGTCAGATACATCACATGATCACACTGACAGAACCACAGGCACATAGACACAGGCAACAGAGCATGCACAATGTCGGCACTAGTACAGTGTATATCCACCTTTCGCAGCAATGCAGGCTGCTATTCTCCCATGGAGACGATCGTAGAGATGCTGGTAGTAGTCCTGTGGAACGGGTTGCCATGCCATTTCCACCTGGCGCCTCAGTTGGACCAGCGTTCGTGCTGGACGTGCAGACCGCGTGAGACGATGCTTCATCCAGTCCCAAACATGCTCAATGGGGGACAGATCCGGAGATCTTGCTGGCCAGGGTAGTTGACTTACACCTTCTAGAGCACGTTGGGTGGCACGGGATACATGCGGACGTGCATTGTCCTGTTGGAACAGCAAGTTCCCTTGCCGGTCTAGGAATGGTAGAACGATGGGTTCGATGACGGTTTGGATGTACCGTGCACTATTCAGTGTCCCCTCGACGATCACCAGTGGTGTACGGCCAGTGTAGGAGATCGCTCCCTACACCATGATGCCGGGTGTTGGCCCTGTGTGCCTCGGTCGTATGCAGTCCTGATTGTGGCGCTCACCTGCACGGCGCCAAACACGCGTACGACCATCATTGGCACCAAGGCAGAAGCGACTCTCATCGCTGAAGACGACACGTCTCCATTCGTCCCTCCATTCACGCCTGTCGCGACACCACTGGAGGCGGGCTGCACGATGTTGGGGCGTGAGCGGAAGATGGCCTAACGGTGTGCGGGACCGTAGCCCAGCTTCATGGAGACGGTTGCGAATGGTCCTCGCCGATACCCCAGGAGCAACAGTGTCCCTAATTTGCTGGGAAGTGGCGGTGCGGTCCCCTACGGCACTGCGTAGGATCCTACGGTCTTGGCGTGCATCCGTGCGTCGCTGCGGTCCGGTCCCAGGTCGACGGGCACGTGCACCTTCCGCCGACCACTGGCGGCAACATCGATGTACTGTGGAGACCTCACGCCCCACGTGTTGAGCAATTCAGCGGTACGTCCACCCGGCCTCCCGCATGCCCACTATACGCCCTCGCTCAAAGTCCGTCAACTGCACATACGGTTCACGTCCACGCTGTCGCGGCATGCTACCAGTGTTAAAGACTGCGATGGAGCTCCGTATGCCACGGCAAACTGGCTGACACTGACGGCGGCAGTGCACAAATGCTGCGCAGCTAGCGCCATTCGACGGCCAACACCGCGGTTCCTGGTGTGTCCGCTGTGCCGTGGGTGTGATCATTGCTTGTACAGCCCTCTCGCAGTGTCTGGAGCAAGTATGGTTGGTCTGACACACCGGTGTCAATGTGTTCATTTTTCCATTTCCAGGAGTGTATTTTAATTCAATTTCCAGCAAAAGAATGTATTCAGAAGTGTGATAGATTGTCCCTAGAAACTTACTTCCCTTTCTCTCATTACATGCAATTCGCGTAAAAGGGATTAACAAAATGTGTGACCAATTTGAAAACTCAATAATTAACATTGGCTTCCGGGAACTGCATGATTACCGTTCTTCTAACTTCTAGATAACTTACAAAAATGCAAACAGGATGTGGTTGGCGAAATAAAAGTGTCCTTAATACAGAGTGGTACATTTCAGTAAATAAATATGTTTGTCTTATACTTTATGCCTGCTGTAAGTGGAACAACAGACTTTTGTTGACTGTGGAAAATTTTTCTATGTCCAAGAACTTGTGCAGCTATTTTACAAAGTCATGGACTTGTCACGTGAATATCTCCAAACACTTTTGATTGCAACTGGTACACTGCACATCCACACAAATCTTGCTTCGACATGTCCGTACAACCAACTGTCCTAGGCCAACATGTTCGCTGCCCCCAAATATGTCTTCCATCTGTCGTTGCAAAACTCTAAAAATGCATTTACTATACAGTTATTACAAAAATTGCGCATCTAAACATTTTATATAACTCATGCATACATATTCATACATTCAGCAAGATGCCAACTGGATTTTTTCTATACATTGGAGAGAATAACTTTCACATGACATGTCACTGCCAAATAACATAGCTTGATGGAAGTTGGACCATTTGTAGAAAGAACTGTTACAGTACACTACAGAACGTCCCTGAAAGAAATACACAATAAGACGAACAGAAACGACACTCTTAGTCAAAGGCAATAATTAAACTGAAGTAACCGCTGCTGTGTTGAGGCCTTGCACCTACTCAGCCAGCAACCAACAACACAGAGTTTATGCTCAGACCTTGCAAGAGATAGATCTTCAGATGACAGTAAGGAATGGTCATGCTCCGCTTGGCCACTAGGTGGCAACCTAGGCGCCGCACAGTGGGCCAAAATCTTGAAAAGGTGGCCAAAAAGGCAAAAAAAGTTTATAGATGGGAAGTTTGGGCTATCGGATAGACTTCAGCAATGCTGGAACAACTGAATGCTGGCTGTGCGGACGACCACATGTTCATTTTTTCGGTTATATCTCAGGTCAAATGCGGCAGTTCATTGTTAACTACGTGCAGCTGGCCGGGCTACAGAAACAGCCTTGTTGTTAAAGATAGTTATCTGTGTTTTGTGCAAGTGAAGCTAATGTTTCCAACATGGAAGGTATTCCAGGAGGTATGTACTAATGAAAAACATTTATATCACTATCAAATCATCAATTATGCATGTTTATTTTTCAATTAACGTACTATAGGAAAAAGGACAAGAAAATTTTAAATGCGCTTAAAAAATGGAGATAAGTTATGAATTCCATGACATTCCGCTTTCTTTTGCGCTGTGTCCGCAAGTATATATTATTACCTTTGTAAATTAAGCTTCAAATCCTGATACTGGTCGCTACTCTGGCTTTGAGCCAAGTTTCAAATGACACTTGTAAAATGTCATTGTTGAGACATCTTCAAAAATGACAATAGAATTAATTAACTATGAGCTGCATTGGTACAATTTAAATTATAATCGAAGCGTAGAAGCATTGTAAAGAATAAAATAATTAGAAAAATAACGGATAGTGTAACACAGAACTTTTTTCTTTTAATTTCAGTTTCATCCGCTCCAGCATATTCCAGAATCGGATTTTCGAGGAAAGATATTTTTCTAATAACAAAAGAGTATTTGTCAAATGATTTGCGGTCATAGCACATTTGGAAAAGTCGTCGACAGAAAAAAGTGAATATACATTTATAATTCCCGATGATATGAGGCCAACCATTTCGATTTTGTTGACAAAGTTAAGAAGCAAATATAAGGAAGAAACTGGGCGACAGGATTATTTTTTCAAGAAGAACGAAAGCTGGTTAAATACAATAGTATATATTCCGATTGATGCAAGTGTGACTAAATCCACAGGCCGACCTGCTATAAAATTTGAAACATTATCTGATAGGTCCAAAGGAAGGAGAACTGAGGAGATTCGTACGAAGTTCAGTATTGTCGAATTATCGTTCGCTGCACAAATGAGTCTTCGATCTTCGGGGCACCCAGACGCTGCGAAGATTGTGAAAGACGGCACACTCTCAAGTCCATCCAAGGTGAAGAGTGTCAACATCATCGCCATCCTTGTATGACGCAAATGAAGGTCTAACACTTCTTTTAGACTTGAAATTATCAAAAGAGTCTTACCACAATTTGAGAAATGGGGCTAAAGGAAAAGGCTTAAACACTCTTCATCCACGGTACTCAGCTGTTTTGACAGCAAAACAAGCTTGCTGAGCTCCAAACGAAACCTGCACTTTTAACGAATCAAAAGCTGAGGTACGTTTGCAAGCTTTGTTAGACCACGCCGTTTAACGTGTTCTACTGCTGAAATGAGACAATATTGTGCGTATGAGTGATTCGGAAATGTCTAATATGGCTTTTATTTGTAAGTGGGGCTTCGGCGGATTTTCCGGGCAAAGCATGTATAAAATGAAGTTTTCAGATGCAATTTTATTTTTCACTTCGCTTTTTTCACTGAAACTTGCAGGTGTAAATGAAGAAAGAACAAAAGATCTTATGGATTAATCCGAAGCCGTCTTCACCCCTCTTTTGCAGACCACTCAAGTTAGAATTTACAAAAAAAACAGGGCAAACGTCTGTAAATGAGAAAGCGTATTATGACAAACGGATCGACACAACTCCAGCCATTCGAAACAGTCATTCATGGGAAAGACATTTCCATTAAATACAATTTAAGCATGACCATGGTAGATGGTAAAGTGTGCAATGCTATGACCAACACAAAATCTGCACAACGGTGTTATCTCTGCCAGGCCATGTCCGCCCAATTTAATAACATTGACGATGTTTTGAAAAGACAAGTTACCGCCGATTATCTGTATTATGGACTGCAACTCTTCACACCTGGATTCGATGTTTTGAATGCAGTATTCATTTGGCATACCAAATGAAAACAAAAAAATGGCAAGCTCGTAAAGCAGAAGATAAAGAGGAAAAAGCAATACTGAAGACCAACATTCGAAAAGCTTTCAAAGAGTGGCTTGGAATTTTAATCGATATGCCAAAACAAGGATCTGGCAGTACGAATGACGGAAACATCGCTCGACGTTTTTTTTTTTTTTTTTTTTTTTTTTTTTTTTTTTTTTTTTTAAAAACACTCCAACATCAGCGCTGATATTTGAAGTTTTCGAAGAACTAATCCATCGTTTTCATATAATTTTGCAGATGATTTCGAGCGGACATCAGGTCGACGTTGAAAAGTTTCGAGCATACACTTTAGCAACTGCCAGGCACTACGACAAAGAATACCCCTGCCACGAAATGTCAGCAGCAGTCCATAGATTGTTGATCCACGATCCAGACATTGTTTCTTCAGCCATTTTAATGATCGGTCAACAGTCGAGGATGCTTGGGAATCAACCGACAAGTTGATAAAGCAATATCACCTGAGTATTTCTCAAAAGTTTTCAAGAGCTAACACTGGAAGACGTGTTGAGGACATTGTTGGCAACGACCGACCCCTACATTTCTTCCTTATGCAAATCTTCGCCAAAGAAACTGAAGAGTTTGTCGCTAGAAGCCGTTGCCCTCTTAGTTCCTGTGGCGAATGATTGTGAAGATTCAGATTCAGATGATTAGGAAACAGATGATGATTGTTCAGCTGAAGCAGAAAAAGAAGATGATGAAGGTGAAAAAGAATAAGAAAACGAAAACTTGTAATTTAGTTATAAAAATTTACAAAATAAATAATTTTAATTGAAATGAAATAATTTTTGTAGTATTTTACACTATCTTCTATCCTCTGTTTGGCCCTTTCTTCGATCTTTCCACTTTTTTGGTTTATATATTTAGCCATTAACTACAACCCCTAAATACTGACTTTTATGTAAATAAATATAAATAAAAAGACTTATCATTTTTTGACCGCCATCTTGGATCGACCATTTTTTTATTATTTTTGAACTCAGTCTTCATCAGCAACCTCGATATTTCCCTAAAAATTACTTTTATATGAATAAAATAATAGTAGTTTACATAGAGCCCGCCATCTTGTTTTTTTTTCAATTTTTCATACTATATTCTTAATCAGAAACTTAGTTAACCCTTGTGTACTCAGTTTGGTACAAATTCAACAACTCCTTATATTTTGACCAGCTTTTTCGGATTTCGACCCACTGTGCGCGGCCTTTTCTCCTCCATAAGCCTTGTGACTGGAAGTAGCTGCAGTTTCCTGGCGCTCAGGCAATATTTTGGCTGGCTCCTGGGCTATGCTCGAGAAGTATGCTCCAAGTGAGTTTCCTGGGCCTGGTGCCAACTGGGAAAGCATTCTCACAATCAGAATCTCACTCCGCAGCTGCCACTACGACGATGCCACATTCCACATCTACCTTTGCCTACAGGAGCTGGCAGCTGTGGATCTACACAAACTGTGCCCTTTCAAATGAAGAGACGTGGCCTACAACACTGTGACCAGCAGTTGGATTTTGTAATATGTGTCTTTGTTTCTCATCAGCAATACTTCTGACTTAAACCTTTGTGTGTGCCTTTGGGATTTTTAACTTTGACTCATCATTTCAGGACTTTAACTTTTTGGATGTCCCTTCTGGACTTTGACTGTGGCATGCCTAGTTCATGGACATTGGGTTTTGAAACTTTCAGTTTACTGTTACGTTTTCAGGCTTTCATCTTTCTGATATCATTATTATTCTTTCAGTTTTCAAGAAGTGATTTGTTTGCAGATATTGTGTTCAAAATTATCTCCTGTTGGAGAAGATTGTTTATGTGGCCTAAAATAAACTTCATAGTAATTTATACCTGGGTATTTTTCCTGGACCGCCCTCAGCAGACATATGAACCACAGTTCATTATGGTTCACTGGACATAAGAAAAGGTGGGAGGTTTTTAATAGGATACGTGATCACCTCAGAAGACAACGCACACTCTGAAAGATGCTCCCATGCGCACGATAACGGCGCGAAATTTCGATTTGTTATTACAAATTTAAAGGTTTTCATTTGACTCACCATCGTAAATTGAACTGTTTAAATATATCTAAATTTTGTATTTAGTAGTTTAGCATTATTCTGAATAAAATAAAATGGAGAAAAAGATAAGAGCAGGTATCCAACCTGTCAGTGTGCTTGACCCCTCCATCACAGCACCGTTACGGAAATTGCTTCTCAAAAATCCCTCACACTCTATGCTTGCATTATACGTTACACATATTTTCAAAGAAAAATACTGACTTGATGCTGTAAGAAACGGAGAATCCATAACGCTGGAAAGGATGACGTCACATCACAGTATCTACAATCGAAAACAGACAGCTGTGTCCCTTCTCAGAATTGATCTTAGTCCAGCTGACCATCATTTCAGCGCTTGGCACTGATTTATAGTTATCGTGGAGAGAGCACTACAAAACATGTTTTCGTCCGTTTTATTTGCGTAAAACCTCGCATTTGAAAAGAAATGACGTAATTTTTGGGTGATATCTACAGTGTGCTGTAGCACATTAGCATGCGATAACAGACCACCATTGCCGGTGAGTGTGCCGAGTTCAAAGATTTGGAGGTCAGCATGTCCATGCAACATTATATCTCACCACACCACAACACCTGAACTACCAAAACGGTCATGTTGGACAATGCAAGATTTACCTTCATGTGGAGAGAGGTGGGAATGTGTAATGCGGCCAGGAACATTGTTGAACATCATCCCTTTGGTGGCCCTGGTATTATGATGCATGGGAATACTGACCTCCAAGTCTTAGAATCCGGTACATTCACCGGTCAACGTGACACTGTACTCCTTCCCCATGCACGTCTTTTCTGGGGTGCATTTCGCCATGACCTCGTTTTACGGATGAAAATACGCGATCACATGGAACAGTGCTGGTGGATGAGCTCCTGGGACGAAATGATATTCGGCGAATTGATTGGCCAGACCGCTCCCCGACTTAAATCCCATCGAACATGAGTGGGATGCGTTGGAGAGTCGTGTTTCAGCAGGTCCACATGCGCCAAAGATCATCCAGTAGTTGTCAGGTAAACTAATAGAGCGCTCTATCACAAGAACCCTTGCCAATGTTTTGGCTAGTAAATGTGAATGTTAAGAGCATGAGCTGCCATCCTTGATGATCACACACCCTGTCAAGAACTATTTCTCGTCTTTTGTAATGCTTTGAGGATCATCATGTAATGCGGTAACTCCAGCATAATTATTGTCTTTGAATAAAAGTGTAATTTCTGTACGTCTCATTGAGTATTTCTTCCAGTTGCCAGCCATTCTTTATATATGCGGTCCAAGTTCCATAGAGCAATGTTACTCGCAGTGACACATCATATGAAAATTGCTATCGTCCAAGTTTTGCACATCACTGTAGCTTAATCTGTCTCTCACCAATCACATGCACAACTTTTCATGAATAAAAATTGCAGTAAACTTACCGCTGCCACAAGATTACACATCATATAATACCAGAATTTTAGCATCTGAGCTGGTGACGGTTTTCTGCCTGGGTACTAAGTTCATGAGTGATTTGCGTTCATTATGATGAACTGATAAAAATTAGCACCTCTGGCCATTAACAAATTAAACCTAAGAAGAATACATCTCTACAGACAGCTATTCTGATTTATTATGTTATACTGCTAGTATTCTAGTTCCCCACGTATTTTTTCTTAAACATGTTTTTGTGATCGGAATTAATATTCTAGCTCTTTATTCAAATTGCGTTAATAAAAAAATCTGATACGGACTTTCGACAGTCATGTTAAAGTTCTATCAGAAGAAACTTTGTTTCATGCAATCATTTAAGATATTTTTAAGTTCTTAATCTTTGAATTATCTTCAAGGCAAATCAACATTTTCGATTTTCTGCACCTAATATATTACTGCATCTACAGAATGGGTCTTTAAATGTGCTTCCTCACATCGTTTTTCTCTTTAATGTGATCTTTTACGTGATTTGGGATACTGCGTAGATTTATTAATGCTGGTTGTACTCGTGCACCAGCTACAAAATAATGTGCGGTCTTTGAGTTTACTCCCTCACACCACTCACTGTCTTGCAACAGCCACTCACCCAAGGAAGACCACTGACAGTGACCACCTTGTCTGACCATTGCCCTTCTAACACCTGCGGTTTACTTCATGGGTGATACATCCCACCAACAGCAAAGCTCAGGTGCCACGAGAAAGACAGGCTGTGGCACGTACGTCACAGCACGTGATACAAGTGCCAGGAGCCATCTCCGACAGGGAACGAGTAACTATTTCAGACTATTTTAATAATTCTTAACAGATTGTTTACATGCATACAAGCTCTCAATATCACACGACAAAGTTGAGACTTTGCTTGGGTATCTTTTCACTGAAATATCGATTTCCTATGAGCCCTGCACGGAGCTGAACGTTCGCGGCATATGGCAGAATAGGCGATTAGTGTGACGTCACAAGTTCCTTGCAGGCCCCGTATTTCTCGTAGGCCCCGAGCAGAGCTCAAGTGACGTCAGCTGTTAGTGACAGCTCCAACCACGCCGCCATGCAGCGATACTCCCGCCTATCTACAGACTCATCGCACCGTCTGTCAAATCTCTCATGTCACCCATGCCTGTCTGTCATCTCACATTCCGTGTACCCGTCACGCAACAGCACTGGAAGATCTTATTATACCACTCTTCTCAATGACCAGAACTTTTCACCCACGTTCAAGGTTTCTGACAGGCAATTAAATAGCTTGATCAATCGTTCTGATTGACTATTAGGCGCATAATGTCGACTGTTATTGTGGTTTCCTCATATTACATCTGTTGCTGGAATTCAATACTTCTAAAATTTTCCACATAAGGAAACAGATAAACTGCACTCTGTTGCAGTTCTTTAGCTGCCATAAACTTTCAGATTTTTATGCACCAATAAGAGAAGCTTTCTGGATGCATTATTCGTATAATACTCTCAGGAAAACCCACTGCTGTCCATATCAACGGCACTGTCCACCAACACTGTGCGTGATTTCTCTTTATTACTATTATATTGAAATATTTTCAAATTGGAGAAGCCTTCCAGTATACTGTGGGACCTGAATGACATATTTTGTTTCCCGTTTTCTTAAACAGTGGAAACAGTTGCGCCATTGTACTGTGACATCGGTATGGTGTGCAACCATCCCTCTGTGACACTCCTACATTGTCCGACTGTGTTATGTCGAGGGCTCGAGCAACCAGTGCGAAACAACGATTAGAACTGACGTGAACAGTGACTTCCGTCAAGGCCACATATTGTTTTAACTTCAGGAAATCCACCTCTTGTCAAGCAATGAGTAGCTATATGCGCGTACTGCAAAACAGAAGTTAAAGAAAAGCGTGGGCATACCGTCGCGTTTTACCGTTCTGTACCTGTCAGTAAAAAACAGGACCCTTGTACGATCACTTTATCAGTAAATTAGTTTTTCCTGGGCAAAAAATCAAATAAAAATGAAAATTGCACGTTGGAAATACTACAATAATCATATTACAATAATGTAGTAAAATGACCTTTTACTTGCCGATTTTCAGGATTCAAATAATCCAGTCGACAGGATGATTTACAAGAAGTACATTTAGGGCAAAGATATGCCTCGTACATCAGAAGACCTCTTTGGGAGGCTGCGCAGCTCACGGAAGTACGCCGTGATGGTATCCAAGTCGAAGTTCATCCACAGCACTAACTACATGCGGTGCTCAGTCACATGTGTGTACGAGTCCAACGGAATGCAGGAAGCTTTCGCATTCCCAAAGAAAAGTCCTTACCGGGAAGCCATTAATTACCAGTAAGTACATACGCCTGTGATGCAGCAATTACAACAACCAAACATTTATTCTTGATTATTCTGTCCCATGTAAATGGTATTGTGTGCAACACTTTTGCTCAGTTCCTTCTGTTTCAAACTATATTTTTATATCCAAAAACATGCAGGAAAGATCTATAGTGTAACTCATTTTGTGTTGCTAAGACTGAAACAGGGGAGAAATCACTACACTAATACTTGCTCGGAAAGAACTGTTGTAAACGTTAAGTACATAATGCATACAGTGTGGAGATCTGTACCTGAATCGAATTTTCTTTTTAATGTACACTAAAAGGTAAAAAGGCACTGGCATTTTTGTAACAAGATTATTGCATAACATATATCTTAAAGTAACAAGTCCGTTAACACTATGGGTAAATGTTGTCAGGCGTACCAGACTTTTACAGACTTAGACGCTCTTTCACAGTACTGGCTTTGTGGACACAATACACTACTCTCTAAGATACACAAAGACGTTATTTGAATTGTCAGTATGATTACTTAATAATGAAGTATTTGTGTGAACATTGTGAAGATACTGTTTTAGTTTATTTTCAACATCTGTGTTCAGATCAATTAGTTTTCAGCCGTAGCAATGTACTGATGAGTACCGGTGGCAAGTAGTGAGGAGAGTAGCATGGTTGTGGGCAGGTGGGTCCCAGTAGACACTCTGATAACCAAGAAACAATATTTTTTTTCAAATAACTTCCGGGAATTCAGCCAGGTAACACTTTCAGCGACCGCCGATATTTCGGCGGGAGAACACCCCGCCATTTTCAAGGCAAACTGCAACGGACAGGCGACGTACACGCAAATTTAATACCTCGGTTCTCGGACCCAAGCAGGAAAGATAACACACACACACTGAACACTAGTGCCACCAAAGATGGCCAAAGTCAGAGCTATCGATAGTGAGACTATGAATTCGCAGGTGAGGTAGCATTGAGTCTGTCCCTCTGTTTCTTGACAAGGGAGAGAGCCGGATTCCAAACAGAGTTTAAACAGAAACCTCCATCCCTGTTAACAAGGTTGCTCGCTAATTTAGTCTCAACTGCCTCCCGAATCACACTGTCCCAATAGCTGGACGTGCATGCCAATATCTCGGTGTTATTATATAACATGGAGTGACCAGTATCCAAGCAATGTTCGGCAATAGCAGATCTATTTGGCTGCTGTAATCGTGTGTGCCGTTTATGCTCAGTACATCTGTCCTCCACGGTCCTGATAGTTTGACCAATATATGCCGCAGCTACAAGGGACACGATATACACCCGCCTTACGCAGTCCAAGATCATCCTTAACGGAACTCAAAAGTGCTCTAATTTTAGATGGAGGTCGGAAAACACATTTCACATCGTATTTCCGTAAAATACGACCGATCTTATTGGACGTGTTTCCTATGTAAGGCAAGAAGGCTGTAGACTTAGGTGTTGACTCAGAATTATCATCAATCACCTGATGTACAGTTGGTCGATAGCGCAACGCACGTTCAATCTGTCTATCACTGTAACCATTTTGACGAAATGTAACTTCAAGATGGGACAGCTCAGCTGGCAAAGTCTCAGCGTCAGAAACGATATGTGCCCTGTGTACCAAGGTACGAAGTACCCCTTCACGCTGAGCCGAATGGTGACAACTATTAGCTTGTAAGTACAAGTCGGTGTGAGTACGTTTCCTGTAGACTGCATGTCCCAATGATCCATCATCCCTCCTCCTAACCAACACGTCGAGAAAGGGAAGGCAACCATCCTTTTCCACCTCCATCATAAAACGAATGTTCGGGTGGATCGAGTTCAGATGTTCTAGAAAGACATTCAAATTCTCCCTACCGTGAGGCCAAACAACGAAGGTATCGTCAACGTATCTATAGAAACAGGCGGGTTTTAAAGGCGCCGACTCCAATGCACGTTCCTCGAAGTCTTCCATAAACAAATTTGCGATCACAGGAGACAACGGACTACCCATCGCAACTCCATCTGTCTGCTCGTAATACTGGTCATTAAATAAAAAATAAGTGGATGTCAACACATGCCTAAAGAGATTAGTTAAATCAGCACCAAACATGGCTTCAATTAACCGCAACGAATCAGACAGAGGAACACGAGTGAAGAGAGAGACCACATCGAAACTCACTAAAATATCAGAGTCATTCAGCCTCAGTCCCTCCAAACGACGTAAAAAATCAGCTGAGTTCCTGATATGATGTTCACACCGTCCTACTTGTGGACTCAACAGAGATGCAAGATGCTTGGATACACGATATGTCGGGGCGCCGATGTTACTCACTATAGGACGGAAAGGAACCCCTTCCTTATGAACCTTTGGAAGGCCATATAACCTAGGGGGAACCGCACTATAGGTGTTAAGCCTCTTGATTGTGTCCTGCGACAAACCACTTTTCTTCAGGAGGCTGTTGGTCTTTCTCTCAACACTTTTCGTGGGGTCAGCATCGATTCTGCGATACGTTGAATCAGATAGTAAACGTTGCATCTTTTGTACATAATCATGTTTATTTAAAACAACGGTGCCATTGCCCTTGTCAGCAGGTAAAATAACAATACTGGGATCAACCTTGAGAGAGCGTAAAGCAGCCCTCTCTGCTGCTGTTACATTACTCTTGGGTGGACGAGCCCTAGTCAAAACACGGCATGCCTCCCTCCTAACTTCCTCTGCAGCGTCAGGAGGTAGTTTGCAAACTGCCTGTTCAATTGAACTAATAAAATCAACTACCGGCAAATTCTTCGGAGTGGGTGCAAAATTTAATCCTTTCCCTAGCACGGATAAGGTTGCGTCGTCAAAAGATTTCTCTGTGAGATTTATCACAGAACGTCGAGATATAACATCCGACTCCGCGCGATGAAAACGTTCAAACTTTGCCAAATGCCGGGCAGTAACGGAGTTGTACTCCCAGTCAGCTTGGGTCCATGAGGCACCGTCCAACCAATCCCAAGTGAAATCAGACACTTCAGATGCCATCGCGCGGAGTCGGATGTTATATCTCGACGTTCTGTGATAAATCTCACAGAGAAATCTTTTGACGACGCAACCTTATCCGTGCTAAGGAAAGGATTAAATTTTGCACCCACTCCGAAGAATTTGCCGGTAGTTGATTTTATTAGTTCAATTGAACAGGCAGTTTGCAAACTACCTCCTGACGCTGCAGAGGAAGTTAGGAGGGAGGCATGCCGTGTTTTGACTAGGGCTCGTCCACCCAAGAGTAATGTAACAGCAGCAGAGAGGGCTGCTTTACGCTCTCTCAAGGTTGATCCCAGTATTGTTATTTTACCTGCTGACAAGGGCAATGGCACCGTTGTTTTAAATAAACATGATTATGTACAAAAGATGCAACGTTTACTATCTGATTCAACGTATCGCAGAATCGATGCTGACCCCACGAAAAGTGTTGAGAGAAAGACCAACAGCCTCCTGAAGAAAAGTGGTTTGTCGCAGGACACAATCAAGAGGCTTAACACCTATAGTGCGGTCCCCCTAGGTTATATGGCCTTCCAAAGGTTCATAAGGAAGGGGTTCCTTTCCGTCCTATAGTGAGTAACATCGGCGCCCCGACATATCGTGTATCCAAGCATCTTGCATCTCTGTTGAGTCCACAAGTAGGACGGTGTGAACATCATATCAGGAACTCAGCTGATTTTTTACGTCGTTTGGAGGGACTGAGGCTGAATGACTCTGATATTTTAGTGAGTTTCGATGTGGTCTCTCTCTTCACTCGTGTTCCTCTGTCTGATTCGTTGCGGTTAATTGAAGCCAGGTTTGGTGCTGATTTAACTAATCTCTTTAGGCATGTGTTGACATCCACTTATTTTTTATTTAATGACCAGTATTACGAGCAGACAGATGGAGTTGCGATGGGTAGTCCGTTGTCTCCTGTGACCGCAAATTTGTTTATGGAAGACTTCGAGGAACGTGCATTGGAGTCGGCGCCTTTAAAACCCGCCTGTTTCTATAGATACGTTGACGATACCTTCGTTGTTTGGCCTCACGGTAGGGAGAATTTGAATGTCTTTCTAGAACATCTGAACTCGATCCACCCGAACATTCGTTTTACGATGGAGGTGGAAAAGGATGGTTGCCTTCCCTTTCTCGACGTGTTGGTTAGGAGGAGGGATGATGGATCATTGGGACATGCAGTCTACAGGAAACGTACTCACACCGACTTGTACTTACAAGCTAATAGTTGTCACCATTCGGCTCAGCGTGAAGGGGTACTTCGTACCTTGGTACACAGGGCACATATCGTTTCTGACGCTGAGACTTTGCCAGCTGAGCTGTCCCATCTTGAAGTTACATTTCGTCAAAATGGTTACAGTGATAGACAGATTGAACGTGCGTTGCGCTATCGACCAACTGTACATCAGGTGATTGATGATAATTCTGAGTCAACACCTAAGTCTACAGCCTTCTTGCCTTACGTAGGAAACACGTCCAATAAGATCGGTCGTATTTTACGGAAATACGATGTGAAATGTGTTTTCCGACCTCCATCTAAAATTAGAGCACTTTTGAGTTCCGTTAAGGATGATCTTGGACTGCGTAAGGCGGGTGTATATCGTGTCCCTTGTAGCTGCGGCATATATTGGTCAAACTATCAGGACCGTGGAGGACAGATGTACTGAGCATAAACGGCACACACGATTACAGCAGCCAAATAGATCTGCTATTGCCGAACATTGCTTGGATACTGGTCACTCCATGTTATATAATAACACCGAGATATTGGCATGCACGTCCAGCTATTGGGACAGTGTGATTCGGGAGGCAGTTGAGATTAAATTAGCGAGCAACCTTGTTAACAGGGATGGAGGTTTCTGTTTAAACTCTGTTTGGAATCCGGCTCTCTCCCTTGTCAAGAAACAGAGGGACAGACTCAATGCTACCTCACCTGCGAATTCATAGTCTCACTATCGATAGCTCTGACTTTGGCCATCTTTGGTGGCACTAGTGTTCAGTGTGTGTGTGTTATCTTTCCTGCTTGGGTCCGAGAACCGAGGTATTAAATTTGCATGTACGTCGCCTGTCCGTTGCAGTTTGCCTTGAAAATGGCGGGGTGTTCTCCCGCCGAAATATCGGCGGTCGCTGAAAGTGTTACCTGGCTGAATTCCCGGAAGTTATTTGAAAGTTGTATACGCCAGGAGAAACTCAGGTCTCACAATATTTTTTTTAATTTTAGATACACAATACATGTGAGGCAGGCATGCACCATTTCAGTGATGTAGGCTGCTGAAGCCTCACAGGCGTCGGTTTCCACCCCAGCGAGAAGGAACAACGTCAGAGTCCCACAGTGCTGACGTTGGCAGAGTGATAGCCAATGGCCGAGAGTGGGACACGGCCTCGGCATCAATGACCCTCCATGTTACGCTTCGACAGCATACTACAGAGCCGGGTACCCGCACTTAGGTGACTCACACACGGCCATGTCCACCACACAATCAAATAAGAACTGCTGTGCACGGGACACAACCCACTGTCTTGTGGCAGGAGCCAGACAAGGGAATGTGCAGATGGCAGGACAGCGGCGCCGTGGCACTAAGCCCCACAAGGAGGCTCAGTAATGGCAGCCGCTAGCCCGACCCTGTCCCAAACCCAAGGCTACAGACGTCCACAGTGCACCTGGTGTTGTGTTGGTGCTGCTGAGCTTCAAATGCCTCTACCTCAAAATTCGCATTTGTTACACTAAAACTCTGCATCCAGTCACTTAGCACACAACAAACCCTGCCCTGGTGTGATGACATTATCCTGCTTGCTACAGCTATCAGCGCTGCACAGTGCATTTTTCTGTTGAGTACGACTAAAATGTCTCACAGCCCTTTTGCGTAGATGTTATTCTATCCCACATGTTGATACACTGCACTTACTGACCAGTGCTAGTTCGATGCAATACTACACCGTGACTCCTCATAAATTATTCCAGGTTCTACTAAAACTACACACATCACTCCGGTTCCCAGAACTCCTGAAGATGGACGTTGACTGTGGATACTGTATCACAGACACAGTCCCTTTGACTGTTCAGAGATGTCACTAAACCCGCCCAAAGATGTAAACAACCATGCATGAGCAGCACCTATTAGACGGAGGGGGTCCGACAGCCAATCACTTCCAGTCATTCCACGAGGAAGATGGTAAACAGCTCATGTTGTCTGTAGTTCAACCACGCCTAGATGGTCAATACTGCGGTTCGATTGTGTCCGCATTGTAACTTTGTGCTGGGAAGGGCTCTCAACAAGGGAAGTGTCCAAGTGTCTCTGGGCCCAAGAACATGTCAAATGGACCGCTCAAGATTGCCATCATGTTCTCTTCACCAATGTCCTGCCATCAACCAGACAACCGTCAGAGACATGTTTGGAGGCAACCCGGTCAGGCTGAACACCTTAGACACACTGTCCAGCGAAGGCAGCAAGGTGGAGGTTCCCTGCTGTTTTGGGGTGGCTTTATGTGGGGCCGACGTATGCCGCTGGTGGTCATGGAAGGCGCTGTAATGGATGATTGATACGTGAATACCGTCCTCCGACCGACAGTGCAACAATATCGGCAGCATATTGGTGAGGCATTTGTCTTCATGGACGATAATTCACGCTCCCATCATGCACATCTTGTGAATGACTTTCTTCAGGATAACGACATCGCTCGACAAGAGTGGCCAGCATGTTCTCCAGACATGAACTCTATCAAACATCCCTGGGATATATTGAAAAGCCGGCTGCTGTGGCCGAGCGGTTCTAGGTGCTTCAGTCTGGAATTGCGCTGCTGCTACAGTGACAGGTTCGAATCCTGCCTTCGGCATGGATGTGTGTGATGTCCTTAGAATAGTTAGGTTTATGTAGTTCTAAGTCTAGGGGACTGATGACCTCAGATGTTAAGTCCCATAGTGCTTGGAGCCATTTGAACCATTTAGATTGAAAAGGGCTGTTTATGGCCGATGTGACCCACCAACCACTCTGAGGGATCTACACCGAAATGCCATTGAGAAGTGGGCAATCTGGACCAACAGTGCCTTGATGAACTTTAGGATGGTATGCCACAACGAATACAGGCTTGCATCAATGTAAGAGGACGTGCTACTGGGTATTACAGGTACAGCAATCTGGAGGTCTCCCTGTATGGTGGTACAACATGCAATGTGTGGGTTTCATGACCAATAAAAAGGGCTGAAACAATGTTTGTGTTGATCTCTCGGAACTGAGATGATGCAAAACTTTTTTTTTATGTGTATAGATACTGACACTATTTTACCTCCTGCTGAAGACCTGTCCCCTCGAGTCTTCCCTAGTACCGGTTCCCCACCATAACCACTTCCACCTTTATACTAAAATGTCAACTTCAGATACTGTATATTCATTATCTTAACAGTATATGGCTACCTCCTATCCTCTTCCTCTCCTGCTTTCAGGATCCAATCCACTGGAACCTGGATCACTCATGAAATGAGATTTCTTTATGGCTCACTGTAGCAGATAAACAAAAGCTATGCAGAGCTAAATCAGAGTCACCATAGCATTAGGAGTTGTGACACTCAAGGTCACAGCTGCTAGTTGTCTACCATCCCATTTCTGCTCCACGTGCTGCATTAACAGTGTGATCTGTCTCCCCTGTGTAGCTATCGTCTGACTTATTGAATGGACTAGTCTTCGTTCCCAGGTATCATTCAAGAAGCTAACATTTTGCTTAGGCAACATCTCCAAGGCATCATCTGGCCAATGCAGCTTAAGTTCTGTTATATTTAACTGAAGAACTCCCATTACTGCAGTCGGTAAATGAAAAGTTGGCCCCATAATATCACACATAGCTCCGTTTATCAACAACCTATTACCTCTTAATTCTAAGTGTCTGGCCCCCATGAGCTTCCCTTGCTCAGAGCAGTTCTCAACCACTATTGTTTTATTGTACACTGAATACACCTCAAGTAGTCCTGCTTGCCGGAAGCAGAGTTTTAGTTCCATCACCCCCTTTCAGCGTGGACAACCCTCTGCCTTTCCAGTGGACCACTGCATGGTGCAAGTACTTCCACCTGAATCTTGCGAGGAGTGATAATTTTAGCTGATCAAGTCCATCTCATATACAATGTTTGTTCCCCAGTTGTGATGCTGTGTTCCAAGATGAAAGGGCTTTTGTTAACACAGCTCGCATGGTCAAGGATTGGTTTTGTGAGCACGAGAATAAATAGTCGCATCTCCACTCGAACAGAAAGTACATCTTTTTGGATAGCTCAATTGGAAAGAACACTGACCATGACAGGCAAGTCTTTCCCAGTCTGACACACAGTTTTAATCTATCATTATGTTTCAAAGCAGACATTTGTCCGCTACAGGATGAAAAATTAATTGATTGTTGTGTGTTGCAACAGAAGTCTCTGATGAAACTCCAGGCTTTTTACTCCTCATTATTTTGTTTCACATTTAAGTGTTTCCCTCTGTTATCGTTTGACTCCATTGTCTATTCATAAGCCAATGTAATGAAGCAGCAGCCAGCATGTTAAGTACTAACAGAAGCCTTGTTGAGTGTCACAGTTATCACTGTTTACAGCCTGCTGCGCTTGAGGAATGAGGGGGTGCTGGATCATCTGCTGTGGAACTTGTGGAAAGTGGGCAGCACACAGCACCACCAGCAGCAGTCCACGCCTATGGTAGCTGCGAGGCAAGTCGTCCCAGCACTTGTGGTCCTGGTAGCTGCTGGAGTGATAGCCCTATGCCTGCCGTTGCTGGAGAATGCCTGCTGTAGGAGGGGTGCAGAAGTAGTCTGTGCCACAGGTGGATGCAAAGCTAGTGACTCCAGTTATAGCAGTCACTGTTCTCTCCACCCCATGCCTCCTGCTGCTGTGTACTAATAGAATACAATTACCTTCATGTTAATTTTTTCAGTATGTATTTTACAACTTGTTCAAGGCATAAAAATAGTTGTACATCCATTCTCCCTATTTTATGTGCACACTCAGTAACATTCAGGTGTGTCTCTGAAACAGGGTACGCAATTGAGAGATTAGTTTTCTGATGGGCAAGTAGATTTCATATCATCTTCTTTGACATTACTGTTCCATCAGGCTGCACGTATCCATCTAATACAGTGTTTCTCAACTTTTCTGATATCATCAACCCTAAGCGCAAGCGAATACCCTTACAGGAAAAAAATCACAACACCAAAAAAAATTAATGTAGAATAATAAAATTTCAGGAATACATTGTTCTAGCTAATATATTTCAGTTATTAACATTGCAAGATCACAGGTTAATGTAATTGTGAGATAAGACATTCCAAATGTGTAATTCTGCTACATTAATAAGCGGTGTAACTGGCAGAATGTTGAATGCAAGCATACAAATGTGTATGCATTGTGTTGTGCAGCTGCCAGATATTAGTTTGTGGGATGGAGTAGCTTACCTGTTGCATTTGATCAGTCCATACAGAAACGGTTAATGCTGCTTGAGGATGACACTGGAGTTGTCATACAGTGATGTCGCATATGTGCTTGATTGGAGACAGATCTGGTGATCAAATAGGTCAAGACAACATGTTGACACTCTGTAGAGCACATTGGGATAAAACAGCAGTATACAGATGAGTGTTATTCTATTGGAAAACACCCCCTGGAATGATGTTCATGAATGGCAGCACAACAAGTCGCATTATCAGAATGACATACAAATCTGCAGTCAGGACGCATGAGATAACCAAGAGAGTGCTCCCAGTATCATTCGAAATCATACTCCAGACCATAGCTCCAATGTGTCTAGCACACAGACAAGTTGGTTGCAGGCACTCACCTGGCCTCATAAAAATCATACAGCCTCAATCAGCTTTCATCAGAAAACATAACAGACCTCCAACCTGTCCTCTAATGAGCTCTCACTTGATACCACTGAAGCCACAAGTCGTTGCAGTTTGGGATCAATGGAATGCACGATACAGAGCATCTGCCTTGGACTGTCCTCGAAGTAACTGATTTGTAAAAGTTCGATGTGTCGCTGTGGTGCTCACTACTGTTCAGATTGCTGTTGGAAAAGCAGTACAATGCAATGGGGCCATATGCCTAACACAATGGTCTTCCTTCTTGGTAGTGCTACAAGGCCATCTTGGTCCCGGCCTTCTTGCAACCATACTTTCTCGTGACTATTGCTGCCAGCAATGATGTACAGAGGCTACATTCCTGCTAAATCTTTCTTCAATATTGCAGAAAGAACATCCAGCTTCTCGTAGCCATATTACATGACTTGTTCATGTAGCCCTATTATACAACCTTGTTCAAACTCAGTGAGGTGTTGATAATGGCCTCTTAATCGCCTTACAGGCGCTCTTGACCAGCATCAACTCATCATGTCAAATCTCAAAAATAACTTATGCTCATGATTTTCACAGTGTGTAGTGGCACAAAATTTGACTACACACCATATATCAGATGTGAAAACATGCCTCTCAACTTTCGTTTATGTCACACAACTCCTTCTTGGTGCTGCAGTTTTTTGTTCCTTAGTGTATCAGCTAATGCTCCAAGACCCTGCACCACCATCAACATTAGCACCTGCAATTTCGAATGAAAATTAATTTTCTTTGAACACGTTTGGTTTGCAAATAACTAAAGATAAACAATATTTAGTTTTGTAGGTGTTTTGTTAAACCACATACTAATCAGTGAGAGATTTGGTTTTGCTTATTTCTAATAATATTTTTTTTATAGAACAACAATGCAATTCTCAGTAAACCACAAATGCTACCTACAACTCCTCCTCAGAAAAAAAGCTAACTATCCATACTGAAGTAGACACTCATTCCGAAACATGATTCCTCTGCACCACTCCTCTCTCTAGCAACACTTACTTCTTCCATACATTGCATCCTCATTTAAAATAAACCAAATAAACAATGTATGATCTTTATTTTCTAATCACTGGATTGCTGGTTTCCCCACTTCTGAACTGGCAGAAATTGGTAGACATTGGACAGCCAATGATCTGCATATGACAATTGCCACTAATAATAATAATAATAATAATAATAATATGTAGGCCCTAAAGCAATGTAGTAAGTGGACTATCAGAGCGGTGGCTCATGGGAGCAAACACAAATCCAAAATGCCTTACTGGTCACTCCCATAAGCTGCCGCGACAAGTGTCAACTTAGTTTGTGTAAATAATATTCTGTTGTGCTCCAATTAGTTCGTTTCTCTGTTGCAAAGTGAATAATGAAGCAATTACTGGTCCATTGTGGGTACTGCCTGTAACTTGGAGAAGGCATTTTCATGATATATTTAAAAATATGTGATGTGTTTGGCGTATGTCTTAATTTTACTGTTGTATATACATGGTACAAAGTACAAAATATATGTTGGTGGGCAGACTGTGTGAGGAAGATTACATACATATATGGTATTCTCTTTGAAAGCTGTAACCTTGACTACATTGTGTCACGCATTAATCCTAATATTAAAAAAAAACAAATGTGGTTCTTTGTAGCTTATGTAATAAATATTAGTCTTATGACATAGTGTTAAAAGTTATAATTCATGACCAAAACACACTCAAACACTTTCCTTTTTACCCATTAGAAAATTTCTTTTTGCCCCTCAGGGGTAATTATTTCCGGTTTCCAAACCTCTGGTTTAATAAGTGCTTTAGTAGCAATTTCAACAAATGAGATGCATCACAGAATAGCCACACTTTTCTGTTGTGGTCAGAAGGGGTCAAAAATACATTTAACACATGGATACAAACAAGCAATGTTTGTTTCCTCAAATATGAGGACAGACACCATTTCATAGGATTTAAGCAATGCCATTTTAGTAATAGATTTAATTTTGTAACATCTTTTGAAGTCACCAGTCTAGTCTCCAGTTGCATTGCCAACATTTGAAATCTTGAATGCCTAAACAAATAACTGTGCACTTTAGGGCAAAATTCCCTGTTTTGTTTTCTATCATCATGATTGACACTGGTTGTATATCCTGCTACGTAAACTGATTCGTTCTCCATGTGTGTTTCCTGAATGGCAGCAACGTCAATGTCATTATTGTTTAGAACCTTTTGCAGGACATCACTCTTTGCCCTGCTTATTCCTTCTATATTCAGCTGGCAAATCCTGAGGAAAGGTCCAAGTTTTCTTGTCAGCTGACCATGAGAATGGCCAATGAGTTTCATCTGTGCCATTTCGATTAAGATGTGCTATTAAACAGCCAGGAGATCAATATGATTCCAGAATGAGATATTTTCACTCTGCAGCGGAGTGCGCACTGATATGAAACTTCCTGGCAGATTAAAACTGTGTGCCCGACCGAGACTCGAACTCAGGACCTTTGGAACGTAGGAGGTACTGGTAGAAGTGAAGCTGTGAGGACCGGGTGTGAGTTGTGCTTCAGTAGCTCAGTTGGTAGAGCACTTGCTCGCGAAAGGCAAAGGTCCTGAGTTCGAGTCTCGGTCGGGCACACAGTTTTAATCTGCCAGGAAGTTTCATCAATATGATTGTCTGGCTGCCAGGTAGCACTAATTCATTTAGTTCATATCTATAATTAGATGCTATCCAGGGTGCACATGTAGTATTCTATTACAGACCGAACTAGCCTTACACCCCTGAGCATTGTCAAGCCCTCCCCTGCATCACCGTGACCACCCAGATATGAACTACCATGTAAAATATGGTCATTCCTTAACAGAATACGCACAAATCACAGAAGATATGCAGATACTCTTTAAAGATGGGGAAAAACACCAACTCCCAAATGTGACTGTGGAGCTAACAGACAGGCCATCCACCACATTGTCCAAGAGTGCAACAGAAGAGCATACATTGGCAAGTTCATGGATTTTATGATGGGAACAGACACCACAAAAAACTTTATACATAATCTTGATGTTAGTATTTAATTGTATTGAACATATATAATCTTGGTGTTTGTATTTTTGTTTGTATTTCCCTCTATCTGTATGTTTTATACTTCTTATATAGCATATTTTATTGTGTTTTTATGTATATCTTTCTTTAAACATTTGTAAGAGGTATAAAATGATGTGCATTGCCAAATGCTAAATAAATAAAATAAATAACTGATTTTTTTAGTTTTGTGATTTACAGGAATGTTTTTGTTTTTATCTTGATGATTTTGCTACCGATAAGTAGCTCATTTGGGCATTTATATAACTACTGCCATCTAAGATTCATTTGTCATCAAAAGAAGAAAAACGACATATGAAATTGATGAAAGAAATCGAACTACACCCTTAGGATGGCGTTACTGCAGGGATAGAACTGACAGCATTGTACAAATTTGTATATGTTCATGAGATGATCCGGAAGAGCAAATATTTGAGGTCATTAGCGCTCAGTCACAATTGTTAGAGCACATAGAATCTAGTAAAACTCAAGGGGGGGGGGGGGGGGGGGGAGGTACACCAGAAAGTTCTTACAAAGATGCAGATAAAATAAGTGAAGGAGTTAGATGTCTTTGGACAAGCCAGTCAAAGTAATGAAACGAAGAACACGAGCAGCTGGTCGAGCGTCATCAGCTAAAATATCCTGTAAAGTAGATGGTAGAGACAGGACAACACGAGATTGACTAAAACGGGGACACGACAATAAAACTTGGCACACTGTTAATGCATGACCACAAGGGTGCTGCGGGGCTGGGTCACCGGAGAGCAGGTAGCGGTGGCTAAACCAGCAATGCCCAATCCGCAACCTGGTCAGAAGGACCTCTTCTCGCCGAGATGGTCGGGAGGAGGTTGTCCAAGCAGTTGGGAACAGTTTTACTGCCCGGAGCTTGTTTCCTTGAAGTGATGACCAAGTATCCCACCACAAAGACACAAGCCTCCTACAAACAACCCCACTAATGTCAGATGACGCGACACAATGGGAGGCTGGCCGAGGCAGGAGGACTGCAGCCTTGGCTGCAGCATCAGCAGCCTCATTCCCAGGCACTCCTACATGGCCGGGAACCCACAGAAAGCTAACAGGAGAGTCATCAGCAGCAGAAGAATGGAGGGACTGCTGGATCCGTTGCACCAAGGGATGGACCGGATATGGAGCTCCAAGGCTCTGAAGAGCACTGAGTGAATCAGAGCAGAGTAAATACGACGGATGGCGGTGGCGGCGGGCATACTGAACGGCCTGATGGAGAGCAAAAAGCTCGGCCATAAAGCTGGAACACTGGTCGAGGAGCCGGTATTTAAAGGTGCCGGCCCCGATGACAAAGGCACAGCCGACACCATCGTCAGTTTTGGAGCCATCAGTGTAAATAAAGGTGTGACTGGCAAGTCACGCAATAAGTTTGACAAACCGTGAGCAATACACTGCAGCCGGAGTACCCTCCTTCGGGAGCAAGCTGAGGTCGAGATAAATATGAACCGGAGCGTGGAGCCACAGTGGTGTCGGGCTCTCACCCTCTCTGAAGGTGGTAGGGAGGGCAAAATCCAATTGTCGAAGCAGGCGACGAAAGCAGACTCCAGGGGGCAGCAGGGCAGACACATACAACCCATACTGACGGTCGAGAGAATCAGCGAAGAAGGACTGATAAGAGGGGTGGTCGAGCATTGACAACAGCCGGCAGGCATACCGACAAAGCGGTACGTCGTGCCGGTAGATCAATGGTAATTCGGCAGCTTCAGCATAAAGACTCTCGACGGGACTAGTGTAGAATGCTCCGGTCGCAAGACGTAACCCCCAATGGTGGATGGAGTTGAGACGGCGTAAGAGGGATGGCCAAGCAGACAAGTAGACGAGGCTCCCATAATCCAGCTTTGATCGGACTATGGACCGATACAAGCGAAGCAGGACAGTGCGATCCGCTCCCCAAGACGAACCACTAAGAACTCTGAGGACATTAAGGGAACGTGTACAACGGGCAGCCAAATAAGAGATGTGCGGAGACCAACAAAGTTTCCTGTCCAGTGTGAGCCCTAGAAACTTAGTTGTTTCCACGAATGGGAGAACAATGGGACCGAGATGTAAGGATGGCGGAAGGAACGCTTCATATCGCCAAAAGTTGATGCAAACCGTCTTCTCTTCAGAGAACCGGAAGCCATTTGCCACACTCCATGAGTATAGGCTGTCTAGACAACGCTGAAGGCAGCACTCCAGGAGGCATGTTCTCTGGGCACTGCAGTCATCGACAAAAAGAGAGCCTGAGACATTAGGTGGAATGCAATCCATAATTGGATTGATTGCTATGGCAAAAAGGGCTACGCTCAAGACGGAGCCCTGAAGCACTCCGTTCTCCTGGAGGAAGACGTCGGACAATACGGAACCCACACGTACCCTAAACTTGCCATCTGTTAAAAAGGAATCAATAAAAAGGGGCAGGCGACCGCATAGACCCCACCTGTGCATAGTGCGGAGGATACCTCCTCCCCAACAGGTATCATAAGCCTTCTCCAAATCGAAGAACGCGGCTACCATTTGGCGCTTTCGCAAAAAGTTGTCCATGATGAATGTCGACAGGGTCACAAGGTGGTCAACAGCGGAGTGGCGGCGACGAAAGCCGCATTGAACATTGGTAAGTAGCCGTCGAGATTCAAGAATCCAAACTAACCAAGCATTAACCATGCGCTCCATCACCTTACAGACACAGCTTGTAAGAGAAATGGGGCGGTAACTAGAAGAAAGGTGTCTATCCTTCCCGGGTTTGGGTATAGGAACAACGACAGCGTCACGCCAACGCATGGGGACTTGACCTTCGGTCCAGACGCGATTGTAGGTACGAAGAAGAAAGCTTTTGCCTGCCGGAGAAAGGTGGGCCAGCATCTGAATGTGAATGGCATCTGGCCCCGGAGCAGAGGACCGGGACAGTGCAAGTGCACGTTCGAGTTCCCGCATAGTAAAGGGGGCATTATAATTTTCCAGATTCAGCGAGTGGAAGGAAGGTCGCCGAGCCTCTTCTGCCTCTTTCCTGGGAAGGAAGGCAGGTTGGTAATGGGCGGAGCTTGAAACCTCCGCGAAAAAGCGGCCGAAGGCGTTGGAGACATCCACAGGATCAACAAGGACCTCAGTACCTGTGGTCAGGCCAGGTACCGAGGAGTGGGCCTTAATGCCCGACAGCCGGCGCAGGCCACCCCAGACGACAGAAGAGGGAGTAAAACTGTTACAGGAGCTGGTGAAAGAGGCCCAACAAGCTTTTTTGCTGTCTTTGATGACTCTACGGCATTGCGCTCGGAGTCATTTGTACCCAATACAATTCGCCAACGTAGGATGGCGGCGAAAGGTGCGTAAAGCATGTCGTCGAGCACGGATAGCGTTTCTACAAGCCTCATTCCACCAGGGGACGGAAACGCGACGTGAAGAAGAGGTAGTACGAGGAATGGAACGTTCGTCAGCATTGATGATAACAGCCGTGAGGTATTCAACCTGACTGTCACAACTGAGAAAATCGTGGTCCGGAAAGGTCGCCAGGGAGGAGTAAAGTCCCCAGTCAGCTTTCGGTATGTTCCAGCTCGAAGGACGTGGGGATGGGGTGTGGTGCAGGAGACGAACGACACAGGGGAAGTGGTCGCTCGAATAGGTGTCGGAAAGGACATACCACTCGAACCGACGGGCAAGAGTGGTAGACCAGATCGGGAGGTCCAAGTGGGAGTAGGTATGAGTAGAGTCCGAGATGAAAGTCGGGGCGCCAGTATTGAGGCAGACAAGATTGAGATGGTTGAAGACATCCGCCAAGAGGGAGCCTCTCTGACAGAATGCAGGAGAGCCCCAAAGGGGATGATGGGCATTGAAGTCACCAAACAATAAAAACGGTGGAGGAAGCTGAACAAGCAGGTGCATCATGTCAGCCCGACTAACTGCGGATGATGATGGAGCGTAGACGGTACAAACGGAAAAAGTAAAGGCAGAAAGAGTAAAACGGACAGCTATTGCTTGGAGTGGGGTGGTCAATGGGATGGGATGGCAATAGACATCGTCCCAAACGAGCAACATGACCCCACCATGAGCTGGAATATCGTCCACAGGGGTGAGGTCAGACTGCTCCGAGGTATAGTGGGTAAAAGCAAGACGGTCAGTTGGGCGCAACTTGGTTTCCTGGAGACCAAGGACGAGCGGACAGTGCAGGCGGAGGAGCAGTTGTAATACCTCCCGATTAGATCGAATATCTCTTATGTTCCAATGTAACAACGCCATCGCTAGTCAGAAAAAAGGGGGAATGAAACGGGTGAAGAGCTGGTCACCTCGACGGCCGCGGAGGGCCAGGTTTCGAGGGAACAACGCTACAACCGGCGGGAGGCGGATCCTGTTCCATCGAGTCGTCGCCAGCTGTGGCCGCTTTCCCGGGTTGCGTAGGAGGGGCAGCATCATTCGCCAACGAGAGGCCAGCTGAGCGCCCGGCAGCAGAGCGTCCCGGCGAAACTGATGACGGCCGGGAGCAGCGACTCACGGATGGAGCGTCAGACGAAACGCGACGGGGTGGAGAGGGGGATAAAGACTTCATCTTGGAGGCCTTCTGGGAAGTCTGATGAGGCACGGGGATGGTGGGCTGGACCCGAAGAAGGGCCTCACGCGCGGGGTCCGTTTTGGAACGCCGGACCTGCCGGGGTCCAGAACGTTTCCCCGATGGACGCCTGAGAAGAGGATCGCTTCTCAGGCGGCGGAGGGAGAGGAGGAGGAAGGGTGGCCCCTGCGGCAGAGGGGGCAGGGGCCGCGAGGGAGGAGGATTTGGAAGGGAGGGATTTGGAAGGCGGAGGCATAGACCCCGGATGGGGTGAGGAGGTGGAAGGAGCGGACACGACTGAGGCAAACGAAGTTGTCAACGTCACGGGATGGAGGCGGTCATACTTTTTCCTGGCCTCAGAATAAGAGAGGCGATCCAAAGTTTTTAATTCTTGTATCTTCTTCTCCATCTGATGCGCGGGGCAGTTTAAAGATCTAGGCGAGTGGATGCCAGGACAATTGACGCACCGAGGTGGTGGGGTGCATGTATGTTCCTCACGAAGAGGACGTCCACAATCGCCACAAAGGGGCTCAGCCTCACACCGTGACGACATGTGCCCAAAGCACAAACACCGAAAGCAGCGCACAGGAGGCGGGACATAAGGTCGCACGTCACACCGGTAGCACATCACCTTTACCTTCTCCGGGAGAACGTCCCCCTCGAAGGCGAGGATAAAGGCCCCGGTGTCGATGCGACGGTCTTTGGGGCCGCGCTGGACTCGCCGGACGAAATGCACACCTCGGCGCTCCAGGTTGGCCCTGAACTCCTCATCAGATTGCAGCAGGAGGTCGCGATGAAAAATAACCCCCTGCGTCCTATTCAGTGCCAGATGCGGGACAATGGACACTGGCATGTCCCCTAGTCAGTCGCACGCCTGGAGCGCCGCCGACTGAGTGGCGGAGATGGTCTTTATACGAACGGACCCCGAATGCATTTTACTGAGAGCCTCGATTTCCCCGAAGATGTCCACGATATGCTGGACAAAGAACATGGGCTTGGAGGTGGTGAACGTCCCCCCATCGGTCCGAGAACAGACTAAATAGCGGGGGAAGTACTTCGCCCCAAGCTGGCGGGCCTGTCCTTCCTCCCAGGGAGTGGCCAAGGGGAAAGAGGCAGGAGAACCAGAACCAGAGACAGTACCTTTCTTTTTAAAAGACTCGGCCGCAGAGCGACCCGATACATGTTGACGTTTCATCTGCGAAATGTCCACTTCGATACCACCCACTCCGACCAGGGGCTCTCCCCACGGGCACCACCCAGCCTCAGCAAGGGCCACCTGGCAGGATGATCGTCGCCGGGAGTCCTGATGCACCAAGGAGACGGGCATCTACTCCTTGGCCGACGTGGGGAGCGTGCAGCTCAGGTATCGGCAGTACGATCCCTGTGTTGTCAGGGGGCTACAACCTAGAGGGTACATGACGACCCCACCACAACGGGCTGGCTACCGTGCTGGACTTCGGGTGCCATGGAAAGTCCATCATGATCGTAGGTGCAGATGGGGACGCACTATGGGCGTAACTTGTGCAACCCATCAGGCATTTAGGCCCAATTTGAGGAATAGCGGGTGTGGTTACAACGCCGTTACAATGCTGAGTGCCAAGGTCTTAGTGCACTGAGGACCAGTGAGACACCACGTAACGCGTCCTTCCCCAAAAGGCTCGTACTTCTGTAGAATTTTGAAAAATGGAGGTCAAACCCCAAGGGGGACCATCACATGGAAGCCCGAAACGGTTGAAACTCCTTTTAGTCGCCTCTTACGACAGGCAGGAATACCTCGGGCCTATTCTTACCCCAGACCTGCAGAGGGGACATTGGCATGCAGCAACACAGAGTTCAATACGTGTGCCTGTTAAAAATGTAGGTATGCCATAAAATTGGGTGAATAGAAACAAATTTGAACTTTAGATTGAAAATTTATCTATGGTTTGTTACGTTAAAACAAGAAAATAATACCCAAAACACAGGTCTGTATTGCGCCTGTCAGCTTATGATAGTATTATTAAATTATTTTATTTCATAAAATTTTCAAAAATGTAAACATGGTGTTTTTAATCATCCCACAGATAGGGGAGAATAGAAAGTGTTTTAAAACCATCGTTGTTTCTTTTAAAAGCAAAGAGATGTGGATAGAAACTATGAAATATTTGTATTAGGAAACAAACAGATAAACATTTATTTCACAATAAAATGTCTTGTTAATGTAAAAAATAAGTAATGAATATAATAGAAAGAAACATTCCACATGGGAAAAATATATATAAAACAAAGATGCTGTGACTTACCAAACGGGAAAACACTGGTAGGTAGACACAATAAAAAACACACAAACACACACACAAATTTCAAGCTTTCGCAAACCAAGGTTGCTTCATCAGGAAAGAGGGAAGGAGAGGGAAAGACAAAGGATGTGGGTTTTAAGGGAGAGGGTAAGGAGTCATTCCAGTCCCGGGAGTGGAAAGACTTACCTTAGGGGGAAGAAGGACAGGTGTATATATATATATATACTCCTGGAAATTGAAATAAGAACACCGTGAATTCATTGTTCCAGGAAGGGGAAACTTTATTGACACATTCCTGGGGTCAGATACATCACATGATCACACTGACAGAACCACAGGCACATAGACACAGGCAACAGAGCATGCACAATGTCGGCACTAGTACAGTGTATATCCACCTTTCGCAGCAATGCAGGCTGCTATTCTCCCATGGAGACGATCGTAGAGATGCTGGATGTAGTCCTGTGGAACGGCTAGCCATGCCATTTCCACCTGGCGCCTCAGTTGGACCAGCGTTCGTGCTGGACGTGCAGACCGCGTGAGACGACGCTTCATCCAGTCCCAAACATGCTCAATGGGGGACAGATCCGGAGATCTTGCTGGCCAGGGTAGTTGACTTACACCTTCTAGAGCACGTTGGGTGGCATGGGATACATGCGGACGTGCATTGTCCTGTTGGAACAGCAAGTTCCCTTGCCGGTCTAGGAATGGTAGAACGATGGGTTCGATGACGGTTTGGATGTACTGCGCACTATTCAGTGTCCCCTCGACGATCACCAGTGGTGTACGGCCAGTGTAGGAGATCGCTCCCCACACCATGATGCCGGGTGTTGGCCCTGTGTGCCTCGGTCGTATGCAGTCCTGATTGTGGCGCTCACCTGCACGGCGCCAAACACGCATACGACCATCATTGGCACCAAGGCAGAAGCGACTCTCATTGCTGAAGACGACACGTCTCCATTCGTCCCTCCATTCACGCCTGTCGCGGCACCACTGGAGGCTGGCTGCACGATGTTGGGGCGTGAGTGGAAGACGGCCTAACGGTGTGCGGGACCGTAGCCCAGCTTCATGGAGACGGTTGCGAATGGTCCTCGCCGATACCCCAGGAGCAACAGTGTCCCTAATTTGCTGGGAAGTGGCGGTGGGGTCCCCTACGGCACTGCGTAGGATCCTACGGTCTTGGCGTGCATACGTGCGTCGCTGCGGTCCGGTCCCAGGTTGACGGGCATGTGCACCTTCCGCCGACCACTGGCGACAACATCGATGTACTGTGGAGACCTCACGCCCCACGTGTTGAGCAATTCGGCGGTACGTCCACCCGGCCTCCCGCATGCCCACTATACGTCCTCACTCAAAGTCCGTAAACTGCACATACGGTTCACATCCACGCTGTCGCGGCATGCTACCAGTGTTAAAGACTGCGATGGAGCTCCGTATGCCACGGCAAACTGGCTGACACTGACGGCGGCGGTGCACAAATGCTGCGCAGCTAGTGCCATTCGACGGCCAACACCGCGGTTCCTGGTGTGTCCGCTGTGCCGTGCATGTGATCATTGCTTGTACAGCCCTCTCGCAGTGTCCGGAGCAAGTATGGTGGGTCTGACACACCGGTATCAATGTGTTCTTTTTTCCATTTCCAGGAGTGTATATAGACACACACACACACACACACACACACACACACACACACACACACACAGATATATATTCCTCCGCACATATACAGACAAAGACAGACATATGTAAAGGCAAAGAGGTTGGGCCGAGATGTCAGTCGAGGTGGAAGTACAGAGGCAAAGATGTTGTTGAATGACAAGTGATGTACGAGGGGCGGCAACTTGAAATTAGCGGAGGTTGAGGCCTGGTGGGTAGTAGGAAGAGAGAATATATTGAAGGGCAAGTTCCCATCTCCGGAGTTCTGATAGGTTGGTGTCAGTGGGAAGTAACCAGATAGCCCGGATGGTGTAACACTGTGCCAAGATATGCTGGCCATGCACCAAGGCATGTTTAGCCACAGGGTGATCCTCATTACCAACAAACACTGTCTGCCTGTGTTCATTCATGCGAATGGACAGTTTGTTGCTGGTCATTCCCACATAGAAGGCTTCACAGTGTAGGCAGGTCAGTTGGTAAATCACGTGGGTGCTATCACATGTGGCTCTGCCTTTGATCGTGTACACTTTCCAGGTTACAGGACTGGAGTAAGTTGTGGTGGGAGGGTGCATGGTGAAATATGCTCACTATTTTTATTTACTTAAATTTGGCATATTTCGTGACAGTACCTTTTCCGTGAAATGTTTACAAGACAATATTTGTCTTGGCTTCAGTCGTCTAGTGGAAGTATGATTCCACAATGCAGTTTCGTCGGCTGCAGAAATGACCTGGTTCAATGCGTTTGCCTCATTTTTGGTGCTTCAAATACCATTTCTTTGAATATGGATTCTTCTTAAAGTTTATATAAAAAAAGTAATAACATAATTCATTTTTTTCCTATTCACTAGCAAATATTTATAACGGCAACCTGCACATTGTTCTACCGTCAACACACACCAAGAGTTCACTGCCGACTGACTACAGTCAAAGATGACTCCAGCGTCAAAGATATTTTACACAACACACAAGCTTCCACTTGTAATTGGTCTATTTGATATTCTTCGTCACATCTACTAATAGTAACCAATATGCTGTCACTCTCAAAAATATAAGTAAATTAGCATAAATAAGGCAAATTACAATTTTTAAAAAATTCTGACAAAAATATAAGAAAACATTTACAACTTCCCTCATTAAATTTTGTATTGACAAATCCAGAAGAAAATAACACATCTCCCAGATCCATTACAATAGGACAGGTTTTGCACTTGGGGCAGTTACAAGGGTAGGAGCCAGAGGGTGGGGAAGGTGGTTTGGGGATTTCATAAGGATGAACCAAGAGGTTACGAAGGTTAGGTGGACGGCGGAAAGACACTCTTGGTGGAGTGGGGAGGATTTCATGAAGGATGGATCTCATTTCAGGGCAGGATTTGAGGAAGTCGTATCCCTGCTGGAGAGCCACATTCAGAGTCTGATCCAGGCCCAGAAAGTATCCTGCCACAAGTGGGGCACTTTTGGGGTTCTTCTGTGGGAGGTTCTGGGTTTGAGTGGATGAGGAAGTGGCTCTGGTTATTTGCTTCTGTACCGGGTCGGGAGGGTAGTTGCGGGATGCGAAAGCTGTTTTCAGGTTATTGGTGTAATGGTTTACGGATTCAGGACTGGAGCAGATTCGTTTGCCATGAAGACTTAAGCTGTAGGGAAGGGACCGTTTGATATGGAATGGGTGGCAGCTGTCATAATGGAGGTACTGTTGCTTGTTGGTGGGTTTGATGTGGACGGATGTGTGAAGCTGGCCATTGGAGAGATGGAGGTCAACGTCGAGGAAAGTGGCATGGGATTTGGAGTAGGACCAGGTGAACCTGATGGAACCAGAGGAGTTGAGGTTGGAGAGGAAATTCTGGAGTTCTTCTTCACTGTGAGTGCAGATTATGAAGATGTCATCAATAAATCTTTACCAAACTTTGGGTTGGCAGGCCTGGGTAACCAAGAAGGCTTCCTCTAAGAGACCCATAAATAGGTTGGCGTACGAGGGGGCCATCCTGGTACCCATGGCTGTTCCCTTTAATTATTGGTATGTCTGGCCTTCAAAAGAGAAGAAGTTGTGGGTTAGGATGAAGCTGGCTAAGGTAATGAGGAAAGAGGTTTTAGGTAGGGTGGCAGCTGATCAGCGTGAAAGGAAGTGCTCCATCACAGCAAGGCCCTGGATGTGCAGGATATTTGTGTATAAGGAAGTGGCATCAATGGTTACAAGGATGGTTTCCATGGGTAACAGATTGGGTAAGGATTCTAGGCGTTCAAGAAATTGGTTGGTGTCTTTGATGAAGGATGGGAGACTGCATGTAATGGGTTGGAGGTGTTGATCTACGTAGGCAGAGATACATTCTGTGGAGGCTTGAAACCAGCTACAATGGGGCGGCCGGGATGTTTGGGTTTGTGAATTTTAGGAAGTAGGTAGAAGGTAGGGGTGCGGGGTGTCAGTGGGCTCAGAAGGTTGATGGAGTCAGGTGAAAGGTTTTGTAGGGGTCTAAGGTTCTGAGGATTTCTTGAAGCTCCACCTGGACATCAGGAATGGGATTACCTTGGCAAACTTTGTATGTAGTGTTGTCTGAAAGCTGATGCAGTTCCGCAGCCACATACTCCCGACGATCAAGTACCACGGTCGTGGAACCCCTGTCAGCCGCAAGAATGACGATGGATCGGTCAGCCTTCAGATCACAGATAGCCTGGGCTTCAGCTGTGGTGATGTTGGGAGTAGGATTAAGGTTTTTAAAGAAAGATTGAGAGGCAAGGCTGGAAGTGAGAAATTCCTGGAAGGTTTGGAGAGGGTGATTCTGATGAAGAGGACGTGGGTCCCGCTGTGATGGAGGACAGAACTGTTCCAGGCAGGGTTCAATTTGGCAGGATACTTCCCACTGACACCAACCTATCAGAACTCCAGAGATGGGAACTTGCCCTTCAATATATTCTCTCTTCCCACTACCCACCAGGCCTCAACCTCTGCTAATTTCAAGTTGCCGCCCCTCGTACATCACTTGTCATTCAACATCATCTTTGCCTCTGTACTTCCACCTCGACTGACATCTCTGCCCAACCTCTTTGCCTTTACATATGTCTGCCTGTATCTGTATATGTCCGGAAGAATATGTGTGTGTGTGTGTGTGTGTGTGTGTGTGTTTGTGTGTGTGTGTGTGTGTGTGTGTGTGTGTGTGTGTGTGTGTGTGTGCGCGCGCGCGAGTGTATACCTGTCCCTTTTTCCCCCTAAGGTAAGTCTTTCTGCTCCCGGGACTGGAATGACTCCTTACCCTCTCCCTTAAAACCCACATCCTTTCGTCTTTCCCTCTCCTTCCCTCTTTCCTGATGAAGCAACCTTGGCTTGCGAAAGCTTGAAATTTGTGTGTGTGTTTTTTATTGTGTCTATCTACCAGCGCTTTCCCATTTGGTAAATCACACTATCTTTGTTTTATATATAAAAAATAAGTAAAATATACAAAAATGTTTATCTCACAGGGTCAACGCATTTCTACTTATGGTGCAAAAACAGAATACAACTCTTTACCATGACTCTGGTACTTTATAATTAATAAACTTCTAAATCACACAGATCATCCTCAAATGGCGCGTAATGGGGCCCCTTAGGGAAATGGCAGCAAGAGAGGGGAAGAAAACCAATGTGCACTCCGTGTGCATACCGGGGGGAGTCATTCCAGATGTGGAAAGGGTCCTTCCGGATGCCATGAAGGGTACTGGGTGCACCCACCTGCAGGTGGTTGCTCATGTCGGCACCAATGATGTGTGTCGCTATCGATCGGAGGAAATCCTCTCTGGCTTCCGGCGGCTATCTGATTTGGTGAAGACTGCCAGTCTCGCTAGCGGGATGAAAACAGAGCTCACCATCTGCAGTATCGTCGACAGGACTGACTGTGGACCTTTGGTACAGAGCCCAGTGGAGGGTCTGAATCAGAGGCTGAGACGGTTCTGCGACCGTGTGGGCTGCAGATTCCTCGACTTGTGCTATAGGGTGGTGGGGTTTCGGGTTCCGCTGGATATGTCAGGAGTCCACTACACGCAACAAGCGGCTACACGGGTAGCAGGGGTTGTGTGGCGTGGGCTGGGCGGTTTTTTAGGTTAGATGGCCTTGGGCAAGTACAGAAAGGGCAACAGCCTCAACGGGTGCGGGGCAAAGTCAGGACATGCGGGGACCAAGCAGAAATCGGTATTGTAATTGTCAACTGTCGAAGCTGCGTTGGTAAAGTGCCAGAACTTCAAGCGCTGATAGAAAGCACCGAAGCTGAAATCGTTATAGGTACAGAAAGCTGGCTTAAGCCAGAGATAAATTCTGCCGAAATTTTTACAAAGGTACAGACGGTGTTTAGAAAGGATAGATTGCATGCAACTGGTGGTAGAGTGTTCGTCGCTGTTAGTAGTAGTTTATCCTGTAGTGAAGTAGAAGTGGATAGTTCTTGTGAGTTGTTATGGGTGGAGGTTACACTCAACAACCGAACTAGGTTAATAATTGGCTCCTTTTACCGACCTCCCGACTCAGCAGCATTAGTGGCAGAACAACTGAGAGAAAATTTGGAATACATTTCACATAAATTTTCTCAGCATGTTATAGTCTTAGGTGGAGATTTCAATTTACCAGATATAGACTGGGACACTCAGATGTTTAGGACGGGTGGTAGGGACAGAGCATCGAGTGACATTATACTGAGTGCACTATCCGAAAATTACCTCGAGCAATTAAACAGAGAACCGACTCGTGGAGATAACATCTTGGACCTACTGATAACAAACAGACCCGAACTTTTCGACTCTGTATGTACAGAACAGGGAATCAGTGATCATAAGGCCGTTGCAGCATCCCTGAATATGGAAGTTAATAGGAATATAAAAAAAAAGGAGGAAGGTTTATCTATTTAGCAAGAGTAATAGAAGGCTGATTTCAGACTACCTAACAGATCAAAACGAAAATTTCTGTTCCGACACTGACAATGTTGAGTGTTTATGGAAAACGTTCAAGGCAATCGTAAAATGCGTTTTAGACAGGTACGTGCCGAGTAAAACTGTGAGGGACGGGAAAAACCCACCGTGGTAAAACAACAAAGTTAGGAAACTACTGCGAAAGCAAAGAGAGCTCCACTCCAAGTTTAAACGCAGCCAAAATCTCTCAGACAAACAGAAGCTAAACGATGTCAAAGCGAGCGTAAGGGGGGCTATGCGTGAAGCGTTCAGTGAATTCGAAAGTAAAATTCTATGTACCGACTTGACAGAAAATCCTAGGAAGTTCTGGTCTTACGTTAAATCAGTAAGTGGCTCGAAACAGCATATCCAGACACTACGGGATGATGATGGTATTGAAACAGAGGATGACACGCGTAAAGCTGAAATACTAAACACCTTTTTTCCAAAGCTGTTTCACAGAGGAAGACCGCACTGCAGTTCCTTCTCTAAATCCTCGCACAAATGAAAAAATGGCTGACATCGAAATAAGTGTCCAAGGAATAGAAAAGCAACTGGAATCACTCAATAGAGGAAAGTCCACTGGACCTGATGGGATACCAATTCGATTCTAGACAGAGTACGCGAAAGAACTTGCCCCCCTTCTAACAGCCGTGTACCGCAAGTCTCTAGAGGAACGGAGGGTTCCAAATGATTGGAAAAGAGCACAGATAGTCCCAGTCTTCAAGAAGGGTCATCGAGCAGATGCGCAAAACTATAGACCTATATCTCTGATGTCAATCTGTTGTAGAATTTTAGAACATGTTTTTTGCTCGAGTATCATGTCGTTTTTGGAAACCCAGAATCTACTATGTAGGAATCAACATGGATTCTGGAAACAGCGATCGCGTGAGACCCAACTCGCTTTATTTGTTCATGAGACCCAGAAAATATTAGATACAGGCTCCCAGGTAGATGCTATTTTTCTTGACTTCCGGAAGGCGTTCGATACAGTTCCGCACTGTCGCCTGATAAACAAAGTAAGAGCCTACGGAATATCAGACCAGCTGTGTGGCTGGATTGAAGAGTTTTTAGCAAACTGAACACAGCATGTTGTTATCAATGGAGAGACGTCTACAGACGTTAAAGTAACCTCTGGCGTGCCACAGGGGAGTGTTATGGGACCATTGCTTTTCACAATATATATAAATGACTTAGTAGATAGTGTCGGAAGTTCCATGCGGCTTTTCGCGGATGATGCTGTAGTATACAGAGAAGTTGCTGCATTAGAAAATTGTAGCGAAATACAGGAAGATCTGCAGCGGATAGGCACTTGGTGCAGGGAGTGGCAACTGACCCTTAACATAGACAAATGTAATGTATTGCGAATACATAGAAAGAAGGATCCTTTATTGTATGATTATATGATAGCGGAACAAACACTGGTAGCAGTTACTTCTGTAAAATATCTGGGAGTATGCGTGCGGAACGATTTGAAGTGGAATGATCATATAAAATTAATTGTTGGTAAGGCGGGTACCAGGTTGAGATTCATTGGGAGAGTGCTTAGAAAATGTAGTCCATCAACAAAGGAGGTGGCTTACAAAACACTCGTTCGACCTATACTTGAGTATTGCTCATCAGTGTGGGATCCGTACCAGATCGGTCTGACGGAGGAGATAGAGAAGATCCAAAGAAGAGCGGCGCATTTCGTCACAGGGTTATTTGGTAACCGTGATAGCGTTACGGAGATGTTTAATAAACTCAAGTGGCATACTCTGCAAGAGAGGCGCTCTGCATCGCGGTGTAGATTGCTCGCCAGGTTTCGAGAGGGTGCGTTTCTGGATGAGGTATCGAATATATTGCTTCCCCCTACTTATACCTCCCGAGGAGATCACGAATGTAAAATTAGAGAGATTAGAGCGCGCACGGAGGCTTTCAGACAGTCGTTCTTCCCGCGAACCATACGCGACTGGAACAGGAAAGGGAGGTAATGGCAGTGGCACGTAAAGTGCCCTCCGCCACACACCATTGGGTGGCTTGCGGAGTATAAATGTAGATGTAGAACATTGTCTTGCTTCAAGGAATCGTGCACCTTTTCACCTTAAGTACTGTTGCCTTATTTCTTCCTGGGACTTCCTTCCATTCTTCTAATATTTGGCACCAAGTAATTTTATGAGGCTGAAAAAATACCACGTTCAGCAGTTGTGTGAGGTATGTTGAATTTGCTGGTAGGAATATAAGTCTCATGTCATTGTCTTGACACAGCTTAACTAATTCTATGGACAGTTTTGAAGACAAATTGTCCCCCCAGTAGGCTCATGCTTCTTTAGTGAGTTTGTGCATGGTGCACACGAGGCCCTGAGCTATTGCAGTCAATTCTTCCTTCTCTGGCTGCATTTCCTTCACCCTGCCCTCCCTCCCTATCCTTGCTCCTTCCCTGTTGCCCCCTCCTTCCCCCCTCTCAGTGTTCTGATTTAAATCAACCTGGCTATCCACCTGGTTTCCTGAATTGGTTGCAATTTTGTTCCTTTTGCCTGTTCTTTCATATTTTTGGGCATTTAGGTCCCCACTTGAGGTTTGACCTCCAAAATTTCCTGTTTTTAGTGTGAGCCATTTGCGGAAGAACTCCCTCCCTAGCATCTACGGTGTGCACTCCTCTCCCCACTTCCTTCCCTTCTCCCTTCCCCGCTGTAGCCCCCTTCCACCCTGCTAGGTCACCAACATGTGTAGCTAGTCCATGTGGTAGGGCTGCTATGTTCTCATATGGCTGAGCCCCCTGACAACACAGGGATCACACTACATATACCTGAGCTGTTCCCTCCCCATATATGCCAAGTAGTGGTTGCTTATCTTCTTGGAACATCGGACCTCCTGGCAATGGCCACTGTGCCAGAGGGCCCTTGCTGTGGCTGGGTGGCGCCTATGCGCAGGGAGGAGGGGAGCTGGTCAGTGTGGGTGGTATCAGGGTGGATGCTTGGCACATAAAGTTTACCAAACTGCAAAAATCTGGCATTCTCAAAAGGCTGTTTCTTCAAATGGTGAAGCATCATTGAATGCTGCTTTGTACGACTCAGCAACCTTCCCTTCCCTGGCTATACCATGGGAGGAGGGCCAGGCTCGCCATCTTGGGATGAAACCCTTTCCCCATTACCTCATCTGTACTAATACAAATGGGGGATACACCACAAATCCATTGTTTTTTGTGGTAAATATCGAGTACAAGTTTGGTGAAGTGAAGTCTCTTAGTAAGATCCGGTCAGGCTCCCTGTTGATCAAAGCTTCTTCTGCCATGCAATGCACAGCTGATCATGCCTGTGATTGTCTTGGCAATGTACCGGCGTCTATTACTCCTCACCAATCTCCATATATGGTCCACAAAGTGATTTTTCGTAGGGACCTCATGCTGCAAACTGATGAGAAACTCCAAGCTAATCTGGAGTGGCGCGGCATTCTTTCTGTTCGATGTGTGCAGAAGGGTCATAAAGACAACTGCACTGACACTGGCGCCTTCATTCTGGCTTTCGAGGGGGATACCATCCCAGAGATGGTCAAGGTTATGTGCTACAGATATGACATGAAGCCTTACATCACTCCACCTATGCGGTGCATTTTGGGCATGTCTTCCCGCTGTACGGCAGACCCTTTGTCTGGTGACTGTGGACACCCACTCCATGAAGGAAGCCTCTGTGTTTGTTGTCAGTTGTGCTGACTGCCACTGCCCTCGCTTGCCAGATTGCCTGGCTCACAAGAGAGAAAAGAAGATCCGAGAATACAAGTCCCTAGATCACCTGTTTTATGCTGAGGCTGGCCACAAGTATGAGAAACTCCATCCAGTGTCACTATCTTCAACTTTTTCCTGTGTTACTTCATTTCCTCCTCCTATCTTTTCCTTACTCCAGCCCCATTCCCTCTTCTCTCACCCTCCTCTGCAGTTCCTACGACATCCCAACTGGGAGCCACTCCCCCTCTCTGGCCAAAGAAGTGCCCCCTTCTTCAGCACCTGCTAGTGATTGGGCTCCCTCCCAAGACCCCTCTCCCTGGTGTCTCTCAGGTTACCACAACTTGGCCATGTCATGCACCACCTGTGTACCCCAAGGTCGCCTGCTCTCTTTTGGTTTCATATCTTGCAGACATCTGTACTGCCCTCCTCCACCTCTCGAAGAGGAGGAGGAGGAGGAGGAGAAGAAGAAGAAGAACTTTATGTCTAACCTAGACTATCGCAACACGATCATCCAGCGGAATTTGCAACAGACCCTATCATCACCTACAGGAAATGCAATGTCTTGTTCTACAAGAAACACATTTCCGTGATGACCAACCTTCAACATTTTGTGGTTATCGGGCATTCTGTCAGAACCCTGCCGGCCCCGGGATAGCATTTGGTGCACTTTGATTCGCTATGACATCATTAGTGACTGCATGCCCCTATGTATCAATTTGGAAGCAATAGTCGTTCAAGTGCAAATGACTCTGGCAATAACCGTTTGCAACGTCTACCTCCCTGCAGTAGGCCACTTCCTTATGTTGCACAGTCTACCTTAATCCACCAACTCCCACCCCATTTCTCCTCCTTGGGGACTTCAGTGCCCACCACCCACTGTGGCGGAGTGTCACTTCAACGAGTAGAGGTCTTCTAATTGACCAACGTACCGTGGACCTCAATTTGTGTCACCTCAATTATGGTTCCCCTACCCACTTCAGTGCCGCTCATGGCACCTTCTCTACAATCGATCTCACAGTTTACTCCCCTGCCCTCGTGGCTCCCCTGCATTGTTCATCCCATGATGATCGTGACAGTGACCACTTTCCGGTGATTCTATCATTTCCCTGGTGCCGCCAGGCAGACACGCCACCACGTTGGACATTCTGCAGGGACAATTGGCCTTTATATACGGCTGCTGAGCACTTCAACACCTCCCTCTCAAATTCCATTGAAGTAATCATGCAAGGCATCTCTGCCACAGTTCTTCCCACTGCTGGCACTGCTGTCCCCCTATCCTCATCCCCCCCTCCCCCTTGTCATCAACTGGTACCTTGGTGGACCAAGGATGTCCAGGACCACTGACGGACGCTGCAGCGATTTAAGTAACACCCTTCACAAACCATCCTCCTCGCTTTTAAGCATGTCCGTGCTAAGGCTCATCACCTTATTAAGGGCAGTAAAAAGGAATGCTGGGAGCACTATGTTTCCTCCCTGGGGACATATGCCTCTTCATCGCAGGTTTGGTCCAAGCTCTGTAGCCTTCTGGGCTGCCAGAGACAGTCAACTGTCCAGGTCTTAACCTTCAAGGTGCTCCATGCAATGATCCATTGGTCCTCATGGAACACCTCATGGCACACCTTGAGACAGCATCAGCATCCTCCTCCTATTCTACCACCTTTCTCTAGCAGAAATGCAGAGTTGAACAGACCCCCCTCTGTTTCATCCCACACCATGCTGAGCCCTATAATGCACCCTTCACTGAATAGAAATTCTTGCAGGTTCTTACCTCTTCCTGAGACATGGCCCCAGGCACGGATTCCACCCACAACCAGATGATCCAACACTTGGGCATTCCCCACAGGCAACATCTCCACAGGGTCTTCAACTGCATTTGGCTCATGGGTGCTTTTACATCACAATGGTGAGACAGTATAGTTATCCCCATCCTTAAGCCCAGGATGAACCCAACACCAATTGACAGCTACTGCCAAATTAGCCTGACGAATGTACTTTGTAAACTGCTCAACAGGATAGCCAGCTTCAGATTATGTTGGGTACTCGAATCTCAGGGCCTTTTGTCCCCGTATTAGTGTGGCTTCTGGACAGGACAATCTCCAACTGGCCATTTACTCAGACTGAAAACACCCATCCGACAGGCTTTTATCTCACTACCCGCACCTTGTCACAACCTTCTTTGACCTACATAAGGCATATGACACGGCTTGGCCCCATCACATTTTAGTTACCCGCCATGACTGGGACTTCCATGGTTCCCTTCTTTATCTCACCAGCTCTTCCAGGTTCGAGTTGGCACTTCACTCAGTGCCCCTTGGATTCAGGAGAACAGTATCCTGCAGGCTTCTGTGCTAAGTGTCACCCTCTTCCTCATTGCCATCAATAGGTTTGTGGCCTATGTTGGGGCTCTGGTTACCCTTACATTGTACATCGACAATTTTTACATCTGGTGCAGCTCCCTCTCAGTGGCATCTGCTGAGTGCTGGCTCCAAGGCGCCATCCAACAGGCCTCTGCGTGAACCATCTCCAATGGCTTCCATTTTTCTTCCTCCAAAACGTGGGTTATTCATTTTTGTCATCGACCAACAGTACACCCTGATCCAGGACTTTATTTAGAGTACCAGCTCCTCGCTGTTGTAGGACAGTCACGTTTCTTAGGCCTTATTTTTGATAAAAAGCTGACATGGCTGCCCCACATTTGCCACCTAAAGACTACATGTATACAGAAGCTTGATGCTCTCTGTCTCCTAGCCCACACATCATGGGGTGCAGACCATTCCACTCTTCTCTGTCTTGCTCTGGTCTTGTCCAGACTAGATTATGGTAATGAGGTTTATGGCTCAGCAGCTCCTTCCACTTTGAAACTGCTTGACCCTGTCCATCAATGTGGGGTGCATCTGGATATTGGTGTCTTTTGCACTAGTTCCATTGATAGTCTCCTCACAGAAGTGGGGATTCCCCCTCTACATATAAAACGCAGCCAACTCCTTGTTTCTTACACAACCGCCATTCGCCAATTCCCTGACTGTCCTGTGCTCTTTGCCAATGAGAGATGTCTCCCTCCATGCCAGTTGGCATGCATCTCACATCCTACTGTCGGGATCTCCATCCCCACTCACTGGACTGCACCCCGTGCCTTTCCTCCCATAACCCCCCCCCCCCCCCCCCCTTGTGTCTACTCCACAGATTAGGACTGATCTCTGTCATTCCTATGGTTTTCCAGCATCTTGTATGTGCCATCCTCGCAGAGTTCCAAGGTGCCACCATCTTCTACACTGATGATTCTAAGACAATCGATAAGGTGGGATATGCTTTCACATCTCCTACTGGCTTCGAACACCATTTATTGCCAGGATCATGTAGTGTGTTCACAGCAGAGCTTCTAGCCATTCATAGGGCCCTCCTTTTTGTTTCTCAGGCCTCACTCCACAGTTTTTTAATTTGTTCAGACTCAATGAGCAGCCTGCAGGCTATCGACCAATGATACTCTTGTCTTGGTCTCTGCTATCCATGACCTCCTCTCTGCCCTCGAGTGTGCCACCTGTTTGGTTCTTTCTCTGGGTCCCAAGTCATGTGGGCATCCCAGGGACTGAACTGGCTGACCGTTTGGCTTCCAGCTGCAGATATGCAAATCCACGTCGAATCTCTCATTGCCCAAAAGTATAATGCCATCTGGAGTGCTACTGCTCATAGTAATAAACTCTGTACAATCAAGGAGTCCACTGCAGTTTGGCATTCCTCCTTCAGCTCCTCTCAGAAGGAGTCCACTGTTTTGTGCCATTTACACTTTGGTCATACCCAGCTGACCCATTGTTTCCTCCTACATAACAACCCATTCCCACAATGTGGTTGTGGAGCCAGACTGATGATATCTGACATATTGGTGGAATGTCCCTTTCTATTGGCCCTTCGTATTAAGTATAGTCTTCCTGATTCCCTAAATTTAATATTACCAGACGATCCTCAGTTGGTTGAATTGGTTCTCATTTTCCTCTGTGAAAGTGTGTTTTATTTCCAGATATAAGGCTCCACCTTACTCTTGGAGCAGGGGCAGGTTGGTTGTGTTTGGGACTTCTTTTCCAGTCTTCTTGGTCTGTGACCCCATGACTGCCCCTTTTTTCCAGTTTTTAGCTTCGGTCTCATCTTTTATGCCTCTTACTGTGTGTGTTTAATGTTCATTATTTTATAATTTGACTCCCCTGACTGGATCCGTCCACTTTTAGTGGACCCTCTTTCTTCTGTGATTAACTTTGGAATTGCGGGACTGATGACATCACTGTCTGTTCCCATAACCCCTTGCAGTTAATCAATCAATCAAGATAAATTGTCTCCTATAAGAAATTTCTGCCCTCTTATATTAGATGGTGGCACATTCTCTATTTCATTCGATAGTTCATTGAAGCAACTGTTGATGGTTTCTGGTGTTACACCGGCTCTGGAGTGTTTTATGTTGTGACACATTCACACTGCCAATTGATCTTTTTATTGCCTCTTCCACAAAATCACTACCAGGGAGATTATCCTTAAACCTTTTCACCTCGTCCCCCTTTCTGACCAACAAATCCTTCAGTAAAAATCTTAAGGTTGTAGAGTCGATAGGATAGCCTTATTTGCTGCATATTTTCAATCTATCTACAAACAGCTTCTCTTCTTCAAAATACAAGGTAATTTGTCCATCCTGATATTTAATGTTGAGGTCTCATTTCAGGTGCCTGTGTAGTACATTACAATGAATCCCATGTTTTTTAGCTGCTTTCCACAGGTTAACACCAAATTCAATGTCAGAGAGGACATTTTTTTTATATGTATGATCAGGTCTGTGTTTTCTGTAACCGTCTCCAGCGATGAGTTTGTATCTCCATGGCATATTTGAGCACCAACTCTGAAACAAGAAAGATATGTTAGTTACGCATACAACATAATTATAGAATGAATAATAGGCTTCTATGTAGTATTAATATGGGATAATAGGACCTTTTTTGTGATGTGAATAGGAACACCAGAATTGTTATGTTTCTATTCGTCCCACAAACTTTAAAAACCAAACCTAAGAAATATGAAAATTCTCAGAGCTGATTTCATTAAAAGTAAAAGAAAAATCAACCCCTACTGTTTTATATTAATGTTCTAGGTAGTATTTATGCCATCAACCTTCATATGTATAATATACGTTTACTTACCAGAGAAGTTCGAAGTAGGTAGGCTTGAAAACTTTTGAGGCAGACACTAGGATAAATGTCAACCTACTGTGCTGCCAAACAAACAAAACATAATATCCTTGTTGGTGCAAAGTGTTGCCAACTCAAAAATATTAATAGTTAAAAATAACAGCACAAACATATTGTATCCAAAGTAATTATGTATATGAAGTTTTGTCTCTATTCACCCCACTGTTTCTATTCACCGCTTTTCATGGTAAAACATTTTTGTTATTAAGAGGGAAGTCATAGAAAGTAATTCAAACAAAAATAAGATTATAAAAATTGTGACTGTTGATCAAGATGACAATTTTCTGAGGTGAGCATGCAAAAAACGTCAAAATGGCATGAAGTTTACTACATGGTGGGATTGCAAATGCTTTGTATTTCAGCACAACCACACAAAGTAGGTAGAAATCACGCCATCTAAAGTCTGTGTAACATCACAGAGCCAGGTCATGTTCTGGATCAAGAAATAAGCCTGCTTAGAGCAAGATAAGTATCCACACACACACACACACACACACACACACACACACACACACACACACACACACAGTATAATGACATCCAGAGCACCAAGATGACTGAGTGGCACCACACACTACTTTCAGAGGAGTCCTGCTTCTTGTTATAGCAGCACAGTGGGTGTACCCAAGGAGAACTAATGTTGTTAGATTATACTCATCATTTTCACAAGGGGCTACCACCTGTAAGATTCTATGGAGTACCATTGGGTACAAAATGGTATACTTCCGGTAAACATATCTGGTAATTCAGGAAGCAAATCCACACAATAAACTCAGTTTCAGTGTGGGCAACAATGGGGTGAGACCACTTGTTTTTGCCTCCCTGTGCTAATCAAACCAATTTGGATAGTGTTACATTTCTGACATTTTAAGGTTAGTGGCTGTGCCATATATTTGAAGTTTCAATGATGTTATTTTTCAATAAGACATTGCAAGACTGCATATGATCTGTGTTGTCCTTACCCATCTTGACACAGAGGGCATCCAACTACTGCCTTGGACAGAACTTTCTCCAGAAATCTCACCCAGTGAAAACCTACAGTCATGGGTTGTCGTGGACCAGCGGGGCACCACTTGCCAGTACTGTGATTGATGAACTCTAGCATACAGATGAAGCACTGTGGAGTGATGTAATGAATCTGTTATCCAAATTCACTTCGACTTGATATCCAGCCGGGTTAGAGGGATTGTTGTTGCCAGAGGTGGCAGTCCTATGTATTACAATTTCACACCCATACCTGCACTTCATACTGGTCCCGGCTGGTCATTCAGTACCACCGGTCCACTGTGCCAGCCTTTGCCACTGGCATCGTTCATATTCTGTATGAAGGGGTATGGGGTAGTAATATCATTCTCCCAGCCATTGTCAATTTCCCAGACCTTGGAGCGGCTACGTCTCACACAGGAAGCTCCTCAACTGGTGACACAAAGCTGAATGCAGCCCATTTGAGTTCTCCCACCAAGGAGAAATCTCTGGCAGTACAAGGAATGGAACCCACGTCATCTGCACAGGAATCAGACATGTTGCCCACTTAACTGTGGTGGCAAAGAGTTTCACATCCCGTATACCCACAGATCAGTGACAAATTTAATTGTGTATTTTTGTAATATATTGTACAAGAACAATAAGTAAAATTCCATTATTGGCAGTGTAGTCTCAATCTTAGTCTTAGTTTCAAAAATTTTGAATTGTGCTTTATGTTATTTTACATTAAATTAATTTCTGTAAATTTCATTTCATGGACAAATATGCTAATATGAGTGTATTAAAAACCAGAATTCAAGTTAAAGGAATGGAAGAAACAGCCTGCAGGAAAAAGAGGCAATGGTTACTGGAATAAACACACATTACACTTTGTGTCTATAATAAAATCAGCATTAAGTTTGTAACAGGTCAAGTGATAACAACGTCTTTCCTGAAACATTTTGTGTTTTCTAGTGACTGATTTGGTGCAGTTAGCTGACACGTTTCATATAATGATGGAAGCTGTTTTGTTTGAGACACTATTGTGACTGTGCACACTATGCTACAATGAATATACACTCCTGGAAATTGAAATAAGAACACCGTGAATTCATTGTCCCAGGAAGGGGAAACTTTATTGACACATTCCTGGGGTCAGATACATCACATGATCACACTGACAGAACCACAGGCACATAGACACAGGCAACAGAGCATGCACAATGTCGGCACTAGTACAGTGTATATCCACCTTTCGCAGCAATGCAGGCTGCTATTCTCCCATGGAGACGATCGTAGAGATGCTGGATGTAGTCCTGTGGAACGGGTTGCCATGCCATTTCCACCTGGCGCCTCAGTTGGACCAGCGTTCGTGCTGGACGTGCAGACCGCGTGAGACGACGCTTCATCCAGTCCCAAACATGCTCAATGGGGGACAGATCCGGAGATCTTGCTGGCCAAGGTAGTTGACTTACACCTTCTAGAGCACGTTGGGTGGCACGGGATACATGCGGACGTGCATTGTCCTGTTAGAACAGCAAGTTCCCTTGCCGGTCTAGGAATGGTAGAACGATGGGTTCGATGACGGTTTGGATGTACCGTGCACTATTCAGTGTCCCCTCGACGATCACCAGTGGTGTACGGCCAGTGTAGGAGATCGCTCCCCACACCATGATGCCGGGTGTTGGCCCTGTGTGCCTCGGCCGTATGCAGTCCTGATTGTGGCGCTCACCTGCACGGCGCCAAACACGCATACGACCATCATTGGCACCAAGGCAGAAGCGACTCTCATCGCTGAAGACGACACGTCTCCATTCGTCCCTCCGTTCACGCCTGTCGCGACACCACTGGAGGCGGGCTGCACGATGTTGGGGCGTAAGCGGAAGACGGCCTAACGGTGTGCGGGACCGTAGCCCAGCTTCATGGAGACGGTTGCGAATGGTCCTCGCCTATACCCCAGGAGCAACAGTGTACCTAATTTGCTGGGAAGTGGCGGTGGGGTCCCCTACGGCACTGCGTAGGATCCTACGGTCTTGGCGTGCATCCGTGCGTCGCTGCGGTCCGGTCCCAGGTTGACGGGCATGTGCACCTTCCGCCGACCACTGGTGACAACATCGATGTAGTGTGGAGACCTCACGCCCCACGTGTTGAGCAATTCGGCGGTACGTCCACCCGGCCTCCCGCATGCCCACTATACGCCCTCGCTCAAAGTCCGTCAACTGCACATACGGTTCACGTCCACGCTGTCGCGGCATGCTACCAGTGTTAAAGACTGCGATGGAGCTCCGTATGCCACGGCAAACTGGCTGACACTGACGGCGGCGGTGCACAAATGCTGCGCAGCTAGCGCCATTCGACGGCCAACACCGCGGTTCCTGGTGTGTCCGCTGTGCCGTGCGTGTGATCATTGCTTGTACAGCCCTCTCGCAGTGTCCGGAGCAAGTATGGTGGGTCTGACACACCGGTGTCAATGTGTTCTTTTTTCCATTTCCAGGAGTGTATCTTAATTGCCACTACATTTAATTTTAATTTCCAGTTTGGTGCAAAATTAATTTTTTTGATTGGTTTGGAACAATATATAGTGAAGGAATTTGGTCCTGTCGTAAGTTAAATGATTTCATGCTACATGGATTTGTTTGAGCAGATAAATCAGTTAACAGAAAAAATTAGTAGCCTGATCATGGCCATTGCAACTATGGTTGAGTCACAAAAGAACTGTCAATGAAAGTAGGCAGCACGAGTGAATCACAAAATCAATTGTCAGCACAGCCATTTTGGAACAAGCTATATAGGTAGAAGCAGTCGAGGAAATGCCGACTGAATATGAATATACAATTTTAACACCTAATAGAAAATGCTGTTTAGAGTTGTTTTTTTCCCCTTTGGAAATGTATGTTCACAACACAATTTGATTGGTTGCATTAAGATACCCAAGGCTTTTTTTTTTTTTTTTCAATGACACCAACTACTACTTTTAATTACTATCCTTACAGCCCTTATCTGTAGTTTGAAAACTGTGTTCATGCTTTGATCATTTTATGTGCATATCAAAACTCCATAGCTATGAACTGAATGTACATGGAAATACTGTCACCACAAGACACTAGCTATTACACACTGCTGACATGACACTAAGGACACAATATGTTGCTGATATTCTCCTTGGCAGTATCTTGAAGTGCCACCTACATCAGTTAACAATCAACATTCATCCCTAAAAACTTTGTGTTTGCTACACAGTAAATAGATTTATCATTTATGCTATGGTGCTTTCTCTCTCTAAGCTAAAAGTTATGCTAATTGTTTTCTTTATGTTTGGTTTTAATTTATTACATACCACCAAACTGTACTCATTAACGACAGCTTCATTACATTTAACATTAACTTATTACAAACTGTTCAATTGTACACATTAATGATGGTTTCATTTTCCTTCTCATCTAGAAGTTCTAGTGTTTTATTGGAAACAATAATGTTCTTGCCATCAGGAAAGGGAATTCTTCCTCCGTGTATTACACTGTTTAAAAGGTCTATGGTCTATATTAATAACATAACTGGTCATAATTAGAGTATATTAACATTAATCATAATTTGTCACTGTAGTTTAGAGACATAGCATACAGTAACTACTTCTGCTTGTGAATGTGTAACCTGATTTTTTTGCCACATTCATGAAAGCCCTCCTTGATGATATTTACAGAAAATAATGTGTGAACGAATGCATTAATTCAAGAAGTATGCATTGTACAGTAATTTATCACATATGACACACTGTATTCAGCGGTGAAAATTTACTGTAAAGGGCATCGGATGATTTATGGAGTTCATTTTTATTAAGTCGCCTTTTCTTGACACAATCTAACTAGATACAACACATAACCACAATTTGGCAACAATTTTGTCACTGCAAGGCAAGCTTTTCATTTTCAAATATAGTTTTTACCTCTACGGATCCCTCTAGTATCACAGAAGTTACTCCCTGATGTCTGAACACAAGTTTTCTCACCCTGTAACTTCTTCTTGTTAATGTTTTCTGTCCTTGCTGATTGTGTGGAGAACATCATTTCTTATCTGACCAGTCTACCTAATGTACAGCGTCCTTCTATAGCTCCACATCTCAGACACTTTGATTCTCTTCTTTTCAGCTTCCTCCACAGTCTGTGGTCAGAAATTTCGTCTGCAAAATAAGGACCATGTTTAATTCTAGTAGTCGTCTTGTTCTAATCTGCATTTCATGTTATTCTTGCTTCACCTGTCATATGTTATTTTGCTCCCATGGTACAACAAGCCCTTCACTTCATCTACTTTGAACATCCCAGTTTTAATGATAATTTTGTCACTAAACCCCAACCACATTTCTGCTACTCCTCGTCAATTTCATCTTCCTTCTGTTAACTCTCAGTGCATATTCTGTGCTCACTAGACCGTTCATTTCATTCTGTATGTCCTGTAAGTCTTTCTCACTTCCACTGAGAATAAAAATGTCATCAGCAAGTCTTATCACTGATATTGTTTCACCTTGAATTTTAATCCCACTTCTCAGTCTATCTTTTAATTCCATCATTGCTTCATTGATCTACAGACTGAACAATAACCCAAACACTTCATTCTTGGTCACCATTCTTATTGTTCCTTATTGGTTGTTATACATATTGTGTATTACCCATCTTTCCCTAGTTTCCACCCATTTTTTCGGAGAATTTTGAACATCTTGCACCATCTCACATTGCTGAACACTTTTTGTAGGTTGGCAGATCCTATGAAGGTGTCTTCATTATTCTTAATTCTTGCTTCATTTATCAAGTGCAATGTCAGGATTGCTTTTTGGTGCATTTACCTTCCCTAAAGCCAAATTGATTGTCACCTAAACGATTCTTGATTTTATTTTCCATTCTTTTGCATATTATTCTCATCAGCAACTTTGAGGCAAGAGCTGTTAAGCAGATTCTACTATAGTTTTTGTGCTTTTCTGCCCATGCTATTTTAGAGACTGTGTGGATGATAACTTTAAAAAATTCGGATGGTATGTTTCCATTCTCACATATTCTACACACAACTTGAATAGTTTGCAGCATTGACAAGTACAAACAATATATCTGTCATCGTAAGTTCTTTGAGTCTGAACCTAATGACCCAGGCCATCGTGTTTGTTCAGTTTGCTGTATGATTTGTTGTAATGTGGACATCTGTAGGAAATATACTGATCCTTACAGAAATCAGTGTGTTTCTTTGGGCTACAACCCAACAGAAATCCCACAGTGGTGACCCCAAGTAAGAATTTGCATGTCGTTTCCTCGTAGTGCAAGTATTTTCATGTCTACTGTGCCGGCTTTGTTGATGCCTTCGTTCGTTCCACTTGGCCATGTATCCTGCCATGCAGCAAGAGAATATTGAAGCTCCTGCACCTAAAACGGGACATTTTGTCACTTCACCACCACCTGGATTCTACAACACGTTTCCTGCAGTTTCATCACCTCAACACTTTCGCCATTCAACAATGTGACACGTGACTGCAGACTCAGGCTTTGCCTCTCTAGTGATTGTGCATCGACATGCGCATTTCAAAAACATTAATGAGGAGAGCAAAGTTCCTCCATTTCATCATGCTGATGTGGATTCTGCAATTTCGTGCACAATCTATGTATCAGACGGTTGCTGCCCGGGCGACTGTTACAACAGTGTCGTGTGCAACATCACCTTTGTTAGGACAGACGATGTGTACTGATAGAGCTCCCATGATGTCCGAGCACTTCACCACTTCACCAGTTTACAAAGTGGACAATGCCCAGTGTATATCACAAACAAGTGAAAGACAGTTTCCATCCCCCGTGACCATTCAGCCCCTCAGTGCACTTTACTGGTCCCCACCTGGTGTGAACAGTGTGCCGTGTAGTGATACTAACTGTGGTTTCTGCCCCTCCAAACATGCCCTAGCTCGTCATGTCAACAACCCGGTGGGAACATTTTACTGTGCTGCTCTGTACACATCCGTTATTCAACCTCACCACCACCAAAGTAAACTTGCAGGGGATTTCGGCTGCAGCCATTCCTCCACTTGCTTTTCACATGGCGCCGACTGTGCCTTCTGCGGTGGGACTACCATGCTGCGAACATTGCAATGGACAGTTGTACAGCATCATTTCCTGGTACTTCAATGCCATTCTCATCTCCTCTGACAGACTGCTCGATCGCACCCTACGCAGTGCCTGCCGGTCCAGCATCCACGTCATAAGAGTGATACGAGGGACTCAGATACAGAACTAGCTGCACCTTCATCACCACCACTAGGCCGCTTACTGAGGCTGCCTACGCTATCTGAGGACAACCCAGCAAACCGGTTTGTACTGGCGGAGACCTTGTTCTAACTATACCACGTAACCCATGACAATTCAAAATTCCTGTGCTTCACGACTCAACTGCACGGGCACACAGACCTGATCTGTGACCTATTTCTGACACCGCTGCTAATTTCAAAGAACGATTTCACAAAACAGACTATCATCGAGTGCTCTAAAGTTCCCCACAAGAGGTTATTCTGTGAATACTGTGTGAGGAACATCTTAGCGACCGCACCCCATCCCAGCTTTGGCGCCGGCTATGCCTTCTGGTCAGTAAGCAGATGATGCTGGACAAAACCCTGTGGTTGGTGTGGTTATCAAAACTGCCTACAGATCTCCAGGTTCATCTTCTCGTAAATACCCTTGAATCCATCGATTCGCATTTGCAGATGGCTGACCAGGAATTCACTCACTCACCAGTGCCACCAGCTGGAGCACAAGCAACAGGTTGGCACTCCTGTACCAGTAGCTCACCCGGCCACAGGCACGGCAGGCCACGTTCTGCCCCCCAGACTGCTGCGCCACCTGGCACCCTGCACGTGCCCTCTCTGCCCACCGAGCCGCTGCATATTGTCCCTGCACCGACCACTCCAGTGTATGAACCCAAACACACAGAGGGCAATTGGCCACCTCCTCTCCAAACATACTTTCACTGTTGGTACCACACAGTATTCAGCTACTATGCAAAAAAATGCCACCCCCTATGCAAGCATCCAAAAAGCCAATCGTCTGATAAGTGGCAACCCATGCTACATTCCATCCACACCTCCATCCTATTGAATGACTGCCTTAACGTCAAATACATTATTGGACATTAAAATTGCTACACCATGAAGATGACGTGCTACAGACGCGAAATTTAACCGACAGGAAGAAGATGCTGTGATATGCAAATGATTAGCTTTTCAGAGCATTCACACAAGGTTGGCGCCGGGGCCGACACCTACAATGCGCTGACATGAGAAAAGTTTCCAACCGATTTCTCGTACACAAACAGCAGTTGACCAGCATTGCCTGGTGAAATGTTGTTGTGATGCCTCTTGTAAGGAGGAGAAATGCGTACCATCACGTTTCCGACTTGATAAACGTCGGATTGTAGCCTACCGCAATTGCGGTTTATCGTATTGCGACATTGCTGCTCGCATTCGTCGAGATCCAATGACTGTTAGCAGAATATGGAATCGGTGGGTTCAGGAGTATAATACGGAATGCCGTGCTGGATCCCAATGGCCTCGTATCACTAGCAGTAGAGATCAAAGGCATCTTATCTGCATGGCTGTAATGGATCTTGCAGCCCCGTCTCGATACCTGAGTCAACAGATGGGGACGTCTGCAAGACAACAACCATCTGCACGAACAGTTTGACAACGTTTGCAGCAGTGTGGACTATCAGCTCGGAGACCATGGCTGCGGTTACCCTTGACGCTGCATCACAGACAGGAGTGCCTGCGATGGTGTACCCAACAACGAACCTGGGGGCACGAATGGCAAAACGTCATTTTTTCGGATGAATCCAGGTTCCGTTTACAGCATCATGATGGTCGCATCCGTGTTATGCGACATCGCGGTGAATGCACATTGGAAGCGTGTATTCGTCATTGCCATACTGGCGTATCACCCAGCGTGGTGGTATAGGGAGCCATTGGTTACACGTCTGGGTCACCTCTTGTTCGCATTGACGGCACTTTGAACAGTGGACATTACATTTCAGATGTGTTACGACCCGTGTCTCTACCCTTCATTCGATCCCTGCGAAACCCTACATTTCAGCAGGATAATGCATGAGCACATATTGCAGGTCCTGTACGGGCCTTTCTGGATACAGAAAATGTTCGACTGCTGCCCTGGCCAGCACATTCTCCAGATCTCTCACCAACTGAAAACGTCTGGTCAATGGTGGCCGAGCAACTCGCTCGTCACAATATGCCAGTCCCTACTCTTGATGAACTGTGGTATTGTGTTGAAGCTGCATGGGCAGCTGTACCTGTAAAAGCCATCCAAGCTCTGTTTGACTCAATACCCCGGCATATCAAGGCCGTTGCAACAGCCAGATATGGTTGCTCTGGGTACTGACTTCTCAGGATCTATGCACCAAAATTGCGTGAAAATGTAATCACATGTCAGTTCTAGCATAATATATTTGTCCAATGAACACCCGTTTATCATCTGCATTTCTTCTTGGTGTAACAATTTTAATGGCCAGTAGTGTGTTATTCTTTGAGTCGCAGCTTCCTCATGGACACCGGCGCTGACGTCTCAGTCGTACCTAAATCGATGGTTACATTCCCCCTCACACACACACACACACACACACACACACACACACACACACCTGCAAGCCGTGATCTCATCTACCCTCCAGACCTGCAGTTCCATCAAGCTTCAACTCTGTCTCTCTAACGGCCTCTCCCTCCCCTGGATCTTCCACGTGGCGAACATTGCAGAACTGATCCCAGAAATCAACTTATCACACCACCACCTGTCTCCAAACATTGTTCGAGGTTCTCTATTTCACCACACCTCTAACTCTCACATCCCATGTGACCATGCTCCGCCAACTGCTTGAAGTGTAAACGCCGTTAACTGTTTTGTGAATCAGTGCATGGCTCTCGTGAGAAGGACTTGTGCAACTGTGAATCGCGACCTGGTGGGAAGTGCCAAGACATGCGCTCTCTACTGTGAGAACGCCGTTTTGAAATATCCCATTGCATGCGCTGAGGATGAGCTTGCTGTGATCACTGCCCACATCAATTGACACCGTTCAGCAGCATCGACACCCGAACCTTCATCCGCCGCACCCCACAGCTCTGCTGACAACAGCACGCAGGTTAGCAAGACCACACCTATCTCGTGTGACTCAGTGACTCCAGTCTCAACCACACAGTGTTACCACCCCATCAAGTGTGTTCTGCTCAACATCTCTCTCACCTCTTTCGCAAACTGACACTCTTGCACCTTACAACAATCCACCTGTCTGGGCTCTGACCACACCCCCTGCCGCTGCATGCGCGCCAGCCCAGTGTTGATAAAAACTCCCCCACTCTGACACCTCCTCACACGGCTCGCTCCATAGCTCCAAACAAGCTAGCAGCGCCGCTACTGCCGAGCGTCCCTGTGTTGCACACTATGGGCAATAGACAGCCTCTGCGCACATCACTGACACCCGCCTCATGCTCAGCACTTGCAGACTGCCATCTGCACCGGCGTAAAGATATAAAAATGTGACTTTTTCACTGCCATTCCTCTCTCGAAAAGACAACTATGCTGCTTCCAAGCCATGCGGCCCTAATAAATCGATCAATACCACACCCCACCTGCGCACAGTCATTGAACATTCAGTTTCCCCCATCACGAATGGAACTGTTCATCACATCGTCACGTCCAAGGGCCCACCTTTCCGCCACAAGGCTTGCTGTCTTAACCCACTTGAGTTACGCTAGGGTCGCCAGCAAATACAGGAGCTTTATGAGGTGGGAATTTTACAGCCCTCCAATAGTAGCTGTACATCACCCATACACCTCACCCCTAAACAAGACGGTTCCTTTCGTATGTGTGGCGATTACAGACGCTTTAATGCTGGAATTGTGATGGACAATTACCCAATACCAAACATTTCCGACTTCACTCATCTTCTCGTGGATGCTACAATTTTCAGTGAACTGCACTGTAAATGCACTTATCACCAAATCCAAGTCGCACCAGAAGACATTCCAAAAACAGTGATAATCACGCCCATTGGGTTGTACAAGTACAATTTCATGCAACTCGGGTTAAAAGGCATTGCTTTATTGACTCGCTCTTACTTCAGTTCGACTTCTGTTTCGTATATCTCGATGATATCCTGATCTTCAGCAAATCAGCGCAAGTTCACAAACGTCACATAACTATAGTAAAGGACATTCTCTCTTCAAACAGAGTTGAGATCAACACCGACAAACTGCAACTGCGCCAACAATCTGCCCAATTCTTGGGGAACACAGTCTCGGCCGCCAATAATCATACCCCTGAATCAAAGGTACAACCAATCTTATCCATGCCATGCCCTATCACATACAAAGAGCTACGTTGGTTCCTGGGAACCATAAACTACTAGTGTCGTCATTTGCCTGCAGCAGCCAACACCCAGGCCGCCCTCACTAACGCCATCGCCGGCAAGCAAACTAAAGGGATGCACCCTATTCCATGGACGGAACCAATGTGTGCAGCCTTCCAAGCCCTGAAAGACTCTCTCGCACGAGCCATTACCCTCGCTCATCCAATCTTGGATGTTGAACTCTTCATCACCACGGATGCCAGTGACTCTGTGGTAGGCGTGGTCCTACAACAATGCCGCAACAATGTGGTCATGCCACTTCAGTTCTATTCAAAGAAACTTTCACACACCCAAAAGAAATACTCAGCCTTCGGCTGCGAACTTTTAGCGGTTTATGAGCCAGTGAAACACTTCCACGCCAATGTCATGGGCCAACCTTTCCACATCCTGACTGACCAGAAACCAGTATCAGATGCCATATGCAACCCCCTCTCGACACCCACCCCCCTCCCCCCCGTCACTTTTGGCATTTCGATTTCATCTCTTCAGTTCTCTACAGACATCCGCCATATCAAAGACACCGACAACATCATTGCAGATTTCCTTTCCCACATTAGCACCATCTCAATGGTCAACGACCTTTCCTACCTTGCATCCCTACAGAACCAGGACAAGGATACACAGCAACTTCACAACAGCACCTCCACTATCCTGTCTTTCACCAAAGCAAAATTCGCTGGCATCCAAGAGGAAGTCTGGTGTGACTCCTCCACTAACACCCTAGAACCCCTCATCCCCAACCCCCTCCACCTTCCAGTTTTTGACAAACTACATTCTCTAGCACACCCCAGAATTAAGTTATCGACACGCATTGTGTCCAAATGATTCTTGTGGCGAGACATGAAGTGCGATTGTCAGATCTGGCCCCGGAACTGCATCACCTGCCAGCGCAATAAAGTCACCAGGCACACTGTTCCACCTGTTCGTAAATTCGACATTGCACCTGGCTGCTTTCACCATGTACACCTAGACCTCATCACACCCTTTCCCCCCCACAGAGGGCTTCTGTCATGTTGTTTCTTGCATCGAGCATTTATCTCAGTGGGTAGAGGCCGTACCTCTCACCAACATAACCATCAAGACAACACTGCAGTGTCACGACAGTCTTTAGACCAAGCCCCTCCCGTTGGTACTCCTTGGCCTACAGTCATCGTACAAACCAGATATCAAGGGCACCACAAGTGAGATCATCTATGGTGAAAACCCTGTCCTTCCTGGGGAGCTGTTACAACCTACCTCCCCCGACAATCCCACCCCCCTTCCTGACTTCATAGGCCACATTTTGTGAAAATTTCCATGACCCCTGTCTAGCCATACTTCCCTTCCCTCCGACCCCCCCCCCCCCCCCCGCTCATACTTGCCCTCTGATCCTTTCATGCAAGTTCGTTTTTTTTTCTCTGTGATGACAGTGTCCGGGCCCCATTTGTCCCACCATATTAAGGCCCATACGAGGTCATAAGCCACCCAGCTAACACGGACATCCAGATTAAAGGTTTGCCACTCACTGTTTCTGTCCATTGTGTGAAACTGGCATGTCTTTCATGCCTGCCAACATCATGCACCTCCCAGCACTGAGGACTCACATTCAAGCTATGCCCCCTCAAAGCTGCCACTGCAGCCCTCACCTGAACATGCGTCTGTATCACCATCAATGCCGTTCCTCAGGTTCTCTCTACCTCCTCCCCCCTACCCCCCCTCTATTGGTTCTGCAAACCGACATCCCGCACAAATTTGTGAAGGATGTCACCTTCCTCATCGATGACAATCACATCTTCATCGTGCTGCAAGACAACTCACCCCACCCGACAGGAGATCTGGTTTGTCAGTCAATTGCTGGCTTCCGCCTGCTCACACTTGGGGTCGATTACATGCTCCTCCGAGCTACGGTAAACCCCCTAGGGAGGGTCACAGTTCAAATGCTGCCAGCCAGTCACGCGGGGGGGACAGTCCTTCCCTACACAACTTCATCTTCACATGCGGGCCTACGCCTCTTCCATCCACATCACCTACAGGAGTTACACATCTACCTCCCAGCATGGTCCCTGCCAAAACAACCTCTGGAGATGAACATCCCCATCAGATCACTGCCGTCTCCATCACCGCATTCACCACCGGACACACCCCCCCTTCCACTGCACTCAAACTGTGCACCACACTGCAGAGAGCGGTTTTGTGGCATCGAGAAGTATGAATGATATATCTCTGGCATTGCAAGTTCTTTGACTCTGAACCTAACGGCCCACACCATCTTCCTTGTTAAGTTCACTGTATCATTTGTTGTAATGTGGATGTCTGTAGGAAATATACAATTCTTACAGAAATGAGTGTGTTTCTTTGGGCTACAACCCAACAGAAATCCCACAAATTGTTTGGTTGCCACATCCTCCAGACCGTTTAGAAATTCCAAAAGAATGTTAGCTATTCCTTTCATCTTATTTAATCGCAGTTCTTCTATATCTTTGTTAAAATCTGACTGTAGTACTGGACCACGTATGTCATTCCATATTGATTCTCAATTCTTCTATCTCATCATCAGACAGTACCTCACAGTCACAGAGGACTTTAGTATACTCTTTCCATCCATCTGTTCTCTCCACCACACTTAACAGTGGAATTCCTCTTGCAGTCTTAATGTTGACTCCTTTGCTTTGAATTTCATTCAAGGTTGTTTTGATTTTTCTGCATGCTGAATCTGTCCTTCTGATGACCATTTCTCTTTCGATTACTTCACATTTTTCCTGCTGCCCTTTCGCCATAGCTTCCTGTGATACTTATTTATTTCATTCCTAAGCGACTTATATTGCTGTATTCCTTTCTATTCCTGAGCATTGTTGTACTTCCTTCTTTCATCAATAAATTGAAATATTTCTCCACTGTTATCTTCCTTGTAATTGTATTGTCCTTCCAACTTCTATGACTGCCCTTCTTGGAGATGCCTCTTCAACTGAACTGTAGACTGCTGTACTCATTACAACAGTATATACAGCCTTATAGAATTAAAATGTACATAATCATTCCTCAGTATTTCAGTATCCCACTGCTTCATAGTTACCAAATTCTAGTCTGTGTCTATATCTGCTTCTGGGTATGCCTTATAATCCAATATTTAATATCAGAATCACTTTCTGACCCAGATGTAATCCAGCTGGTATCCTCCCAAGCATTTTCCAAGTATACTATCAACTCTCGTGATTTTTTAACAGTGAATTTGCTATTACCAGTTGAAATTGTGACATGAAAGGTACATATATCACTGTGTGGTATTTGATTTTTTTTTCTGATTGTCTCGGCTATTTTTGAGGAGAGTACATAATTTGCCGACTCAGAAAGAAAGCTTCACATTATCTTGTTACAACCAAGTGGGCCCTCATGTTCACCCGAAGGTCTCACTTGATGACAGGAGGTCAGTCACAGAGGCTCTGAAGGAAGGATGTGGGTCCCCAAACCACTGCAGCTTGTAGACATCAGTTGGACTCAGCCCTGGCTCCACACTTTGTCAGCAAATGTAGTTTGCTCCTTCAAATGCAATCTGCTCCTACATGCCCCTAGTGTATAGTGAGAGTGACAGTCATGTTCCTGTAAGCAAATCAACGAACAGTGCCTTCTCTAACAAATACTGAATTTAGGATGAACTGCGGAAATCACAACCAAAAATCTAAAATTATCATAATCTCCACATAGACAGCCTTGGGCTTGAAATGCAGTTTTATACCCTGGTGCAAAAGTCTGTGACAGGCTGCCAGCAGAAATGACACAAGAGATTGAAAATCCCCAATATTTGAAAATAAAGTAAAAGAACACGTCATTAGCTACTCTTAATATTCCTTATAATATTTGCACTCAGAGTTGTAAATTTACATTAACTCTAACATTGGTATTCAACAAATCTTGTTTTAACTCTTAAATATTCTACTGATAATGTTACATTTCGTGTTGTTGTTGTCATCATCATCGTCTTCAGTCCGAATACTGGTTTGATGCAGCTCTCCATGCAACTCTATCCTGTGCACGCCTCTTCTTCACTGAATAACTACTGCAACCTACATCCATCTGAAACTAATTACTGTATTCATCTCTTGACCTCCCTCTACAAGTTTTACCTCCCACACTTTCTTCCAATACTAAGCTGATGATCACTTGTTTCAGCCAGTGTGTTTTTAACTGATCCCATCTTTCAGTCGAGTTTTGAGGCAGATTTCTTTTCTCTCCAGTTCAATTCAGTACCTCACCTTTAGTTATATGGTCTATCCCCTCTGACTTACAGCATTCTTCTGTATAACTACATTTCAAAAGCTTCTATTCTCATCTTGCCTGAACTGCCTCACTTTCATAAATGGCCACACACCTGACAAATACCTTCAGAAAAGGCTTCCTAACACTTTTTTTTTTTCATTAATGCTTTTCTTTGCATTGCCAGTATACATTTTATATCCTCTCTACTTCGGCCATCTTCATTTTGCTGCACAAACAGCAAAACTCATCTGCTACTTCTCACAACCCATTTCCTAATCTAATTCCCCGTTATTTCCTGATATACTTCAACTATATTCCATTACCCTTGTTTCACTATTGTTGTTGTTCTTAGTCTTATATCCACTTTTCAAGACACTATACATTCCGTTCAATTGCTCTTCCAAGTCCTTTGCAGAACTAAAATGTTATTGGCAAACATCAAAGTTTTTATTTCTTCTCTCTGAACGTTAATTCCACCTCTAAATTTTTGTTTTGTTTTGTTTCCTTTACTGCTTGCTCACTGCACATCTTGAATAACATCAGGGATACGCTACAACCATGTCTCACTCCCTTCTCAATCACTGCTTCCCTTCCATGCCCCTCAACTCTAACAAAAGGCATCTAGATTCTGTACCAGTTGCAAATAGCCTTATGCTCCCTGTATTTTACCCCTGTTACCTGCTTATGTGTAAAGTTGCATAACTATACTGTTTCAAGTATTAGATAAAAACGCCAGGTGAGTGGGAGAAGAGGATTCCTCCTAATACACACGAATATACAGGCAATAATCAAGTAGCAATTCCCTAAATAATTAGTGTGAATATATTATCATACTTAATTTGTTGTTAGTATACTATAAAGAAGCAGGCAGAAGTAGCTGCTTCTACAAGTTAAGGTGTAATCTCACTCACTCCTCATTCCTGAATTAATGGTGGAATTCACAGAATGCTGTGAGAATGAACGAGTGAATGGTTGAAAAGCATAAGGCAATTTCTAGGACTTACTTGTTCAAAATATTTTTTCAGTTTTTATAAATAATGCATTCAGCAACATTTGAGTGCCACAAGCCTCTTAATTTATCTTATGTTGCTCATTAGGACAAAATTATGACCATAATTTAAATGAAAGGCGACTGTTTTGGACATAAAATCTGGCAAATCAATAGGAGATGGACTAAGGAATATCTATGCTAGTTTTCAAGACACAATAAGAGGCCAAGAAGATGACTTAATGAAAGAGGGACAGGCAACATTAGAAAACATCTAGGAGCAAGTGATATTCATTTTCCCATTATACCAGAAACAAGTCACACACATCCTAAAGTTGTTTTCTGCCATCCGTGTTTTTCATTATTGAAGAAATACATGAAATATTTTATGACATACGATGAATGACAAAGTATTCCGTGTGGGTAAACAACCATTTTATAAACATAATCTTTGATAACCCCAGGTCACTTCTCAAACATCTGTGTATATTATAGAAGTGTTGTACATAACTCATCTACTGAGATTTGTGTCTTGGATACTATGTAAATCCTGTTCTCCTTGCCTAGTTTCACTACCTTGTCAAGGAATAAGTTACCTGTCTGTACTCATTACAGTTCATATTATTTTGTCTCCTATGATATATAGCACCTTGCCAATCATTATATCTGCATCTGTTGTTTGGATTTGGCTGGTTCTGGTAGCTTGGTTCCTAGCCACGGCCACCTGTTTTTTGATAACCATTGTTTCCCCAATAACTGAAATTTCTCTACTTATTATCTGGTCGTGACACATTTGGTTGCCAATGGTGGCTGTTGTTCTTGTTACTATAATGGTTGTATCTATTGCTTTGGACACATGACCATACATTTCAATTGTCTCCTTGCCCTCATTCATCCTCATGTATGAGAGCTATGGAATCCAATACCGAGAGAAAATACACAAAGTCAGTTCAGGTACAGTAATAAATTTTCTCACAAATTCGGAAGCAATCTACTTTTCAAGATTTTTAACACATCTTCATGTGAAAGATATGTTGTTGTTGTTGTTGTTGTTGTTGTGATCTTCAGTCCTGAGAGTAGTTTGATGCAGCTCTCCATGCTACTTTATCCTGTGCAAGCTTCTTCATCTCCCAGTACCTACTGCAACCTACATCCTTCTGAATCTGCTTAGTGTATTCATCTCTTGGTCTCCCTCTACAATTTATACCCTCCACACTGCCCTCCAATACTAAATTGGTGATCCCTTGATGCCTCAGAACATGTTCTACCAACCGATCCCTTCTTCTAGTCAAGTTTTGCCACAAACTCTTCTTCTACCCAATCCTATTCAATACCTCCTCATTATTTATGTGATCTACCCATCTAATCTTCAGCATTCTTCTGTAGCACCACATTTCGAAAGCTTCTATTCTCTTCTTGTCCAAACTATTTATCGTCCATGTTTCACTTCCATACATGGCTACACTCCATACAAATACTTTCAGCAACGATTTCCTGACACTTATATCTATATTCGATGTTAACAAATTTATCGTCTTCAGAAACGCTTTCCTTGCCATTGCCAGTCTATATTTATATCCTCTCTATTTCGACCATCATCAGTTATTTTGATCCTCAAATAGCAAAACTCCTTTACTACTTTAAGTGTCTAATTTCCTAATCTAATTCCCTAAGCATCACCCGACTTAATTCAACTACATCTCGTTATCCTCGTTTTGCTTTTGTTGATGTTCGTCTTACATCCTCCTTTCAAGACACTGTCCATTCCGTTCAACTGCTCTTCCAAGTCCTTTGCTGTCTCTGACAGAATTACAACATCATCGGCGAACCTCAAAGTTTTTATTTCGTCTCCATTGATTTTAATACCTACTCCAAATTTTTCTTTTGTTCCCTTCACTGTGAGAGGCTACAACCCTGTCCCACTCCCTTATATATCATCTTTTGTATATATTTTTTTGATTATTTTTGCAATCCTCCATCTTTGCTGTTGAACCTTTGAAGGTCAAACATTTCTCACTGCAATCATTCTTGAACACCAGTGAGCCAAAACTTGTCTAAAAAGACTTGCTCAAACTGTTCATATGTTTGACAATGTCCTGCAACATCTGCTACCCAGAGCAGTGCACCTCTTACGGTGAATATTTCAGTGTAGTGTATTTTTTGTTATTGGTCCAGCTTCATGGCAGTATGTTACAGAACACTCTTGTAAAAGTTAGATGGCAAACCTTTTTTCTCTCTGTGGAAAACACCTGCATTTGGCAGTATTTAATAAACTTCCATCCATCAGTATTGACAAAGCACAGGGTCCTATTTCCAGTGAATGTTGTAGTGAAGTGTGGCAGTGAATGGGGTAATTTTGTCTCCAGTATTGGCAGTTCGCTCTACAAGCTAAAACCCTTTTCATTGACTCTGAGAAACTGGAGAGGTGAAAATGTATTTTCTCTTTCATTTGGAATACTGTTTTGCTTGTTTCTGGTCTTTTAACAGTTTTGTTCAAGCTAACTCTGCAAAGAGTCAGTTTAGAATCTATTTGCTGTACAGTAGCATTGATTTTATTTTACTTTTTGTGCATCCATTTTTCGGTGTCAGTTACATAGGTTTGATGCTGCAATACAAACATTTGAATTAGTGTGATATTGTCGAATGCCCCCACAACTACATTATGTCTTTGTCAATGCATTTTTGTCCTGTTTTTATAAACACTTCATCTTCTGATGGTTTTTTTCACTTTGTTGGGATATTCATTACAACCAGCCCGTATTTCTGAAATCTCTCTCTGAATGTATCTATAGCCTAAGCTATCTGATCATGTGCTGTTTTGAGATTGTTTTGCTTTTCAGTGAGTTCACCTAACCTACCAATTGTTTTCTTAAGTTCAACAAGTAATTGTGAAAATTTTTTGTCAAAACTTTTTGATGCATCTTCAAATTTTTGATCAAGTTTGCTTGACATGTTTGTAAAATCTTGACTGAGAGCATGTGACATATTTGTAATCATCTGTTTGAAAATTTCTACTGTCTCAATCATTGTACTTGGCTTCAGTGAGGTGTTTTTTTCTGATATTTGGGGTACCCTTTTGCTCATAAGGATTTTGTGTTCATGCAATAGCAGACTGTCAGAAATTTCAGTCACCTACAACGCCTCTTCCAAAACTAACAGGTGAAAAATCACTCTCTGTTGACAACTTTGTTGGCAGTGCATCAACTGCTTGCACTGAAATATTTCCTAATAAAATGTGTCTGTCTGTAGTTTTTCTTAAAATGCTAAAAGGAAGGAAAGCAAGGGTCTACTACTATTGAATCGAACTACAGAACACTAATCATTATGATAATTGTTTCTTACCTTCCGCTGATGTGCTCATTTATATAAATTTTCTTTTCAATGTTGATTTTGTATTTCCTTTTACAAGGTGCTATACAAAATTTTTGAGACTGGTGCTGCCATCTGTTGAAAACCTTACCTTTGGACTAATGGTCACCATCACCGTCAAAATGGTTCCTATCCGAAAGTACACACCAGTCCCAGCACTTCTGCACTGGCCAAACATTTTCTGGAAGTCCTGTTCTTTGAGGGTGTTTATCACTGCCAACAACGCTTCTTGAATCCTCTCTAGTGTGTCGAACCAACGGCCTTTCAACTCGAGTTTCAGTTTTGGGAATAGCATGAACTCGCAAGGTGCCAAATCTGGCAAGTCTGGTGCGTGTGGTACAAACGCCATGTTGTTTTTTGCCAAAATGGTCCTGGTGAGCAAGGATGTGTAACAGGGCATGTTGTCATGATGCAGCAGCCAGCTCCCTTGAAGTCAAAGTTTGGGCCATTGTCACCGCACATCTTCATGGAGCTGTCACAAAACGTCCAATAGTATGCAGAATTCACCACTTTGCTCTTCACCTGTGTCCCTTTTTTGGGTCTTGGAGAGCCCGGGCTCTTCCACTGGGGTGATTGTTGCTTTGTCTCTGGGTCATAACCATAAATCCAGCTCTCATCGCCAGTGATAACCCGTGACAAGAAGGTTGGGTCATCAGATGTGATCTGACGGAGATCCATGCACACTTCAACACTGTGCCTTCTGATCAGCAGACAAGATCCTTGGCACAAATTTTGCACCGACATGATGCATGCCCAATTCATCGGTCAACATCCGTTGACATGTCCATAACCAATACCCACTTCATCCACAAGGGCTTAAATGGTTTGACATCGATCCACATGAACCAATTGTTGAAGTTTTGCAACAATGTCTGGCATTCTGCGGCTAATGGGCCTTCCAGTGTGAGCATCGTCTTCGACATCCGTACCGCCAGCCCTGAACCGAGCATGCCACACAAACAAACGTGTACAGCTCATGCTCTATCCCCCAAACACTTGTTGAATCATTGCAATGGTCTCTGTAGCACTTTTCCCAAGATTCACACAGAATTTGATACACACACGCTGTTCTGTTCACGGATCCATCATAAAATCGCCACACACCAAACACAAAAGTATTACGGAAATCACTGTGGACACACAACACATCCTCCCAGCTGAATGCCACTCTGCGCACTGACTCATCAGATATGCAGCTCTCACCACCTAGCAGTGCAAAGATCTACTACTCCTACTTTCCAGATGGCAGCATCAGTCCTAAAAATTTTGGATTCCACCTCGCATTGTAGCTTTGCAAATTTCCCTCTCGGCTTTAATTGTTATTGTTTTCTTGCCAATCTCATATCATGCAACAAAGAAAATGTTCATTATTATTATATGAAAAATAAAATTCTTGACATAGTATCAACAATAGTACTTACATCTGATAAGGTACAGTACCTGTAAGGTCGACAGTCCAATGAAACTACTACTACTACTACTACTACTACTACTACTACTGATAATAATAATAATAATAATAATAATATGCACCACAAAATGTACTGGAAATGATGAATACAAATTATACAGGAACAGAACCATTATAACAGATAAAACAACACCACATAACAAACCTGACATCTTTCTCACCAATAAAAAGAAGAAATTAACACAACTAATCGAAATATCCATACCCAATACAACAAATATACAGAAGAAAACAGGAGAAAAAATTGAAAAATACATCCAACTGGTTGAGGAAGTCAAGAACATGTGGCCTCAGGATAAAGTTGACAGTATACCAATTATACTATCAGCTACAGGAGTCATACCACGCAATATCCACCAGTACATCAACGCAATACAGCTACATCCAAACTTATATATACAACTACAGAAATCTGTAATTATTGATACATGTTCAATTACCCGAAAGTTCCTAAATGCAATGTAACATATACCGTACAGTTAAAAGGAAGTCACGTTTGATCAAGGTCCGCGTCACTTTCCATTTTTGACCAGACATAACGTCTGAGAAAAGAAAGAAAGATAATAATAATAATAACATGTGTAATTATATTGTTTTAATGTGTCCCTCACACAAGCTAAAAGAAACATTAGATAAAAAGATTTTACAATGACCTTTTGTAAACACTGTGTTAAATGTTTGTCGTTTTTTGGATACATGTTGCTACCAATGGGTATGAAATTGTGATCACCTTTTACCTCGGGAGTTCATCGTATTTCAGTTCCTCTGAGTTAACTGTGGTCCACCCAATATGTCCTTTACTGTTTCTGTGTAGCATAGACTCAGCAATCTGACATGGTTTTGCGTTCCATCATGCAGAGTTTCTTTTTCCATCGATATTTCTTCTTTCACATACAAATAAGTAAAAAATTTTGCGTTCAACAACTTTGGCAATCATATTTTCCATTTAAGTGTTTTTATTACAGAGCACTGTTGTGTATGCTCAGTACAGGCATCGCTCTCAACATATCATCAGACCAAGGGAAGAAGTTCATTAAAAAAAATTTGGATGAATTCTACTTTCATTTTCTGCTTCACAGATATTTTATTTCTTGGTTATCATTACACTGTACAGTTTACCACAAGTTGTTGAAAGATAATAAAGTTTATAGTCAAAACAAAACAGAAAAATATGACTTTTTTTCTTTCCTTATGTTTGTATACATTCAAAATATCTTAACCAAAAGAGGCCCTTAGCCATCTAATTTACTTTTCGGATTTGCACTTAGCAGTTACTTCCAATTCCCCAAGCTTATTGCATCATTATTAAGTTCTGCATATATTTTTTTGTAAAAGTCCTTGCAGCATCTCTGAATGAGGTGCGCCACAGGTATAATAAAGTATCCTGAACTTTGAACACACATACAAGAAACGCACGAGCATGTAGTTCTTACTCTTTATTTATATCTAAAAACAAAGATGATGTGACTTGCCAAATGAAAGTGCTGGCAGGTCGACAGACGCACAAACAAACACAAACATACACACAAAATTCTAGCTTTCGCAACCAATGGTTGCTTTGTCAGGAAAGAGGGAAGGAGAGGGAAAGATGAAAGGATGTGGGTTTTAAAGGAGAGGGTAAGGAGTCATTCCAATGCCGGGAGCGGAAAGATTTACCTTGGGGGAAAAAAGGACAGGTATACACTCGCACACACACACACACACACATCCATCCGCACATACACAGACACGAGCAGACATTTGTAAAGGCAAAGAGTTCGGGCAGAGATGTCAGTCGAGGCGGAAGTACAGAGGCAAAGATGTTGAAAGACAGGTGAGGTATGAGCGGCGGCAACTTGAAATTAGCGGAGGTTGAGGCCTGGCGGATAACGAGAGGAGAGGATATACTGAAGGGCAAGTTCCCATCTCCGGCGTTCTGAAAGGTTGGTGTTAGTGGGAAGTATCCAGATAACCCGGACGGTGTAACACTGTGCCAAGATGTTCTGGCCGTGCACCAAGGCATGTTTAGCCACAGGGTGATCCTCATTACCAACAAACACTGTCTGCCTGTGTCCATTCATGTGAATGGACAGTTTGTTGCTGGTCATTCCCACATAGAAAGCTTCACAGTGTAGGCAGGTCAGTTGGTAAATCACGTGGGTGCTTTCACACGTGGCTCTGCCTTTGATCGTGTACACCTTCCGGGTTACAGGACTGGAGTAGGTGGTGGTGGGAGGGTGCATGGGACAGGTTTTACAGCGGGGGCGGTTACAAGGGTAGGAAAGTTCACAATCGAATGCAAGTACTTGGAACAACAAAGGGAAGACTTTCACAGTTAGAGTTGGTTCACTATAAGTTTACTATCCAATATTTAAGACTTCGTTGTCCTTGAGCAGAGCACTTTGGAACAAATTAACACTTACAGTCTATATGAGTACGCAGTTTCTACAGTCTTGCCAAGCGAGACTGACAGAATACCAACGGAACTGCAAGCAGGTTCCAAGGTCTCAGCAGCAATGGTGGCCTGCAGACAGTGGCTCTGGACCTGCAGCAGACTTCCTCTTTTGGCTGGCTGCATTATAACTGCTGTGAGTGTCTTGGACACGGTCCTAAATACCTGCACAGGGGGGGGTTACACTTCTTCCTGATTGGCTGCCCATGGCACTAGCGGTCAAAAGGTTCATGATGTGAGCGACCTCTGTACTGTGATCTGCTGTACATGAACGTCCTCTGCAGATTGCGCTGCAAATCACTGAGTCGGAACATCGTGTAGTCGCAAGGGCTGAGATGGCAGCCAGCCAGACAGCGGTGTGTTGCCTTATGGCATCAGCGCTTGGCGGCTTTTGCAACACATCATATAAAATGCACAATACATTTATTCAGCTCAAACTTTTGGACAATTTTGTACTGTTAGGACACTGTCTATACATAAATATAGGTTGGGGTTTAAAGAGAATAATAAATATTTGTATCTGAAATTGAGAAGTACGAAATATTTTGCCTTGTGGCTCTGATAGTCCAGCATGGTGATTTTGAAATCCCACTGGAGGGTACGGAACTTGATGACAGCCTCTAGATGGCACTGCTAAACCTACAAGTGCCTGTAATCGCCTTTGCAGCACTGGCTGCACATTGCCACCAGGACATGTCCATCTTGCCAGCCAATTAGTGCTTGTGACTGCATCTTCACTCTCATATCATTCTCATTACACATCATTGGTGTGGTTTTAGATTATTCAATTTTTTTTATGTTTTTGATCTTGGATCACTTGTTTGGACTATCATTCTGTGGTGCTGCTCCATTGTTTGTTCTTTTTGTTGCTGTCCTTGTGTCCACACTCAGTAAATCGCTGTTGACAGTCTGTGCAGTTTCTTTGGCTGTTCCTAACTTTCTGCTGAATCCCTGTCACTATAACTGGCAACAAGGTAAAAGGTTAGCAGCGTCCCATGGACACAAAAAGTTCATGCAATTCATGGAACAGAAACAACAACATCTGCTCCAGCTGCTGCAGATGTAACAGCAGTTCCAGCGACAACAACTACAACTACTACTACTACTACTACAGCAGCAGCAAACTGAGTTGCTCCATTAGGAAAGTCTGACTACAAAAGGATCAACTCTATGTTCAGAATACCCACCACCTAAAGGCGAAGATCACCTCCAAGGCGGAGAAGCACACACCCATGTTTCCACTGTTTAACAATGCCAAAGAAGATTGGGACATGTATTCACAGCAGCTGAAACAGCGCTTCACCATCTTTCCATTCTCTTATGACTCTTCAGTGGCCACTTTTCCTTTCTTGGGCTTCCCTAGAGACGTTTCCTTACTGTAGAAGTTGTCTCCCTTCTCAAATCCAGTCGCACTAACATCTGAGGAGAAATGCATGTTTCTTTCAAATTATTATTCGCAACAACTTCATTTGGTCACATCATGACTCAAATTTCATCAGTCTCACAAGCAATTTGGTCTGTTGCAGTGCTCGTAGATGACCAAATTACAGAGATCTAGTTGCTGATGATATTCCACTTGTGTGAACACAGCAGGCAAAACCTCATATGATGACCCTTTTAATTTGAGATTTTGTTGTCCAGTTTGCTCTCCGTCTAGAAGTAAACATAGCAACCTTCAAACCGGACAATCATTTCTTTGACAATTTGAAAATCACATTCATGACTACAAGTAGCAGCAGTTCTGCCCCACATGGGACCAGAATACTGGTACACCACTTCCCAGATGGCAGTGGCATTAATCATTGATTTCTGATGTCAGTGCCCTCTGAACATACAGTCACACCCTGCCAGTGAGATCTTCCATCACATTCAGACTGTTTCACAGCACACACACGTGAACTGTCTGGATCGCTGGGTGCACCACATCCATTGCAGAAAATATGGATTTCTTCAAACTGTCTGTTGTAAACTGTCAAGCTAATTGAACTATGTTCCCTGAATGTGTCAAGGGGTAGTGCATGAACGTAAAAGCAACTGTTCTGCTGGGCATTCCTTTCACAATCAAGTTGCTTATCAACCTCATATCTGTGAACAAGGTGTCTGTATCCAGGCAGACATAGGAGGTTCCATTTCCATGGTAAACCTCCAAATATATGATTGTATGGGTTCCCTCAAAATGGCCTGGCCCTCCCATACATTGGTCACATTTGGTGACTGTTTAATTCCCCACTGTGGTCAGTTCACTGTCAATACCACCTACAAACAAGCCACATGGCTGATAACACTGTCGTCAATATAACCACTTGGCTGGAAACATTTTTGACTTCTAGATGCCTTCTCATCTGGATTCTCCATCACCGATGATGTTCAGGCTGTATCAGATATGTCTCTTCCAGGAACTTTCAAACATTTGAGCCGCATTCGCACAAATCTTTGAGTCTGGCCTATGATGCACCGCAGATATCCAGGACTTCTGTCCTGATGTAGTGCCCTGTTTCTGCAAGGTTAAACCCACACCATCCTCCTAGCACATGGACTTTACACAGGAAGTCAATCACATCCATGAGGCTGGGGTGAGTGAACCTGTTGAAATCAGTGCTTTGGCTACGCCCGTGGTAGTGATCAAAAAACCTAATGGCTCCTCTGGCTATGTGCAGATTTTAAATTGACAATCAGTGCCGAGGCACAGGTGGAAATGTATCCTATACTTCATCTAGAGGGCCTCTTCACGAAACTTGTCAGAGGTGAAAATTTCTGACACATAATTTGCATATCCCATTGGATAAGCAGTTGCAATGCATCACAGTTATTAACACCCCCTTTGGTTTATAAAAATAAAAGTACTCGCCTTTTAGAATTTCTCTCTCTGCGGCAATCTTCCAGTGATACAGGAATACTTAACCTTCTCCATCCTCGCTTCCACTATCTTGATGATTTAATTTTCATGGGCACTATGAGGTCAGGACCACCTGTGCACCCTATTTACTATGTTGTGTGACACAGGGCTCAAGTGTCACACAAATGCCAGTTTTTTCAGGAACAAGTGGGATACCATGGACACTTGTTCAATAAAGAAGTGATTCAGCCTACTGACTGCAATACTGCACTCATTTGATTCTCTATCCCACCCTCCCACAACTTACAGGAGATTCAGGCCTTTTGGGAAAAGGTGAATTGTTATTCTAAGTCTCTCCCACAATTGGCTCACACTATACATCTCTAAACCAGTTGCAGAAGAAGGGCGTTCAGTACAGGTGAACAGCTGCCTGTGAACAAGTTTTCAAGCAGCTGAAGCATATGCTGCACTCAACACTTTAATTTACATTCCTTTCCCCATAATGTCCACTAGTTTTGGGCGTGGGTGCCTCTCCATGTGGCACTGGTGCAGTGCTGGCGCATAGGAACGATGATGGTACTGAGGAACCGATTGCCTGTGCATCAAAGGTGTTGTTGACACTCACTCAAAAGAACCACTCACAGCTCACAGGTAGGAAAGGAAGCTTTCACATTATCACCGCAATTAAAAAGTTCCATATTTACCTATTTGTGACTAAGTTTACACTCAAAACATAACACAATGCACTATTCCGGCAGCGCTCTTGCCTTCCAGAGCAGACAGCACAATGCCTATGACACTGGATGTGTCTCTGCAGCTCCTAAAATTATACCATTAAATACAAGCCCACAGCACATGAAAATGTGGACACATTATCTTGTCTACCCATAGGACCTAACCTGACCTTTGACCAGCAGGAAATCTTATGTTTCCACACAGATGAGGAATGGCGATACATCTTGGATGAGTTTCTCATTACGGCTGCTCAAATCACTGTACAGACAGCTACGGCCCTGTCTTACAGAGTGTCGTGCATTGTGTCTCCCACTGTCTGGCAGTATATCACCAATGACGTTAAGCAGTATACTCATTGTATCATCATCCCAATTGCCCTGCGACATCAAGTCTCACAACTCTTCCATCGTGGGCACTGTGGTGTGTAATGTGTGCAAGCCCTCGCGCTGTGGCATGCCTACTGACTAGTGGTGACCAAGGATGTGGCAGCCATGGTGCACAGCTGTTCCACTTGCAGCTAGTGTTATGGCTCTCCACCCCAATCTTTTGTCACCTGGCCCACCCACATCGCTTCTGTCTTAGTGGGTCCCTTTGTGGGGTTTATGTGACTCATTGCCATGGACACTCACTCTAACTACACACACGGTCAGGACAGTGACAAGCACAACAGATGCCGCAATAAGCACACTCATCCAGAATCTCAACATCAAAGGGCTTCCTCGAACCATTTCAGACAGAGGGCCCCAATTTGTGGCAACAATCATGCATCTCAAATGGCATCAGGCACACATTTAGTCCAATGGCGAAATACACCGTATGGCGCAGACGTTTAAAAAGCAAGTGTTAAATCAGTGGGAACCACCACCACCACCACCACCACCACCACCACCACCTGCACCACCACAACTGCACTCATAATGTTCTTGAGGACCACTAGCATCCAGTCATATCCCAGGAGAGCTCCTTCATGGGTGGCAGCCACACACTCTCCTCCATCTCCTAGCCCCATAGCTCTAAAAATCCCAGACCCAGCACACTGGAAGCTACCCACCGGTCACAACAGTGTGGGCATGCTCATACAGGGCAAAAGAAGCATGGATGCTGGCTACAATGCTTACCACCCACGGGTGGCATCTTACAACAGTTGACACTCCAAGGGGTTTGGAGTGCCATCATACCTACCAACCAAGTCCTCACCTTCTGACTGCAGCACTGTTAGTGGCATAATTGGACTTAGATGGCCCACTTTTGCTGATACCACAACAGCATGGGTAAAACCTGAGTATAGAAATGGACATCTGAACATGGCTCCTGCAATCTAAGCCACCATCACGAAATCATCACACCCCAGTACTTTGTTGAATGGTCCCCAGTTCTTCCCACCAGCCAATGGGTTTAAGTGCCAGGACACCAACCATGCTGCCAGTTCACCCCTCCAAACCATCATCATGGATACTTCTGGGGGAGAGATCCAGTTTACCGGACCAAACCACTGGAGGGCACATGAGTTGATGACAGCCACTAGATAACACTGCTACGTCAGTATGCACTAGTATCACCTGTGAAGCGCTGGCTGCGCGATGCCGCAGGTCCAAGCCCACCTTGCAAGTCAGTCAGTGCCTGCAGCCGTGCTATGACACCAGTTGCATAGGGGCTCTCCTATCTTCAGTTGCGTATTCACTGTACCCTCATATCGCTTTCATTACAGACTTTTGTTATGTCTTAGGTTTTGGTCTTGTTACACTCGTTTGGACTATGGAATGTGCTGTGTGTTCCTCTTTTTGAAATCGTTGAGTTCACATTTGGTGAATGCGTTAGGTCTATTGGTCGATGATGATGATGATGATTGGTTTTTTGTGGGGTGCTCAACTGTGCGGTTATCAACGCCCGACTATTGGTCGATTTTGGAATAACCGTGCTGAGAGGAAGCCCAACAGCCAACACAAAGAATATGAATCAGCATGAAATTTACGTAATGAGGGATCATTACTACTGGAAATACTGGAATTAAAGCATGAATTCTTGTTGAAACTAAATTGGTGCCATGAATAGTCTTCCTCACAGCATAAGAAAAATATATTGTAACATACCAATACTGAAGTCACATAAATTGTATTTTTCAGTAAACTTAGTGCTTAACAAAAAGTCAAGTGTTCGATTATTACATACATATATTTTTAATAGAAGTCACTATTGAGTTATACTGACATCATTAATTTACCTTGAATTTTCCGTGGTTGCCGATCATAGAGTCTGTCCCCTAAATCTTGATGATTAGCACATATAGTATTTTAAGATGTCTTGATGGATGGAAGAAATTACTGCCTCTTCTAATGATTGCAGGCAAAAGACATGCTTGTGAAGAAATATTGGTGTAACACATAAAAATATTCCTGCATGTATGATAATTCTTTACACACAAACACACAAACACAAACACACACACACACACACACACACACACACACACACTTGCATTTTCATCATGCATAACATTTACTACACATTGTTGATGGATGAGTAAAAATCACACGTCCTTTTTGTGTGAGATCTAAAACATAAGTACTCTCAAGCGAGATTGAAAGAAAAGTTGTTAAAAAAATTGAATATTCCCGGGACATTGCCTTTTTATTACAAAGATAATTTTAAAAGCCTATCCTTGCCTTCTTCTGCAGCAATGTACAAATTTTTTATTACTAATGAGGAAAAGAAAACATTTCTAGAAATTAATAATGAGAAAAAAAAAGGTATGATATTGGGAGCTAGTTTTTTTTTGTATTAGACATGAACTGTTGCTGACAACCCGTGACCAGTCAGTTCAGTCTCAGTGGGCTCTCTGATTGTTCCCGAATTTCTGCCAAATATTGGACACTATACTGACTAACAATTGTGACTGCTCCTGGTATCTCAAGATGATTACCAGAGTGGAAGAGATCCCAAAACGTAAGCACTTGTTTTTGTTTAAGCCAAATGGAGACTTGTTAGGAGCTCCAATGTGAGGTGCGTAATGGGGGCCCTTAGGAACATGGCTGCCAAGGAGGGGAAGGAAATCAGTGTGCATTCCGGAGGGAGTCATTCCGGATAAGGTAGGGGTGCTTCCGGATGCCATGAAGAGTACAGGGTGCAGCCAACTGCAGGTGGTGACTCATGTCGGTACCAATGACGTGTGTCGCTTTGGATCAGAGCAGATTCTGTCTGGGTTTTGGCGGCTAGCGGGAATGGTAAAGACTGCCAGTCTTGCTTCCGAGATTAAGGCAGAGCTCACCATCTGCAGCTTCGTTGGTAGAAGCGACTGTGGTCCTTTGGTGCAGAGCTGAGTGGAGGGCCTGAATCAGAGGCTCAGCCAGTTCTATGACTGTGTAGGCTGCAGATTCCTTGACGTGCGCCATCGGATGGTAGGTTTCCGGGTTCCGCTTAACAGGTCAGGAGTCCACTACACACAGGAGATGGCTACACGGGTAGCAGAGGCTGTGTGGAAGGGTGTGGGTGGTTTTTTAGGTTAGAGGGTCTCAGAGAACCACAGAAGGGACATCCATCTAAAAGTGGGCAGGTAAAACACAGTAAGGTAGTTGTAGAAACGATTGGTATTGTAGTTGTAAATTGTCGTAGCTGTGTTGGGAAAGAACCAGACCTCCAAGCCCTAATAGAAAGCACTAAAGCTCAGATAGTTGTAGGTACAGAGAGCTGGCTAAAGCCAGAAATAACTTCAGCTGAAATTTTTTCAAATGATCTAACAGTGTTCAGAAAGGATAGATTAAATACAGTTGATGGTAGAGTATCTATTGCTGTCAGAGGTAGTTTACCTTGTGGCGAAATTGAAGTAGACAGTTTGTGTGAAATAGTATGGGTAGACATTATACCTGACAGCCAGACTAAACTATTAATAGGATAGTTTTACCGATCCCCTGACTCAGAAGATATACTTGCTGAACAGTTCAAAGAAAACTTGAGTCTCATTTCAAATAAGTACCCCGCTCATACAATTATAGTCGGTGGTGACTTCAATCTACCCTCGATATGCTGGAAAAATTATACGTTTAAAGCCGGCGGCAGGCATAAAATGTCATCCGAAATTATACTGAACGCTTTCTCAGAAAATTATTTTGAACAATTAGTTCATGACCCCACTTGAAGCGCAAATGGTTGCAAAAGCGTACTTGACCTTTTAGCAACAAATAATCCTGGACAAATAGTGAGTATTGTGATGAATACAGGGATTAGTGACCACAAGGCAGTTGCTGCTAGGCTGAATACCATAACACCAACAACCACCAAAAAGAAACGCAAAGTATATCTATTTAAAAAATCTGATAAAAATGCTCTTACTGCTTTTTTAAGAGACAGTCTTCACTCCTTCCGATCTGATCATGTAAGTGTAGAAAAGTTGTGGAATGTTTTCAAAAAGATAGTATCGACAGCAATTGAGAGATACATACCACATAAATTAATAAGTGATGGTACTGATCCCCCACGGTACACAAAACGGGTCAGATTGTTGTTGCAGAAGCAACGAAAAAAGCATGCCAAATTTAAAAGAACGCAACATCCCCGAGACTGGCAAAGTTTTACAGAAGTTCAAAATATAATGTGTGCTTCAATGCGAGACGCTTTTAACAATTTCCACAACGAAATTCTGTCTCGAAATCTGGCAGAAAACCCAAAGAGATTCTGGTCATACATAAAGCACACCAGTGGCAAGACGCAATCAATACCTTCACTGCGCAATAACAACGGTGAAGTCACTGATGACAGTGCCACTAAAGCAGAGTTATTAAACACTGCTTTCCGAAACTCCTTCACCAAAGAAGATGAAGTAAATATTCCTGAATTCCAATTAAGAACAACTGCCAAGATGAAAAACATAGAATAGATACCCTCGATGTAACAAAGCAGCTTAAACCACTTAATAAAGGCAAGGCCTCCGGTCCAGTTGTATACCAGTCAGGTTCCTCTCAGAGTATGCTGATAAAATAGCTCCATATTTAGCAATTATATACAACCACTCGCTCACAGAAAGATCCATACCTAAAGACTGGAAAATTGCTCAAGCCGCACCAATACCCAAAAAGGGAAGTAGGAGTAATCCGCTGAATTACAGTCCTATATCACTAACTTCGATTTGCAGTAGGGTTTTGGAACATATACTGGTTTCGAGCATCATGAAGTACCTCAAAGAAAATGATTTATTGACACATAGTCAGCACGGATTCAGAAAATATCGTTCTTGCGAAACACAACTAGCTCTTTATACTCATGATGTAATAATTGCTATTGGCAGGGGATGTCAAATTGATTCCACATTTTTAGATTACCAGAAGGCTTTTGACACCATTCCTCACAAGCATCTTCTGACCAAACCGCATGCCTACGGAGTATCGCCTCAGTTGTGCGACTGGATTCGTGATTTCCTGTCAGAAAGGTCACAGTTTGTAGTAATAGAAGGAAAGTCATCGAGTGCAACAGAAGTAATATCTGGCGTTCCCCAAGGAAGTGTTAGAGGCCCTCTATTGTTCCTGATCTATATTAACGACATAGGAGACAATCTGAGTAGCAGTCTTAGACTGTCTGTAGATGATGCTGTCAATTACCGTCTAGTAAAGTCATCAGATGATCAAAATGACTTGAAAAATGATTTATATAAGATATCTGTATGGTGTGAAAAGTAGCAATTGACCCTGAATAAAGAAAAGTGTGAAGTTATTCACGAGTACTAAAATAAATCAGTTAAATTTCGATTACGCGATAAGTCATACAAATCTGAAGGCTGTAAATTCTGCTATATACTTAGGGATTACAATAACAATTAACCTAAATTGGAATGATCACACAGACAATATTGTTGGTAGAGCAAACCAAAGTCTGTGATTCATTGGCAGAACACTTAGAAGGTGCAACGGGTCTACTAAAGAGACTACTTACACCACACTTGTCCGCCCTATTCTGGAGTATTGCTGTGCGGTGTGGCATCCGCATCGGGTGGGACTGATGGATAACATCAGAAAAGTACAAAGAAGGGCAGCTCGTTTTGTATTTTCACGTAATAGGGGAGATAGTGTCACAGACATGATATGTGAATTGGAGTGGCAATCATTAAATCAAAGACGTTTTATGTTGCGACGGGATCTTATCATGAAATTTCAATCATCAGTTTTATCCTCTGATTGCGAAAACATTCTATTGGCACCCACCTACATAGGGAGAAATGAGCATCACGATAAAATAAGAGAAATCAGGGCTTGCACAGAAAAATTTAGTGCTCGTTTTTCCCACGTGCCCTTCAAGAGTGGAATGGTAGAGAGACAGCTTGAAGGTGGTTCATTGAACCCTCTGCCAGGCATTTTATTGTGAATAGCACAGTAATCACGTAGATGTAGATGAAATAATCACTATGCATTGCAACTCCTTGTCCGGCAGAAGCTGCAAAGTATGAGTCATCCAAATCTAGCTTGAAAAACTAGTCATATCTGACAAGCTTTATGAAGAGGGCTTCTAGATGGGGTATGGGGTAGGTTTGCACTTATGCCTGGGTATTGACTGCCAGTCATCACATAGCTGGATGGAGCCATTAAGTTTCTTGGCCACTACCAGGGGCGTAGCCGAAGTGCTGGTTGTAACAAGTTCAGTCATCAAAACCTCATAAAGGCAGTCGTGTTCTTGCCTAACAGATGTCTGTAGAGAGATTGGAACTGGTTTTGCCCAGCAGAAACCGGGCACTGCATCTGATGCAAGGAGATATGAGCCTGGAAATCTCTGACACAACCCAAGCCAGGGTTGAATGTCATCAAGGACTATTGACAACAAACAGTATCAGTTGCGTGACCCATTTGTAAAACACAATGACTGTGAACTGACCCCAGTGTGGAATCGAAGTCACCATATGTGATCAATGTTCAGGAGGGCTGGGCCATTTTGGAGGAACCCACACAATCACACATTTGGAGGTTTACTAAGAAAAGAAAAGCTCTGGTGTCCACCTGGATACACAGATATCCTGATTCGTAATTGTGAGGTTGATAAGCAACTTGGTATTGGAAAGGGTCACATCTGGGGAACAAATTCCTTATGTTCATTCAACGCCGCTTGACGGAAGAAAGGAATGGGATTCAATTGTCCTGACAGTTTACAACAGACAGTTCGAAGATGCCCTTCTTTCACACAATGTGTGCAGTGCACCCAATGATTAAGACTGACTATACTTGAGAGTGCTATGGGACAGTCTGGACGTGACGTAAGACCCCACTGATGGGATGTGAGTGGCTGTTGAGAGGCAGTCGACAAAGTATGGCATTTGGATAGCTGCAACCTGTAGACAAGCCATGAGGTGCTCATTTTCTGCCCATGCAATTTCAAAAGAACATGACATTTTCAAAATTTTGTCCTCCATATATATATAAAACTGCTGCTGCGTTTTCGTCAGGGTCTACAGTAGAGTTGTGCAGCACGTGCCAATAGTCCGTTTATCTGCATAGTTTAGTTTTCCATGGCCTTTAGTATGAACAGGGACTGCAATTGTTGTGTGCGGATGTGAGCCGAGTTGGTGACACTTCGCTCTCAGCTTCAGGCTGTGATGGCTTCTGTTACACAGCTTGAGGCTGCAGTGGATGGGCACCACTGTTGTGGGCCGGCCATGGGGATCCAATGGACTTACAGCAGAGTCCTCCAATCTGTCCTCACCGGTGGACAACCCAGTTATTACCGGCACTGCGGTTGACCCCTCACCTGGGGTAGAGTGGGAGGTCGCCCTGGGGGGGAAGTAGGCGGTGAAAGGCTTCCCAGGCGGCTGTACTTAAGGCCTCCCCAGTTTGTCTGACAAACAGGTTCCAGGTGTTGTCTGTGGCTAACACTGTAGCTGAGCCAGATGCTATCGCCTGTCCTGTTCCAGAGGAAACCACTCAGCCTGCAAGATCCGGGCAATCGCAGAGGGTGGGATTATTGGTAGTTGGGAGCTCCAACGTTAGGCGTGTTATGGGGCCCCTTAGGGACTTGGCCGACATGGAGGGTAAGAAATCCATTGTGCACTCTGTGTGCATACCGAGTGGAGTCATTCCAGATGTGGAAAGGGTCCTCTCGGATGCCATGAAGAGTGCACGGTGCAGCCAGCTGTGGGTGGTGGTTCACATCGGTACCAATGATGTGTGTCACTTTGGATCAAAAGAGATTCTCTCTGGTTTCGAGCGGCTAACAGAAGTGGTAAAGGCTGCCAGTCTTGCTTGCAAGATGAAAGCAGAGCTGACCATTTGCAGCATAGTCGACAGGACCGATTGCGGACCTCTGGTACAGAGCCGAGTAGAGGGTCTGAACCAGAGGCTTAGACGGTTCTGCGACCGTGTAGGCTGCAGATTCCTCGACTTGCGCCAAAGGGTGGTTGGGTTTCGGGTTCAGCTGAATAGGTCAGGTGTCCACTATACTCAGGAGGCGGCTACACGGGTAGCAGGAGCTGTGTGGCGTGGAATGGGTGGTTTTTTAGGGTAGAGGGTTTCGGGAAAACACAAGAAGGGTTTCAGTCACAAAGGGTGCAGGTTGAACACAGGAAAAACGTAGATACAGAAACCATTGGTATAACAGTTGTAAATTGTCGTAGCTGTGTTGGGAAAGTACCAGAGCTCCAAGTGCTAATAGAAAGCACTGATGGTCAAATCAGCTGGCTAAAGCCGGATATAAGCTCAGCCGAAATTTTTGCGAAGAACCTAACGGTGTTCCAAAAGGAAAGGCTAAACACGGTTGGCGGTGGCGTGTTTATTGCTGTCAGCAGTTTAGCTTGCTGTGGAATTGAAGTAGGTACTTCCTGTTAGTTAGTATGGGCAGAGGTCATTGTTGGCAACCGGAATAAAATAATAATTGGATCCTTTTACTGACCTCCCAATTCAGATGATACAGTTGCTGAAAGGTTCAAAGAAAACACGTACCCAACTCATACGATAACAGTTGGTGGTGACTTTAATTTACCCTCGATATGTTGGAGAAAATACATGTTTAATTCCGGAGGTACGCATAAAATATCATCCCAAATTTTGCTAAACGCATTCTCTGAAAATTATTTCGAGCAGTTAGTTCATGAGCCCACGTGAATAGTAAACGGTTGTGAAAACACACTTGACCTCTTAGCAACAAATAATCCTGAGTTAATAACAAGCATCAAAACCGATTCAGAGATTAGTGAATACAGGGTTGTCGTAGTGAGATTGAATACTGTAATCCCCAATTCCTCGAAAAATAAACAAAAAAGATACCTATTCAAAAAAGCAGATAAAAATTCACTTGACACCTTCCTGAGAGACAATCTCCACTCATTCCAAATTAATAATATAAGTGTAGACCAGATGTGGCTTAAATTCAAAGAAATAGTATCGGCAGCAATTGAGAGATTTATACCAAATAAATTAACAAATGACGAAGCTGATCCTCCTTGGTACACAAAACGGATTAGAACAATGTTGCAGAAACAACAAAACAAACATGTCAAATTTAAACAGACGCAAAATCCCCAAGATTGGCGATGTTTTACAGAAACTCGAAATTTAGTGCGGACTTCAATGTGAGATGCCTATAACAGTTTCCACAACGAAACTGTCTCGAAACCTGACAGAAAATCCAAAGAGATTCTGGTCGTATGTGAAGTATGTTAGCGGCAAGAAACAATCAATGCCTTCTCTGCACGATAGCAATGGAGATACTATCGAAGACAGTGCTGCCAAAGCAGAGTTACTAAACACAGCCTTCCGAAATGCCTTCACAAAAGACAATGAAGTAAATATTCCAGAATTTGAATCGAGAAGAGCTGCCAGCATGAGTAACGTAGAAGTAAATATCCTCGGAGTAGTGGAGCAACTTAAATCACTTAATAAAAGCAAGTCTTCTAGTCCAGACTGTATACCAATTAGGTTCCTTTCGGAGTATGCTGATGCATTAGCTCCATACTTAACAATCATGTACAAACATTCACTTGACGAAAGATCCGTACCCAAAGACTGGGAAGTTGCACAGGTCACACCAATATTCAAGAAAGGTAGTAGGAGTAATCCACCAAATTACAGGCCCATATCGTTAACGTCGATATGCAGCAGGATTTTAGAACATATATTGTGTTCGAACATTATGAATTACCTTGAAGAAAACAGTCTATTGATACACAGTCAATATGGATTTAGAAAACATCGTTCCTGTGAAACACAACTATCTCCTTATTCACATGAAGTGTTGAGTGCTATTGACAAGGAATTTCAAATCAATTCCGTATTTCTGGATTTTCGGAAGGCTTTTGACACTGTACCACACAAGTGGCTTGTAGTGAAATTGGGTGCTTATGGAATATCGTCTCAGTTATGAGACTGGATTTGTGATTTCCTGACAGAGAGGTCACAGTTCATAGTAACTGAAGGAAAGTCATCAAGTAAAACAGAAGTGATTTCTGGCGCTCCCCTAGGTAGTGTTATGACCTTTGCTGTTCCTTATCTATATTAATGATTTTGGAGACAATCTGAGCATCCGTCTTCGGTTGTTTGAAGATAACGCTGTCGTTTATTGGCTAATAAAGTCATCAGAAGACCAAAACAAACTGCAAAACGATTTAGAAAAGGTACCTGAATGGTGCGAAAAGTGGCAGTCGACCCTAAATAATGAAAAGTGTGAGGTCATCCACATGAGTGCTAAAAGGAACTCGTTAAACTTCTGTTACACAATAAATCAGTCTAATCTAAAAGCAATAAATTCAACTAAATACCTAGGTATTACTACTACAAACAACTTAAATTGGAAGGAACACACAGATAATATTGTAGGGCAGGCTAACCAAAGACTGTATTTTATTGACAGGACACTTAGAAAATGTAACAGATCTACTAAGGAGACTGCCTACACTACGCTTGTCCAACATCTTTTCGAATACTGCTGCGTGGTGTGGGATCCTTACCAGATAGGACTGACGGAGTACACTGAAATAGTTCAAAGAAAGGCAGCACATTTTGTAATATCGCGAAATATGGGAGAGAGAGTCACAGAAATGATACAGGATTTGAGCTGGACATCATTAAAAGAAAGGCGTTTTTCACTGCGACAGAATCTCCTTACGAAATTCCCATCACCAACTTTCTCCTCAGAATGCGAAAATATTTTGTTAACACCGACTTACATAGGGCGGAACGATCACCACGATAAAATAAGGGAAATCAGAACTCGTACGGAACGATATAGGTGTCCATTCTTTCCACGCGCTATACGAGATTGGAATAATAGAGAATTGTGAGGGTGGTTCGATGAACCCTCTGCCAGGCACTTAAATGTGATTTGCAGAGTATCCATGTAGATGTAGAGAGCTGATCACACAACGAAGTCTCATATTAGAGTGTCAGCATAAGAGGTTTTGCATGCTGTGTTCACACAAGTGAAATAGCATTGGCGATTAAATCTTTGCAATTCAGTCACCCAAAAGAAATACAACTGACCAGCTTGCTTGTGATATTGATGATATTCGAGTCACAATGTGTCTAGATGAAATGTTTGTGAATAATAATTCGAAAGCAATATGCACATTTCCTTAAAAGTAAGCGCAACTGCATTAAATAGGGAAGCCTACTTCTATAGTGTGAAAAGGTCTCCAGAAGTGCCTGAGAAAGGAACAGCAATCACTGGAGAGAGTCATCAGAGACCCAAAAGATGGTGAAGCGCCGTTTCATCTGCTGTGAAGACATGTCCCAATTTTCTTCCACATTGTTAAAAGGTGGAAATCTAGGTGTGCGACTCTCCGCCTCGGAGGTGACATCCTCCTGTATGGGGTGGGTATCCTGGACCTACAGTAGTAGTAGTAGTAGTAGTAGTAGTAGTAGTTGTTGTTGTTGTTGTTGTTGTCACTGTCTTGGTGAAACTGCTGTTGGAACTGCTGCTGTTCCACAAGTAAACTTTGTGCCCATGGGATGCTACCAATGTTTTATTCTATCATCAATTATGGTGACCGAGATTCAGCAGAAAGTTGGGAATAATGAAAGAACCTGCTGAGACTGGACTGAGCAGACAGGGTTGTCAAGAGTGGTCTGTTAAGTGTGAACACAAGGCCAAGAACAAGAGGAACACACAGTGGAGACATCATCGCAGAATAACAAGGTCCAAACAACTAGTGTGCAATGAAAATGATATGACAATGCAGCAAATACACAAATGAGGACAGAGTTGCTGCATGGTTAGGTTTAACGTAAGCCATGAGCACCAATTGGCTGGAATGGTGGGCTTGGCCCATGGCGCTGCACACCCAGTGCTGATGACGTGATTACTGGTATTTGTAGGAGTAGCAGTGCCATCTAGTGGCTGTTATCAAGTTCCCAGCTCTCCAATGGAATTTCAAACTGCTGGGCCGGACTACCAGAGCCAGACTTAACTTCAGGAGGTGGAATATTTAATACTGCTTATAGGCAGCTATTACAAATATTTATAATTCCCTCCTAACCCCAGCCTTTATTGGGATACAGACAGTGTAATAAACTAAACTAAACTCCGTCCGAACAGACCATGAAGGTGCAACAGTACCGACCAGCCGCCATGTCATCCTCAGCCCTCAGGTATCACTGGATGTGGATATGGAGAGGCATGTGTTCTGCACACCACTCTCCCTGCTGTATGTCAGTTTTCAAGAACAGAGCTGCTACTTCTCAATCAAGTAGCTCCTCAGTTTGCCTCACAAAGACTGAATGCATCCTGTTGTCAAAAGTGCTTGGCAGACCAGATGGTCACCCATTCAAGTGCTAACCCAGCTCAACAGCACTTAACTTTGGTGATCTGATGGGAACCGTGTTACCACTACAGTAAGGCCAATGGTCTCTACAGTGTCATAGCAGTAAAAAATTGCCCAATAGTCTGGGAGCAACTGCCAAGTGCAAATCCGAAAAGTAAATTAGGTGGCTAAAGGGTCTCTTTTGGTTCAGATGCATTAAAGCAGTTTCTCAATGTGTTGTTATGAAGAAGAGGCCAGCATTGAATCCCTGTTCTCCACACTCTAAAGCACTCATATGTCATTGCCTTCGTAACTACGTAATGACTTACTTGCATACTGAGAAACTAACGTATTTTAACTGACTGTAATATCTAAGACTGGGCTGAATGTTGTCAACAAACTCCCTCTCTACATCACATCATTTCCATGTCAACTCTGTCACTGGCAGTGCAACATTATACCACACTTCTCACCCAGTTAATCCTGAACATTAGCATACTAACAGATTGTAGAAGACTTTCTCTCATATAAATTAAGCTCTTTTATCTCAAATGCTACTGGATTATTTGAAAGTAGTAGAACAATATAAAATTAAAATTCTCTGTAGCAGCCATTTCATGCTTTGTTTGCTGAATATCTTTCTGGAGACAGCACATATTCTCTGCTGCCAGTAGCAGATCTCTCGTATATCAATATGCTTTTGTTTGATAACACTGCTTCACCATTCAACAGAACAAGAAACTTGTAACACAAATAAAAAATTTCATGTATTTCTTCAATAACAAAAAACGGATGGCAGAAAACAACTTCAAAATGTGTGTGGCATGTTTCTTGTATAATGGAAAAGTGAAGATCACCTACATATCCAAAAAATAGAAAACTCTGTTGTGTGTTATTCTTCAAATAAACTTATTATAGACGACTAATGATTATCTATCTTTTATAGGTAATTAAACACTGGAATATCCAAAATGGAGTATACAAAAGTAATGTCTCCAAGAAAGTTTACATGACACAGTTAACTTCACACAGCATGTGGAAAATAATTTGATATTTGAGTATATTCACTCATTTCTAAAAGGCAACCTTATTCTGCCTATCAGTAACAGAAAAAACTATGTACACATTACTGAATACTGTCCCTGAAATTCGGAAGACTATTGCCTTTATAAGGAAAACATCCTAAGAACATTAAATATATACTGCTGTAACTTTCCACTTTTTCATTTGCTTATAGAGAAGACAATTTATAGTTACTGCTGATCATCAGTAGATCACTCTGATCAGTGTTCTGGATTTAATTGTCTCCCATGATGTGTTAATAACATGCCAGTTTTAATAAAGCACCATTTCCTAGGTGAGCTTATTACTAGGATAAGTAAGATACTTCATGCTGCAACCAGTCTTGGTAGATGCTTTTCAGGTCTGCTCCACCACTTTGAGATGTCATTATTCATCACCAGGGTGAATTAAAATGTAGAGATCTAGGACATGAATATGTTTTGTTATTCTTCCAGTCCCTAAAACCATCTCTCCTTCTGGGTAACTATGACACTGGACTTGCTGAAGGCCATATGTTAATAAACAAAAAGTGAGAAGTAATGCAGCATGGTGTGAAAAGCATGAAGGTGACACCTGGAGAGCAAAAAATGGTTTTATGTGAGAAAATATTATACAAATTATACTACTTCTGTGTGGCTATAAGACACTATACACTAACTGTACAACAATGATTATGTTAAAAACTGCATGTTGTACCTGAACAACTTACGCACATTTGTCACACACAACTAGGAATTTTCTGCTTTTCATTTATGTCGAGCATACTGAGATCACGGAAAGATGGCCAAAGAAACAGTAAAAACTCCATGTTTGGAAGTAATTACAACCTTGTCAAACTTCAAATCTACAATTTCCTTTTATCATAATGAAACAGTACTTGTAACTGTAGCAAGTAAGTTCACCTCACAATCATTGTCATTGACACTGTATATTTGATAAATTTGTGAAACCAAACAACAGCTGACAGGATTGTAGGTTCTTTTTCATCTTCTAATTCACCTGTGACCTCTTTAAAAGGTTTCAGGAAATCCACTATTCTTCCTGCAAGCTCATTATCATATCCCTTTAACCTGTAAATGAAATTCTTTTCCATTAGTAAAACAGTAACTTTGTGATATCAACTGTGTAAGGACTCCAGCATAGTTTACTCTTAACTGTTCCACAATGTGCTGTCCTCTTGTTTCAAAGATTTGCAGAGGCCAATTTCCTTCATGTTCTGTACAAAATATTATGCAATATGTGTTGTTGCTATGATGTTCAGGACGTGATTTAATGATAAGATATCTTCATCAAAAGTGCACCTAACTTCTCTGTTTATACAATAAGCAGCACAAGGAAGTCTTTTATGATTTTTCGTGCTTTTATTAATCGGCAGCCTGGTCGAAGATAAAAAACAAAATAATGCAATATGTCAGGCAAAACGTTCCAATCAATCAGCCATTCTATCTATTATTTGTTTCATAACATTTACTCATGTCTTCTTAATGTCTGTAAATTTGGTTTTAAATAATATATGTCACAAAGGACCAGTCTGTGTTTCTGTAATGTGCTGTAAGTATCAAACAATGTATCTGATCAGTCAACATATTGACTGTCACAATACATGTTTTGTTAATAAGTTACATGATTACAGAAGGCATTACACTGTTTCAGCAGTGTCAGCCTGTTTGTTGACACGTCGATTTACAGTAGATGAATGTGGCATGACTTCTAAATAATGTGCATTTATATCTGTTAACTCTCAGGTTAGTTCTTTGAAACCTTCACCAGAAGTAGCATCAAAAAGGTCTCATATCTTAAGCACATTTTGCTGTTATACTATTTTTTTTATTACTGCTGGTATCCCTGGAAGGTCTGTGCTTACATGGGATCTCATACAACTGTGTTTCTGTAAATAATTTGTTTCTGACTGGAAACAGAATAATGCAGAGCAGTTTATGCACGATATGTACACAGTACATTTGCTACGAGGATGAGTCAAATGAAAACCTTAAATATTTTTTAAATATTATTTATTGTGCAGAAGTGGTACAAAGCTGTATCACTTTTCAACATAATCTCCCCCATGCTCAATGCAGGTCCTCCAGTTCTTACAAAGAGCATAAATTCCTTTAGAAAAAAATTCTTTTGGTAGTCCATGCAACCACTCACTCATGCACCGCGGCATACCTCTTCATCAGAACAGAACTTCTTTCCTCCCATTGCGTCTTTGAGTGGTCCAAACATATGGAAATCACTTGGGGGGCAAGGTATGGTGGATGAGGAAGACACTCAAAATGCAGGTCTGTGATTGTTGCAACTGTTGTATGGGCAGTGTGGGGCCTTGCATTGTCATGTTGCAAAAGGACACCTGCTGACAGCAATCCACATTGCTTTGATTTGATTGCAGGTCGCAGATGATTTTTTAGGAGATCTGTGTATGATACACTGGTGATAGTGGTCCCTCTAGGCATGTAATGCTCCAAAATGACACATTTTTCGTCCCAAAAGAGAGTCAGCGTAACCTTCCCTGCTGATGGTTCTGTTTGAAACTTCTTTGGTTTTGGTGATGAGGAATGGCGCCATTCCTTGCTCGCTTTCGTTTCAGGTTGGTGGAGGTGAACCCAGGTTTTGTCCCCAGTAACGATTCTCGCAAGGAAGCCATCACCTTCTGGTTCAAAGTGCCGAAGAAGTTCTTCACAAGCATCAACACGTTGTTCTCTCATTTCAGGAGTCACCTGCCATGGCACCCATCTTGCAGACACTTTGTGAAACTGGAGCACATCATGCACAATGTGGTGTGCTGACCTTTGACTAATCTGTAAACATGCTGCAATGTCATTCAGTGTCACTCGGCGGTTTTCCTTCACTATGGCTTCAACTGCTGCAATGTTCTGTGGAGGCACAACTCACTGTGCCAGACCTGGACGAGGAGCACCTTCCACTGAAGTCACACCGTTTGTGAACTTCCTACTCCATTCGTAGACTTGCTGCTGTGAGAAACATGCATCACCGTACTGAAACTTCATTCGTCGATGAATTTCAATAGGTTTCACACCTTCACTACGCAAAAACCAAATAACAGAACGCTGTTCTTCCCTGGTGCAAGTCGCAAGTGGAGCGGCAATCTTTGTACTGATACTGTGACGGTATGTGTGCATCTGCACTATGCTGCCACCTACAGGCCATTCTGCATGGTGCTTGTAACACGCTTACCAACTTACAGGATAACGGTGCAAAATTTTGATTTGTTATTACAAATTTAAGGTTTTTATCTGAAAACCCTCGTATTTTTGTCTACAGTTAACAGAAATCTGTTGCATATTTTGCTTTTTACACCCTCCTTTTTCTTCAATGGATACGCATTGTTTCACTCTTACTGCGCTGGTTTTCCTAAGCTGCATGATTACAGACAGACATACTGCACTGGACATAGTTGTGCACTGAGAAAGGCACATTTAGCATCTTAGGAGTCAAACATTGCCTAGGATTCAGTCATTACTTCTCACACACACACACACACACACACACAAACACACACACACACACACACACACACATTGTGTTACAAATTTCTTCTTCTGTTGGGCCTCAGCACCAGGAGATGAGCTCCTAGATGTTTTTACTCTCGCCTGCCTCTCTTTCATTACACAATCTGGCCATTTACTGTGACTTGGAATCCAGTAAATGAATTCCTTTGTCCACTTCCTATCGATTTGTGTGAATATATGTCTCTATTTCATTTTCATTATGATCATAATTACATTCTGACGAGCAAAATAGGACGTGTCAAGTTAAGAGACTTGTGACACTTGAGAATTACTGAGGGCAATATTTATAAAAATTGAAGAGGTATTAAAAGAAAGTGGGTTCAACAAATTGTCTTGAGGCTTTCCATCCACCCCTTCCATTCACACAATGTTCTGTGAATTCTACCATGAAGGAGAACCCTCAGAGATGAAGAATGAGTCAGTAGGAGCAGCCACTTCCGGCTGCTTCTTTAAAGTATACTAACAACAAACTGTATCTATAGTCCAATTAAAATTACTTGATGGTTGACATCTGTCACTTGCCACTAGCACTGCCACATCTAATGCCAGCTACTGCTCAGTTATAGGCAACACACAAACATGACAGGTCACTTCACATATGCTGTTAATGTGTAACACGGAGCAATGGTGGAAGCGGCTGCCGCAAGGTATGACACAAATGGGAGATGCTCTGTTGACAGCTGAATTTTAAGTGATGAATGACTGAACTGTGCCAAACGACAGGTTTTGTAGCCGTGAATTTAAACTCATGTCCTAACCTGAACACAACCTCTTGATGTGCAATGTGTCCGAGAAAATGGAAATCAACACACTGCGGCAAAACAAAAAAATCTTGATCTCTTTGTTCATGGCATTTAAAGCTAACCTCTATAAGCAAACTCAAGAGAGAAAAATTTCTTAATATGTTTCTTGCATAGCCATCTTCTATAGCAAACTTTCAGGTTTAGTGGTAAAAGCAAACGGTAATTTCTCACTGTCACTGTTTACCTGGAACTATCCTCACATTGGCTACACAAGCTGCCGTGTTACCAACTGATGAGCAGTCCTGGTTGGTACTTGCAGATTATAAGCAACAGAGCAGATTCCAAATGAAAAAAAGAATGATGGGAAGGAAAATAAAATCAAACAAAAAAAGTCAATATGATGATACAAATGACACAGCAAAGTATTAGAAATAAAAAAAATACACTTAAACCAACTAATTGATTAAAAATAATAATCACAGTCTTCTGTTTAAATTTATAAAAATTAAAAATTTCACTGGGCTTGATGAGATTTGTTCCTTCAACCTTCTACATGTCAGGTTTATATGCTAACCACTATGCTATGCCATTACACTGTGAAAGAATGTATTTACTCTGGTATCCCAGTCACGACTGACAGCCTTCAAAAATTCGGCTTTACACACTGTCATGTGTAGCTTGCCTAATGTAAGCCAATCTCTGTGATTTCCATAACTGTGTAAATGAATCTGAAGTGCATCTTGTGCAGAAGAATCCAGTAGTATTCGATTAGTGCCGTGTATGAAACGCGTGTATTCTGTTAGCATCATTTGTGTGTGTGTGTGTGTGTGTGCGTGTGTGGTTGGGGGGGGGGGCAGAAGGGGAGGGGGGGGGGGGGGGTTCGTTGTGGTTATCATGTGTGATGAAATACAAAATAAAAGGGGCCAAACCCAGGATTCAGAATCCAAACATATCAAGAAAGAATGTCCAACAATAAATTGGAACTGAACAAATTGTTGCAGCAGTTTGACAACAGCAAATGGTTCAGGTGTGATACTAAGGGTTCTGATTGGAGGAAACCAGCCACAACACATGAAATGTCAACTATCAAGTAATTTTAATCATAGTATAGAGATAATCTACTCACACTAATAAATTTGGAAATTACTTCAAGATCATTCTACTTAGGTACATGTATATTAGGAAAAAACAGCTATTTTGGGGAAAAAATTGTTCCTCATCTTCTATCACACTTAACACGCAGTATTATCAGTACAATATGTAACAACTGTCAAGCTCCGTTGAATAGCAGCTTTAGAGTTAAGCTAAATTACAGCCCTGAGGCCAAATATTCCAAGGAATTGCAGGAGTGGCTAATGAAGTGTCCTCTTACTTTGTTTTTAAATATATGGGGATTTTCGATTTCCTATGGTGATTTCTGCTAGCAACTTGTTATAGATTTTTGCACCAGAGAATGAAACCACATTCCTAGCCCACAATTATTGTATGTCTATATGGAAAGTATGTTAATTTTAGTTTTGTGATTGTGATATGCACATCATCCTACGTTCATTCTTGTTAGAGGAAGGCATCATGGTCTAGAGGTAGTGTGTTTGAGTGGTAATCAAAACATTCCAGGTGCTGATTTCGAACCCAGTCACTCCTTCAATTTTGAATGACAGCAAGAGACTTCTGGCATAAGGAGTCACCCTAATTCCGCTAACAGTCTTGTCAAAGAGAGCAGAGGAATGGAAAGAGGCTCCGGACAACCTTGTGGTAAGAAACAGTGCCCAAAGGCAGAAGAATCAGTTTTGACCAACAGCATGAGGATGATCCACAGGACATGTATCCTGTAATTGAAAAAGTGTCATGATGATCTCTGCATTGACTAAAGATTCTAGATTAGTTCCTCACTCACATCTCCAGGAGAGAATCATCAATATGGAAGTGACTGTGAGTAAAGGACTGAATAACCAGGAAAGACTAGTATTCTACGAGATGGAGTGTGAAATGTAAGAAGTCTCAATGAGATAGGGAAGCTAGAAAATCTGAAAAGGGAAATGCAAAGGCTCAACCTAGATACAGTGGGAATCAATGAAGTCACATATAGGGTAATATCTATAACTTCATAGAGTAGAATTCATTATGAATAGGAAAATAAGGTGAGAGTGAGTTACTTTGAAAATTGAGTGTTAGGACTGCTCTCATCTGAATCAACAATGACCCAATGCCAACAACAATAGTTCAAGTGTACATGTCGACATCGGAAGTAAATGATAAAGAGAGAGAACGTTTATAAGTACAAGTTTATCAGTACAAAAAGGGGGATGAAAATTTGATAATTGTGGATGATTGGAAACAAAAGTGGAGGAAAAAACAGAAGAGGAGGTTAGAGGAGAATATGGACACTGTAGCCTAGAGCACGGAGAAAGACTAAAAAAGTTCTTTGGAAAACTTCAATTGGTAATACCGAATACAATGTTCAAAAATCACAAGAGGCAGTATACTTGGAAAATGCTTGTAGACATGGAGAGATATCAGCTGGATTACCTCAAGGTCAAACAGTGATTCTGAAATTAGACATTGGATTGTAAGATATACCCAGAAGCAAATACAGACACAGACTACATTTCATAATGATGAAGAAATGAGATACTGAAGTACTGAGAAATGATTATGTATGTTAGAAGTTCCATAAAACTGTAGATCCTATGATAACGAATAACATAGCACACAGTTCAGTTGAAGAGGAATGGACATCTCTAAAAAGGGCTGTCACAGGATGTGGACGAACAGTTTTAAATGCAAGGAAGATAACTGCGAAGAAACCTTTGGTAACAGAAGAAATACTTCATTTTTTTGACAAAAGAATGAAATACAAACATTTTCCAGTAAAGGCAGGAAAAATATGATGAAATCAAAAGAGAAATGATCATAAGGAGGACAGATTCAGCATATACGAAAGTTAAAACAACCTTCAGTGAACTTCATAGTAAAGAAGACAAAGGAGAGAACAGAGGTGGGTGGAAGAAGCACACTGAAGTTTTTTACAAAGAAAGGGAGGAAATGCCTGATGTTGTGACAAAAGAAAAATTTGGAGTCAATTGGATGACACAGTCAATTTCAAGAAATTTTCAAAATTTGCCATCAAATACGCGAAAGGCATAGATAACATTCCTTTGGAATTTCTCAACTCACTGGAGGAAATGGCAACAAAACGCCTATTCGAGTTGATGTGTAGAATATAAGAGAATGGAGACATACAATCCGACTTTTGGAAAAATCCACACATTCCTGAAGATAGCAAGGGCAGATAATTACAAAAACTGTGGTGGAATTCACTTACAAAACAGCTGACAAGAATAATACGCAGAATGTAAAAAAAATTAGGATTTTCTACACGACAATTAGTTTGGCTTTAGAAAAGGTAAAGGCACTGGAGAGGTAATTCTGACATTGCTCTTGATAACTGAAGCAAGAATTAAGAAAAATCAAGACACCTTCATATGATTTGTCAACCTACAAAAATTGTTCAGTCATGTAAAATGATGCAATATGTTTAACATTCTCATAAAAATTGATGTAAACTGTAGAGAAAGATGAGTAATATACAATATGTATAAGATCCAATAAGGAACAATATCAATGGAGAGCACAAATGAAATGCTTGTACTAAAAAGGGTATAATACAAGGATGCATCCTTTCTCCACTAATGTTCAATCTGTACACTGAAGAAGCAATGACAGAAATAGAAGCTAATTTCAGAAGTGCAATTAAAATTCAGGGTGAGAAAATATCAATGATAAGATCTGTTGATAAGATTAACATACACAGTGGAAGTGGGAAAGACTTGAAGGGCATACAGAATGAAATAAACAGTCTATCAGGCTCAGGACATGGACTGAGAGTAAACAGAAGGTATATGAAAGTGACGAGGATTAGAAGCAATGAGTTTTGGGATTAGTGTCAAAATTAACATCATCAACACAGCAGACAAACTGGACATCTGCTACCTTGGAAGCAAAATAACATGTGCCAAACAAACCAAGAACAAAATAAGAAGCAGATTAGCAGGTTGAATGAGAGCATTCCAGGCCAAAAGTAGCCTACCAGAATTAAACACTGGCCTTAATTTGAGGAAGAAATTTCTGATAATGAATGTCTGGACCACAGCATCATGTGGAGGTGGAGCATGAACTATGGAAGAAGCTAAGAAGAAGAGAATTGAAGTGTTGAGATATGGAGGTATAGAACGAAGCTGAAAATTAGCTGGACCGATAAGATAAGAAATGATGTTATCCATGGAATCAGGAAGGATAGAAATATGTGGAAAACATTGAGAAGATGGGACACAATGACAGGATTTGTATTAAGGCAGCAGGGATGACTTCTGTGGTATTAGAGGGAGCCGCAGAGGGTAAAAACTGCATTCTAAAATGAAATGCATGCCTTACAGTGATAAGAGTTGTATCAAATTGTGGTTAAGCATTATATCTAATAAGATTGTTTTAAGAAGCAGAAAGCGACTTAGTAGAAATGATTTTCCAAAACCATATGCTGGCCTGTGTAGTAAATTTTCACCACTGGTTGTCATGTATCACATGTGATTTATTACAGTACAGTGTGTACTTCCTGAATTCATGCATTCATTCACATGTCTTGTTCCATAAATCTCATCATCAAGGACAGCCTTCACAAATATGGAACAAGTCAAGTTATACATTCACGAGCAGAATTTGTATGCTGTGTCTGTAAATTACAGTTTACAATGATATAGAATTTATCAATGTAATACAAGTAAGAGTTAAGTGATATATAGACACAGGAATGTACCTACATCGTTAATGAGAAGAGGATAATACCATTGGCTGGTCATATGAACAAATTTTATGATTACTGTTAATGTACTCACAGTATTATGAACTCTGATCTTAATATATGTCAATGACTTCCTAAACAATACATGAAGAAAGATGAACTAGAACAGTCACAACCATAGGAAACGTCTTTTTTTTATGAGGTTAGCGTTCATTGAGTCCTCTGTTCACAGTCAATGTGTACCATTACAGAGTCAGGTCTGAAGATGGTCCAAAACTGGTAACAACATAAAAAAAGAAATTTCTTGCAGTTGTGACTGTTCATGTTCACTTTTAAGTAATAAAAAACTGCTGTACTGCAAGAGAAATGTGCTCAAAAATTACATGAAGGAAGAATTCTTTTTCCTCATAGCAGCAACATATATAGTCACTGATAAAATGACAGAACTCCTAGTTGGGACGACAAATGGAACCCTCTTTAATGAGTACAACTGGGATATATGTAAAAATTAACATTATACATAAAGAAAACAATCAGCATAAATTTTAGCTTACAGAGAGAAAACAGTTTTAAATCTCAGTGATAAATCTGTACAGGGTATCTCATTTACCTTGACCATCCTAAATAACTGTTTGTCCAGGTGCAAATTACAAAATGTTTCAAGCAAATGTTCTTTAGCTGTCAAGAGGACATCAAACAGAATGATTGCCTTCGTTGCAGCTTTGTTTTTTGCAAAGATATGAACAGCACTATGACTTTTTTAAATGGCACCCTGCATTTTTTATTCAGTAATTCATTTCCTCTCCTAAAGATCTATTCAAAAATATATCACAGTATACCATTTACTGAAACATAATGTTATTAATTACATAACAACATTGATGTTGATATTCCCAGCGCTTAGTGCAGGAACTCGGGGTAATGAAACGCATCCACGCGATGACGATGACAAATGTAAACATAAGTAGAATGCACACCCATCATTCCATCAACCATTGTCAGTTGAAGAGTTGTGTGAGTAGAATGTACACCAACAAAGAGAAGGTAGAAATGCTATTCATCTATGGGGAATGTAAGTTAGCAGAGCAGTAATTGCAATACTGTTTTCTTATGTATGGGTACATTTAGTAGAGTAGTTTAGTCCTTCTAAATACTATTGTGTAGAGTAAGCATACAGTAAAGGCTATCCTTCCTACAAACTGCATTGACATAACGTTAATTTTATTATTGTTGCTGTTGTTGAAGGTAGACAAAATGCTGCGCAGGCAGCGGAACTGTACAGAGAGCAATATCCTGACAAGAACCCACCTTCCCGACGGATGTTTTCTCGTCTTGTTATGAAGCTTCAGGACACGGGAAGTTTCAACCCACGACAACGCAATCGTCGTAGCACTCGCACAGACAAAGCTGCCGAAGTTACTGCTTCCATTGCTATGAATCCACATGTGAGCACACGACAGCTTGAACATAAGATTAGTATTCCTAAAACCAGTGTACATCATATTCTTACACGTTACCGATTCCATCCTTACCACGTACACTTGCATCAAGAATTGCATGGGAACGATTTCCAGAATTGTGTACAGTTCTGTCAGTGGGCACAGCAGCAAATCCTCGCCAACCTGAACTACTTCTCCAAAGTTCTATTTACCGATGAATGTTCCTTCTCAAACAAAGGACAGATAAATACAAGGACAACTCACTATGGCTTAGACAGAAGGCACTTCAGCGTCAATGGAGGGTTAACATCTGGTGTGGGATGACTGGTACTACAATTATTGACCCTTATTTCATCCACAGTAGTCTAAATGGCACAGCGTATGCCAACTTCCTCAGACAACTACTTCCTCCTCTTCTGGCTGAAGTGCTGCTAAGAACCAGAATGCTTATGTGTTATCAACACGGTGGTCCAGCACATAATGCCTTGCATTCACATCATGTTCTGAACCGAAGGTATCCTGCCAGATGGATTGGTCAAGGAGGAACAGTTACTTGGCCTGCTGAGTCTCCTGATTTAAATCCTCTGGACTTTTTTTTCTTTGGGGATGCATTAAAGACATTGTATATCGCAATATTCCAACAACTACAGAGGACATACAGGAACGTATCGTGCTTGCTTGTAATTCACTTCAGCAGGCAACACTGGAAGCAGTAAATAATTCTTTCATTCGACAGGTGCACCAGTGTATCAGTGTCCAGGGTCACAACTTTGAGCACCTTTGAATGTTCTACTCCTGGGCATTGGTACAGGAGAGTCAAAGTCAATTTTGTGTTATGTTTTTACTAGGTTTTCATTTGTTCTCTGACAACTCCAGCAAGTGGACGGGTTTGTGATCCAGAGCTCAAAGTCAATGGTGTGTTAGGGGCCTATGTAATTAATAACATTGTGTTTCAGTGAAAGGTACATTGTGATACATTTTTGAATAGGTCTTTAGGAGAGGAAATGAATTACCAAATAAAAAATACAGGGTTCCACTTAAAAAAGTCATACCACTGTTCATATCTTTGTAAAAAACAAAGCTACAACAAAGGCAATCATGCCGATTGATGTCCCCTTGATGGCTAAAGCACATTTGCTTGAAACATTTTGTAATTTGCACCTAAACAAACAGTTATTTAAGGTGGTCAAGATAAATGGGACACCCTGTATAATGTGTAGCAAACACGATATTTTTAGAGACGAACATCGGTTAACTGATGTGGATGAACACATGAAGACACTGACAAAAAGATCACCAGCAAGTTATGCTCTTAGTGTCATATCATCAGTGCGTAATAGCCAGTGTCCTGTGATTCGGACTTACATTTGCCATGGGCAAAGAAATAAAAAGAGCTAAACAGCAATTTCTGTCAGGTATTAAAACTATGTAATAATTTATAATAATTTGCCTGAGGAAATGAGTGTGACACCTAGCTAAAAATACCTCTTAAATATAGCAGTTAATGATTAATTAGTGTGTTTTGGTGTATGGGGAGGGGGGGGGGGGGGGGGGGGGAGAGAGAAGGTCTAGTTAGTGTATAATACTAATGTTCACCATGTTCTTCCAAGTTCAATGTCCTACTCATCCTGAGGGGATGCTGACACCATTTTTTTGGACGAGCGGAAGGGAAGACATGGTGAAGTAACAATGGAGCGGCAGCACAGTCGTATGCAGCAAAAAGGCTAAATGAACAGTGTATAATAATTATTCAAGTTGTTATGTTAAATGAACATGGCATAATTAATTTCATGTTCAGCTAACTTGTTCCCAGTACATACAAACATAAGAGAACTACATATTAGATATATCCGATGAGGTAATGCATTTGTTAAACCACGGGTGTCAGATTCGGCAGGATAGAAGTTTACGTTTGGTCCAGCCACCCTGATTTAGGTTTTTGTAAATCAGTTCAAGCAAATGTTGAGACAGATCCTTCAACAAGTACAGAGCCAGCCAATTGTCCTGTCTTCTTCTCATTAAAGACATAGGTATATTCCTATGTCTCTATATATCACTTAACTATTTCTTGAATTAAACTTATAAATCCTATATCATTGTAGAGCAATCCTTGGACACACAAATGACTAATTCAGAAGTAATTACATAGCTACAAAGTTTACAGTATTTCATTTCAGAATAAATTAGAGTATCTGTCCTATTCTTTGCCAGTTTTCTCCCCTTCTTTTTCTTTACCTTGAATTTATCTCATCTGGTCTGGGATCCAATCTTCCAGTATTTGGCAAAATTTCATTCTATTATTTAAATTTTAACCCAGATGCTCTTCCTGACACCACAGTAATTAAGTTATCCTAAGGGAGGTGCACTATCTGCCTGTGAATCCTGTAAACTTTGTTTCGTGTGTTATCATATTTGAACTCTCTGTATATCATATTCTCTGAGGTGGGATTGGGGACCAGCTCATCATCTGCCTAAAAGAATGTGAGAAACCACTCTGGATGGCCAGTGTACCACCCTACAGTCATATGCTGTGGACATTAAATTTGATTCTGCTTCACTTCTCTGTCTCACAAGTTAGTGTGCTACATATTTAGCTCTATGAGCAAATCCTCTCCCCTCCCCCAATCATCTAAAATAAATGTCAATGGTCACAGAGACATATTCTAGCCTGAAACATCTATTATGTGTATATGTAGACTGAAGAAACAAATGAATATATGTACCACGGCCGGGATTTGAAGCCATGTCTCCTGCTCACTAGGCAGATGCACTAACCACTAGCCATCGTTGCAGAGTGGCTATGTATCACTGCACAAACTATCCCTTGCATGCCTCCCTCCTCAATCCAAATTCCCACTCGCACCTCAGCCCACTGGGTATATCCTCTAAACTTGAATAGCATTGCAGACGTCCTCCAACTGTATTGGAATAGCACTTCAGCATCAGATAAAATGGGGGAGGTGCTATTCCAACACAATTGGAGAACTTCTACAACGCTGCTCAAGTTAAGGGAAATACAACATCGGATGAGGCACGAAAGGGAATTTCGACTAATGAGGGAGGCATGCTAGGGTAGACTGTACACTTGTACAAAGCCAGGGAGATGTAGTGGTTAGCGCACATGCCCAGTGAGCAGGAGGCTCGGAAAGGAAAATAATTATATGGTGATGTTTAGAGCATAAATTAATTTGCAATATGAATGTAAAATAACTCATTCCACATCATGATGATTTATCGTACAAAATTATCAGTGGAACATGAAAGTAAGTAACTAACTAACTATGTGGCACCTACCCAACAAAGTGATGATCACATAATATAGACATTACACACTGATAAAAAACAGCTGGCTAGGGATCATAGGGCTCCACCTCTGGACAATTGTATTTGGAACACACAACCTTGGGAAACAGTTTTCAGGTAAAAGGGAAACTGATTCATGTGGAATCGTCAACAACTATGATGTCAGTCAGACATAAGGACAAATCAGGTAGGCCTATAGCTAAAGTACACACTCTCTGGCACTAACTACAAAGTAAATACTTCTAACGCAGAAGCATTTTATGCCATTATATCCACGTACTAAAATATTAAGAAATCTTTAAAAGCACAGCAGGAGCAAGACAGAAAAAAAGGATAGATATAACATCCAAATTACCACAGAGCGAAATATAGTCACAACCATGAAAATTTCTTGTCATTTGGTACTTCATACTAACAGAAGATTGTTTGCGCCATACTAGTACAACAACCACAAAGCTTTTGTCAAAACTCTATAATTATGTATAACAGTATGTACGTACTAACAAATAGTGTACTAATGGAATGTGTCACTGCATCATAACTGTACTGGTCTAATTGTTTATATTTGCCAATGTAAGCATTTTACAATATCACAAAAGGAGACTTTGTCCACAACATGTATTTGAGTCATTCCAACAGTACCTCTCTTTCACTAACCTGTCCATCTGCTACATATTCCTGGCTTCTTCCTTGTTCTTTGAATTCCACAATATCTAACAGCTTGTTGAAATATTATTAAAATGTAATCTTCCTCTAGAAGCTCTTCCTGCATATCTACCACCATTATCTTCCACATCAACTAATTTCATGGCATCAAAATTTGATCTTTAAGGATTCAGATTGCTTTCTTACATATTACCCGATTAGGATCTACCATTGCCAGAATGTTTCTACAATTTTTCCCAGAAATGACTCATCCTTTCTGCTTCATCCCTTAGAACTTTAAATTTTCTACTCTCCTACAAAAACTATACTTCGAAAAGAAACGTTTTTTTCCCTTCCTCCCATAGTGCAACTATCACAAAAATTATGCTTAAAACAGAAAAATAAATTCTTCCAAGTGTTGGCTATCAAAATTGACAATCCGGGGTCTTTCAAGATCATAATAAAAGAAGTACTCACGATGTGAAGTTATATTTCATTCATAAACTAACTATAATACATCATACAGATAATTCACACTTGCTACACTGTAAAAAACATGGCTGAATATATTCTGACAAATGGCAAACGAAGAATAGTAAATTGATGGTATCAGAACTCAACTTTAATATAAGACTATGACTGCTTTAAGGATTCCATGTTATACCACTGTTATCAATTTTATACAAAATACATTTAGTTTTGCCTTGTCCACTAATCTGTGCATAGAACATATTATTCAATTGGCCCTGACACTGCTGGAGATGAATTCTGTATGTAGGTGTGGTCTTATCATCATGACCGTCTGTGGAAGATTTTGTTGATTGGAAATATGTTTGCTTGGTATACATTAGCACTAGTTTATACTCCATGAGGCACTTCTTTATCGTCTGAAGCATTTTCTTCACGTAAAGATCCATTTTACGAACGCCACCATGGGCTACATCCTGCCAATAGTACGCCGTTATGCTATCTAGCACGAGCAGACTAACATATCGGTTGACGCTTAACAGTCTTTCTAAAGAATGCAATGTAATTTGATACTGTGCACTGTCGTAGCATTTAAGAATTATAAGTTTTCTTAGAGATTCCTTGATTATTTTCTCCGCCGTCGCCGAATCTAACACTGTTTTGTTGTCCTCAACATCTTCACTGTGTGTCCTACATTTCATAAGATGTAGCTCCATCAAATTTACAAGTTTTAGCAAATGAAAGTGATGGTCTGTATCCATCAATATAGCCCCAACATTCAGCCCGCCAATATGGAATTTTCCCCATTCTTTCGGTAATACGCATTTCACTAAAAACTTCGTCACAAGTAACGTCTTTCCACACGATGGATCGCCAGTAATTTCAATCACATCATTTAATTCGGGGCCAGTTTCAAATATCACCGTGTCTATCCCTTTAAGGCTCAAATTGGCACCACATCTGGATAGAAACTGAACTCCGGATTCCGCATCGCATTGAAATGCCATTACAACCAATAAAAATTACATTTCAATACAGCGAATACACAACACTCAATAAAACTACTGCTATTTAAATAAGGACTTTTCGCGGGGAAAACAAATCCACTTCAAAGATTATAAGAAAACGCGGAAGGCATGTAAATACAACAAAAGTTGATTACTAAACGCCTGAGTCAATCGAAGGCGCCTTCTATTAGCTGACAACGCCGTAGCACGTAACGCCAGTGGCCAAACTAGGTCGAGATTATATTCAATTCATATTGTAATTTAGATTTCGTCGAGTGCAGACGGCAGGACAGATATTATAAATTTGGGGTCTAGTGTAGCAGGGGATACAAGCCGTCGGCTTTGGACAATGACGTCACAAGTCGCCAGAGAGCAGTTTACCATTTTCGCTTTTGCTGTTATGTTTCAGTTTCGTTTTTTTACTGATTGCTTAATAAAGTGGATCTGTTTATTCTATCTCGTGAGATTTTTTTTAAAAAGCCAAAAAACACTTGTCAGCCACTGAAGGGGGCTACAACACTAAGAAGAATCGCTTCTCGATTGGCGACTTGTGACGTCATTGTCCAAAGCCGACGGGTTGTATCCCCTGCTACACTAGTCCCTAAATTTGTAATCAGTTTCCTTTTGTTGGTATGATTTTAACAAATTACACAGTAACTTTGACAACCTAATTTGTTGCAGTGTTATGCAACCTTTTATTGCCACTGCACATTTTATTATATGTCGCAACGATTACAAACTTTTCTGATAGCTTCTCGGAAACATACACCTACTTCAGGATAACATATTATGATGTTTCTCATTCGAGATTTGCAGTTACAAGTTTAGCGATCATGCATTCTAGTTACGTTGGGTTTCCACATTCAACTAAAAAGATGCCACAGCAAGCTGCATGACAATTAAAACGCCAGTGACGGGCGTATGCTGCTGTTTTCACACGTTCCTTTTAACATTCTAGTTGTACGTCTGTCAACACTGCCTCAACTGAGATTACTCTGGACCATGACTCAGTTTGGGTAAAAATACGTACAGATAGGCCTAATATGGACTATAAGGAGTTTAGAGAGCCTAAAATAGTCATCAGAAGACCAGCAACGCAAGAAAAATGCGACTGATCACATATGTTTAACATTAATGGCCAGGGCTCTGCCAATACATTGTTCCATAGATTTTTTCATTTTTTCTTAAATATATTCGAGACCAACTGCCCTCAGTACAAATGTAAAGTTAACCCTAAAATAACAGTGATAGACATAGGGATAAGAATCCACGGTACTCTGCTCAACTAGCCAAAATTAAAAGGAGGTTGTTGTTGTATAGAGATTCTTACAGACTTCAGAAAACTGATATGGCTAAACAAAGGCACTCAAGAGCACAATAGGAATATAAGTATGCTTTAAATGAAGCCAAAAAACAACATAACCTTGTCAGCATTGAGTCATTAAAAAATAAATGCAAAAAAAGCATGGCCTATAATAAATTCAGTGGCCAAAAGCAAGCAGAAAGCTGAGGTAGAAATTTCAGCAGATGAATTTAATAACTACTGTATAAAATCTGTTAACTAAATTAGGGAAAGCATTGGGAGGCCGCAAGAAACTTTAGCTGATCTCATTAAATATAATAACGTAGACAATTCCCTGAAAGATAAATTCCTTTTAACAGAGGTCACATCAGATGTTGTTTTAACTATTGTAAATAATTTTAGGCCCTCTGATAGTGTGGACATATATGGTATTTCTTGTAATATGTTAAAAAAGGTAATTGGGCCCATAGCATATCCTCTTACTAAATGTATAAACAGATGTCGAATTGAAGGAGTCATCCCAGATCTATTAAAATTATCCAGGGTAGTGCCCATTTACAAGAAAGGAGAGAAAAATTGCCCATCTAACTATCGCCCAATATCTCTGACACCTATTTTATCTAAAGTTTTGGAATCTATCATCAACTCATAGTTGTGTGATTATCTGACATGTAATAACATTATTACTGCGGTACAATTTGGCTTTAGGAAGGGCAATCCACAGTCCATGCCATTGACTCCCTAATTAAAAAAGTGCTTAATGCTTATGAAGGAAAAAATTTTGCTCACGCTACCTTTTGTGATCTTAGCAAAGCCTTCGAATGTGTGGAGCATATTTCACTCCTCAACAAACTAGTTTATTATGGAATCACAAACAGTGAAGTTGACAACATTTTAGAATCTTTCCTCAGCAACTGTAAACAAATTGTTTGTATTGATAAACAGAGATTACAGCTAGCTGAAGTTAAGTATGGTGTGTCACAAGGCTCTGTATTAGGACCTCTGCTATTTATCCTAATGACAATCGATCTACCATCTAACATAAATACTCACTCCATTCTCTATGCAGATGATACCACTTTTTTCAATACAAGCTCAGGCATGGATATGCTCCAAACTGTGACAAATGACACAATATCACAAGCATCAGCCTGGTTTCGAGCTAATGGGTTCCTGCTTAATGCGAGTAAAACTCAAAAGATCGTATTTAGTTTAAGAGATCTGCCAGTAGCAGACTTCATGGATAGTGTTAAGTTCTTAGGTATTGTTATAAATAGTAAACTGACTTGGGAGCCACATATTAAATACATTAGTGCAAACCTGTCTAGAGTAGTGTATTTGTTAAGGAATTTAAAAAACCATGTACCTAAGGCCTATGTGAGATCGGCCTACTTTGCTTTTTTTCAAAGCATTATATCTTATGGGCTTTTAATATTCGGCAATAGCTCACACCTTCAGGACATTTTGGTACTTCAGAAGAAAGTAATTCGAGTTATCACAAACAGTGATAAACTGGCCCACTCCAAACCACTGTTTATCAACTTAAAAATATTAACTGTTATAAACACATATATTTACACTACCCTACTGCATATAAAGAGCGACTTATCAGAATACCAGCGTAGAAGAGATGTACAGTTTCATGGAACCAGAAATAGTAGCCATCTTGACATACCTTACTACAGATTATCCAAGTCACAAACAGCTATGGCATTCCCGTTCAGGCTGCAGAGGTGAGCTGATCGCTGCACGTTAAGTGCTCGCTCCCCAGCGTGCTTGGACGTCATGGAAAGGGAGGTAAAGGCGCCGGCCTGCTGCAATTCCTGGGCCTCGTGCTCGGCGCATCAGAAGACGGAGGATGCAAGAAGACGGCGGAGCGAAAGGAGCAGTGCTATCGCTGCCAAAAACTTGGACATGTTGCCAAGTACTGTCGTGATCTAGTGGCGTACCTTCGGTGTGCACAAGCACACGATTCGCACTACTGCACGAAGAAGGACGCCACACGATGCTGCACCAATTGTGGTGGCGCTCATGCGGCGAATTACCGCGGCTACAGCTACATCAAGAATTGGACTCGCGGTGATAAAGCTAGACAGAGACACAAGACCTCCAAGAAGGCGGATACAGCCGAGGCCGTTGCGTCCCTGCCACCCCCCCCCCCCCCCCCCGCCTTTGGCGGATCCGTGGTGGCTGATGACGTGGCACCGCCAACGCCGACGAAGAAATTGCTGCCCACAAAGCCACAATGGCGGAAGAGACGGCAACACTCCAACCCGCACTAGCCGAGGCTCGGTAGCTGGTACACAGTCTCCGTGATGCACTGGCCAGCCAGCCCCACCCAGCACAGAAGAAGGATGCTGACACGCAGACTGCCACCCCCGTGGAACCTGTATTAATGCAGGAAGCCACGAGGGTGGAAACACAAGACGCAGCCGCACAGACAATCGTCGCGGCGAAGAACAAGGCAACTTAGGTCATCATGCAGGAGGCCCCTTCCCCCTCTCCAAGACGCAGCTGCAGAAGATAGTGTCCATTCACTTGGAAACTCTCAAGTCCTACAAAGCCCACACTCCTCTCACATCTGTTGCCTCAATAGAACAAGCCCAGAATGCAAGGAAAGAACAAGGGGCGAGGACCGCCGAAGACGCCGAAGCCGCCAGCTGGGAGGATGTGACAGATCCTGAAGTGTCACAAGCAGACACATACAAGAAGAAGAAAAAGGATAAGAAGAGGTACCCAGACGAAAGGAGGACTTAGAAGACTCTCCTCCTTACTGCGCCTGACACCCATCACCATCATCATCATCATCAACAACAATTCGTCGTGTCAGTCGTTGACTGGCAGTCCCAGGCGTCAACAGGGCCAGTCAAGTAAAGGCCCCTAGCCGACGCATCGCCGTTATTCACATAACATACCGCCTGTCCTTGACCGGCAATCATTAGTACATACTATGCACTACTGTCCCAGTTATTCCTAAATGTCCCAGCAAACTTCAACCCCCTAAGTGAAGTATATGTCTCCTCCTTGCCATTCTCAAGAAGAGGAATTCAAGTGTGAAGCAGCAGCACTGAACAGATACGAAGTGGTAGGTATAAAGATGTTTAACAAACTACCACTACAATGGGTAGAAGCTACATTTGATTTATTTAAACACAAATTATTCAGTTGGTTAGCTGCAAATCTATGCTACTCACTTCAGGAATTTTATGACTGTAAAATATCGTAGTGGTACCAGTTTGGAGAGTACAGCATAATTTCTTTAGCTGAGTAATTTATGATGCAATGCTTTTCATATTATTTGATTTTAAATATTGTATTTTATAGAAAACCAATAGTGACATATTGATATTCAACCCATGTATATATGTTGAATAACTTGTATATATGTAACTTGACTTTGTCAATTGCTGTAATAGCTAAACGGCAGTAAAATTTCATTCAATTCAATTCAGACATTGGTGTTGTCATCCAGGTTGTGGCATTAGATTTGAGTTAAGAATCCAATAAGAAAATGCAGAGATAACTCAGAGGTATCAAACACACTTATAAATGAAGTAGTCCTCGAAAACGAACAGCCATTTGAGACTCGCTTTCGAACAACAAAAGTAAATTCCGAGTGCTTATTGAGATGTATATCGAGCTCTGTTAAAAAAATACAATACTGACATCAGAAAGGCAGTACTTGCTCGAGTGAAACTACAAATAAAACTGATATATTTGACATCTGGTAATTAGCTGTCACCTCTCTACATACACCACGATCCCAAAAACAGAATTCCATCGTTGCATTCAACCTTAATTAATTTCTAAGTAGTACTTGCTTACTCATACACAAAGAATATTCATGGATCAGAAAACATATACACTCCTGGAAATGGAAAAAAGAACACATTGACACCGGTGTGTCAGACCCACCATACTTGCTCCGGACACTGTGAGAGGGCTGTACAAGCAATGATCACACGCACAGCACACCGGACACACCAGGAACCGCGGTGTTGGCCGTCGAATGGCGCTAGCTGCGCAGCATTTGTGCACCGCCGCCGTCAGTGTCAGCCAGTTTGCCGTGGCATACGGAGCTCCATCGCAGTCTTTAACACTGGTAGCATGCCGCGACAGTGTGGACGTGAACCGTATGTGCAGTTGACGGACTTTGAGCGAGGGCGTATAGTGGGCATGCGGGAGGCCGGGTGGACGTACCGCCGAATTGCTCAACACGTGGGGCGTGAGGTCTCCACAGTACATCGATGTTGTCGCCAGTGGTCGGCGGAAGGTGCACGTGCCCGTCGACCTGGGACCGGACCGCAGCGACGCACGGATGCACGCCAAGACCGTAGGATCCTACGCAGTGCCGTAGGGGACCGCACCGCCACTTCCCAGCAAATTAGGGACACTGTTGCTCCTGGGGTATCGGCGAGGACCATTCGCAACCGTCTCCATGAAGCTGGGCTACGGTCCCGCACACCGTTAGGCCGTCTTCCACTCACGCCCCAACATCGTGCAGCCCGCCTCCAGTGGTGTCGCGACAGCGTGAATGGAGGGACGAATGGAGACGTGTCGTCTTCAGCGATGAGAGTCGCTTCTGCCTTGGTGCCAATGATGGTCGTATGCGTGTTTGGCGCCGTGCAGGTGAGCGCCACAATCAGGACTGCATACGACCGAGGCACACAGGGCCAACACCCGGCATCATGGTGTGGGGAGCGATCTCCTACACTGGCCGTACACCACTGGTGATCGTCGAGGGGACACTGAATAGTGCACGGTACATCCAAACCGTCATCGAACCCATCGTTCTACCATTCCTAGACCGGCAAGGGAACTTGCTGTTCCAACAGGACAATGCACATCCGCATGTATCCCGTGCCACCCAACGTGCTCTAGAAGGTGTAAGTCAACTACCCTGGCCAGCAAGATCTCCGGATCTGTCCCCCATTGAGCATGTTTGGGACTGGATGAAGCGTCGTCTCACGCGGTCTGTATGTCCAGCACGAACGCTGGTCCAACTGAGGCGCCAGGTGGAAATGGCATGGCAAGCCGTTCCACAGGACTACATCCAGCATCTCTACGATCGTCTCCATGGGAGAATAGCAGCCTGCATTGCTGCGAAAGGTGGATATACACTGTACTAGTGCCGACATTGTGCATGCTCTGTTGCCTGTGTCTATGTGCCTGTGGTTCTGTCAGTGTGATCATGTGATGTATCTGACCCCAGGAATGTGTCAATAAAGTTTCCCCTTCCTGGGACAATGAATTCACGGTGTTCTTATTTCAATTTCCAGGAGTGTATATTACGCACTTTCACCACATAAATGAATAAGCTAATAACTGCAATAGCAAAACCTAAGCTACCAGCATCCTTAATTGTAGAAAGGTAGTATAATACACCTGTTAAAATACACACCATGTTGTCGTGGACCTAGGCAAATATCATTTACAATAAAAACACACATCTCATATCAGTAATCATCGTATAGAATAAAATCTTACGCTGCATCACTTTGTAGTGTGGTTCCACATGTAAGCTCACTTGTGCAACAGGTAGGTGAAGAACACATGAAAGAAATTCATACATGTAGGAACCTGGCATTTGCAATAATCTCAAGTGGGCACATATTCTGACATATGATCCACAATTTGAGGCAATACTCGAACTACTGTATTTGTAGCACTCGTTTTTGCGCTTCCGTATACAAAATCACTCCTCACGCAGTTCAATAAACTGAGGATGTTAACAACCAGTTTGTAGACATTTTGGAGTACAATACTGCGCAACACATACACACAGAAAAGTTGTTTATATGAAAACCAAAATATTGCTCTTGTGCTTCGAAATTCAGCAACGAGAGCGAAGTAGAACGACGCTAATTGGTGGTGGGGGAATGAAAGTGGTGTCACGAAGTTAAGACGACTTTAACTTTTTTTGCGTGGTTAGAAGTGCCGTCGCTTGAGTGGCGCAAAGGGAATCTGTGTGCATTCACATACAAACAAGATGACGCCACTCGAGTGGCAGCAAAGTGGCGTCACTTTTGTTATACGTGGAAACCTAGGTTTAGATGCCTACTCTACACAAGCTGTAGCCTTCTATATGACAACACTGTGTAGTTGTCAAATAGACGCCAGACTTCCAGAATGGATCTCTCATTGCACATTAAAAATACAGCTGTTTCACTCTCTAATGCATGCACTTGTACGTTTAACACATGCACATAAGAATGACTCACTGATATCTTTCCCTTCACATAGCAAGAAATGGAATTTTAACAAGCCCCCAAAAGCTATTGAACACAAAAATGGACCTAAGTACAGATGGCAGTATATGGCAAAACATGTCATATGCACATAGATGAGCACAATGCTACGATTAGGGCATGTGCACATGAAAGAAACAGTAACACTACTTCCATTTAAATAGTAAAGTATGAAATCTTAACAAATGATGAAAATTACAGTACGTGAAAATAAAACGTCTTACAGCTGTCAAGGATAGGGGCAAATGAACAGTATGTACATACATAACTAAAAAGAATTTTCCCACCCCTGCAAATGTGAAATATGATGGTAACTTCCCAGTATGTACTAAATTTAACATGCTTCAATGTTGTTATTTTATTGCTTAAGGTACATGAATTTGATTATCAGTTTAAACTAAAATTGGGCTTGATGAAGTAGTTTGTAAAGGCTCTCCCACAGGATGGGCATTGTATCAAGTACCTTACCAAGAAATTTCTCTTCACCACATGACACAAACTGAAAGCTGGAATTCTTTTTTAGTCCTTAAATAGATAAACTGATGAAGGGTGAAGAGTCTCGGAAGAGAATGAATAAAAGAGAAAAATGGTGCACGATCCCCTTCCAACCAGTTACTGAGAACTTTCTATGGAATAACAAAGCACCTAATAACAAGGCTATTGCTACAAAAAGCTGCAAAATTTCAAGAAGATGGGTTATTAACTGAGTGTGAAAATCCACTTCCTACACTCACATACCGACTACCAAGATACTCGTATTAAGAGGAAATACCAGTGGCACTTGACAGCAGGTATGTTGATGACTACTGTTGGATGTTGAAGAGGGACAGTCATCATATACCAGGATCTACAAGCAAGTCAAAGACGATAAATTTTAAAAATTCATGCAACATTGTTGACTTCTTGCTTTTATATAAGTCAGTCACAAAACAAATTAGGGGAGTTCTGAGGAGTATTTTTTAAAATTATTTCATTTTTTAAATGTGTTTTGATTAAAAACTCACATTGTGTGAAATGGTGTTAGAATGTATTTGTGGGTACATAAGTGAAAATCGTCAAAATTTTACTTCCTATTTTGTGTAAAAACCTGATGTGACACACACAAATGGTAGTTACTTCCAGAATCAGCATAAAAAATGATTCAAGAACACCTACTTTCAGCAGATCATCTGACAAAAAGTCTGAAAATGCTGACTGGTGTAATCTATTGGAAACTGCTGAAGTTGGAATTCGGCGTGCCACAGATGTAGTAAATGAAATAGGGAATTTGTCATACATGGAAGGTGAGATGGCATTTATTAGCTGTGATATTCCCTTCTGGGTTTGGTCGCCATATTTCAAATCTTTTTAGTTGAGGTCACTTTGGCGACTTGTATGTCAGTGATGATGAGAACGATGATGGATACATAACACCCAGTCCCCTGCCAGGAATCAAACCCAGGCCCCCTTGTGTGGTAGGCAGTAACGCTACTGCTGCGCTATGGAGGCGGACACACGTAAGGTGAACAGATGGAAAGCATTGGTGGACAGAAAGCTAAAAGACAGATTACCGAAATGAAGTACATAGTGTAACTATATGTTCGCCTATTCCTGATCAATTTACGCAACTATTACACGGCTGGTCCCGGCACAGGTTCAAGTCCTCCCTCGGGCATGGGTGGTCGATTTGCTAAACTATTGGTTTGGTAGGGTGAAATTGTATTAAACATCTGTCACTAAGCAAAGCATTTTTGAGTTTCGGAAATGCGTCTTGACAATCTTTAGTCCACACAAACGGTACAGTTCTGCGACGCAAGCGATGCAATGGAACCGCGATCTGAGCGGCATTCGGTATGAACCGAATGTAGTACGTCATCTTGCCTGTCACTAACTCCAGTTCAGACACACTGCGAGGAACAGGCAGGTCACGGATTGCAAGCAAATGAGACTGGATGGCGTGCACACCCCAACTGTTTATCACATAACCTAAGTACTGTAGTTCAGTTTGAAAAAAGTCATACTTTTCGAGGTGACACTTGAGTCGTGCTTCTGACAACACACTAAAAAGAGAACGTCAATTGGCAATGTGTTCCTCTGGTGTACGACCTGAGACGACTATATCGCCAAGGTAGTTTGAACAAAATGTCACTTTTCCAGTCAGCTGTTCCAAGTAACGTTGAAAAATGGCGAGCGCGGAGGCACTGTCGAAGCGCAAACGCAAATACTTGAACAGTCCTAAGTGTGTATTTGCAACAAACACTTTCTGTGATTTTTCATCCAATGGAACTTGCAATAGGCATCACGCAAATCTATCTTAGAAAATAACGTCCTGCACCAAGCCTATCCATGAGCTCCTCAGGCAAAGGTAACCAATAAGTGTCAACTACTGTCTGTGGGTTGGCTGTAAACTTCAAGTCAACACAAATTCGAATGTGACAAGAAGGCTTAGGCAACAAAACGAGGAGACTTGCCCGTTGACTAGGTTGAGTGGGAGCAATTACATCATTATCTTGCAATTCTTTCAATTCATTGGCAACTTTGTCTCTTAAAAATTTAGGCTGTGCATTGTCTTTCAATGTAACATACTCTTCAAAGTTATCAGCTTTGGCCATTCCTTCTTAAAACAGTTCAGGAAATTCTTTAAGCAAGCTAGCTACATGGTCTTTTGGCTCAAAAGCCGAGACTGAAAGCACATTGCCTTGGATATTAAGGCCAATCAAATCAAAGTCATCTAAATCGAATGTTTACTCACTGTCTTTTGATTTCAATACGGTAAATTCCACTGTCCTAGAGTGAGGTTAGTAAGTGGCAGGCAAACTACATTGTGCAAGCACTGGAATTTCCTGTCCATTGTAAGCAGTGAGGTGCTTGCTAGATTTCGATAGGCGTGCAGAGCCTAACTGTTCGTACGTTGCGTGATTAAGCAAAGTTACTGAAGCACCTGTGTGTAACTGAAAGTTCACACAACGGCAAGTATCTCGTAATGAGACAAATAGTATGTTACAACGGCATTGACAGTACTAGGGCGAGAAGGAAGTACAATCTTAATCTTACTTTTTTCACAACCTGTTGTAACTTTGAAAAACAAAGCCTTTACTGCATGTCCATGAGCCAGTTTTTCCTGGGAGTGGGCAAAATTGGCGTTTTTGTGCCGTTGCAAACAAACTGCTTCGACATGGCACTTTTTTCCAAATGTGTTACACGTTGCGTTACGTGAAGGGCAGTCCTGTCATTTATGGCAAGCAAAACATCTAGGGCAAGGCTTCACTAAAATTCACAGGCCTGTTTAGCTGTCTACGTGGCTGTCCGCACGGCTGTATAAGCGCCAGTTGCGGATGCCTTTGCGAACAAAGGGTGACTCGACCCCACAAATCGTGGCCTGGTCAAACTTACCAGCCGCTATGGCGCCCAAATCATGTTGGTCTAAGATGTGCAATACTTGGGGAAGTGATGGATCAGAATACTCTAAGATTTGTTCCTGTATTGTACTATCTCGGACATCGAATGTTATAGCATCATGTATCATGAGATCACTGTAGAAGTTGCCACAATTATACGTAAATTTACACTTCCTAGTCATGCCCATTAATTAAGCAGCAAGTACAGGTGGTATTTAGAATAGATGCTGGAGCTACAAAATGCACCTTCCTAGTAGCCTAGGGACTATCGGTTGCCCATATACTCAGCTGCGAATCCCTTCAAGAGAGAAAAGCAAACATTGGATTCTGATAAGGAGGAATTAGTATTATGAATGAAGAGTAAATGATTTTACAGGCAATGGTTAAAACCATAGAGGTGCATGATAATATTGTAAGCCCATTTTGGTGATGTGTAGGAGGCCAAGTGTGATGCAAATTTGTGACACTCAATACAACAAAGGAATTTACTATTCTAAATCTGAAAAAATTAACTTACCTCGCATTGAAAGTTCGATTGTCTTGAAAACTCAAGAGTTGGAATATCTTAACACAGGCCCACAAGTTAAGTTATCATAGCTGTTGTGTAAATATTTAGAGTGTTTTCTGACAATTCAGCACTATCAAAGGATGCCAATACAAAACAGAGGTAGTGCCACTTACTGTCTTTCCAACTACTTTGAACTGTGTGCTAAAAACGAGTCTGTTATGAAAGAAATCGGAAGATGGTGGAATGGGGATAATAGAACCATCCCTGCCCTTATCTAGAAATTCTCTAACAGCGGTAGCTAAAGCCAGAGGAAAGATCTGACTAGTTTAGACACTAGCAAAATAAAGAAAACTAACATACCTTTCGTTTGAGGTTAGAGAACTTGGTCGAACAGACACAGAAGTTCTATGGGGTTAAGTACCTTATCTTCATAGATTGGTGATGTTCATACTGCCAAATTCCGATAACAGAGGATTTTAAGAAATTTACAGCTTTTATATACAGTGGTAGAAGTTACAGTTCAAGCTACTACTATTGGGCCTGAATGTGAGCACAGGCATGTTGATAACAGCTTTAGATACTGTGCTTGACCTGGAAATGTTGCACAGAGTAATACTGTATGTGGAAGATCTATGGATTGCTACCAAGACGTGGAAGAACCAACTAGAGTTACTAGGGAAATTTGTAGAGGCTGGTGTAATTGTAAACTCAGAATATCCAAATTCGGCAGGCAGCAAACAAAGTTCTTTGGACATATGATTTCAGTACTATTACTCCTGGCCCAAAGGAAATGTGAGCAATGGGAAGTTTCATCAACCACGAGCCAAAAAACAACTAAAAGCATTTGTTGGACTCGTGTTGTTTATTGAGGCATTTCATGCCCTATCAGATCCTAAACAGTGAACCAATATTTAGTTTACCTAAGAAAAATGCACCATGGGTATGAAAAACAGAATTCCAATTAGAATTTGTGACTATTAAAAGAGTAGGGTATTCATACGCTGTGAACCCTCGTATTCTGTGAAAAAATTGGAAGCCTTAGTGGTTGTGTGTCAGCATAAAAGTTCCACTTGTATATCTGTGGTAAACCGGTAGTCGTGTATTGTGACTACCAAATGCTGTAAGCTATTACACGATCGATTAGCGTGCTCAAACATGTCGGAAGGGCTTCATATAGTATTTGCACATGTCGGCATAAACAACTGTGTGACTGTTATCAAAGAGTATTGCCATCAAAAATCTAAGGAGACAAGTGCAAAATACTGTATGAACATGCATCATGATGTGTCAACATGATGTGTCTGATAATTTCATACAGTCTCATATGTAATTCGTCGAATTGCATTACATCATAACATATGGGGACGCCATAAATCCCTCTATGATGAACGTGCACACGAATTAATTAAGATTGTAGTAGTCATTCTACTGGCGTTCCTACAAAGTTTCACTGTTCTTTTACTGATATGTACTACACTTTCTCACACTGAGATTAACTGCAGATGTTCATGTATGACATAGGCGCAATTAGTTCATTTAGTGCTCTTTTGTTTAATAACACTGTTTCTCATCAAGTCCATTTATCATTGAAGTTCAGACATTTGATTCGTATTGGCTATCAACTTCTGTTGCACTTTACTCTGTACAGTTCTTGCAGCTGATTTCTTTTACCATCAATAGACGTTACTCGATATTGATTAACTATTGAGCTACTAATGCATTCTACTGACAAGTGGGGATAAAGATCTGAGGGCTTAGGTCGTTTACAGTATGGTCCTCCCATTCAGGGACGATTCAAGGGGAACAAGGGACATACAAGGAAAAACTTCGAAAGGACCTGTCTTCATCCCAGTATATACTCTGTTTCATTAAGTTCTCAAAAATTATATTACTTTAATAGCAAGATTATTATAAGGTTTGAAATGAATATACATATATAGAAATCTTGCTTGCATACAAATAAGTTAATGTCTTTGGTTTGAAAAATATTCAGGTAGTTTCTCTGCAAAGAGTGATTCAAAATTATACAATGCAAAAGTTGTTTCTTTGTGTCGATCTTCTCTCTTGTTGGAGTCTTCTCCACTGAAGTTGAAGGTATGACACTGGAGCAAAGGTTCTCTAATGAGATATTGCTTAGCGTCTGGCCAGAACTAAAGGTCGAACCCAGGATACTCCACAGACTTCAGGTGTGCTGCTGCTGCTCATGTGCTGTTGTCTCATATTGTGTCCCAGTACTGCTAATCTGCTCATGTTCGGCATATGTGTTCATAAAATCATTTAAACGTGGCATTAGACACAGTTAAAAATTTTACACACTACAGAAGAAATACAGAAGATTAGATGTTTATTATTGTTCACTCATGATCAATATGGCATTACATTCACCACAGCTGCTATTTTGATTTGACACATTGTCATATGCTCTAAGTAAAATTTAGTATTCATAAGCACCCCCCCCCCCTCCCAAGACCCATGGACCTTGCCGTTGGTGGGGGGGCTTGCATGCCTCAGTGATGCAGATAGCCATACTGTAGGTGCATCCACAACGGAGGGGTATCTGTTGAGAGGCCAGACAAACGTGTGGCTCCTGAAGAGCGGCAGCAGCCATTTCAGTAGTTGCAGGGGCAACAGTCTGGATGATTGACTGATCTGGCCTTGTAACACTAGCCAAAACGGCCTTGTTGTGCTGGTACTGTGAACGGCTGAAAGCAAGGGGAAGCTACAGCTGTAATTTTTCCTAAGTCCATGCAGCTTTACTGTATGGTTTAATGATAATGGCGTCCTCTTGGGTAAAATATTCCAGAGGTAAAATAGTCCCCCATTCAGATCTCCGGGCGGGGACCACACAGGAGGACGATATTATCAGGAGAAAGAAAACTGGCGTTCTATGGATCGGAGCATGGAATGTCAGATCCCTTAATCGAGCAGGAAGGTTAGAAAATTTAAAAAGGGAAATGGATAGGTTAAGGTTATATATAGTAGGAATTAGTGAAGTTCGCTGGCAGGAGGATCAAGACTTTTGGTCGGGCAAATACGGGGTGATAAATACAAAATCAAATAGGTGTAATGCAGGAGTCGGTTTACTAATGAATAAAAAATAGGAGTGTGGGTAAAGTACTACAAACAGCATAGTGAACGCATTATTGTGGCTAAGATAGACACGAAGCCCATGTCTACTACAGTAGTACAAGTTTATATGCCAACTAGCTCTGCAGATGATGAAGAAATTGAAGAAATGTGTGATGAAATAAAAGAAATTATTCAAATAGTGAAGGGAGACGAAAATTTAATAGTCATGGGTGACTGGAATTCGGTAGTAGGAAAAGGGAGAGAAGGAAACGTAGTAGGTCAATATGGAATGGGGGTGAGGAATGAAACAGGAAGCTGCCTGATAGAATTTTGCACAGAGCACAACTTAATCATAGCTAACACTTGGTTCAAGAATCATAAAAGTAGGTTGTATACGTGGAAGAAGCCTGGAGATACTGACAGGTTTCAGATAGATTACATAATGGTAAGACAGAGTTTTAGGAACCAGTTTTTAAAATGTAAGACATTTCTAGGGGCAGATGTGGACTCTGACCACAATCTATTGGTTATGAACTGTAGATTAAAACTGAAAAAACTGCAAAAAAGTGGGAATTTAAGGAGATGGGACCTGGATAAACTGACTAAACCAGAGATTGTACAGAGTTTCAGGGAGAGCATAAGGGAAGAATTGACAGGAATGGGGGAAAGAAATACAGTAGAAGAAGAATGGGTAGCTTTGAGAGATGAAGTAGTGAAAGCAGCAGAGGACCTAGTAGGTAAAAAGACGAGGGCTAGTAGAAATCCTTGGGTAACAGATGAAATATTAAATTTAATTGATGAAAGGAGAAAATATAAAAATGCAGTAAATGAAGCAAGCAAAAAGGAATACAAACGTCTCAAAAATGAGATTGACAGGAAGTGCAAAATGGCTAAGCAGGCATGGCTAGAGGACAAATGTAAGGATATAGAGGCTTATCTCACTAGGGGTAAGATAGATACCGCCTACAGGGAAATTAAAGAGACCTTTGGAGAAAAGAGAACCACTTTATGAATATCAAGAGCTCAGATGGAAACCCACTTCTAAGCAAAGAAGGGAAAGCAGAAAGGAGGAGGGAGTATATAGAGTGTCTATACAAGGGCAATGTACTTGAGGACAATATTATGGAAATGGAAGACGATGTAGATGAAGATGAAATGGGAGGTACGATACTGCGTGAAGAGTTTGACAGAGTACTGAAAGACCTGAATCGAAACTAGGCCCCAGGAGTAGACAACATTCCATTAGAACTACTGACAGCCTTGGGAGATCCAGTCCTGACAAAACTCTACCATCTGGTGAGCAAGATGTATGAGACAGGCGAAATACGCTCAGACTTCAAGAAAAATATAATAATTCCAATCCCAAAGAAAGCAGGTGTTGACAGATGTGAAAATCACCGAACTATCAGTTTAATAAGTCACAGCTGCAAAATACTAACGCGAATTCTTTACAAATGAATGGAAAAACTGGTAGAAGCCGACCTCGGGGAAGATCAGTTTGGATTCCGTAGAAATATTGGAACACGTGAGGCAATACAGACCCTACGACTTATCTTAGAAGCTAGATTAAGGAAAGGCAAACCTACGTTTCTAGCATTTGTAGGCTTAGAGAAAGCTTTTGAGAATGTTGACTGGAATACTCTCTTTCAAATTCTGAAGGTGGCAGGGGTAAAATACAGGGAGCGAAAGGCTATTTACAATTTGTAAAGAAACCAGATGGCAGTTATAAGAGTCGAAAGGCATCAAAGAGAAGCAGTGGTTGGGAAGGTAGTGAGACAGGGTTGTAGCCTCTCCCCGATGTTATTCAATCTGTATATTGAGCAAGCAGTGAAGGAAACAAAAGAAAAATTCGGAGTAGGTATTAAAATCCATGGAGAAGAAATAAAAACTTTGAGGTTCGCCGATGACATTGTAATTCTGTCAGAGACAGCAAAGGACATGGAAGAGCAGTTGAACGGAATGGACAGCGTCAGGAAAGGAGGGTATAAGATGAACATCAACAAAAGTAAAACGAGGATAATGGAATGTAGTCGAATTAAGTCAGGTGATGCTGAAGGAATTAGATTAGAAAATGAGACACTTAAAGTAGTAAAGGAGTTTTGCTATCTGGGGAGCAAAATAACTGATGATGGTCGAAGTGAAGAGGATATAAAATGTAGACTGGCAATGGGAAGGAAAGCGTTTCTGAAGAAGAGAAATTTGTTGACATCGAATATAGATTTAAGTGTCAGGAAGTCGTTTCTGAAAGTATTTGTATGGAGCGTAGCCATGTATGGAAGTGAAACATGGACGATAAATAGTTTGGACAAGAAGAGAATAGAAGCTTTCGATATGTGGTGCTACAGAAGAATGCTGAAGATTAGATGGGTAGATCACATAACTAATGAGGAGGTATTGAATAGAATTGGGGAGAAGAGGAGTTTGTGGCACAACTTGACTAGATGAAGGGATCGGTTGGTAGGACATGTTCTGAGGCATCTAGGGATCACCAATTTAGTACTGGAGGGCAGCGTGGAGGGTAAAAATCGTAGAGGGAGACCAAGAGATGAATACACTAAACAGATTCAGAAGGTTGTAGGTTGCAGTAGGTACTGGGAGATGAAGAAGCTTGACAGAATAGAGTAGCATGGAGAGCTGCATCAAACCAGTCTCCGGACTGAAGACCACAACAACAACAACGGAAGCACACACAGTTTTGCTACAGTTTGTTGCGTTTCACATTTCACAGCTAGTGCGGACACATTACTATACCGCAAAGCGAATACTTTCGGCGTCGCGATTGTGCGCTGTCGCCGGTGCGCTGCCGGTAGTTACAGAAGTATACCGATTGTTGGAAGTGAATATTTTCAGTCAGTCCGAACACATCGGCAGCAATCCTTTACGTGCATCGCCACACTGTCACAGTATGCACTGTTCTTGTAAAGGCGCTAAGTACAGTAGGTTTCTGTGTCACAACTTGGTTTTAGGAATAAAAAGTGTTACAATGACATTTCAAAGTAGTCGAGTTCTCGAAATAACATCCATCATTTGCTCTGTCCTTCATCAAGAGGCGTTATACACTTGAGCCAAATATCATACTGCAAAACTTGCACCCTGGCTACAGATTCGCGTAGTTTTACAATAATTGGCATAGTCTTTACACTCATGTATATTATTATATAATTTTAAAATTGCTATGGAGATGTCTCCATTACAAGCATAGTGTATGTACCTCAAATTTACATGACGCACACACATTGCAAAACTAACGTATGATTATTAACCCAGAAGGAGAAAATATGTCTACATGTTGTAGTATGCACTAATGGGTTACACTTTTCCTACTTGAATTCATCTCTGAGTGACACACAAAAGGTATCCTGTTCTAACTACTTCTTTCCATTATTTACTGATGCTTATGCTGACTGACATGACTATCATTTCTCTACACATATCCTGATATATACATAAATTTATTACATTACATTGCAAATACACTAAGACTGCAATTGAAACTTGTCAAGTACTGCTTAAGGCAGGTTGCCTTCTATGATTACAACTTTTTTTATAAGTTTCATTTTAGCCATCTGCAATGTGTATTGCACATTTTGGACATAAAGTTCACGAAGAACTGCTGAAGGCAGTTCATGTTTTCAAATACCTCTCCTGGCTGATAGCCACTAAGGTTTTCTTACAAATTAATAGCAAACATGATGCAAATATTTACTGTATTGGACATAAATCTACTATTTACAAGTTTTACATGTAATGCACATATTTCTTAAGAATCCTTATATGGATAAAATCCCTTGACTTTGCTAGTTTTGATGTCAGCTAAAACATGTTGCATGTTGATAACTTTGTATGGACCTTCACATAACAGCTGCCATTTTTCTTCTTTTTCTGTAATAATGATGGCTTTGGATGACATCCCAGTAGCACCAAATCACCGACTTCAAATGATTATGCACTGTTCACATAAGAGTCACACTTTGCTTTTCTTGCCTCGGCACATGGAGACAAATTAACCACGACTTCAACATGGATCAGGTTTTGCAGCTTGTCTTGCCCAGGAAAGTGTGGTAATGGAATAAGCCAGTCTTTCCTACCTGATTTACCATTGAATACCTCAGCTGGTGCCTATCCCATTGTGGCATGAGGTAAGGTTTTACGAATGTTTTCAAAGGCTGGTATGTAAACTATCCACTTTGCATAGAGGTTTGGTATGTAAGTCCTCATAATTCGACTGAATTCTTTAAGCATTCTTCCAATTGGGTTTGCCTCTGGTGACACATTAAATCATTCTTGTTTGATTCCTTGTTTTTTGAGGAATTGTTCCCAATTAAAAACAGAAAAAGAATGCAATATTATCAGTCATCGCTGCCTGAGGCTCGCTGATCTTGGTCAATCAACACTAATTGCATTGGATTTGTGGGTACAGCTGTATGGAACACGTTTTTGTTTGAAAGATTCATGTGTTTAGCATTTTGGCAGATGATGCATGTTCGTACAGTATTTTGCACTTGTCTCCTTCGATTTTTGATGGCAATACTCTTTCATAACAGTCACACAGTTGTTTATGCCAACACGTGCAAATACCATATAAAGCCCCTCAGACATGTTTGTGCACGCTAATCGATCGTGTTATGGCTTACAGCGTTTCGTGGTCACAGTACACGACTACCGATTTACTACAGATATACAAGTGGAACTTTTATGCTGCCACACCACCACTGAGGCCTCTAATTTTGTCGCAGTAAATGAGTGCTCACAGCTTATGAATACCCTACTCTTTTAATAGTCACAAATTCTAATTGGAATTCTGTTTACCACACCCATGGTGCATTGTTCTTACAAGGGAACCTCCCCATCGCACCCCCCTCAGATTTAGTTATAAGTTGGCACAGTGGATAGGCCTTGAAAAACTGAACACAGATCAATTGAGAAAACAGGAAGAAGTTGTGTGGAACAGAGAAAAAATAAGCAAAATATACAAACTGAGTAGCTCATGCCATGATAGGTAACATCAAGGACGCTAGAATTGCAGGAGCTCCGTGGTCTCGTGGTAACGTGGGCAGCTCTGGAACGAAAGGTCCTTGGTTCAGATCTTCAATTCAGTGAACATTTTAATTTTTTATTTTCAGTTTATGTGACAAACTCTTATGTTTTCATCACTTTTTTGGAAGTAATTATCACATCCACATGAAAACCTAAATCGGGCAAGGTAGAAGAGTCTTTTTACCCATTCGCCAAGTGTACAAGTTAGGTCGGTCGACAACATATTCCTGTCATGTGACGCACATGCCGTCACCAGTGTCGTATAGAATATATCAGATGTGTTTTCCTGTGGAGGAATCGGTTGACCTATGACCTTGCGATCAAATGTTTTCCGTTCCCATTGGAGAGGCACGTCCTTTCGTCTACTAATCGCACGGTTTTGCGATGCGGTCGCAAAACACAGACACTAAACTTATTACAGTGAACAGAGACGTCAATGAACGAACGGACAGGTAATAACTATGCAAAAATAAAGAAAGTAAAATTTTCACTTGTGCGAAGACTTGAACCAAGGACTTTGACCTCCTTATTTGCAGCTGCTCACGCTACCACGAGACCACGGCGCTCCTGAACTCACGTACTCCTTGAAGTTGCATATGTGACCCATGGACTACTCAGTTTGTATATTTTGCTTATTTTTTCACAGTTCCACGCAACTTCTTCCTGTTTTCTCAGTTGATCTGTGTTCGGTTTATCAAGGCCTATCCACCGTGCCAAGTTATAACTAAATCTGAGGGGGGTGCGATGGGGAGGTTCCCTTGTTAGGTAAACTAAATATTGGTTCACTGTTTAGGATCTGATAGGGCATGAAATGCCTCAATAAACAACACGAGTCCAACAAATGCTTTTAGTTGTTTTTTGGCTCGAGGTTGATGAAACTTCTCATTGCTCACATTTTCTTTGCGCCAGCGGTAATAGTGCTGAAATGTCTAAAAAGCTTTGTTTGTGACCTGCCAAACTTGGATGTTGAGTTTTACAATTACACCAGCCTCTACAAATCTTCTTAGAAACTTCTCTAGAAGCTCTAGGTGGTCCTCCCACGTCTTCGTAGCGATCCACAGATCGTCCACATACAGTGTTACTCTGTGCAACATTTCCAGGTTAAGCACAGTATCTAAAGCTGTTATCAACATGGGTGTGCTCATATTCAGGCCAAATGGTAGTACCCTGATCTGTAACTTTTACCACTGATTATAAAAGCTGTAAATTTCTTAAAATCCTCTGTTATCGGAATTTGCCAGTAGGAATATCACAAGGTACCCTCCGCCACACACCGTCAGGTGGCTTGCGGGGTATGGATGTACATGTAGATGTAGAAATCTATGGAGATAAGGTACTTAACCCCATAGAACTTCGGTGTCTGTTTGACGAAGTTCTCTGACCTCAAACGAAAAAGTATGATAATTTCCTTTATTTCGCTGGTGTCTAAACCAGTCAGGTCTTTCCTCTGGCTGTAGCTACCACTATTAGAGGATTTCTAGATAGGGGCAGGGATGGTTCTATTATCCCCATTCCACCATCTTCCGAATTTCTTTCGTAACAGACTCGTTTTTGGCACGCAGTACAGAGCAGGTGGAAAGACAGTAAGTGGCACTACCTCTGTTTTGTATTGGCATCCTTTGATAGTGCTGAATTGTCAGAAAACACTCTAAATATTTACACAACAGCTGTGATAACTTAACTTGGGGGCCTGTGTTAAGATATTCCAACTCTCGAGTTTTCAAGACAATCGAACTTTCAATGCGAGGTAAGTTAATTTTTTCAGATTTAGAATAGTAAATTCCTTTGTTGTATTGTGTGTCACAAATTTGCATCACACTTGGCCTCCTGCACATCACCAAAATGGGCTTACAATATTATCATGCACCTCTATGGTTTTAACCATTGCCTGTAAAATCATTTGCTCTTCATTCATAATACTAATTTCTCCTTATCAGAATCCAATGTTTACTTTTCTCTCTTGAAGGGATTCGCAGCTGAGTATATGGGCAACCGATAGTCCCTAGGCTACTAGGAAGGTGCATTTTGTAGCTCCAGCACCTATTCTAAATACCACATGTACTTGCTGCTTAATTATCTGTGACTGTGCGCCAATAACACCTGTCAGCCCACATTTTTTTTTTTTTTTTTTTTTTTTTGCTGGCAGAATGGGTAGTTTCTAGACCTGTGATATTTTTCGAAATATATCTCCAGTCATTACTTTACCTGTAGCTCCTGTATCTATAATTAAGTTTTTAGGTACGCCACGTATTTCTCCTATCACAATGGCTTACACAAGTTCTGTGTCAGACCTAAAATATGGATGGCGTTTGTTCATTAGATCTCCAAGCACGCTAACGTCAGCATTACATCTTAACATAGATATGTCATTACCAATAACGTATGTAACATTACTCTCACTACGCTGTTCGGACTACAATCAGCTTGCAGCCATGTTTTGCTCTACTGTTCAGACGGGCATGGCTGGTTGACATCTGTAACTTCTACAATACGCAAGCAACAAGCCGCCAACGCCCTCTTGACTGCAAGTATTTAGACTGCCGCCACTGACAGGCTGTCTCAGTCTCAGTCACAAGCTCAGTTCATATCACCGGCTACCAGAGTGTCTAGCGACTAGAGTAGTGTTTATAGCAGGACTTATACGTTACCAGCAGTGTAGCTAATGTGGACTAATATTGAAGAGCTCATACCACAATACATGGACATTGTTAAAGTTAAGTAGCTATTATGCATTTAACTAAATAGAGAACCCAGTTATCACACGTGTGCAGTTGTGTTGTAGAAAGAGGATACTGGCCACCAAACAACATCGTTCCCCTTGATTCCTATGGTAAAAAACTCTACAGCTTCAATGAGGATATAACACTGGCGACCGAAGTTAATCAATTTGGCTGAAGATTTTGCTAGCGTGTCTTGTGTTTTTGCTTGCAGGAGTGCTCATTTCTATATGCTCAATAGTTATTGTGTTCTTGCACTTATTCCAGGAGGGTAGCTGCAGAACTAATCAATTTTCTCTTTTCAGAGGCTATAACGTATTTGTGTAAGCCTTGGCTACCCCAACCACTCCACTTGCTGCTCCCCCACCTAGGCTGCAGATGGCCAATGTGAAGGATCTAACACAAGTTTACAATTTCGGAACCAACAAACTGCTACCTTGCTGACGACGGTACAACAACTACTGGCTGCACAAGCTGTGTTGGCCGTGCAACTGATCAAGCAACCGACTTAACAAGTGCCACCGACCAGCATACCTCCATTCCGGCAATTTAACGACACCGTAAACGAACGGCTCGAATACCTGTCTCAGTTCCAAGCTCACGGTCAAGTTCAACGTGTTCAAGGTAATGTGAAGTTACAATACTTCCTTTAGGTCATGGAGTCCCCAGTGTTCATGTTGATACAAAAAACTATTCCCAACCACATTTTCCGACAAACTCAGCCACGACCCAGTAATCGCTACATTAACTCAGTATTGTGACCAGTAAGTCCAAGTAGCTGCAGCTAGATATCAGTTCTTTCGCTTGCAGGGAAAGCCGGAACAGACGTACTGGCAGCGGTACACAGAATTAACGGGCATGACTAGGAAGTGTAAATTTATGACATTCGATGTCCCAGATAGTACAATATGGGAACTAATCTTAAAGTATTCTGATCCATAACCTTCCCAAGTACTGCAAATTTTAGACCAACATGATTCGGGTTCCATAGCGGCTGGTAAGTCTGACCAGGCCACGATTTGTTGGGTTGAGTCGCCCCATTTTCGCGAGCGACGCAAGCACCCACAACAGGCGCTTATACAGCCACGTGGACGGGTAAACTGGCCTGTGAATTTAGTGAAGCCTTTCCCTAGATGTTTTGCTCGCCGTAAATGACAGGACTGCCCATCACGTAACGCAAAGTGTGATATGTGTGGAAAAAATGGCCATGTCGAAGCAATTTGTTTGCAACGGCACAAAAACGCCAATTTTGCCCACTCCCAGAAAAAACGGGCTCGTGCACATGTAGTGAACGTTTTGTTTTCCAAAGTTGCAACAGGTTCTGAAAAAAGTAAGATTATGATTGTGCTCCCTTCTCGCCCTAATACTGTGCAGTGACGTTGTAACATACTATTTGTCTCATTATGAGTTGCTGGCCGTTGTGTGAACCTTCAGTTAGACACAGGTGGTTCAGTAACTTTACTTAATCATGCAACGTACGAACAGTTAGTTGATGCTTCGAAAACGAACAGTAATACTGTTTACTGACGGTCTGCTGTGGAGGAACGTTATGCGTTAGGGTAACACCATCTCAGTCGTACATGAGAATCACCATTACTTTAGACCGCTCCATTCGCATCATCAACAGAACAGGTTTGCAAACGGTATACTACCCCTTCCACATCGCTGGCAACGGGTTCTACACAACGCTGGTGACTCCTTTGAAGGACAGTAACGGGTGCAAACGTGTTACACTTTTGTACCGGCAGTGAATCAAGAGTTGCCACTATTTAAGTTGCAACCCTCATATTCTTTTTAACATTACTATTATGTATTCTTTCTTAGTAAGTTCATTATTACTTGACCGAGGCATACTGATTTTATTTAGGACACCTTGTATAATTTTCCTACAATTTACACTTTATGAAACAATGTTCATGGAGAAAAGCCTGACGCAATTGACAGAATGGAAGTGATATTGTGTTGGTCTTCATGTAGGATTTACAAACATTAGACGGTTAAATTTCTTGACACCTTGACGCTCTACTCAACAGATCTGAATTGGTTGATGTTGGAACAATTCATGTTTTGTCTCCTGCTAGTGCCAAATTCATGAGCGACTAAAAGGAGTATGATACAATCGGCATTTGGTGTTCAGCTGGCGTTGAGGTAATGTGACGTCTATCACTTTCTGTTTTGGGACATGCTATATTGGATTTCATAGTATTTTGTTGTTTCCATATTATACCTGCGTGTTATGCCAGTATGTCATTTCAAGGCAATGGTACACTGAAGATTTATCACAACCACGTCACTCTGGTTACGAAAAGTTACAATAATATGCCATTTAATAACACATTGGTGGTGAAAGCATTTAGCAGACACTAAAATGAACAATAGTAATGCACGAACTTAGAAGCATTCATTGTGATCTTGTGTTCAGAGGCATGTATTTACGAGACTCAAAGAAGTTGCTTTGGGTCCCATTACACGCTAATAATTTTTTTCCATCTTTGCGTTTCTAACATATTCAGGTTCTTTCTTATTCGTTTGACAGAAATATGTTCTACAATATTTGACATTATTTACATATAAGAGCACACTCCATCACGAATTATTTTCATCGAGTTTGTGACATCAGCGTGGTTAAAAATATATATTCTCGCTTGCCACAAATATATGGCCGTTTTTTCCGAATATGTTGCGGTATCTGTGGGTGTGGTTTGGAAGGTACCTGAGAGTACAGCTTAAACTTCTGCGAGTGTAAGGAGCATGAATGATATTTATATTCTTGCCTGTCATTTCACGATATCCGAGGGTGTCACCTCAGTTCCGAGAGTTCCCGTACCTGTGCAGAAAATTGGAATAGAGATTAATATAATTATCATTTCCGTCCTTTTTATTGCCCGTGAAAACCACACATTGCATTTTGTACCACCATACAGCGAGACCTTCAGAGGTGGCGGTCCAGATTTCTGTACACACCGGCGATTCAGCATAGATCCCTTAGAGTGGTAGGTGGGTCGCGTCATCCATAAACAGTCTATCCTAGGCATGTCGATAGGGTTCGTGCCTGGAGAACATGCAGGCCACTCAAGTCGAGCAATGTCGTTATCCTGAAGGAAGTCATTCACAAGATGTACACGATGGGGTCGCGAATTGTCGTCCATGAAGACGAATGCCTCGCCAATATGATGCTTGTATGGTTGCACTATCGGTCGGAGGATGGCATTTACGTACCGTACATCCGGTATGGCGCCTTCCATGACCACCCGCAGCGTACGTAAGCCCCACGTAATGCCACCCCAAAACAGCAAGGAACCTCTACCTTGCTGCACTCGCTGGACAGTGTGTCTAAGGCATTCAGAGTTGCCTCCAAACACGTCTCCGACGTTGCCTGGTTGAAGGCATATGCGGCACTCATCGGTGAAGAGAACGTAATGTCAATCCTGAGTGGTCCATTCGGCATGTTGTTGGGCCCCTCTGTACTGCGCTGCATGGTGTTGTGTTTGCAAAGATGGACCTCACCATGGACATCAGGAGTAAAGTTGCGCAATATGTGGCCTATTGCGCACAGTTTGAGACGTAACAAGATGTCCTGTAGCTGCACAAAAAGCATTGTTCAACATGGTGGCGTTCCTGTCAGGATTCCTCTGAGCCATAATCCGTAGGTAGCGGTTATCCACTGCAGTAGTAGCCGTTGGGCGGCCTGTGCGAGGCATGTCATCGACAGTTCCTGTCTCTCTGTATCTCCTCCACATCCAAACAACATCGCTTTGGTTCACTCTGAGAAGCTTGGACACTTCCCATCTTGAGAGCCCCTCCTAGCACAACGTAACAATGCTGATGCGTTCGAACCGCAGTATTGACCGTCTACGCATCGTTGAACTACAGACAACATGAGCCGTGTACCTCCTTCCTGGCGGAATGACTGGAACTGATCGGCTGTCGGACCTCCTCCGTCTAATAGACACTGCTCATGCAAGGTTGTTTACATCTTTGGGCGGGTTTAGTAACATTTCTGAACAGTCAAAGAGACTGTCTGTGATACAAAATCCATAGTCAACGTCTATCTTCAGAAGTTCTGGGAACTGGGGTGATGCCTTCGACCATAGATACTAATAGACTGGGCAAGCAGTGCAGCGGCTATACATCTGGCGTGGCTGCAACATAGAATCACGTGACTGTTGGCAAAACGTCGGCGGGAGTTCAAGGCAGCATTTTGATTCCTGATTTCACTTCCAGTATTCCTCAGTGGATTTCCTGCTAACTTCACCACATTAAATGTAGCTTATGTAAACACAGCTAGAAGTGATAAATTATTGCGTAACCACTGTACAAATTTAGTTTTACAGCCATTACTTCACAATGAACTGCTGAAACACTTTCGATGTTCGGCAATATATTCGCTGCGAATATTTGAGTGTTACCAATTATGAGATGCATTCTCTACTAACAATACGCGTTATGCACTGCATAAAATGTAAATATTGCGTGTGTGTGTTTTAGTGCCTTGGTTGTAGAAAGTGTTATAGACTTCATAAATCGACATAAACAACGAAACCTGTAACGTAAACACACGTGTTCACATCGAATGTAACGAACTCAATTGTGTCGTTCACCCACAAAACGTAAAGCAGTTTCATTTGAAAGCTCGTTTTTGGTTTAAACAGTTTGTTTCGTAGGCGTATCAAATAAGATATCTACAAAATCAGTACTTACTTACATGAATACTTGTTCCACAGATCATGAATACGATACATCGCAATGATGTGTCAGTTTAATAAAAGGTAGACCTATCATTACATGACAATTCTTCCAATCACTTATTTATACCTAAAAAATCGCCTACTGAGTAGGAGCTGTCATTCATAGATTCTTTTAGTTTGATTTTAAATGCTGGTTGGCTATCTGTCAGGCTTTTAATACTTTTTCGTAAATGACCATAGATTTTTGTAGCAGCATATTATTTATCCCATACATTATAGCTTATTATCTGGAAACTAACATAGGCCATACAACTACCTTTTTGCAAATGGTATTCAGTATCTGTTTCTGATATTCATATGTTTTGTAACTGGGAAGTACAAAATAAAACTAAACCCTGATGAGAAATCAAACCCCTAACTTGTTTTTGCAAATTGTTCTTTAAAATAATACCAGCATAATTCACCCCTTTTTGTACCAAAGTCAGATTTAATCTAGGATAGTAAAAAGGTAGACCTATCATTACATGACAATTCTTCCAATCACTTATTTATACCTAAAAAATCGTCTACTGAGTAGGAGCTGTCATTCATAGATTCTTTTAGTTTGATTTTAAATGCTGGTTGGCTATCTGTCAGGCTTTTAATACTTTTTCGTAAATGACCATAGATTTTTGTAGCAGCATATTATTTATCCCATACATTACAGCTTATTATCTGGAAACTAACATAGGCCATACAACTACCTTTTTGCAAATGGTATTCAGTATCTGTTTCTGATATTCATATGTTTTGTAACTGGGAAGTACAAAATAAAACTAAACCCTGATGAGAAATCAAACCCCTAACTTGTTTTTGCAAATTGTTCTTTAAAATAATACCAGCATAATTCACCCCTTTTTGTACCAAAGTCAGATTTAATCTAGGATAGTAAAAATCATCATTTCTTCTTATGTAGTAGCAATGCACATTGCCATTGCTTTTGGAGTGGGAAGGGTTATTGGTAATAAATATCTCTCTCTCTCTCTCTCTCTCTCTCTCTCTCACACACACACAATATATATATATATATATATATATATATATATATATATATATATATATATTCTTCAAAGTGCTTCGAACAGATGCGTGTGTGCGCAGTAGGCTTGAAATCTTTTCGTTTCACTGCCTGTATCCACATCTGCCTGCGCCCTTCATCCTTTGGAAACCTATACGAAAGAGAAGAAGCAGCTTTGTAGCTTACCATTTCAAGAAATATATACGATTGCAATGTGCGCCTGGAAACACACACAGCACTTCAATTTACGTAACTGTGGCGTTCTGGGTAAGGATATGATACACACAATAGCTTATCAGTATTCAAGAAATGCCGCTAAATTAAACTAATAATACTTACACGTGAAATTTAATGTTACTTCCCTTCACAAAACGCTCGGTACAACCATAAGCACAACAGGATACCACCATTGTTTTGCCAATAGTCACGTGGTATAGCAGTAGAGATGTTAGGTTCGTTTGAGCAGTTACCAGAAAGCGCCAGACAACAGGCTGTACTGCGCATGCGCAGCTACGATGACGTAGGCAGCCCGTGCTTGGTGCTTGCTCTGCTCATACGCTTTTCGTCGTATTTCTGGTGGGGCATCACGTGATCATGTGTAGCCGTGCCGCCCGTGTGGCATGTTGCTGAGAGGACAACTGAGTTGTACTTAGAGCAATTGTTTTATCATATCCCACACAGATAAAGGATGCAAATAAGGAAGAAGTTCTTGGCAAAATATCATTTCAAAATTAGACTCCACAGCTCGAAGCACCATAAAATTTTGCTAAGGGGTGACTGACAGATTTTTTTTAATTTTTTTTTTTAATTCGTACTCTCCAATATTGTTATGCAGCATTTCCGACAGGTTTACGTCTACACAGCACTGCAAAAAGCTACTAGTATGGAATACAAGTTCCTTGCAACAAAAAAAGAGAGAGTTTCTTGTGTAGCTTATACCGGAATAAAGGACAATAAGTTTCATGACTATTTCAAAATGTGAAAAAATTAACATGGTTGTCTGTGAGGCAAAGAAACTGTACAACTGACAGTTTATATTCTACCCTAGTAATAAATATGAAGCCATGTGGGGAGTTAGAACGATAAAACATGGTATGCTGCCAGTCTAAAATTTAGCATAGAATGGCATTCTATAAATTTAAGACGTAAACACAAATTAAGAAATAACTTTAGGCCCAGAGGAAGTACTAGACAAGTGCCTTGTGATCGAAAAACACTTTCACACAAGGCAGATCTACAAAATTCTGCTGCAGCTGTCATTACATTTGAAACAAAATATTTAGTTCAAAAATACTGACCAAATTTGCCTACTTAGCTTCAAGTCAATGTTTACGTATGTTCGTACGTATATAGCATTAAGAGATCTTACAGTGTCATAAAAGGAACAGGACATCAGAGACTACTCCAGCAGCATCGGAATTTCATAAACCATTCTAAAATACTTCATTCCGCTCTAATTGCGCGTTTCTATGTCCAGATGGACTTTGAAGTACCTGATATTCAGCTTTTCATGTGGTTCTCGTGGTACCAATTTTCTTGGAGGACCCGTACTGTATTCTCATGTTTGGTTCTTTATTATGGTATAACGTCATTCGTCCCAGAAAATGAAATTTTGCACTTTAAACTGAACGAGGTTGAAAGTAGCCAATAGCGCGGAATGAAACACTTCGTTTCAAATAAACTAACTGCCTCAGCGGTAAAAAATTAACTGAAGCAAATTTCTCTATAAAACAGACAGAAATAGCTTCATTAAGACATTAATGGTTGATTGCTAATAACGTGGAAATAATATAAAATCAGAAAATTGAAACTTCTAACTTATTTTGGTCTTTCATGGTTATGAGAATGTATATTAATTCACTTGATGGCTACCGGCTACAGAAATCTGTTTTGTTTTCATTTGACGTGGGAGCTGTAAACGAAGACACGAAGCATATACACGGGTACGAGTCACGTGGGGAAGGACCCCCCACTATAACTCAGCTTGCTCTACGCATGCGCGAATCTGGCAGCTTGGGCGCGCCAAGAAAATTTTTCCGGGTAGCTTCTGGCTACTTGCTGCACACGAGCCCGCTGGCAACTGCTCACCAGTCTACCAATATCTATGGTCGAAGGGTGATGCACAACCTTTTTTGGTGTGTGTACTTTTGGTTTCCCCAAGGCATTGCCTCTGTTGTCAACGTCCCCTTATTTCCTCACGTGCGGTTATTTCCTTGACCAAAAATACATTCCATTCCAAGGATAAGTCTCGGCAGCGCAGCCAACCAATGAGAACCAAGTTACCATAAACCAATGAAAATGTTCGGCGCGTATCGTTTGGAAATTAACTTCCGACGTTTACAAAATATTTGTGTGTGTGTCAGTAAACGATTAGAGAAAAAAAAGAAATATTCGCTACGAAACGGCTTGGAGTTGCAAAAGCCGCAAATCGTACCAGTTTGGCCAACCATGAAACTGTGTGTGTTACCTCTTTTCATCCCCATAGAGTCATGGTTCACCTTGTCATTTAATGTTTCGAGTTTGTTAATGTTATAATGTGGAATTCGTTGAATCTGTGAATATAAAGTCTATAGCAGCGTAAACACTGTGCACCAGTGAAATACGAAATGAGTATTTATGCCACCACAAAAATTTTATATTTCGTGTATGTAGGTCTAATTTGATTTTGTGTTGTGGAAGTCATTAAAACTTTGGATGTGGTGTAGTTACTGTGTTTTCATTAGCTGACTGTAACCGCTGTCACCTTTTGGCTGATTTCGAAATGGAGCAGATCTCTTTTGAATGGAATGTATCTTAGGTTGGGCAAATAAGCATGTGTCTGTTGTCAAGGTCGAATCAAGGCAGAAGCTCTTTATTTGTTCAGCTGGTTCATTTACTACAAATTTGTCTTTTGCTGTCTCTGACAGTATTACAATGTCATCGGTGAACCTCAAGGTTTTTCTTTCTTCTCCATGGATTTTAATACCTACTCCGAATTTTTCTTTCGTTTCCTTCACTGCTTGCTCAATATACAGATTGAATAACATCGGGGAGAGGCTACAACACTGTCTCACTACCTTCCCAACCACTCCTTCCCTTTCATGCCCCTCAACTCTTATAACTGCCATTTGGTTTCTGTACAAATTGTAAATAGCCTTTCGCTCCCTGTATTTTACCCCTGCCACCTTCAGAATCTGAAAGAGAGTATTCCAGTCAACATTGTCAAAAGCTTTCTCTAAGTCTACAAATGCTAGAAACGTAGGTTTGCCTTTCCTTAATCTAGCTTCCAAGATAAGACATAGGGTCAGTATTGCCTCACGTGTTCCAATATTTCTACGGAATCCAAACTGATCTTCCCCGAGGTCAGCTTCTACTAGTTTTGCCATTTGTCTGTAAAGAATTTGTGTTAGTATTTTGCAGCTGTGGCTTATTAAATTGATAGTTCGGTAATTTTCACATCTGTCAGCACCTGATTTCTTTGGGATTGGAATTATTATATTCTTCTTGAAGTCTGAGCGTATTTCGCCTGTCTCATACATCTTGCTGACCAGATGGTAGAGTTTTGTCAGGACTGGATCTCCCAAGGCTGTCAGTAGTTCTAATGGAATGTTATTTACTCCCAGGGCCTTGTTTTGACTCAGGTCTTTCAGTGCTCTGTCAGACTCTTCACGCAGTATCGTACCTCCCATTTCCTCTTCATCTACATCGTCTTCCATTTCCATAATATTGTCCTCAAGTACATTGCCCTTGTATAGACTCTCTATATACTCCTTCCACCTTTCTGCTTTACCTTCTTTGCTTAGAAGTGGGTTTCCATCTGAGCTCTTGATATTCATGAAGTGGTTCTCTTTTCTGCAAAGGTCTCTTTAATTTCCCTGTAGGCAGTATCTATCTCACCCCTAGTGAGATAAGCCTCTATATCCCTACATTTGTCCTCTAGCCATCCCTGCTTAGCCATTTTGCACTTCCTGTCGATCTCATTTTTGAGACGTTTGTATTCCTTTTTGCCTGCTTCATTTACTGCATTTTTATATTTTCTCCTTTCATCAATTAAATTCAATATTTCTTCTGTTACCCAAGGATTCCTAGTAGCCCTCATTTTTTTACCTACTTGATCCTCTGCTGCCTTCACTGCTTCATCCCTCAAAGCTACCCATTCTTCTTCCACTGTATTTCTTTCCCCCATTCCTGTCAATTCTTCCCTTATGCTCTCCCTGAAACTCTGTACAATCTCTGGTTTAGTCAGTTTATGCAGGTCCCATCTCCTTAAATTCCAACTTTTTTGCAGTTTTTTCAGTTTTAATCTACAGTTCATAACCAATAGATTGTGGTCAGAGTCCACATCTGCCCCTAGAAATGTCTTACATTTTAAAAACTGGTTCCTAAAACTCTGTCTTACCATTATGTAATCTATCTGAAACCTGTCAGTATTTCCAGGCTTCTTCCATGTATACAACCTTCTTTTATGATTCTTGAACCAAGTGTTAGCTATGATTAAGTTGTGCTCTGTGCAAAATTCTATCAGGCGGCTTCGTTTTTCATTACTTAGCCCCAATCCATATTCACCTACTATGTTTCCTTCTCTCCCTTTTCCTACTACCGAATTCCAGTCACCCATGACTATTAAATTTTCGTCTCCCTTCACTATCTTAATAATTTCTTTTATTTCGTCGTACATTTCTTCAATTTCATCATCATCTGCAGAGCTAGTTGGCATATAAATTTGTACTACTGTAGTAGGCATGGGCTTCGTGTCTATCTTGGCCACAATAATGCGTTCACTATGCTGTTCGTAGTAGCTTACCTGCATTCCTATTTTTTTTAATTCATTATTAAACCTACTCCTGCATTACCCCTATTTGACTTTGAATTTATAACCCTGTATTCGCCTGACCAAAAGTCTTGTTCCTCCTGCCACTAAACTTCATTAATTCCCACTATATCTAACTTTAACCTATCGATTTCCGTTTTTAAATTTTCTAACCTACCTGCCCGATTAAGTGGTCTGACATTCCACACTCCGATCCGTAGAACATCAGTTTTCTTTCTCCTGATAACGACGTCCTCTTGAGTAGTCCCCGCCCGGAGATCCGAATGGGGGACTATTTTACCTCCGGAATATTTTGCCCAAGAGGACGCCATCATCATTAACCATACAGTAAAGCTGTGTGCCCTCGGGAAAAATTACAGCTGTAGTTTCCTCATGGTTTCAACCGTTCGCAGTACCAGCACAGCAAGGCCGTTTTGGTTAGCGTTACAAGGCCAGATCAGTCAGTCATCCAGACTGTTGCCCCTGCAACTACTGAAAAGGCTGCTGCCGCTCTTCAGGAACCACATGTTGGTCTGGCCTCTCAACAGATACCCCTCCGTTGTGGTTGCACCTACGGTACGGCTATCTGTATTGCTGAGGCACGCAAGCCTCCCCACCAATGGCAAGGTCCATGGTTCATGGGAGGGCTGAAATAACTAGTTCGCATATTTCCTTTTATGCTTTCTAAGACGATGACGGTAATGCTAAGTCACATTTTAATTCTGTCTCACATATGTCAGTGTTTTTTATGTATTTTGTTCTGACAGTAACGGGTGGTTTGTTTTTAGAAACAATATGTTTTGAATATTCACTCTAATCTCGATGTTTCATGCTTAATTTGCAAATTATTGACACTGACAAGCCCCAGTAGCTCGCAGAAACTGAATGTGAATAATAAATTTTTTCCAGTGGCAAGACAGGAAAGATACCTTTTCGAGAGATCTCCTCTATGTGCATTTTGGAACAGCATTTATTTATAGGACATAATTTATAATCCAAATCACACAAAATATGAGCTTGACAAAATCCAGTATGACCTCACCTAGGCGCTTCAACCAAAATATATCTTTGAAATATATACTATAGAGATCACTAACAACCACCATAGACATACTAAAATGAGGCAAGCACAATACTTGGAGTGTCTCGTCTCAGTAAATCATGCGGTTGCATTGATGTTTTGGACCGGAAACCGGCATTTCGCCTCTAGCTGCTGTACATACTTGACTGTAAATACTTGGCTGCAATGATAGATGAATAGCTGAAGCGGAATTCTGCACTTGTCTGGAATATGATTGTATATTTGTAGCTATAAAATCCGTGTACTTTTCCTCATTGTCATCCACCTGTTATCTACGTACATCACATGAAGTAGCGAGTGTGCTTAAATGGCTGACTGCTGTTTAAAGAGTCGAAGCAAGTTGGCTGGAGCATTAAACAGTCCAAAAAACATAACTTTGAATTTATAGATGCTGTCAGGTGTTGTGGAGGCAGTCTCTTCCTAGTCAGCTTCATCAAAATTGATTTGCCAGTAACCTGGCCACATGTCCTTAGTTGTGAAATACCTTCTTCTTTTCAAGCCGTTTACGAAGTCTTCAATGCACAATAATGGACAGACATCATTTTTTTGTCACTTTGTTCAGTCATTAGTACTCTAAGCAAAAATACCTTGAACCACCCTCCTTTTTCACAAGGATCATAGGAGAGAACCAAGGACACTCTGATTGTTCAGTGATATCATTTTACAGCATCTCCATTTCCCCCAGATTATCCCTCATTGAGCTAGCAATGCCCTATGTAAGTGCTGGCTAATTAATGGATGATCTCCAGCATCAATATGATGTTTCACCATGGACCACTTGGTCTATCCTTTCTCTACTGTGCTATGGTTCGCCGGAGAGTGGCGTCATTTAGGGTACCTTCTTGATGGCCTTGTTTTATATGTCAACTGTGATCATCTGCAGATGATTGTTGTGATGAGTGATATGTGGACCATAGTAGTCATCGAAGACTACACATTCTTTCTCTCTTATGGTACGTGTCCCGGGCTTCCACAGTGGAAACACAGGAGCATATTGTCCTCTGTCTCCAAATTTCTGTTGCTCTGTGGGACATTGCACTTGGCTGAGGGATTGGTTGTACCTGCATTAGTCGGGTGCTAGATTGTCTGACAGCTGTGGTGTACATCGAAGTTGCCCCAGCCCATTCTTTCTGATGCATTCGACTGGTGTTTGAGATTGGAGCTAAGGATTAGTACACCACCTATTCATGGCTGCTACCTCTTGCACCACTTGGTCAAACAGTTCCGACTGCAATAAAATACTGTACATCTTCTCTCTCTACAAGTCATATTGGAGATGTAAGGACGTGATGGCACCACTTGATGAATTCCTCAGTTTTTGTGACCCCCTTTACCAGAAGAGCTCAGCGTTTACACCTACATCATATTCTGCGAATCACCGTGAAGTGGTACATACCATTGTGCCAGTTATTAGGGCTTGTTCCCATTCCATACATTACGAAGCACAGGAAAAATGGTTATTTAAGTGCCTCTGTGTATGCTGTAATTAATCTAATGTTATCCTCATAGTACGTATGGGAACCATATGCAGCGGACCATAGTACATTCTTAGAGCCGTTAATTAAAGCCGCTTCTTTAAAGTTTGTTAGTGAACTACCTCAGGATAATTTCCATCAGTCTTCAACAGTCTGCTAGTTCATTCTTCCCACATCTCCGTGACACTCAAACAAACATGTTACCATTTGTGCTGCCCTTCCCTGTGCATGTTCAATATATCCTGCTAATCCTAATTCGTACAGGTCCCACACACTTTAGCAGTATTCTGGGAGGGGTAATGTGAGTGATTTGTAAGCTACCTCCTTTGTGGACTAACTTCATTTCGCTTGTGTTCTTCCAATAAACCAACACATGCTACTCTGAGCCTATGTGACCATTCCATTTCACATCCCTACAAAGTGTTACACACAAATATTTGATCAAGTTTATAGAGTTCAAGTGACTCACTCTTATAATATTCATAGAAAACTATGCTTTTTTCCCCATTTTGGATTTACATTTTGAACATTTGAAGCACACTGCCAATCACTGCACCACTTTGAAATCTTATCAAGGTCTTACTGAACATTTGTACAGCATCATTGTGACTGTACTTTATTACAGATAACAGTATCGTCTGCAAAAAATCTGAGGTTACCGTTAATATTGTTCACAAGATCGTTACTATACAACACGAACAACAAGGGATGCAACACACTTTCCAGGGGTACACCTGAAGTTATGGATGTTGGGAATGATATACTACTTGTATTCTGGTTTCTGTTCATGTAAAAGATGGCTTTTACATTGCTTAAATGTATGCATGGTAATGTATATGTTTTGAAGTACCCAACATCTCCACCAAACAATGTCACACTGTAACCACATCCAAAAGCAGGATCTTCCATGAAGTACTACACTTAGCAGTGAAAGCATGTTTATCATAAACACCAATGTACAGCCAGATCTGATTTGAATCCCTGGATGGAGAGTGCCGTTCTTTGTACAGACATGTAACACTCCAAAATATACAAAAATAAGACATTTCAAGTATTTTTCAGAAATGATAAATACTAAATAACAAGTCAGTTCTGAGCTTCAAGTGGCTCTGACCACTATGGGACTTAACTTCTGAGGTCATCAGTCCCCTAGAACTTAGAACTACTTAAACCTAACTGACCTAAGGACATCACACACAACCATGCCCGAGGAAGGATTTGAACCTGTGATCGTAGCTGTCGCGCGGCTCCAGACTGTAGCGCCTAGAACCGCTCGGCCACTCTGGCCGGCTCAGTTCTGAACTGACAAGCTGCAGGACACCAGCCAGCAACATCAGCTGCCACACTCCGAGCACCACAGCTCCTGGCAGTATTGTGTGACACTAATAGTTTTGCTAAATTAAATGAGATTATATAATACTTATAGCTGCAAAGTAGCATTTATTTATTTTACACACTGACAGAAAACATCACATGTTGTTTCCAGCTCTGATAAGCTATACGACAGGTGTGAAAAGTGTCAGTCCTTGAATGATCAATATAAAGGACAGAGAGACACTGTGTACTCGTGTGACAGTGTTATCCGCACCTGACAAAGTTTGAAATATGCCTCAATGTGGGTCTCCATTCAGCCATCTGGTAAAATTGTGCAATATCCAGGTTTGTGGAGCATTCAGAAGTGTCAGTAGCCCAATGTTGGATTGAATGGGAACATGAGGGCAGACATATTGTTCAAGAATCTGGTCTATGAAATCTGGCCACCACAAGGGAGGATCATCCTATTGTACACCAAGCACATTGCAGTCCCTTCATATCTGCACCTGCCATCCGAGAACAAGTAACAGACACCATGGAACATTCTGTGTCACACTGCATCATTGGTGGATCAGCAAGAGGGAATTGCCATTCCATGTTTAGGACGCTGTTAACACAACCCAAGTGGCTGAATTTGGAAGGGTGTTGTGACATTGGAGCATGAACTTGTGATGAATGGCATCGGACTGTGTTTAGTGATGAATTATGGTTCTGCATTAGTTTAGAACACGGCTGTCTCTCAGCAGCAGATATAAGTTTCATTGGAGAACTAACACAACCAACCAGTATCAAATAATTTTTAATACATTGACCTAGGTTTCAACACCTCTAAAGATGTCTTCACCAGAATGAAATTTTAACAACCCAATAAAATATGGTACATAGAAAACATTAACAAAGATGAAAATGTCGGTAACTTAAAGGTTACTTGCGAGCTGCCAATAGTCAAAATTATGAGCAGACATACTTAGATCAAAAATTAAAAAAAGTTCCAGCATTTGGTATGTATACCTTGTACTGAACATTAGACTGATTGGTCCAGTGGTATACATTGCGGCCACAAAAACAGAATACAAGTTCACCACCTATTAGGTGTGGAAAGTGACATATGCCAATTTGAGACATCACAACAGAAATAATTGAATTAAACAACAGTAAAACATAAAAAACAAAAACTCAAAGAATGTGAGCTTAATGAATTTTTAAAAGTACAAAGTAGTCAATTAAATTAAGTACAACTGAGTGCCATCTATTACATAAAGTACAGAATGTTTACACAAACAGCTGCATAGTAGAAAAAAAAGTGTGTGCATGAAGAAAACTTTAATAGTGCAACTAGGGGCAGAAAAATATAGTAAAAAATTGAAGGAATAAAAATTTTGCAAGCAGTGAATTAAAGCCATTTAAAACATTTTTGTTACATAATAGTGACTGTTTGTCAAGAAAGAGGCCATCGTTCATAGAAATATGTTTGAAAATGAACAGCTCTTCGAGTATGTCAAGTCTGTGATCTTTCTTTTCTCTACATAAAATGGAAATTTCTTCCACACTTTTTGGTTTGCGACCAGAAATTAACATATGATCAGCAAAAGTGCAATTATGCACATTAATGTCTTTTTTTTCCCAATAAATATATGCCTAAAGAAGCAACTTTAGCATCAGTTTTCACTCTGAAAATGTTTCCAACTAACATGGGATCACAACTGTTATTGAGTGCAATAGTTTTTATAAATTCACCTCAGCATTAAGGTCTACTATGAATTGCTGAATGTAAAAATACTTTATGGGAATGAGGATGCAATGAACTAGTGGGCACAGTCTGATCTGTATAAGTGGTTTCTCAGAAAATATTGAATGAAAGTTTGTTGTCGTATATCAAAATACTAAGGTCCAAGTAATGTACTTTATGATCATTATTTTCTAATTCACAAATGAAGTTGATATTTTCATGAAGACTATAAAAATTCAGGGCAATTGCTTAATATCTTCCTGGGAACCAACTGTATATGATCAAAATGTCATCTGCATATCAAGAATATGACAAAATACCCAGGTCAGTAGCTGAAAAATTATTAAAGAATTTTTCTTTCAGCAAATTAATGAATATGTTGGCCAAGACACCTGCCTGTAGATTACCCATTGCCAGGATGTCAGGCTGATGGTACAGTTTGCCACTGACAGCAAAATAGTGGTATTTTACAACTATTCTTAGCACACAAATTAGGTCAGTATTTTGCCCATCAGAAATATCAATGAATTAGGTCAGTGATTTGCTTATCAGAAATATCATGATAAAATAAAAAAGTCTTTTGTTTTTCAAAATAATTATTCTGTCATCAATAGTCAAAAGCTAGTCAGTAAAATCAAAGATTTGCAGTGTGGTCAGGATACTAAATTGCTTTTACTAGACATTACAAACCTATACACTAATGTACCCGTTCAAACAATTACTGACATAATTGAAAAATACGTTTGTACTTTTCAAAAAAATATTTCTAATGAGCAAATCACCGACCTAATACAATTGCTAAGAACAGCATCAAAATAAAACTGATGACATTTTCATCATGAACAGTGGTTCCCCAGAAGGCTTCGAGCAATTGCTTGGAATTTTTAATGCTCTTAATGAAAAAATCAGCTTCACATGTGAATTCGAAAATAATGATTGCCAGCTACATTGCTTGGACCTCAGTATTGCCATGGACAGCAACAGATTTTCCTTTGATATTTTCTGAAAAGCCATTAATACAGAAGAGACTGTGACCCTTAGTTCAGTGCATCCTCATTCCCCTCCCCCCCCCCCCCCCTCCCAAAAAAAATAAATAAAATTGCATTCAGCCATTCATCGTGCATCTTATTGATGGGATGAACTGATGCATCTTAGTGATGGGATGAACTGAATACAAACTATTGCATTCAATAATGGTTAAGATCCCTCATTAGTTGAAAACATCTTCAGAATGAAAACTGATGCTAAAGTGACTACTCCATGACAACCAGTATGGTTTTCAAAAAAATCGATCAAGCACTTTTCTCAAGACATAGTCAAAGCTTTGGCTCAAGGGAACCAGGTAGACGCAGTGTTTACGGATTTCCAAAAAGCATTTGACTCAGTTCTGCATTTAAGCCAATTGTCAAAAGTGTGATCACATGGGGTATCAACTGAAATTTGTGACTGGACTGAGGACTTTTTGGTAGGGAAGACACAGCATGTTACTGTGGATGACGAGTCATTGTCGGATGTAGAAGTAACTTCGGGTGTGCTCCAGGGAAGTGTGTTGGGACCCTTGCTGTTCATGTTGTATATTAACGGCTTCACAGACAATATTAATAGTAAAATCAGGCCTTTTGCAGGTGATGCAGTCATCTATAATGAAGTACTGTGTGAGAGAAGCTGAATAAATGTTCAGTCACATCTTGATAAGATTTCAACATGGAGCAGAGATTGGCAACTTGCTCTAAATGTTTAGAAATGTACAGTTATGTACTTCACAAAATGAAAAAAATGTAGTATACTATGAATATAATATCAATGTGTCACTGCTGGAATCAGGCAACTCATAAAAATACTTGGGTGTAACTCTTTGTAGGGAAATGAAATGGAATGACAACTTAGGTTCAGTCATGGCTAAAGCAGATGGAAGACTCCGGTTTATTGGTAGGATACTGGGGAATGCAATCAGTCTACAAAAGACATTGCTTACGAGCCACTAGTGTAACCCATGCTAGAATATTGCTCGAGTGTGTGGGACACCTACCAGACAGGACTAAGAGAAGATATTGGACATATACAGAGAAGGAGGGCAGCATGAATGGTCAATGTTTGGTTAATCCGTGGGAGAGTGTCACAGAGATACTGAAGAAACCGAAACTGCAGCCTCTTGAAGACAGACATAAACTATTCTGAGACAGTCTATTAAGAAAGATTCAAGAACCAGCTTTAAGTGATTACTCTAGGAGTATACCACAATCCCCGACGTATCACTCACACAGGGATCATGAGGATAAGATTGCAATAATTACTGCACGTACAAAGGCATTCAAACAATCATTCTTCCCATGGTCCAAAGATGAATGCAATAAGAAGAAACCCTAATAACTGGTACAATGAGATGTACCCTCTGTCATGCACCTCATGGTGGTTTGCAGAGAGTAGGTGTAGATATAGACTTTAGGCATCAGTGTTGTGTCTGACAGTAATGAGTATAAAAAAAAGCTTTCTCAATTCCATTTTTAGGCTCTATTGCTTATAGAATCTGTCATCTTCTAGTTAAAAAATGCAGATGCCAAATTGTCTTTACTACTAACAATAGCTTGCAGAAAATCTCATTTACCATATCAAGTCCACAGTTGCTCCTATATATATATAAAATAACTTGCTATATTTGTCGTGTTTACTATACAGGACAAACTGGAATATCTTTCAGTGTCAGGTACAAGGAAGAGTTAGTGGTAAAAAAGAAGAAGAAGAAGAAGAAGAAGAAGAAGAAGAAGAAGAAGAAGAGACACTGATGTACATAATTCCACTTTTGCTGATCATCTGTTAATTTCTAGTCACAAACCAAAAAGTGCTGAAGAAATTTCCATTTTACACAGAGGGAAGAAAGACCACAGGCTCAATGTACTCTAAGAGTTGGAGATTTTCAAGCATATTTCTATGAACTATGGCCTCATAGTCAACAGTTATAAATATGTAACAAAATTTTTTTAAATGTCTTTAATCTACTGTTTGCAAAATTTTGATTTCTTGATTTTTTTTATTATGTTCTCCTGCCTCTATTTCTGAAACATCTTTTCCTTCACATCTCATACAGGTACGTGCTACTGAAGTTTCCTTCATGCACTTTTTCTTTTTGACTGTGCAGCTGTTTGTGTAAATATTCTGCAATACTCTGCACTTTATGTGATGGTCATTTCTGTAAAGCCAAATTGATGGCTCTCAGTAGTACTTAATTTAGTCGACTACTTTGTACTTTAAAAATTTCATTAACCTCTCATCCTTTGAATTTTTGTTTTTATGATTAAATGTTGTTTAATTAAATTGTTTCTGTTGTAATGTCTCAAATTGGCGTATGTCATGGTCCATGCCCGATAGATGGAGCAACTTGTATCCTGTTTTTGTGCCAACAATGTAAGCCACTGTACTGATCAGTCAGATGATTTTCATTGCCAGGTGTACATACCAAACACTGGAACAGTTTTAATTTTTGACTCGAGCACGTCTGCTTGTATTTTGACTATTGTGGGCTCGCAATGTAACTTGACCTAAGTAACCTTTAGGTAATGACATTTTCATCTTTGTTAATATTCCTGTGAAATTTATTTTTCTGTGTATTTTATAGTGTCGTTAAAATTTCAGTCTGATGAAGGATGAAGAGGTGTCAAAACCTAAGTCAATGTATTGAAAATTATTTGCAATCAGTTCTGCATTACCCCAGATGACCACCGTCAGTAACCTGGTCTCATTTCTCCAACATTGCAAGAAGATACTACGGTGTTACTCCTGGCTTCACGGTGTGAGTAACCATCAGGTATTAATTCAGGACAGGGCTCATAGTGATTGAGAAAACTCCAATAGCTCTACAATACATTGTGGACATTCTGCATCCTCTTGCGTTACCTCTCATGTGACAGTATTGTGATATCCATTTTTCAACAGGTCAATGACTGTCTACATGCGGCACTTGCCACTTTGAACTGTTTGCACGATGTTGTGATACTCCCATGGCCAGCAGGGTTCCCCGATGTGTCTGCAATGGTACAAATGTGGAACTAGCTCGGACGTCAATTCCGTCCAAGTCCTAAGCCCCAGGATATCGAGGGCCAGTTATAACAGTTTCCACAGCTAGTTTGCCTAAGGAGAAGATAAAATGGGTTTATGCCACCTTTCCCAAGGGGATACAGTGGCAAGCTAATAAGAGGATCTTTATACATTTGACTCAGTTTTGCAGTCAGTGCAATAAAATCCAATAATATCACATACTCTCTCAACCCGTGAAGGTTTTAGTTTCCACCTCCCCTTCTGTGGACTGACATTTGTTAGGCAGTGTATTTGTGCCATTTTGCATTCTACTGCCACTACAGCACACTGGTCTTCAGCCTATAGCTCCATTTATGGCTGCTTTGTTACAACTCTTTGTTCATGGATTTTTAACTTGTTTTGTTAATAATTTATTGTGAAATAACAATACAGGAAATTTTTAAAAATCTATTTATTTCTTCATTTGTATCAAAGAAATTCTTGTCATTCTTTTAGTATGACTCCCTTTTTGACATTGCTTGTGCTGTCAACCAAACAACAACAATAAAAACAAGAACAAACTATATACTGAGTGGCATCTCAGCATTCAGACGACGACTTATTTTATTCTGTAAATATCTAATAAAATGCTCCTCAGGCAATAACAACTGACTAAACAAATACTAAAACAGTATAATGCACAGAAACAAAGTACAAACCTACAAACACAGAAAAACTGCCATTGTTTTGCAATATTCTGAATCTCATATTTTTTACATATTTACACTACTATATTTCATACACATTTCTTCAACACACAGAAACGAAAGGAAAACATTGCTGAGTGCATATTGATACAGATATCAGAAACTGAACAAGAATAACTTTTTAATAAAAAGTGGGATTTAAGAGACATTATCACAATCTTGCAATGAAGTATAATTAGCTGGTACCCAAAGAGTTAAACCTGCAGCAAGAAGAATAGCCATGAACAAAATATAATCCATTATGAAAGGAAAGCAGATCAAGAGAAACTGGTACAATCAGTATCTGTTCACATGTACACCAGATTATAGTTCTGTATATTGCTTTATGTCACCATGGTCTGTTTTAATAATTGTCATAGAAATATTGGTTACAACCATGAGTGATTTAATCTGTTCAATAAATTTTCTCTCTATATCGCGACTTTGTAAAATTTTACAAGAAATTCAACTAGATGTTTACTGTGAGATACAGGCTTCAGCAGCAGAACAAGGACCTGTGCTGTTGATTGCAGAACACGTACTTTGTATCTACTTAATTTTTTTTGTTACTAAAAGAGGTATAAAGACAACTGTCAACACTGACTTTCTCCCTTTAATCCTTGTCAAAGATAAGAGGTTCTCTTGATTGTAATTTTAGTTTCAGGATTAGCGATAAAACTGCAAAAACTTTACCAGTCACTCTTGTGTGCTAAAAAACAATTACAAAATATTTCAGTATATATACTCTGTCACTATACCAACATTAAACTGTGTAATGATGCTTTCTGTCAGTCATATTTTATGTTGCATTTTTATGCATTCAACAGTAAAACTGGTCTGGCTGAAAATGAGTGAATAGTACGTGAAACATTACACCTATCATGTGTCCAACAAAACAGATTTTTGTTTGTTTGTTAAGACCATAAGATATCAGAATAAGTGAAAACTTTATTTTGTTTTCCTTTAAAGACTAGGCTCATAAAAAACTGAATAGTTACTGCACAAGTTAATTAACAAGTAGTAATTATATTGGTTTCCTACCTAACCATCTTTATACATTTTGGCATGGTTAACAGAGAAAGTACACACACTCATTAAGCAATGTTAAATTACTGTAACAGCAGCAAAAAGGCTTGTCAAGAAGACCTAGATTTCACTTATCTTTTCAGATGTGATTTCAAGAAGAGATGGGAAAATGAAGAGGAACATACGAGGTCATAGTGTGTTTATTAGGTGTTGGAATGAAGGGAAACATGTATGGCTAACAACTCTGTTTGTAGCAGTGGCCACAATGCAAAAACATGCTTCAATTCTTTTCAGTAATAGACAAATGCAGTGGTAAGTGTCTCACATTCATCTGTGAAAGCAGCATGAGGCTTATATCATATCACTGGATGGCAACCATTGACAAATTGTTCTCGCACTGTGGCAAACTGAATTTTCTGAATAGTGTGAATAACAGATATCTGTGAGCAACTAAAAAAACTTATTCAAATATGACTCAATTTTATAAATGATTATGTATTATGAATATGCTTAATAAACAAACAGTAAAATCAGAATAGAAAGCAGAACGTATGAAATAGATATTACATTAAAACAAATAGCATGTGATAGCAAAATTTAGTGGGCTGGATAACAAGCTGAAAGTACTACTATGTCGAAGCTACAAGTGATCAATAAAATAAAAACATCTCAAATGTATGCGTAAGAAAACTAGTCAACTATTTCCGTTTTGAAAGAAGGCAATATTTCACACATTTCTCCCAATGAAAAATGTATTTTCTGTAAGAGAAGTAGTTTGCAAATGACAGAACTCTTAATGTTTGCAATAAAATCTTTGAGTTTCTTGCTGTTTATATTGTCAGTGTGGTCATGACATTATGAAAGGTATGTACCCTTTTTCCGTGTTTAAACACCCAGCTGCTCTGTGGCCACTTAACTCACACCTAGCCTCTGTTCAGTTGTGTTATTGCATATATTTTCAGTGCACTATATTGTAAAACAGTGTAGTGCCTGTCTGCACCTTACTTTGGACAGAAGCAGAGCTATACCACCATATGTTGCACTAGACAGCTACACAATTTAAGACTCATCCAAGAAGTAAATCATTACAATGAGCACAGCTTAGTGGAGGAAAATGTATGCAATTTCAATAATACATATTATCTGTCCAGTGAGTGTTTTTTGGGACAGTATTACTACAGAGACCACCAAAATGAGTGTGACACTAAATCTTGTGAATTGTTCTACAGGTTTTGCTCTCAGAGGAGCTTCACAACCAGCAGAGAAAGTAATAAGATGGAGCAACAAAATGCTGCATTTTGTGGCGCAGATGTGAGAAGTGAGTGTGAACTGCTGGCCATATAATCACAGGCCTGGTTGGAGGTTAAATTGGTTATAGAGTGGCTGTTGCAGGGAATTAAATGTTCACCATCACAGAAGACTATGTAAAGAGAGAGACTGTGCAATACCTACACTTCACCAGAACATGGAAGGAGAGTTTATGCCTTCTGACATGTTGCAGACACACCGAATTGATGACAAGAAACGGGTGAAAAATTTATTGCACTGACATGTTACACGAACCTTCATTTACACTTAATCCTTGTTTGGACTGTTATTTTGTCCTATGTGTGTTTCTTGCAGACTTCCGATAAATTATGAATTTAGATGTTAAGGACAGGGCTCAATCAATTCTTATATCCACATAACAAAGTTAATCAGAGGTACATTCTTACCTCCTAATTACTTTAGATGATACGCTATTGCACTGAGAAAGCAGAGGACAGGTTCATTTCAGCTGCCTTCTGTCTTCATTTATTAATAGTATGGCAAAAAGCTCCCTCTCACCACATGCTCCCCCTCCTCAAACTTGATGCTGCTGTGCCCTAACTACTGGTGACCTGTCCTCTCAATTTGTTTCAATTCCATCTCCAGTTTTTCACAATAATATTTTTTTTTTATCTTTTGTTCTTGTAGAATAATGCCAAAAAATAATATAATATTATTCATGACACCTAAGTTTGCATTTTTGAAGCACAGTAACAAAGCAAAAAATAACTTACTTTATTCAGTTATGTAAAAATATGTGCCAGGTGGCATGTCAATAACATATTGTGTCCCTTCATGCCACCAGGTATTATTTCATTTATCGTACACTCAAGAATTGTCCACGCCACTCTTTTATCCTACATTTTCAGCCAAACACCACTCATTATATACAATGTTAAAAGGTAAAGCATTTACACAAGCATTACAAACTGTTTAAGACCCAGCAGGAAAAGGTGATGGTTGATACAGAATTGGAAGCTCACAAACTAAGGTTTCCCCAAGAAAAATGAGCCGACAATGGAATAAATAGAAAGGCAGCAAACAGAACTTAAATTGAAATGAACACACAAAGTACAGGATGATGTCAATCTATAGAACACAAGATACAAACTGCATTCCTGAGACACTGCTAAAGCAAAGTTAGACAGGAATCGGCCATCTATTCTGAGAATAATGTGTGAAACTGGAGACACAAACAATGAAGGAGGTATTTGGGGAGCAGAACTGAGAATAAATATGTAAGTAACATAAAATTATAGATTCAAGGCAAGACTTTTCGTTCTGTTGGCAGGCTTCTATGACTCAAAGTAATTCACCATTTTATCTGTTTTTAACACAGTTTGTTCCTCTTTTGGTTGTTCTCACTGTCATAAAAATATGACATTGTAAATGGCTTGCATTTCGTACAATGTGGCAATTTATTTCATGAGAATCTCCCAACTTCCAGTTAACGAACTCATTATGTCGACTACAATGCTTTAAAATGCAGTTATTGAAAGAATGAACAGCAGAGTCTGAACTGTAATAGACTAGATGGGCCATTCACTGACTACTGTGCCTTTGTTACGTCATCAGAAACCTAGATAAAGAAAAGCAATCAACAAAACCAACTATTGAATAATTTTTTACAATCTTCCCTCTTAAACGCATAAACATGAAGTGAAACTACAAACCTGGCTTCACATAATTGGCTTGATTATATTAGTTCAGCTGAACAAAATGGCTATAATTTAGACAAAGGAATTTTTGTTTGTTCGTAGTATAAGGTAAGTTCCTCATTTGGCTTCATAAGGCTGAGTGGACCTCATTCCAGATCTCCCACCTCAGATATTTTTTTCTGAGGTCGTACTGGGAATGGAACCCAGGTCCATCCGTACCGAAGGCAGTGATGCTAATCATTCAGCTATGGAGCTTGGATAAAGAAGCAGTGCACAATCAAGATTCATCTACTTGCAATAACAGCTGGATGGATTGGCGACACGCCAATCACGTCCCACGATCACGGATAGCTCCTCGTATTGCCTTGTACGCGCCAGTCAGCCAGTCGGAACAGGCCCAAGGCCTAATACTTTATGTTATGCTTTATAAAGTAAGTAACCATATCCAGCGAAAACATCAAAGCAGACAAGGTAAGGATGAACTCAGATTCATGATGTATTCTAAGCAACTGAGAAAGTGGGAAAAAATTAGAAACCTCTGGGAATGTAACTTGCAGTTAATAAACCAAAGTTTACATTTTTACAGTTATTAATGCTGGAGCCTTCCTGTGCACTAGTAACTTTTGGTTATGACATACATACATACATACATACATACATACATACATCTTTTCCGCAGTAGTATATGCAACGCCAAAAATATTGTGCCCAGAGGGCAGAAAATAAAATGGTTTATGTACAAACTATACCAATAAGAATGGCAAAATCAAATGACAAAGAGAAAAAACAACAAATGTAGCAACACAGAAGATGATGCAACTAACTACCCTTTTTTTAAAGACACTGCATATTTATTTTTCTGCAATATTTCAATCTTACCATGTCCTGCCAATTCTTATAATTGCATTCCTTTCTATGTTTTACAATGTGTGTTTAAATACATGTAAAAGAGCTGTCAATGAAATCCTCATTTTCACAAAATATTACTTACATAAATATTAATCTGAATTACACTAATAGGAATATTCTGAAAGTACATGCCAAACAAACAACGTTAGGATAACAAACAGAGGCAGATTTATTCCAAGAATTTTAGTGATCATACTTGGCAAATCTAAAACATTGGAGTGCAAATACATACCTGATCCTAATTAATCAAAAATAAATAAAATATTCCGATTCTTCAGTTATATCACAAAAGATGACATTGATAATATCTCAATGAGATATGAGCATGTACAATATACAAAAATAAAAATATAATGGCAACTTCAACAAGAAAGTAATGCAGTATATGTCCAACTAATATGCAGAGTCCACATAGATTATTTTTTTTTTTTTTTTTTAAGAATTAAATCTTCATGTTTCTCTTTAAATTTGTTTATTTTACCAATAATGAAATGGTTTTAACATATTCCTCTGCAGTTGCTTATTTGTACTGCATATACTAGCACTTATTATTTTTAGCAACAGAGGAATGCAATATTATGCAGGCTGATCAGGGTCCAGCTCAATGGAATATAATCTTTCTGATTTTCAATATCTGATTCCATACATTACTGTATAAATTAGCAAACAATAAAAAAGTTCTTAAGGACCACTTTGTAAGAGATACGCACACACTTCCATGCATGATTAAGATAAATACTTTCACATAAAACATCTCAAATGGAAAACTAGGCACTATACCATCATTTATGACCTGAGTACCTCCAAAATAAGGAACTCCCACTGTAGTTAATAAACTACACAATTTTTGTATCAGAAACAGGAACAACTGGCGTATTGTCTACTACCAGTGCTGATTCAACATGCCACACTTGAGCCACACTATCTGCTTCTGGAGCACCACGGGCACGACACCACACTTCCAGAGAAGAACCGAGGTCGAAGGTACCTGGACCCGTCGTAACTGCACACAGTGACACGGAAGTACTGTCGTGAGGACTCAGTTCTGAGCACGAGCCTGCCAAGCCAACCCAGTGGAACGTACTTGAAGAATGTGGAGAATACAGCTTGTTTTTACTTGATGATGAACTGCAGGATAAAAAATATATACATGTTTGTCACAGGGTATTTTACAGGCTACTGATGACAATGGCACATTTAGTTTGTACAGAAAAACATTTTATTTAAGGGAATATTAACAATTTTGAAGTTATGCAAACCAAATTCTTTTCAAAATTGTACCCCAATAATAAATGTTTGTTTCAAGATAAACACAGGTTATTTGAAAGCCCTCATTTTACTCTTTCAAACAAACATTTTCCTTTTTTAAAAAACTTTGTATTTAAAATGTAATTCACATTTCACATATTCCAGACTGTTCCAATTTGAAAATGCAATCCTATCACATTTCTACTATTATAGTTTTCTAGCCATGGTTATTCTGATCACAAAAATGTATAACTTTCCAGAATTAACATGTTAGTTTATGAAAAATCCAAAATCTAAACTATTAATTTCCAGAAAATTATTGTAGGCTTTGTAATTCCCAGTGTACATTAAAAACTTCCGTTAAAATTTTTGACATGACTGGAGACGTCAGTCATGTGTGCATGAGGTGTGCTTGCTTGTGTGAATACTAACATGTCATCTCTACAGTGAGTAGCAGTCTATCCTTTCCATAATATTGTGGTATTCCAACCTGGACTTTCCACTGTTTGGTTTTACTGATGTTTTTGCGATATTTTGATTATATAGCTCATTCTTAATCTCAATAACTTTACTGCCTAATTTGTTTCTGCAGTTTTTACTTTTACTGTGTTTTATGCCAATATCTAAAATGTAATAGTCCTATATTTTCCAATTTCATCATTACTGTACTGCATGCCTCTCTATATAGGCCTCAATGCACAAAGGTATAGACAGTTGTGGGCAAGCATTCAACCAGTTCTGACACTATGCTATCCATTTTATTCGTATAGTCAGTTGGCAGTCAGTACTTATGATTCCAAGTAGTTACTATGGGAATCTGTAATTTTGTAAGACCAGTCGCAATCTATGTCGCTTACTGGTGTGTATTACAAAACTGATGTTTGTATATTACAAGCAAGCTGGTCATTGAAACTGTGTTTTGTGTCAATACATGTGAAGAGAATGAAAAACTAAATTTAACTGAGCTGTGTAGATTTATTTATACTGGCTATTAAAACACGTGTAAGACAAGAGGAAAACTAAAATAACGACACATGGAAATGTGACTGGATGATCATCATGGCGTGAAGGTTTTAACCTTATAGAACCTAAAAAGGGCTAAATCATACTTAAAGGCCGAAGAGGGGCTACACAGTATTTCAACAGAAAAAGTAGGACTAAAGAGAAGTTTTGGAGAAAAAACATGGTTTTTAAATAGCTTTCTTGAATTAATACTAAGAAAAATTGATGACGTGTATCTGCATATTTTTAAGAAATGACATAATAAATATATACATACTCAGCTAAATTGTTCCGAAATAATTTCATACAACCATCAACAGGTAAGAATTTCTTTTCTTTCAGACATGTGAGTAAATAAAATTTCTTGTTAGTTGCTGTATTAGATTAGGATTGTCACCATATACTGGTACACATCTCAAGAGAGTGTGAGTGTGTGTGTGTGTGTGTGTGTGTGTGTGTGTGTGTGTGTGTGTGTGGGGTCACATGAATTTTTCAATAAAAGACTTTCCATTAAAACATTATAAAAGGAGAAAACAACTGTAGCACATGTAATTATCTCAACATTTTATGCTTTCTTCTAGTGCCAATATAAGGAATAGTTAATAGTTTATTTTTCGAGAATAACTACAATAACTGTGTCAAAATTATAATAAAATTTTCTATTTAAACATTAGTGTTCATTATATTACTCATTAAAAGTCTCCAAAAACGCTAAAATAGTTTAAAATGAAACAGAAAATAAAGAGCTAAAATCCATTTTATAAAAAGTTGAAAATCCAAGTCCTAGTCATGAGGTACCTGCCAGAGATTCCGCTCATTACTGCTTAATACAGCATTGAAGAGTTGTGTGTGTTAATGGTTTTCAAGCTGTTTCAATCAGTTCAATTCTGCATAAGGCACATCAAAACTTTGCAGATAAAGCACAACATATGCATATCACTGCCAAAATACTTTCTCAAATACAACTTGAAACAACAAGTGTGTTGTTCAAGCATGAGTATTCAGACAGTGCTATATTTGAATGAAAGATACAATAACTGGAGAGTCATCAGCTGTAATGGCTGACGTAAACTTTTACAATTAGTTGGATCTTTTCATTTTCATTTTGGGAATCTATGATGATTATGAGATTTAATCTCACTACAAATTGTTCATGAAATGCAAATCAAAAGTGCATTTAACAAAAATTATGATCTGAAATTACACAAACTGGCCTTCTATTTGTCTTCAGTCATAAAAAAGTATCTTTTCTTGGGACACCAGGGGATATAGGCAAATTAATGTAGAAATCTATGGACATGGTATAGATGTTCAACACACTATTTAAAGTAACTATTAATCTAATCAGCTCCAAAATAGCTTTAAACTAGTTTGCCAGTATTCATTAAAAATGAATACTGGCAATATTTCTGAGAGCACAGGAGTCTGTATTTAACAGCATCCAAAACACCTGAAATATGAATAATAGGGGAAGAAAGGCAAGCATGTTTGTGTATCTTTAGAAGTACAATGTCTGTGAGTTATGTGCAGTAAGATGTTTTACCTGAAATAGTTATGAAGTATAGGCCAGTTTCCCATACTGTTATCAAGGTCTTCATGTACAATTCAATACACATATACTTACCTTCCACTGTCTGACGCATTCACCCTGACAACAAGACTGGTATCTGAACAGTTCTGCAACTGAAGCTGAACGGGTACAAAGCAGAGCCTGTAAGGAAACAAAATTATGTTACCAGTATGAATCTTTCAATCTGCAGTGAAGTGTGTGCCATCTTGAAACTTCCTGCCAGACTAAAACAGTGTCCTCAACTGGTGCTTAAGTTCAGAACCTTTCGTGTCCAATGCTCTTACCGATGAAACTTTCCAGGTGTGACTCTCAACCGAGGTTATGGGTTTGTATACTGATCTGGCACACAGTTTTAATTTTCCACCAAGTTTCAACAATATATTAAATTATCATTTAATGTTAAGGTGTCATCAAACCCTACATGTGGTCCTATTGGAGGTGAAATGCCACTACCTTGCTCTCACATTTGGACCGTCTTACTCAGCCAATTATAAATGAATCAACAGTTTCACAAGGACACCAAACCATAGTGCAAATCAGCATTTTTCATATTGACATTGCCATAGTTGAAAGATGTGATAAGTGGTAGACAAACATCCTTTGACTGACTGAGCAATTATTAGGCTTGATTAAATAAACCATTATACTATAAATAATTTTAAGTACAACTATCTATGCCAATCCTTAAATCCTTACCTTTCTTCCCCAAAAATGTAGCAATTTTAAAGAAAAATATTCTCTCTCTCTCTCTCTCTCTCTCTCTCTCTCTCTCTCTCTCTCTCTCTCTTTGGTGGAAAGATTAACAACAGTATAACACGAATGTTTTGGCTCTGGATTTGGTGAAGTGTTGGTAGGCAGTTTTGGGGGATGTGGCAAGTTGAAAAGGTCAGTTAGGCAGAGTTTAGGTGTTATGAGAGTTGGAAGAGGAGGAACACTGTGATTAGGATACAGGTTGGATAGTGGAGCCCCTCAGCTCCACAGAAGTTTCAGTCATATCCGAAGGCCTGACCTTTAGCCTTACACTCAAATTTAACCATGCAATGAAAACCCTTCTTTGCTGCAAATCCCTCCAGCCAAAGCCAACCTAATTCCAACACTGAACCCCACCTCTCCCAATTCATACACCATCCCAACCATACTCCTCCTCCCCCTTCCACCTAACCACCCACTGGTCATCTTCCAAAAATTCATTACCTCAAACTTGGCCTCACCATCCTTCCCTAGTTCCTTTCCTCAGAACAGCAACTGTTCAGCAGAAGAATGAATAGCCATATGTAACCTCAAAAACAAATCCTGATCTAATCATCCTACCTGCAGGCACAGATGCCACTACTTTCGTTCTGAATCGCAATGATTATCTGGCAGAAAGGCCTCTGCTAATTATCTTTCTCCTCCACCTACAAGCTCTGCCATAGCGATTCCATCCCAGATGCCCAACACAACCTCTAATACCTGCTTAAAGCCTCAGGCCCTTCTTCCATTTTCACCCCAATAACACCATGTGCACCCACCTTCTACATGCTCCCCAAAACTACAGACCCAAAAATCCTGGAGGCACCATTGTGGCTAGTTATTGTGCGCCCACTGAAAGAATTTCAGTCCGCAATGCCCAACACCCCAACCAATTGCATGTAATCTAGCCTCCCATGTCAAAGATACCAACCTCCACCATTCCCGCCCCTTTATCTCCTGGCTCCCTACTCGTAGTAGTGTGAGGAGGGCTATGCGAGAGACGTTCAATGAATTCGAAAGTAAAGTTCTATGTACTGACTTGGCAGAAAATCCTAAGAAATTTTGGTCTTGTGTCAAAGCGGTAGGTGGATCAAAACAAAATGTCCAGACACTCTGTGACCAAAATGGTACTGAAACAGAGGATGACAGACTAAAGGCCGAAATACTAAATGTCTTTTTCCAAAGTTGTTTCACAGAGGAAGATTGCACTGTAGTTCCTTCTCTAGATTGTCGCACAGATGACAAAATGGAAGATATCGAAATAGACGACAGAGGGATAGAGAAACAATTAAAATCGCTCAAAAGAGGAAAGGCCTCTGGACCTGATGGGATACCAGTTCAATTTTACACAGAGTACGCGAAGGAACTTGCCCCCCTTCTTGCAGCGGTGTACCGTAGGTCTCTAGAAGAGCGTAGCGTTCCAAAGGATTGGAAAAGGGCACAGGTCATCCCCGTTTTCAAGAAGGGACGTCGAGCAGATGTGCAGAACTATAGACCTATATCTCTAACGTCGATCAGTTGTAGAATTTTGGAACACGTATTGTGTTCAAGTATAATGACTTTTCTGGAGACTAGAAATCTACTCTGTAGGAATCAGCATGGGTTTCGAAAAAGACGGTCATGTGAAACCCAGCTCGCGCTATTCGTCCACGAGACTCAGAGGGCCATAGACACGGGTTCACAGGTAGATGCCGTGTTTCTTGACTTCCACAAGGCGTTCAATACAGTTCCCCACAGTCGTTTAATGAACAAAGTAAGAGCAAATGGGCTATCAGACCAATTGTGTGATTGGATTGAGGAGTTCCTAGATAACAGGACGCAGCATGTCATTCTCAATGGAGAGAAGTCTTCCGAAGTAAGAGTGATGTCAGGTGTGCCGCAGGGGAGTGTCATAGGACCGTTGCTATTCACAATATACATAAATGACCTTGTGGATGACGTCGGAAGTTCACTGAGGCTTTTTGCAGATGATGCTGTGGTTTATCGAGAGATTGTAACAATGGAAAATTGTACTGAAATGCAGGAGGATCTGCAGCGAATTGACGCATGGTGCAGGGAATGGCAATTGAATCTCAATGTAGACAAGTGTAATGTGCTGCGAATACACAGAAAGATAGATCCTTTATCATTTAGCTACCAAATAGCAGGCCAGCAACTGGAAGCAGTTAATACCATAAATTATGTGGGAGTACGCATTAGGAGTGATTTAAAATGGAATGATCATATAATGTTGATCGTCGGTAAAGCAGACGCCAGACTGAGATTCATTGGAAGAATCCTAAGGAAATGCAGTCCGAAAACAAAGGAAGTAGGTTACAGTACGCTTGTTCACCCACTGCTTGAATACTGCTCAGCAGTGTGGGATCCGTACCAGATAGGGCTGATAGAAGATATAGAGAAGATCCAACGGAGAGCAGTGCGCTTCGTTACAGGATCATTTAGTAATCGCGAAAGCGTTACGGAGATGATAGATAAACTCCAGTGGAAGACTCTGCAGGAGAGACGCTCAGTAGCTCGGTACGGGCTTTTGTCAAAGTTTCGAGAACATACCTCCACCGAAGAGTCAAGCAGTATATTGCTCCCTCCTACGTATATCTCGCGAAGAGACCATGAGGATAAAATCAGAGAGATTAGAGCCTACACAGAGGCATACCGACAATCCTTCTTTCCACGAACAATAAGAGACTGGAATAGAAGGGGGAACCGATAGAGGTACTCAAGGTACCCTCCGCCACACACCGTCAGGTGGCTTGCGGAGTATGGATGTAGATGTAGATGTAGATGTCACTCTTGACGCCACCACCTTATACACCGATATACCGCTTACATAGGGGTTTTTAATACTACCTTTTCCAACATCCTTCAGTCTCCTAAACCACTTCCTCATTCCTCATAAACCTTACTAACTTTTTCCTAACCCACTACTACTTCTCCTTTGAAGAAAAGGTATACAAACAAATCTGCAGCACAGCCACAGGCACCCACATGGCACCTTCCTGTTTGTGGGCCATCTAGAGCAGACCTTCCTAGTCTCCCAAAATGATAAAGTGTTAGACAACCTTGTAGATGGGGGAACCACAGCTATGAGTAGTCATCTTGGGTATTAATAACTGTTTCAGCTGTGATTAGTCCTGTATTATTGGAGGGCACTAAAAGCTACATCTTCAGGTGAGCTTTCTGTACACCAAAACTAACCTTACTGTGTGGTTCAAAAATAGATCCCAGTGATCCACCTCCATACCATACACACAGCACTCCTTGTACATCTGTCAACCAGCCATAAGGAAAGTCCTCTCCCCTTTCATAACTAGTATCACCAATGACTGGCAAATGAACCACATTCTCCACCAAGCATTTGTCACATTTATCACATCATCAAATAAGGAATATGCCTCTGTTCCCTCCTAAAGTGGTATTCTACTGCCTACCCAACGTATGCAATATCCTTATTCATCTGTATGCCACCCCTCAATCGACCCTGCACCCTTGGCTCATATACCTGTGAAAGACTCGACCTTTCTCAAACATCTACCAACCATTGCTTATTCCAGCCATGTCACTGGGATTCCTTACTCTGTCAAGTGCAGAGCCAAATTTTAAATCAGTCACATTGTGCATCATCTTACTGCAATAACTGATCAAATTTCTATGTGGATATGAACATGAGAAAACTAATCTCCCAGTTGAATGAGCACTGCCAAATGGTTCTAGATCAACTAAATCAATCAGTTAAAAATAATGTTGAACTGATTCAGGCTGATCAACTAATTCTCCTCCCGCTCCTCACACAACGTACCCTCTAGTTCCCTACAACCCACCACAGACAAGTCTGCTGTGAATATCAGCCAGTGAAGAATCTCTCTCTCTCTCTCTCTCTCTCTCTCTCTCTCTCTCTCTCTGTGTGTGTGTGTGTGTGTGTGTGTGTGTGTGTGTGTGTGTGTTTGTGTGTTTTCCCACATTACTACTATTTGGTGCTTAGAGATATGTATGTCCTTATAGACATATTATTTAAGGTCAGATGTGACATCATCTCCAAAGTCAAGAAGCTACAATAATGATTCATAAACTAGACACAATTGCCCAATGAAAGAGTCAGAAAGACAATACAGAGTGTACTCACAACCTAAGATTTCAAACGTCCACTCCTGCAGAAAATAACTGACCATCAATATTTACACCAACATTCATACTCCGCAAGTCACTGTGAAGTTCTTGGAAAAGAGTACTTCCCACTGTACTCTGTATTAGATTTTCTTCTCATTCTGTTTGTGTATTCGTCACAGGAAGAATGCCTTTATTTGCTGTCCCTATGGGAGCAATGCATATGAATCTGTAGTATATTGCTAGATTTCTCACTTAATAACTGTTTCTGAAACTCTGTAAGTTGGCTTCCACAGGATGGTTGGGTTCTTTCTTCGGGCACCTGGCAGTTCAAATTTTTCATCATTTCCATTAATCAAACAAACTTGCAAGCATTTGTGGTGCCCTTCTTTGTATATGTTTAACATTCACTGCAAGTTCTATTTGGTACCACCCCACGTACTTGAGCAAAATTCCAGGACAGATGATGAGTATTTTTTAACTAATCTCCTTGGGGCACTAGATGAAATTGCAATATAATAAGGAATTAAAAGTATTTCTGGGCACCGTCATAAATAAACTTTTTCTGTACAGATATTGTTAACATGAAACCCTGCAGTAATGGAATGTAAATGTGTAAAGGTATATTGAAGTACCAGTGGTTTAAAACTGCTGATAATATTATCATGTATCCATGCACATTGAGTAAGAACAAAGGTACCTGAAAACAGACACAATCACATAAAGGAATTATTGTGAAAAAGAGAAAACAACAGAATTTATTTACTTAAAAAAACTGAAAGAAAAGGTAGTAAACAAGGTGGCTAAACTTGTTACACAATAAAAAAGATTCAGCAACAGAAAAGACAAAGTAGACATTTTTAGTATCATGAAGCCACAAAACTATTATTCGCAAGGCTACTGAAAAAGTGCACTAAAGGACAATACAGTGGATATTCACAATTAAACATTCAAATAAGTACAACTGAAGAGAACATGTAAGCACCTCTACAGAAATTACAGTCTCTGGACAATAAGCTACACTTGTGAGGCAACTATGATAAAACTCACTAATTGGTGAATAACAATGTGGTTTTAAGAAAAAAATAGATAATGTTCAGAGTAGATTCTCAACTTTTAAGTCAATAATAATGTATGTGAAAAGACACTGTAAAATATTCATAACCTCTTTTGTTGACTTATTAAAAGCCTATGACTTGGTCAATATGAAGTTATTGTTTGAAATTCTCAAAAATATGGGCTTAGGTAATAAAACTGCAGCTCTTATTAAGCAAACACAAACACACACCCATTCTAAACTGAAATTTAGGTGTGCGATTAAGACTTAAGTCAGACAAGGAGATGGTCTCTGCCCACTGTCTAGCGTTTGCAGATGACCTAGTTATTTTTTCAGTCTGATGAAAACAGCACCTAGACAGAGAGAATTACTGAATGAACAAGCTGAAAAGCAGGCTTACAAATCATCTTTGAGAGAAAAAAGATGAACTTTAGATGGGTAGATCACATAACTAATGAGGTGGTGTTGAACAGAATTGGGGAGAAGAGATATTTGTGGCACAACTTGACTAGGAGAAGGGATCGGTTGGTAGGGCATGTTCTGAGGCATCAAGAGATCACCAATTTAGTATTGGAGGGCAGTGTGGAGGGTAAAAATCGTAGAGGGAGACCAAGAGATGAATACGCTAAGCAGGTTGCAGTAGATACTGCGAGATGAAGAAGCTTGTACAGGATCGAGTAGCATGGAGAGTTGCATCAAACCCGTCTCTGGACTGAAGACCACAACAACAACATAGGGGAGCCCACAGGATAATACTAAGTAAATATGGAAAAACTGAGAGAACTGACTAATTCAAGTACTACGAGAAGTAACTGAATCAGAAAATGTGTCACAGACAGGCACCATGAAATACAGAAAAATGAGTAAGCTTTCGGCCAAAAGACCTGCGATATACCCCCCCCCTCCCCCACACAAAAAAAACTACTGTCTCTGGCTGCCCTACGAACAACTGCACATAATGGGAGAAACAGTCTGGGTGACGGTGGGAGGGGGGGGGGGGGAGGGGGGTAAGGAGGAGACTGTGGCAGGGAGGGGAAGGGATAGCACGATAGGGGTGGTGGATACTGAAGTGCTGGTTGTGGGTGCATAAAAAGTCATAGTGGAGAAAGGGTAGGGCAGCTAAGTGCAATCACGAGATTAGATGGAAGGTGAGGGTGAGAGCAGGAGTGGGAAGGAAGGAAAGTATAAAGACTGTGGCTAGTGCTGAAATGAAAGGTTGTGTGGTGCTGGAGTGGGAACAAGGAAAGGGACAGTTGGCTGAAGAACAGTGACTAATGAAGGCTGAGGACAGGGTGATTACGGGAATGTAGTATATATTGCAGGCAGGCTTCCCACCGGGACAGTTCAGAAAAGCTGGTTGTGGTAGGAAGGATCCAGATGGTGCAGCTTGTGAAGCAGTCATTGAAGAGAAGAATGTCGTATTGGACAGATGTTCTGCAACTGGTTGGTCTAACTGTTTCTTGGCTACAGTTTGTTGGTGTCTATTCATATGTACAGACAGTTTTTTGGTTGTCACACCCAAATAGAACACAGCACAAAGGTTGCAGCTTAGCCTGTAGATCATATGATTGGTTTCACAAGTAACCCTGCCTATGATGGGACAGGCAATGCTTGTGATCGCACTGGAGTAGGTGGAGGCGACTATCCACGAGAGCAGTTATGTGACCTACACGATAAGCTGCAACCACTGTGCTGTATTCTACATGGGCATGAAAACCAACAAGTTGTCTGTCCGTATGAAAGGCTAGCAGCAAACTGTGACCAAGAAACAGCTGGACAACCCAGTTGCTGAGTACACTGCTCAACAACATTCTTCACTTCAACGACTGCTTCACAGCCTGTGTCTTCTGGATCCATCCTACCAACACCAGCTTTTCTGAATTGCACAGGTGGGAACTCTGCCTGTGACATATCCTATGTTCCTGTAACTCCCCTGGCCTTGCCCTTACTAAGTCACTGTCTATCATGCATCTGTCGCCTTCCCCAATCCAACTGCAGCAGTACACAACCTTTATTACACCAACGCACCGACAGTCTTTTTACTCTCTGTTTCCATTTGCCCTACTCTGTCCTCGCTGCATCCATGTATATTCCCGTAAGCAGCACTTTACTTTCCCCCACTCCTACCCAGGTATCCCTCCCCATCCCTGCCCCAGACTATGCCTTATCTCCACAACCCAGATTGCTTCTGCTATTGTGCGCTGTTGCTCGCAGTCTGGCCTTAGTGGCCAGAATCACTGGTGTGTGTGTTTTGCCTATTTCAGTAACAACCTTTTGAAGGTAATAAGTAACGTAAGATAAGACATCAGTATCCCTCAATGGTGAACTTAGACACTATTCTACAGTAATTTGCCTAGAAGTGCTTTATGTAGCACAATGATTAAACAAAAAGGTGATGAGGAAAACACTGGAATTCACAGAAAGAAAAATACTAAAGAATGCCATTGAGGCAGATGGTTGAATTCTCAAAGATCCTATTAAAATTCTGTCCAATGAAACTACTCATAAATGACCTGTATCGGAATCTGCCTAAGGCCTTACCTGTATTTTTTGCAGACAACATGGATTTCCTTTTCCAAAATTCATCTCGTCAGATTGTAAAGGATTTAATAATAAATCCTATCAACAGTATAATTTTCTACATACACATAAACAAGCTATCATTAAACAAAAAGTGTTCATTTGCTTTTCACTGCCACCAAAGATCATCCTACCTACATGGAGCCCATTCTGATCAACTATGAAGCAACGGAACAAGTCAATGAGATTACATTTCTTGGGGTGTGGATGGACGATAACTTACAATGGAATATTCACAGACGAAAGCTGCTAAAGAAACTGAGCAGTCTGTGCTACACTTCTCAGATTTTTAGTCAGTCTTATGATACCTCAACCCTAAAAACAGTTTATTTTGCTTTAGCAGACTCAGTTCCCTCTTATGGAATCCGATTTTGGGGGTCAGCATTTAGTACAATTTTTGTGCGAGAAACGCTTTTAAAGATAATAAGGCCAGGCTCTCTGCATACCTCCACTAAGCCCACTTTTAGGGAACTGAAGAAAACAGCCAATTAGATCTTAGAAAATAGGACTTTCGTTAATAAGAATTTGCATTTGTTTGTGAACAATACATCTATTCACAATCATAGTATTTATTCTAGTGCAGAAATTCATGTTAATAGTTGAAGACTTACAGTTTACTTGGTATAAGAAATATGGGCAGTGTGCTTTGCAGTAAATTACCCCTACCTGTTAAGGAAAACAGAAATGCATTTAGGAATAAAGTAAAAAATATTTTAGTTACACCCTGTTTTTCACCTGTTTGTGACTACCTAAAATCCAATTTGTTTCTAATAGTTCTTTTGCATTTGGTCTATAGTGTGTCTAAATCTAAAAGTTTACTCACACATGACCACTGTCTCTGGCCACCAACGCCAGACTGCGAGCAACTGCGCATGATGGGAGAAGTAATCCGTGTGATTGGGATAAGGATGAGGCTGGGCTGGGGATGGAGAGGTATAGCAGCATAGGGGTGGGGGGACAGTAAAGATCTGGTTGTGGGAGCATACAGGGTCATGGTGGGAAACAGGTAGGGAAGTTAGGTGCATTCAGGTGGTTAGAGTGAAGGTGGGGGTGGGAGTGGAAAAGAAGTAAAGGAACTGTGGGGGCACTGGTGGAACAGAAGGCTGTATAATGCTGGAGTGGGAACAAGGATGGGGACACATAGGTGAGGACAGTGACAAACGAAGGTTGAGGCCAGGTGAATTATGGGAATGTAGTTTATTTTGTAGGCAGAGTTACCATCTGCGCATTTCAGGAAAGCTGGTGTTGGTAGGAAGGATCCAGACGGCATAGGTTGTGAATCTGCTATTGATGCAAAGAACATTGTGTGGGGCAGTGTGCTCAGCAACTGGTCTAGTTGTTTCTTGGCTACAGTTTGACAGTGACCATTCATGTGGGCAGACACCTTGTTGATTGGCATTCCCAAGTGGAATACAGCACAGTGGTTGCAGCATAGGCTGTAGATTACATGACTGCTTTCACAGGTATCTCCATCTTTGATGAGATAGGTGATGCTTGTGAGTGGCTGGAGTAGGTGGTGGCAGGAGGGCGTATGGGACAGATCTTGCACCTAGGTCTAATACAGGGATATGAGCCATGAGGCAAGGGGTTGGGGGCAGGGTTGGAGTAGGGATGGACAAGGATATAGCGTAGTAGCATAGGTTCAATGTGTGGTGGAATATCACTGCGGGAGTGGTTGGAAGTATAGTGGACAGAAAATTCCTCATTTCAGGGCATGATGAAAGGTAATCTGAACTCTGGCAGAGAATGTGAGTCAGTTGCTCCAGTCCTGAATAATATTGAACCATGAGGGGAATTCTCCTCTGTGGCCAGGCAGTGAGACTTTGGAGAGATAAGACATTGGAGACCTGTTCCTGTACCAGGTTGGAGGGTAATCACATAAGTGATGGCCTCGGTGAGATCCTCAGTATATTTCAAGAGGGTCTGTTCAGCACTGACAGATGCAATGGCCATGAGTGGCTAGGCTGTATGGAAGGGACTTCTTGGTATGTAATGGGTGGCAGCTATTGAAGTCGAGGTATTGCTAGGAATTGGTAGGTTTCATATGGACGGAGGTACTGATCTAGCCATATTTGAGGTAAAAAAAACTTTGGAGAGTCGGTGGAGGAAATGGTTGGTGTCTTTTATATAGGAGAGTAGGTTCAGGGAACAGGCTGCAGGTTTTGGTCTCCAAGAGCAGAGATTCTTCCAGTGGGAGGGGGGGGGGGAGGGGGGGGGGGGGTGTTACAGTCACCAACCACAATAGAGCATCCTGGGTGGTTGGGCTTATGGACTTTAAGTAGCATGTTGAAGGTATGTATGCTAGGAGTGGTACAGGCGAGGAAAGAGATAGACTCAGGGGAAAGGCTCTGAGAGGGCCTGAGGATTTAAGGAGACACTGGAGATTCTCTTGGGTTTCTAAAACGGAATCACTGTGGCAGGGTTTGTAGGTGGACGAATTAACAGCTGCCGGAGTCCTTCTGCAGGTAACCCCTGTGGTTCAAAAGCACAGTGGTGGAGCCTTTGTCAACAGATAGGCTTACAAGTTGAGGATGAGTGTGGTTTGTTCTGCTGTAAGGTTATTGTGCATGTTGAGGGATTTAAGGAATGATGGCAAGGAAAGGTTTGAGGGTAACGGGATGATTTGAGGGCAATAAGGGTGGCTCACAGTTGGATGGAGGAGTGCATCGAATCAGGTATGATTTAACATTGGTTTTGGCTTAAGAATGATTGGTAGGTTTGGCAATGAAAAAGTGTTTCCTCTGTAGGGACTGGGAGGAGGAGAGAAGGTCTTTAACAAGTCCAGCATGATTGAATTTGGGAGCAGGACAGAATGTAAGGGTTTGGAAAAGACTAATACTTCTGTGGGACTAACACTTTTGGAGGAAAGTTTTATCACCGTGTCTTCGGCCTGTTTAGGTTCTGGATTCTAAGTGGTGGTGGGAGGGAGTTTTTGAGGGCGTGATAAATGTAGTAGGTCTGTGAGGCAGTGTTTATCAGCTATGAGGGGATGTGGGGGAGGTTCGGAGGCTGTTGTAGAGGTGGTGGATAGTGGTAGTCCAAGGTGGGAGCAGGAGGTGAACAGGTTGGAGTATCTGAAGTGGTGTTGAGCATGCTGCTCTAGTTCCTGGAGGACAAGAGTTTCCATGTGAAAGTGGGATATAGAAATTTGGGACTGCACAGTAGGAGAATTTTACAGATGGAGAGGAAATATGTCAAGAAGGTTTGGGACTGATTTACATGGTTTTGCAAGACTAGATTGGTGAGCACTAAGTACTGATGGAATCTGAGAAGATGGAGGTCACTGTGAAAGGAGAGGTTGCAGCAGGAGGTCAGAAATATGATAGTACAGCATGTTGGGGGGGATTTCAAGAGACAGGCAACAACAAAGGAACAGTATGTGAGACTGGGTTCTGGCATACGTTAAGGAAACTTCTCTGTATTGGTGCAGATGGAAGGAGCAAGGATCCATTCTCAAGGATAAAAATACATAAATAATGCATGAAAATGAGTCACAAAAATATGAAAAAATACATGGGGAAAATCACAAAAATGACAGAACGGATCAAGTAAGGGGAAACAAGAGAATCCTGAGGGAATAAACTGATAGTGAGAGATAAAAACCAAATGAAATTGATGTGAAAATACTTTGAGACTTAAGATAAAAATAAATAAAAAGACTATAACATAGGTTGCAAGTAGGTGGGTGGATATGTATGAAGAAGGGAGGCAGAAGATGTGATTAGATAAGGTGAGGTTAGTAAATGCAAATTGGAATAAGAGAGGAGAAAGGTTGAAGGGTGAGGAGGAAGTTGGTAGTACAAGGTAGAAGTTCTTGTGGCACAGGAAGGTACTGAAAATAACATGCAAAAATGTGCGAGAGTACAGGAAGAGTGATCAATGTGAAATCTCAAAATTTACCAAAGGTGTCACTGAGGACTTCATAGGCCAAAATTACCTTACCAACTTTGTACAGAAATAGATCTCCAATGTCTAGTCCCTCTAGTCACCCACCACCTCCCAAAGTCCCACCTTCTGGCCACAAAGCGGCATTCCCTTTGTGACTCAGTACCACCCATCAACTCGCGCACACACACACATATCCATCCACATATATACAGACACAAGCAGACAGATTCAAAGGCAAAGTATTCTGCCCAAACTCTTTGCCTTTGAATATGTCTGCTTGTGTCTGTTTATGTGTGGATGGATATGCGTGTGTGTGTGTGTGCGCACGAGTGTATACCCATCCTTTATTCCCCCTAAGGTAAGTCTTTCCGCTCCCGGGATTGGAATGACTCCTTACCCTCTCCCTTAAAACCCACATCCTTTTGTCTTTCCCTCTCCTTCCCTCTTTCCTGACGAAGCAACCGTTGGTTGCGAAAGCTAGAATTTTGTGTGTATGTATGTGTTTGTTTGTTTTTCTACCGACCTGCCAGTACTTTCATATGGTAAGTTACATCATCTTTGTTTTTAAATATATTTTTCTCGCATGGAATGTTTCCCTATTATATTCATTAATTTGAACCCAACAATTACGTTTGTTATTGTCACTGTTGCATTTCGAAATCTTTTCCGTCGTCTTATTTTCTCTTTCTGTTTTTTGCCAGTAGTTTCATTTTGTATTCACCATCTCCTTTTTACCGTAATCTACTATACAATTTTATCCCGCCGATATATACTCAATAATACGTAATAATACGTAACCCACTTCCAAACCATAACCAAAAAAATTTTTTTTCCGCTTTCAACACTACCGCCGCATAAAATCCACCGTTTCTAGTTCACAAACAGTTCCTTTCACCTATTAAACAACCATTTCGGCTAGTTCTAATAACTTTCGCTTTATTTCCATTTCCGTTTTTTCACACATCATTGATCATTTTTAGCCGCTTCCCACAGGTTTTAACGTCATTATTTCTTCGTCAGACAATTGTTAGACTCATTCTCATGATCTGCCACCACAAAACCACTCCTTTTAATACATTTACACGTAGTTTTTTCGCAATTTTCCCGAATTTCTCTACCCTTCAACGTGTTTTGGCGGCAACACAATCACCTAACCTTTATGCACATCGTTGTCTACCAACCCAAGTTCACCACAGGATCAACACAGCCCAGCTTTAACCAACACTTTTTCGCCTTTTTTCACACCAGATCTCCAGTTGGTTTCTAGTTCACTTTTATCTCTCCCCATATATATATTTTTTTCATTTTTATTTGGGATATGTGTGTGTGTGCGCGCGAGTGTATACCTGTCCTTTTTCCCCCTAAGGTAAGTCTTTCCGCTCCCGGGATTGGAATGACTCCTTACCCTCTCCCTTAAAACCCACATCCTTTCGTCTTTCCCTCTCCTTCCCTATTTCCTGACGAAGCAACCATTGGTTGCGAAAGCTAGAATTTTGTGTGTATGTATGTGTTTCTTTGTTTTTCTATCGACCTGCCAGCGCTTTCGTATGGTAAGTCACATCATCTTTGTTTTTAAATATATTTTTCCCGCGTGGAATGTTTCCCTATTATATGAAGGCATGTTTGTGGAGGGAATGTAAATAAAACTTAATGGGGTCGTTGTGAGGATGTTGTGAGGGTGTCGTGCGCTCAGCCATTAGTTGTCGTCATAGCGATGTAAAAGGCTGTGCAGTGCAGTCATGTCAGCTGATAAATGACATGTGTTGTTTCACATGTGGCCCTGCCTCGAATTGTGTATGTTTTACCAGTAGCGGGGCTGGAGTAGTTGGTTGTAGGGGGATGCATGGGGCAGGTTTTGCAGCAGGGTTGGTTACAGGGGTAGGAACCGCTGGGTAGAGAAGGTGGTCTGGGAATATTGTAGGGTTTGACAAGGATATTACGGAGGTTGGGGGGGGCGACGAAAGGCAACTCTGGGTGGTGTTCCCACCCACAACCACCTACTCCAGCTCCACACCTGTGTGTCTATCAACCTGCCAGCGCTTTCGTTTGATAAGTCACATCTTCTTTGTTTTTAGATATATTTTTCCCACATGGAATGTTTCCCTCTATTATATATATATATATCTAAAAACAAAGATGATAGACACACAAACAAACACAAATGTACACACAAAATTCTAGCTTTTGCAACCAACGGTTGCTTCATCAGGAAAGAGGGAAGGAGAGGGAATGACGAAAGGACGTGGGTTTTAAAGGAGAGGGTAAGGAGTCATTCCAATCCTGGGAGCGGAAAGACTTACCTTAGGGGGAAAAAAGGACAGGTATACACTCGCACACACACACACATATCCATCCACACATATACAGACACAAGCAGACATATTAAAAGGCAAAGAGTTTGGGCAGAGATATATTTTTCCCACGTGGAATGTTTCCCTCTATTATATCGGCTGCCAAAACTCTTTGCCTTTTAACATGTCTGCTTGTGGCTGTATATGTGTGGATGGATACGTGTGTGTGTGTGTGTGTGTGTGTGTGTGTGTGGTGTGTGTGTGTGTGTGTGTGTGTGTGCGCGCGCGCACCCACATCCTTTCGTCTTTCCCTCTTTCCTGACGAAGCAACCATTGGTTGCGAAAGCTAGAATTCTGTGTGTATATTTGTGTGTCTATCGACATGCCAGCGCTTTCGTTTGGTAAGTCACATCATCTTTGTTTTTAGATATATTTTTCCCACGTGGAATGTTTCCCTATATATATATATATATATAAAAAAAGACAAAGATGATGTGACTTACCATACGAAAGCGCTGGCAGGTCGATAGAAACACAAACAGACACATACATACACACAAAATTCAAGCTTTCGCAACCAACGGTTGCTTCATCAGGAAAGAGGGGAGGAGAGGGAAAGATGAAAGGAAGTGGGTTTTAAGGGAGAGGGTAAGGAGTCATTCCAATCTCGGGAGCGGAAAGACTTACCTTAGGGGGAAAAAAGGACGGGTATACACTCGCGCACACATACACACATATCCATCCACACATATACAGACTGGCTTGTGTCTGTGTTCCGAAAGCTAGGAATGTAAATTTTCTGTTCTGTTTTGTGTATCTATCGGCTGTACTGAGCTGAGGTAAGTACTGGCTAGCCTCTCTATCTCTTTGTTAGTATTTGTTTCACATCTATAAATGAGATTTTCCATTAATCATTAAGAAAAAGACAAGGGCAAACATGTGTACCAACATAGATGAAATCCAAATTGAGCCATGTAACAGTCAGACAAAGACTAAAGACTCGAACTCCTGCGATGGTTAGTGGCAGTAGGCAGAAAACATGCTTTGTTGGTGTTGCGAATCTTGGTGATTTTGACTGAAGTAAGCTCACACTGCAGTGTTGTTCTTCGGCACACCAGTGTAGAAGTGTGCACAGAAATAATGTAAGTGACAGATCAGTGAAATATGCACAATTATTTATACAGCAAAGGTGACTTCGGAATTTTCCTTTGTGTGAGATTGCATGTACAAGATTCGTGTGCCGATTTGAAGTTCTAGATCAGCATATTTTACAGTTTGCACTGATTGTATCAGTATCCATTTATATTGTGATATAGCATGAAATTCTGGTCATTTGTGCATGTCATGACAAACTCTAAGTGTTCTTGTCAATTGTAAGCTTAAGCTTAAATGTGCTCTTTTAAATTGTTTGAGAACAGTAGGCCTATCCTTAAAAAACTGTTCTCAAATTTCATTGTATAATTATGTGAGAAACATGTTATTTTTTAGAAATTTCAGATACTTACAAAACTATATTTTTTGTAAGTTACCGGTACGAGTGTTTTGGATATGTAACTTGCTTTGCACTCAATCAACATTTGTGGTTCACAGTTACTGCCAAAGAATACATCACCCCTGAATTCCATCATATATCATTGCAAATAAATGAGCATTTTTGAGTATTTTTTGAAGATACCACACTCTACAAGTAATTTTGTAGTATCTCAGCATTTGTGATTTAGTAACTATAACAGATATTCTACCTAACATATTGTGTGACATCTAGTTTTCCCTTAAAGAGTAGCAGTGCTACACATAACCTACAGTTATCATAAATTTACTCTGTTTTCACCATACATTTGAACTGCCAACAACCAATAGACCCTTACCCTTTTGCATTTGCCTCCTCTTGGCACTAGATAAAACATGTTCCACCAAAACATGTGGAGTGAGTCCCACTGGGTCAGTTTGAGTGAAAGACAGCACCTCAAACTTGTTGCTTAGGGGAAACCCTAATTAACCTCAAAACATGTTAGGAAATCAGCAATTTTTACTACACTTTTAAGTGTTGCCTTTATAGAAATCTCATTTTGTATATTTGCATAAGGTATTAGCAATTTTTTAGCTCAACAGATTAAAAGACAGCACACTTAATTTAAAGTTGTTTGTTCATTGCCCTGTAAAACACTGCATCAGCCAAAATGCAGCCCCACTGTGAATGCTGCTCTCTAACATGGTTGATATTCATAAGCAGTCCGAAATCGCCCTGACTACTGTCAAATGATTGGCAGCTGCTGCGAATCAGCATGTTGGATGAGCTCCTGAGAGTCATGTACCTGTGATACCAGTATAAGAGGTACCTTAAGTATCATACTCTCCTGTGGATCCTGTCTCGTCTGCAAAATGTACAAGATCTGTCATTATTTGCCCACTTCATTGTGAGTGGCGTGGCAATGGTAGATATAGGAATCCTGTACAGGGTGGATGGGGTCAGGGAGGACTCAGGATGTTTTACTGACCCCCCTAACCAACAAGTCTGAGGTGCTGTCTTTCAATGAAACTGACACAGTTGGACTCACTTCACCTGTTTTGGGGGAACACATTTTATCCGGTGTCAAGAGGTGGCAAATGCAAAAGGGCACAAGTCTATTCATCACTGGCAGTTCAAATTTATGGTGAATAATGGTACCCCTAAGGGAAATGGCAGCAAGGGACAAACAAGGACACCAGATGCACTCAGTGTGTATGCCTGGAGACCTCATTCATGTTTAAGAGGCTATTCCAGCAGCCACTGAGGGAACAGGTTGCAACCAGCTGCAGATTGTGGCATGCATTGGAAAATGATGCCTGTCTTCTGGGCTCTGAGTGCATACTTGGATCACTCCTAACTCTGGCAAAGAAGGTTGAGAAGACCAGGCTTGTGCATGGCATTTCAACAAAGCTCACACTTTGCAGTATTGTCCTAAGAACTAATCCTGGGCTCGTGGTTCTGAATCAAATATAAGGACTAAAGGAATGTTTGTGTGATAAGCTAGGCTGTGACTTCCTGGACTTGTGCCATAGGGTTTCATTACACATCAAAGATTAAAGATTACTACTCAGGTAGCTGAGCGTGGTGTGCACACGAGGTGTTTTTTTTTTTTTTTGCTTAGGTGACTCTCCAGCCAATGTAGATAACGGTAGCTGTAGGAAACCCAGATGTATCACTGTAAGATTGAAATAAATGCCTTCCACAGCTTCCACAAAATTCTAATGGTAACTCTCGAAGCATTTGCAACAAAGTGCCAGAGTTTGAAGCACTCATGAAAAGCAGTGAAGCTCACATAATACTAGGTACAGGAAGCTGGTTGAAACCTGAAATTTATAGCAAGGAGATTTTTGGGGAAAATTTAAGTCTGTATCGAAAGGGTAGGCAAACAGGAAGTGCAGTTGAGGTATTTGTTACAGTAGAAAAAAAATTCAAATCCTCTGAGATAGAAATTAAAGCCGCATGTGAGATTGTTTGGGCAAGACTCAGAATCACAGATGAGCATAAAATGATAATTGGATCCTTCTACTGCCCACGAGCCTCATTTCCCAATGTAACTGAAAACTTCAGAGAAAAACCTTAGTTCACTTGTATGTAAGTTCCCCATCATACTTTAGTCATCCAACAATTAACTGTGAAAATTACAGTTTTGTTAGTGGTGGGATAATAATACATCTTGTAAAACATTACTAAATCCCTTCTTTGAAAACAAAAGGCTTCGTATCCAGGCAAAGGGACTGTCACCAATTATGGTCAACACAGTGTTGAATCAAGTTCTCAGACAATGGACAGCAATAAATGAGGAAATAGAAATAAAAAAGATTTACATGAGGGGAAAAAAATAAAAAACAAACAACAGGGGAAAAAAAGCGCTGCCTTCCCTTTGTGAGCAACACCCAACACCGCAATAGTGATGCAAAAGAAGATACACAACCCTACAACTTAAGCAAAATTTCCAGAAGGATGGGAATGAAAATCAACTACAACAAGGTCAACAGACTGAATACCACTCTGCATCAGAATCATCAGAAAACAAAAATAAAAGGTAGATCAATACGAATATGTGGGAGACTTGATAAAACAAATGAACAATAGTAATCGTGGAATAATAGGGAGGGTGACGAAAATGAAGTCAGCCATTTATATGGCCAGAGATAGAGTACAAAGAACATACATAAATACACAATGACCAGACACTACAAGGCAACAATGAGGACTGTAGTATTATAGATGTCAGAGACAATAACACTAGGAAGACATTAAGCAGAACAACTACAAGAAGAAGAGAGAAAAGTACCGATATAAATATTGGGCCCTAAAAGAGACAGTGTAAGATGATTGTGAAACTCTAAGAAAGACATGTATAGGGACATGAGGGCAATATCAGGAGAAATCAGACTGAAAAGACAAGATTTATGGGACGTGTGATAAGAATGAATACGGATAAAATGACCAAAATAGTATGGGAAACAGTGAGTAAAACAAGGTGAAAGACAGGAACCAAGTGGGGTGTAGATCTCTAGGAAGACTGTTCTGAACTGGGGATCAAGGTGGAAGTACAAATCAACTAGTACATCAGAGGTCAAACACAGAGAAGAACACAACAAAATGATACACATTCACCAGTGGAGAAGACAATAGAAGAAAATACTGAAGACATTAGAAGAAGAATGTAAGAAAAGAGCATAAAAGATGAAGAGGCTCTGGGAGGAGGCACAGGAGCAAATGCTATCTCAAAGGACTACCCAAGGTCCTTTGGAGGCCACAACAAAAGAAGAAGACGAAGAAACTGTTACAATCCTGCTTCAAGCTATTCATGATCATTCCAGCTAAATTTGCTCAAGTAAATAAAAAAGAAATCTGCTAGTCCGAATGAAATCAAATAAATAAATAAAGCTGCTCCACTCTCAGTTGTACTAGGTGGCTGGTATTTATCTGCCATTGCTGGCTTAGTGTTTATTTGACTACAAAGGTATTTTTCAAAAACATCATAATATCCCACCTTCCAGAACCACACGTCAACTATTCCGCTGGAGAGCTGTTTCTCCAATACAGTTTATTATCTACATGGTATTATGGTACTTCTAGTGTATCTGATTTAATAGTCAAGGTTGCCACCACAGAAAATTCTTGTCTAATGTTACAGTCACGGACAGTTGCCTAGCTTTGACTCTTCAGCTGTAACCATTATCTTCAACTAATTTAATTAGTAACTGCATTAACTAGTAGCTGCATTCTGTAACATAACAGACATTAAATGGGGCAAGTTAGTTAAAGCACACGCATTTTTGTATGCTTGTCATTGCTTGGGTGTCATTTTATAGTTGTAGCTCCATAATGATGCACCTATGATCTATGATTATTTTTGCTCAATTTGATGACCCCTAACTTGCTCCAACTATTATTAGGTTGTTTCTCTTCACCTGTACGCATGCATTTACATACCTCCAGGCTTAGTTTGAGAAGGATGGGGCAGGCAGTCTGCCATAGCCTGCAGCAATTTAGGTATAACAAAAAAATCAAAAGCAATATGGACAGATGGAGATTAGAATGTCCACCCTCCTGACTACAAGGTCAGTTTGTCTGAAATGGCACAACCTCATTCAGTCAGTTCCTAGAGTAAAGTACTGTTTTGTTTTCACATTCTTGCAAAGAAGTTATTTAATAATGCGAAAGCCAGCCGGTGTGGCCGTGCGGTTCTAAGCGCGTCAGTTTGGAACCGCGTGACCGGTACGGTCGCAGGTTCGAATCCTGCCTCGGGCATGGATGTGTGTGATGTCCTTAGGTTAGTTAGGTTTAAGTAGTTCTTAGTTCTAGGGGACTGATGACCTCAGTAGTTAAGTCCCATAGTGCTCAGAGCCATTTGAGCCAATAATGCGAAAAACTAGTGCAATGCTGTTCATTCTTTTCTCAAGAACCATCACTACACACTATATTAAGTTCTGGTTTTGATATTTTGGATAAACAACCTATAGCTATTTTAAATTTTGTATTTCGGACAATCATTTTAAATTTTGTATTTCGGACAATCATTTGAAAATGTATACACAGACAAAAATATGCAGTGCCTATGCAAAATGAATGTATTTTTTAATCCAAACAGTCACAGTTTGTGCAGCAAAACGTTATCATTTTTGAAAAAAATAGGTATTACTGAGGAACTGTACATCACCGAGGGAATGGGGAATCTGAAGTCAAAATGTGGCAGAAAAAATTGAGAATGTGTGTGACAAAAGAATCATTCTTCCAAAAGCACTAGTCCAGCAAGGTACGCACGAGAGCATCTGTAAACTTTGTAAAGTATGAGAGAGGAACTGTCAGAATTAATGCTGTGATGGTAGATCAGGAGCTATGCCTTGGCATTGCCTCAGAAAGTTATGGTTCAGCATTCCAAATTCCAAATCCCAGCCCACCATACAGTTGTAATCTGTTTGGAATGCTCAGCCCAGTGCACATACTACTAAGACTGGAAGATGCATTCTAGAAGAACCAGTTACTACCAGATGTGAAAACTAACAGCTGCAGTTGTCTTCACAAGTACATAAATGTAAAAACATTTGATGATCAGAAGCAAAAGTAGGTCCTTACCGTGGATAGAAAAAAAAGCCAGAGAGTGAGGTAAGGTGTCAAAAGTAATCAACAGAGTAGAATTTGAAAGCACAAACTAAATATACTCAACTGCACTATAGTGTAATTATGTATACTACTATGTGAATGAAGATCTCTCTTCCTGAAACTCATGTACTCTACTTTTTTACTCTCTAGGCACAAAACAAATGAAATTGCAAAACACAAAGCACAATCGGTGACTTTTAGCTTACCTCGATACACTAAAGTCGTGGCACACCTTAGGCGAATGCCGAATGTTATGTATGACTAGCCTCTGGAGAACATCGAGAGTGGGGTACTTTTCACTAGTGACACTCTTGTAAGATGAGTCATCTGGCCCAAATATCCTAAGTGGACCTTCAATCTCTGATGGTACTGGTACTTTAGCATCATCTGCTGAGGAAACAGACAACACTGCAATTTTATCCAGTATTAAATGGTGCTGTCCTAGGGCCATCCTTTTTGTTCCTTTCCCATTCCTAATCTCCGTCTGTAATAAAGAGCAATATAATTTAGCCACACACTACGTTCTCTTGTGATAGCATAAATAATTAAAAGAAGTACAGAATGTTGACAGATAAGACTTATAACACAACAACTACAGGTACACAGATACTGGAAGCTATGGATATATTGGACATCTACAAAGTGGCAGATCATAAATTTTGTGACATGTTCGATTTCTCTCAACTGTACATTTCAGTGGCCATCTCTCAACTGTGGATTTCACAGGTAACTGTTCATTTAAAATACTGACACATTTCCTTATCTGTCCTTTTTTTAATGCTCTTTCAAGGACCCCTTGCTTCAAAAGCTCAACATTCAGCTCCCAATTTTCTGAGCAGCTACAGCTAATTTTTGTAACTATAATCTATATTCACCTTATTACATTATTATAAAGTTATAACAGATTTTACGCTTCCGTTGCCAATGGAAAAGGATAAGCGTACAGAAAAAAGTTGTGCAGAATAACAGCAACTGATATTACAGATGGACCACGTCCACGTCCACGACTACGTCTACGTCTACACAATTGCTCTGCTACTCACAATAAAGCGTTTTGGCCTTGTTCTGCAATTGAAATTGATCACTAGATTAAGTTTAGTACAGTCAGCACAACATGAAAGGACAACAGAGTAGTGCATTTTTTTCATGTCCACTTGTTTTCATAGTTACAGTCTTAGCACCTTTTGTGGCAACAGTTCTGTTACTCTGCACATTAAATGTCAAAGGAGTTTTGTCTATACTCACTATCTGGCTTAGTTCCACACTGGTTTTCTTTCGTTGTTGAATAACAAAGCGACGGAAAGATAATATTCTCTCTTCATATTCCTGTAGTTATTTTCTGAGATATTTTGGTTTGGTTTGCATGCTAAGACCATGATGCTTCATAAACCTGTAGCACCAACCAACTCTCCCCTTAAAGCCTGTAGCACTAGTTTACGACATGTATTTGAATCATTTTTGTATTAATTCCAAATCCATTTTGATGGTGTCCTTGATTCCATGGTCTTCTGCACATGCTATTACTTTTAATTTATAGCCTGCATCATATTTATTTTTTCCATTTTCAAAACTAGCTACCAACAAAAATACTGTACTGATACCAAAAACAAAACTTAATTTCAATTCAAGTTCACTGGCACTGTAGACTGAAATGACACATAACACACCAAAGACTAGACGGTGTTAGCTAGCTTGTGAATCCCACAACTTATGTTAATTGCATCAGTGCACTGCTGCTGCCAGTTGAATCCAATGTTTCCAGCTAGAGATAGGTTTACTGCAGCATAGAATATATGGCCATTTTTTTCTCGAAGAAAAAAGTACTTCTTACAGTCCGTAAAATATGGTATGTACGACTCTGGGCCCACTTGTTTCACACAATGTCCACAGGTTTGCACTCGAGCACCTAACAGAGAGTAATGAAATCTTTGAAGACATGCTTCAGTTGGTAGTTACACATCATTCCAACATTCGGTGGGCATCTCCTCCACACCTTTTCCACGAGACAAGTGTGGCAACCCTTAGGTGATTACTGCCGATTGCTTGCTAGTACTGTCCTGGATGAGTATCCTGTGCCTAATATCAAAGACGTCACATGTGCTTTGACAGGTGTAAATGTTTTCACTGCTCTGGACTACCACAAGGCTTATATCAAATTTTGGCAGTGTTCACAAAGCAGCACATTCAGAGACAAAAGCCATGACTAAATTATTAACAAACCATTTAATGAGGCTATCAATAAAAAATGATGCTCAGCCCTTTGCTCATGTGTGCCTTCACTGCAGCACTGCAAGGTGGAATGCCACATTCATGCAGATATCAGGTATTTCCCTGTGTCTCCAGTGAGATTTATTCACATACATATCGATCTTGTTGAAACTATACCGCCTTCAGAAGGTTAAAGTACCTATTAATGGCAACTACTGGATTCACTAGATGGGCAGAACCTATAGCAATCATTGATATATCACTAAGACTATTGAAAAAACTTTCACCACAAATTGGTTAGCGCACTTCAGCTGTCCTCTCTGCGTGGTTTCCAATGCCACCACACTAGAAGTTGTCATTCTGGCAGCAATTGAATTTTTGAAAGATGGCATAGAACTTTTAATGTCACTCTTATGTCACCAACAGAAGTAGATGAATGTTCTTCCTTTGCTCCTATTATGACTAGACAGCTTATAAATCTGATACCAGTGCACTATTGGCTGAAATAGCACATGGGGAGCCACTAAAGATTCCGGGATTGGAACTACCATTATTGGTACAACAATTCAGGAACTGTTGCAAAGTCATCTACTTCATGACACAGCAAACACCTGTTTTTTGTACAAAAACATTTGATGGACTGTTCCCATGTCATGCTCCACATGGATTTAATTCAAGCCCCTTTTCAGCCACCATACATAGGAATTTTCAAGTGTTGTGAATTCGGGACCACATGTTATGTATCTGCCGAGGCACTGAAACCAGTGTGGTACTGTCACTACCTTTGGGCAGCACACCGAAAACCACACTTACATACCACCCTGACACGCCCAAGCAGATCTCAACTATAGGGTCAATGCCATGTCACCCACCCTTAGCCACACTATGACTGCACCAGAACCACAATCAACTGTCCACACAGAGAGACAGTGAGAGGGTTCAGTGGGTGGTGAAACTATAATAAATCTTGTTGTATCTCGCCTTTAAGTATATTCCTTATTGTTGCTATTCTTTTCTATACACTTGAAATGATTATCCACAGGATTACATAACAGTGTGCATTTATTATGTAAACTTACACAACATACTGTATATGTGGATAGTTCAATATCAATTCTAATACTAAAATAAACTCTAAGCATTTTTGTATGAGTTACATAAGGGAGGATCAGAACGTAATGCACAGTATCTCCCCTCCTTCTATGAACTGGGCATATTGAAACTGGTACCACAATGTAAGAAATGTATTGAGAATGGGGTGACCACACAGAAAAGTACGTGAAAGACGCAACTTCATTTGTGATTTTTTTGTTTTCTCACCTATTAAACTTTTAGGTATTAAAATTATTGTGCAATACTTTTTGATCTTCCCTCATATTATAAACATTCTATCATATATAGCTCCTTGACAGATTAAACCTCTTATTCTGAGGTCCAACCTATGACATCCACGCAAAGTTGGAGGCTCTTAGCCACACTTGCTGTGACATAATGGGCACCTGCTGACTAACCTCAAATGCTGCAAGCCTCCCAAGGAGTACCTCAGACAGATATTAATACAACACAAACTGTACACTGATCAGTCAGAACATTACTACCACCAACCTACTATCGATATAAAACCATCCAGGCAATAGCAGTGCCACTTGGTGAGAAATGACTGCTAGTAAGACACACATACAGTGCATGTGATATCAGTGAGCATGCTGCTGTGCGTAGAATGGGGAATGCATGTGATCTATCAGAGTTTGACCGAGGGCAGATTGTGATGGCCCACAGGCTGGGCATCAGCATTTCAGAAACTGCTTGACTTTTTGAGTGGACGAGGAGTGCTGTGGTAAGCATCTTCAAAACATGGTGAAACCAAGGTTAAACCATGTCCAGGCATCCTGAGGTTGGGTGGCAACCCCTCATTACAGACGTCAGATATTAAAGGCTCGGGACACTGGTAAAACAGGACATGTGCTGAACTGTGCTGGCACTAACATCACACTTTATTGATCAGTAGAGTATAAGTGTGTCTGCGCACATAGTGCACACTCCTAACAATAGGCCTCCACAGCCAACAATCCAGGCATGTACCAATGTTAATACCATGACATTGGCAACTATGACTGAAACGGGCACGTGGCCATCTGCACTGGACATTGGCGCAGTGGCAGAGCATTACATGGTCTGATGACACCTGATACCTTCTTGATCACGCTGGTCAGAGGGAGCAAATTGTCTTCTTCTAGGGGAACAGCTGCTTGACACCTATAATGTGGGATAAGGACAAGCTGGTGGCAGTTCCATTATGTTCTGGGCAGTATTCACAAGGGCATCCAAGTGTCCAGTGGAGCTCGTTCAAGGCACCATGTAAGCCAAACAGTGTTGTAAACTGGTTGCAGATCACCGATACCCCTTCATGCTGATCCTGTTTCCCCAACAGCAGTGGCATTTTTCAACAAGATAATGCGCCATGTCACAAGACCAAGGATGTGATGGAGTGGTTAGAGGAACACACTGGTGAGTTCCAATTGATGGGCTGGCCCCACAACTCAACAGATGTGAACCCTGTCGAATACATCTCAGATTGAACATGACATCAGAGTTCATAAGGTGACTTGTGTGTGCAGATGTGCCATCTCCCTCCACTGATCAACCAAGGCCTCATTGCTTCCATGCCATGATGCTTGCCACTGTTTATATATGTCAAAGGTGGACATACCAGCTATTAGGTAGGTGGTCATGATGTTCTGGTTGATCAGTATATGCAAAACATGGACTTATGTTCCACAATATTATTAATAAACTGCACAATTAGTCATTTATGCAAGATGACAAGGGTAAAAAATCTTTGGAAAATCCAGGATGGAATGGTGACACTATTATGAAAAGGCTAGTTGCTCACCACCAAATGGCGGAGATGCTGAGTTACAGATAGGCACAACAAAAACGCTGATGACAGTCTTTTTTGTTTTGCCTATCTGCAATTCAGCATCTCTGCTATACGGTGAGTAGGAACTATCCTTTTGATAATATTGTACATGAAACTTGCACTTCTGACATTTAAAAAGAGAAAAAACCTGAACATAATTATGCAAAATTCTATGCTCTCACATATGCTGACCCATATAAATGAAAAAAAAAAAAAAAAAAAAAAAAAAAAAAGCATGTTACTGCTTCATAAATAATTTAACCGGAATACACGTACACAAAGTACCTTAAACAAATTTCTTTAAACATCCTGTCTTGTTACTTATATTTGGTTTTTAGAAGCTATTGACTACATAAGTAAAGTATACGTATTTCCTTTTTATATCATTGTTTCTCCTTCTTCATTCCCATTTTTTTTCTAAAAGAAAATCATAACCATATACGTTTCAACAAAACAGTTCTTTTAACTGAGTTACTGTGGTTAACATAATATTTCTAAACATTGAAACTGCTGTAATAAAACATGTATGTACATATTCATCCGTTTAGTACTCCTGAAGTTTCATCATTAAAGCAGCTGAAAAATGCTCGTGTCAGAGTACAAAAAAAATGCAAATCTGTTCCTCTTTAAAAGATTCTGACAGAAAATTGGGAAACCACCTGAATCAATCTTCATCCTGCCTTCATCATCAAAAATTTTGGTGTGTGGACGTACTTTTGTTCTTTTAACACAAGAATGTTCTAAATCTTTTCACCAGCTCTCTCCTTGTAGTGAAGCCTTCGTGCTCAGCATCTCCCTCTCACTGTCACTGACTGTATGTGTCTCCCTTCCACTGTGTACTTTTTTTCCTGTTGACTCTCTCACCCCCCCCCCCCCCCTCCTCCTCTCTCTCTCTCTCTCTCTCTCTCTCTCTCTCTCTCTCTCTCTCTCTCTCTCACACACACACACACACACACACACACACACACACACACACACACACAAACAAACAAACTGGCATTGTCTCCTCTCTCTTCCACCATCATTGTCTTTCTACTACTCTTTTTCGGTACAAAAAGTGTGAATATGTTTGCATGGCAAAATTTTTGTTGAGGAAGGTGGAATGAGGAGTGAGGCAGTTGGTTCCTCACTTTTCTGTCAGAATCTTTTAAAGAGGGGCATATTCCCTTTTTTCTGCTCTGAAAGGAGCATTGTTCAGCTGGTTTCCTCCTTTTCCCTGTGCACCAGGGTGTGCTGCTTATATAAAACGAATTCTGTAGGTCAGTACAGTTTTGACAGTTTATTTCTACATTTCAACACATTTAAAAACTTTAATTGGATAGATAAAAAATCTACTCACCAAGTGGCGGCAGAACACACACACAAAAGACTGTTGTGATTGGCAAGCTTTCGGAGCCAGTCGCTCCTCCTTCAGGCACAAGGGTTGAAGGGGAAGGAAGAAGGGTGAAGGAAAAGGACTGGAGAGGTCTAGGAAAAGGGGTAGATTTTAGGAAAGCCACCCAGAACTGCAAGTCATCCCTTATGGTAAGTCTCCCCTGCCCTATGGTTTTGGATGACTTTCCTGAAATCTACCCCTTTTCCTAGACCTCTGCCATCCTTTTCTTTCACATTTTGTCCTTCCCCTTCAACCCTTCTGCCAGAAGAAGGAGCCACTGGCTCCAAAAGCTTGCCAATCACAACAGTCTTTTGTGTTCTGCTGCCGCTTCATGAGTAGATTTTTTATCTTCTATACAGTTAAATAATTTTATCAATAATTGATTGTTTTCATTGTTGCATTTAAATACTTTGACACATATAAACAACAAATAAGTATCCACAATATAAAGCTAACACAAAATCGACTCTCATGCAACCCAAGTTAACTTAACACTACATTAAAATGCACAACATTTGTAGGCTATGCCTATAGTATACCAAAAAATGCAGATTTGGATTTGTAAGTACAAATTCATAAGACAAAAATTATTTTTTGTAAGGTGCTTATGCTGCCAGGTGGCAACATCGAATAATTTCCAGGTCATGAAAGTGTGTGTAGGTGTGAAGCGCCTATTATACAGAGACAGGGCTTCACACAATTCTATTGCTGAAAAAACTGCAACTAAAAACATTGTTTGGTGACCTCGGAACCCTTCTGATGACCCCAGAACTCTGGCCATGTGTTAAACATGTTGGTTAAAACTCCATTTTCACCCCAGACCATATATTACATGCTAATTTTACATATATAAGCACAGTAACTTCAAAACTGTGGCTCTTTGTAATGGCTAATTATATCAAAAAAATTTCATGGCTTCCCGGGATCATCATCTAAAGAACATACGGTAACAAATTTGACAATTTGCCATGAATGGATGATATAGAAGTGGCCATCCCCACAATTGGTACTTTTGGTACCCAAAAATCATGGTTTTTCAGGGTTTTCTTAGAACAGTCCCTGAAAAATGGTGCTTTTATAAGCCACTTACGGCCCACCCTAGTACACACATAATGCAAAGGATTTGCTCTGTTTGCCTGTGCTGGAGGAAATGTACCATGTTTAAATTTTCATTCTGTATGCCTGCTTTTCCGACAGATGTACAAATAGTCATTAGGCTGAGGTGGTCAACTGATCACAGAGATAAGGGATGTCAACTGTTGCGGACAGCCCTCCGCCTAATGAAAATTTGTATATCTATCAGAAGAATGGGCATACAGTAGCTATACTGCAGTAAAGGATGAAAATTTAAACATAGCACATTTCCTCCAGCCCAGGCAAATTGAACAAATCTTTTGCATTAGGTATGTACTAGGGTGGGCCTTAGGTGACTTATAAAAGCACCATTTCTTCATGGGTGGTTCTCAGAAAACACTGAAAAACCATGAGTTTTGGGTACCAAAAGTACCAATTGTGGGTACTTTTTTGCACTTGGCTTTTTGAAACATATTGGTTCTGTGTATTGTAATGCACGGACCGATCTTAGAAAATATTATTGTAACAAGGTCTTCCTTTGAGTCCCTTGTCACATTTCTATGTGGGAAGTTACTTGAGTGTTCCTTCAATCCTACTTGTTAACTAAAATATGATAAGGTCTGATTGGATGTTAGCACTTTTGACTTAAAATTAAGTCCTTTTTAGCTGAGTTGGGTAACTAATTAAGTTAACTAGTTAATCTAAGCTTAGTTACTTCCTTGATACAAACATATAACAATTAACATTACTACCACCCAGTATAAGCCCTCACCAAATTTGTCATTTAATAGGTTAAGTACACAAAAGTGCACTACACTACATGCCATAGAAGGTTCACTTGTAATTTGTTGTTGGCTAAACACAATCATTTATTCAGATAATACAATAATCTTAATCTAAACTTGTTAGGGGATTGATGTCATTAAATTATAGCAGGTCTCTCACATTGAAAGTCTTACCGAATGTTCCTTTCCCTCAAACATTTTAATAAATTTTAATTTAATTAAATTAATTTCAGCCAGAAACTGGTCATTCTCTGTTGGAGAGAAAAACTGTTTCTCTGCACAGGATACTTAGGGTACCTTCCTTGCACAGAGGACAAGGGTACTAAGACCACAATAAATCTTCATAGACTGCCCACAAGCCCCACTCCTTCACACTACATTAATTTACAACATGTAGGTCGTCATTCCTTAAAGGGAAAAAGAAAATGGCTACTTGACCTAACATTAATGTTACAATACCTCTTGAATCTTCATATTAGTCAGTCTATCAAAATTCACTCTAATGAGTGCTGCCTTCTAACCAGGGCACAAAATGTTCCTAGACCACTGCACAATAGTACTTATATAACTTACCAAATGAAAGCGTTGGCATGTTGATAGACACACAAACAAACACAAACACACACACAAAATTCAAACCCTCGCAACCAAAAGCCGCCCCACCAGGAAAGAGGGAAGGAGAGGGAAAGACAAAAGGATGTGGGCTTTAAGGGAGAGGGCAAGGAGTCACCCCAATCCCTGGAGCGGAAAGACTTACCTTAGGGGGGAAAAAGTCAGGTATACACTCGCGCACACACACACACACATATCCATCTGCACATATACAGACACAAGCAGACATTTGTTAAGGCAAAGAGTTTGGGCAGAGATGTCAGTCGAGGCGGAAGTACAGAGGCAAAGCTGTTGTTGAATGACAGGTGAGGTATGAGCGGCGGCAACTTGAAATTCGTGGAGGTTGAGGCTTGGTGGGTAACGGGAAGAGAGGATATACTGAAGGGCAAGTTCCCATCTCCGGAGTTCTGACGGGGGGGAGGGGGGGGGGGGGGTTCGGTAACAATTTGAATGGCTCTATCATGGTAATCCATGGGTACCATGGTTACTCTATGGGGCCTAGTTACTGCCAATGCCAAGGATTAAGTGATCATTTTGCTGATCAGGTCCATGCCATAGTATAATGTTTGTCCCCCCAGTGGTGATGATGTGTCTGAAGATGACAGAGCCCCTATCCATACAGCTCACGTCATCCAAGACAGGTTTTGTGGGCATGAGGATGAAGTGTCTCATTTTCCCTGGCCAGTTACCATATCACTATCCACTTTTACTGAAACTTAACACTATTTTGCATGAAGAATGGTACAAGATTCCACTGAAAATCAAACAGGACATGTATTTATCCATTCCAAGATGAATGGAAGTGCTTCTGAATGTCAATAGTTTTCCTACATCATATTAGGCATAATAATGTGTTATGTTTTTTGTGTTCCCACAATTCTGGCCACCCCTTGTACATGAAAATACTTCCACTTCCCTTAATACTAGTTACTCATATGCTTCCCACTTTGATGATCTAATCACTGGCCATCATCTAGCAATCCCATACAGTTATCAAGACAAATACACTGTTGTCATAATCTATGAAAAAACAGATTGCTATTTACTATAAAGAAAACACACGTTAAGTTGCAGACAGCACAATTAAAAGACTCTTCCACAAAGCTTTCAGCCCAGCCTTCATCAGAAAAAAAAAGAAACAGAGAAACACACACCATGTGTGTTTGAATGGTGTGTGTTTCTCTGTTTCTCTTTTGCTGATGAAGGCCGTGGCCAAAAGCTTTGTGTAAGTGATTTTTAATTTAGCCTGTCTGCAATTTAAAGTGTCTTCATTATGGTAAGTAGCAATCTAACTTTTCCTACATGGTTGACATTCCGAATGTGAAGTTCCATTGTTTGAAATACACTTATTTATGACATTTCCAAATGAAATATAATCTTAATTCATTGCAACACCAAATGTTTTACACTCTCAAGTGCCCACCCATAGATACTTCAATAACCTAAATTTTGAAATTTGGCACATTGGTCACTTGGTACGGGTTTCCATAATAATTATCACATTCTATCTATATTGTCATTAAGTCTACTTTAAAATCAGTAATACTGATTGTCATCATAACCTGTAATAATGTTTATCACTAAATGTGTGTATACAACACAAATACATGCCAGTAGGAGTGCCTGCCGTTCGCCCCCACCACGAGAGAGTGGACCAGCAAGGTTCACTGCCACAAAATTGCTAAATACCTCTGGTATTAATAAACGTAAAATATTATGTGTGCCTGTAATAAATACTTTCACTTTCTGTCATATATACTAACTGTTCTCACTGCTTTCTTTACTATATTAAACATAAGCTTTAGGTAATAATGTTTTCTGATTTTGACCACTCACTTCTTGTGTCGAACATATAATTTATTTAACTATTTACTTACTTCAACATAACTTAATCTAAGGTGAAATAAGTATTAATATCTCCATAATGTGCAGTAACTCACTTATTTCTATTATAAATAAATGAGGCACCAACCTCAACTAGTGCAACAGTATCAGTAACTTAAGATACAAGTAATAGCAGCAGGTAATAAATTTTCATTAGGAGTCTCTTTGTAAAAACAGAGCATACCAATTTCTCATTTGTAACTGTATACATTAAATTTTCAGTAACCACAAACCATGAAAAATTGTTAGTAGAAGCTAATGTTGGTATAATATTTGTACTACAGTGAGCTGGTGGAAGTCCCAGCAAGCAATTTCTCAATGGGGAGCACAGCTCCTACATCCTCAGTAATAACAGAAGGTATACCCTCTTTAAAATTACTTTGTGATTGACAGATTACAGTGGTGTAAGTTTTGTACGTGGTTTGGGGGAGGAGGGAGGGGGTGTAAATGACTAGAAACAGGCAACACAGTGAGCACATGGCACTCGAGAAAGAACTATGATTGGCTGCTGGCAGCTGGCCCCTACTACTCAACTAGCTGAAATGTCAATTACAATTTTAATCAGAGTACAGTAAGTCCTAAGCAGTAATCAATAACAGTAAATTCTCTGAAGAAGTATGTTGTAACCATTTTCCATGGTAATTGACAACATTAAACTGTCAGTAGTAACTGATAATTCTAATTTGTTAAAATTAATAAATGAAATTAGATTATAATTTATCAGACTGTTATAATCAGTTTCGTCACTATTAGATATAATCAGTTTCATCACTATTAGAGGACTCTACAACAGCCTGTAGTTCCTCCAACTACAGTTGTCTTTCATCTGTAATTACTGTAACAGTTTTTACTTTCTTAACTGTATTATACACAAAAGCACTTTCTGTTTCTAATGTTTGTTCTTCAATTGCTAGAATATTCTCTACTAAACCAATAGTAACAGAATGTTCCACACTGTTATCAGTCTTTTCCTCCACTAAATCTAAATAATTATCAAAATTTTGTACCTCATTTTTGCCCATATATATTGTATTCCCTAATCTGATCATCCTTTCATTTAACAGAGAACTTATCTAGACTAGTGGTTTATAATCATCATTTTCTTGTGTCTTTGCCCGTATCAGTGCAAGAGTGGCAAGGTTTTTAAAAGATTTAGCATGGTTAATTTACAAGGTGGCCGGATGCCCTTCCCGTCACCACCTCGTTACCCCCCAGGACAGAATGTGTGTACCCCAAACACCTGCGTATAGTGTTATCCACGTAAAAGTGAGTGAAAGTTTCTTAAATGTTTGCAAATCACACTGTTTGCAAATCACATAACTGAGGCAGGACTTGGGTATCAGCTCAGTATTCATCTAGTGGAATGTGGAACATTGCCTACAAATCATACCCAGGTTTGCTGGTACACTGACTAGTCATTAATGTACTAGGAGGATTCAATCCAGAAGTAGCACATCTCCCCATCCCACAAGCAGCACTAACACGTATTGCTATCATGGCAGGTGACAAGAGTTGTATCCACTTTTCAAAATCTGTTTTCTATTTGAGTAAATTTGTTATCTATTTGATAATATTCTCTCATTCATGTCTGTTGACTGCTGAGAAAGTAACAGTGTTAAATCTGTTGAATGCTGTGAAAGTACCTGAATTAAATCTGTTCATTATTGTGCAGTCACTTGCATTTTTATTTCAAAATTAATATTTTTCTTTATGAGAGCCACTGTCAATTTTCTAAGAACTAGTAAGTAAAAATAAAAAAAAGTTAATGTAAAGTAATTAATAGAAAATATTTAGTTCTCTCTTTCTTTTAACTTTTGGCAAAAAATTACATTCCCTCAACTAGTTTTATTTTTACACTGAAATGTGTTTGATAAACTGACTTCACAATTGCATAGTCCTCTAAACATTTCAGTTGATGACCTGACAATCACTGCACCTGAGTACCCACTTTACAACATTTAATCCATTAAATACAGAGCCCACCAGATTTTAATTAGTGGACCCCACTGGGAAGTGCCAATTGCATCTGATGTCAGCCCCTGCCATCTTTACGTGTTGTCAAATCTCCTCTGCTTGGAGCACCAACTGCATATATTGCTCATGTCTCTGCACGCCGTCTGCCCTGTCAGACTGCCGCTGGATACCGATGTTGGTTGTTGACTGCTAGTCGTGTAGATGCTGTGATGACTGCCAACAGTACTGGCTGATTGTGTTTTGTTCAAATAATTTGTTATGGACAACAGATTTGCAATAATGGTTAAACTTGATAGTGTGCAGCTACTGCATACTCTTCTAGTGCTTCTTCAAAAAAAAAAAAAAAAAAAATTTCACCGATTCAACTTAAGTTAGAAGAACATGAAATGCCTGCAAATCATCTTTATTGTTTTTTTACATCCAATGTATTCGTAAAATCTTATAAATAACAATGTATAATTATGTTACTTATAATTTCTTTATAACTGTTGAATACTATTGGATGTCATTTGACAGTGTCTAACTGCATAATCTTTTTCTTGCTTATTTTTCCAATATTAATGTCAATTTAAATCTTGAATCATTGCATGGAAGAGGAAGTCCACAATCTGGTTGTATTTTCCACTTCAGATGTTGCAAAGTCTTTGGTTTCTTCTATTGTATAGTTTCCATCCTCAGTCAATGTGCTAAGACACTCACACACATAATGACATCATTTGTATTTATTAATTGTTTTACACATGTAATGATATAATCTTCTGTTTTGATAAACTTGTAACAGGGTTTCTGGCCCTTTGTGAAAGTGTAATAACTTCTCAGAGTCAAATTCTTCTTTGTTATTTTCATCTTCAATTGTAGCACCCAGTTCGATCTTTTTTCATTCCAGGTTCATACTACACTTCAGGGCCATAATGTGACAGTTTATGTGACAGAAAAAATGTAATTAATTCTTGATCCATCAATTCTCCTGCAAATTCTTTATAATTATTTTCATCTTCTATTTTAACTGTCAAATCAAACTATTACTGTTCCACATTCATGTTACACTACAGGATTGCCATGTGAGAGGGATAACTGGTGGTGAAATCATAGTAAAAATTGCAGTATCTTGATTTAAGTATGTCTGTTGTTGTTGTTGTTGTTACCATCATCATTGTTATTATTCTTTTCAATATATTTGAAATGATTATCCACAGTATTAAATAACCATGTGCACTTATCAGCTGAACTTGTGCAACATACTGTGTATGTGAATAGTTTAACATCATTTCCAATACTTAAACATACTCTAAGCTTTGTTGTATAAGTTATACCATACACATTCTTGTGAATATACTTCCTTGATGGTCTTCAACCTCTTATTCTGTGGTGCTCCTTATGATATCCATGTCGGGTAGGGAGCTCTGAAGCATATTTGCTGAGATATAAAGGATGTCCGCTGATTAACTTCAAATGCACCGTGTTTCCCAAGGAGAACCTCTGTTACAATAATATTACAATACAAACAAACTATATGTACTAACACACAACACTAAGGGCAAAATATAGACTTATGTGTCACAATACTATTAATAAACTGTGTGATTACTCATTTATACACTCCTGGAAATTGAAATAAGAACACCGTGAATTCATTGTCCCAGGAAGGGGAAACTTTATTGACACATTCCTGGGGTCAGATACATCACATGATCACACTGACAGAACCACAGGCACATAGACACAGGCAACAGAGCATGCACAATGTCGGCACTAGTACAGTGTATATCCACCTTTCGCAGCAATGCAGGCTGCTATTCTCCCATGGAGACGATCGTAGAGATGCTGGATGTAGTCCTGTGGAATGGCTTGCCATGCCATTTCCACCTGGCGCCTCAGTTGGACCAGCGTTCGTGCTGGACGTGCAGACCGCGTGAGACGACGCTTCATCCAGTCCCAAACATGCTCAATGGGGGACAGATCCGGAGATCTTGCTGGCCAGGATAGTTGACTTACACCTTCTAGAGCACGTTGGGTGGCACGGGATACATGCGGACGTGCATTGTCCTGTTGGAACAGCAAGTTCCCTTGCCGGTCTAGGAATGGTAGAACGATGGGTTCGATGACGGTTTGGATGTACCGTGACTATTCAGTGTCCCCTCGACGATCACCAGTGGTGTACGGCCAGTGTAGGAGATCGCTCCCCACACCATGATGCCGGGTGTTGGCCCTGTGTGCCTCGGCCGTATGCAGTCCTGATTGTGGCGCTCACCTGCACGGCGCCAAACACGCATACGACCATCGTTGGCACCAAGGCAGAAGCGACTCTCATCGCTGAAGACGACACGTCTCCATTCGTCCCTCCATTCACGCTGTCGCGACACCACTGGAGGCGGGCTGCACGATGTTGGGGCGTGAGCGGAAGACGGCCTAACGGTGTGCGGGACCGTAGCCCAGCTTCATGGAGACGGTTGCGAATGGTCCTCGCCGATACCCCAGGAGCAACAGTGTCCCTAATTTGCTGGGAAGTGGCGGTGCGGTCCCCTACGGCACTGCGTAGGATCCTATGGTCTTGGCGTGCATCCGTGCATCGCTGCGGTCCGGTCCCAGGTCGACGGGCACGTGCACCTTCCGCCGACCACTGGCGACAACATCGATGTACTGTGGAGACCTCACGCCCCACGTGTTGAGCAATTCGGCGGTACGTCCACCCGGCCTCCCGCATGCCCACTATACGCCCTCGCTCAAAGTCCGTCAACTGCACATACGGTTCACGTCCACGCTGTCGCGGCATGCTACCAGTGTTAAAGACTGCGATGGAGCTCCGTATGCCACGGCAAACTGGCTGACACTGACGGCGGCGGTGCACAAATGCTGCGCAGCTGGCGCCATTCGACGGCCAACACCACGGTTCCTGCTGTGTCCGCTGTGCCGTGCGTGTGATCATTGCTTGTACAGCCCTCTCGCAGTGTCCGGAGCAAGTATGGTGGGTCTGACACACCGGTGTCAATGTGTTCTTTTTTCCATTTCCAGGAGTGTATAACACAACAACAGCACAGAAAACTTCACGCTTCTGATGTTTGATAGGGAAAGATCCCAAATCTAACTATGCAAAATTCTGTACTCTCACGCTTGATGACAGGTGGGGTTTAAGTATCTCTACAGCCCAAGTGCTCCGCACTTTATGGAATGGGCTGTGTGGCAATAAACAATTGATCAATCAAGTTTCATACATGTTCTGTGAAAGTATTGATTGTTCTCTGTCCAATTTGTTCTTCATATCATTTGACATTATCGGTGAATTTCTCAATAAGATGTGTTTAGCATTATTAAGTTCGCCTACAAGTTATGTCTTCTGGTGCTGTTTCACACATACCATCTTTTTATAGAACAGGGGCCAATAATTTACTCCCTTTTCTGGATATCTTCTGGTTTCATTATGATTTTAGTAGAAGTGTTGAATCAGTTACTAAAATTCAGAATACTTGTTTAAGACTCTCTCTCTCTCTCTCTCTCTCTCTCTCTCTCTCTCTCTCTCTCTCTCTCTCTCTCTCTCATTCACTCACTCACTCACTGCCCATCTTGCTTTTACCCTTGTGTTGTGTAAAGTATTCAAGACTGGCTGAGAGAGTGTGTGTAAACTTCTGCACAGTTGCATGCACCTGATTAAAGAGCTCCTTTCATTCCATCCCCATGTCACAGGTGAAAGGATATATGCTTTAAGACGCACTGATTTAGTGGGGCAGAAGGAAGAAGAGAAAATTATCACACAGTAAACTGTATCGATACTGTTTTCACTAATCATGTCTCTAAAGATTAGGCAGGAACATTTAAGGTATGAAAACTAACTTGAAAAGGAACTCTGGCACAGAATAATTGTTAATGTTTAGAAATAAGATAAAAGAGCCAAAAAGGCTCTTAAATGTTTTCAATAAAACATTTTCATGCCAAGGAAATAAAGTGACAAATAAATTAAAATGGATCACACAGGGCATGAAAATTTCTAGGGCAAGGAAAAGGCAGATGCACAAACAACTAAAATATAACAGACATACTGATTTCATTGAATATGTGAGACTATATAAAATTATATTTAAAAGAGTGGCAAAAGCAGAAAAGCAAATATCTGGATAATTTTAAACCAGAATATAAAGCTATGGCTTTGAGGTCAGTCATTAAATCTGAATAAATGTTGATGCCTGTAATGAAGAAATTTCAAAAATTACCTCTAAGAAACAGAAGTCCATCCAACTCAAATGACAGTGTGCTTCAATGAATTATTTATTAATGTAGCACAATCTGTTGTCAATGGAACAGATTACCATAACAAAGTGAGTAAATTTTGGTCTTGATGAAAATTCTCAACATCTTACAAAATTTCAAAGTATTTCCATAAAGGACACAGAAAATTAATATTTAGCATTAAAAAGCAAAAATTCTCTGGGTTGGAATGGAATACACACCAAAGTTATTAAAACAGCATGCACCATAATTGCACACCACCAGCTAAAGTAATTAATGTTTTGAAACTGGTTGCTTCCCACAGGCACTGAAGAATGCCAAAGTTAAACGAGTTTTCATAAAGAGATCAAGAGATATTGTGGGACATTATTGTCCTATCTCAGTTATTTCAGTCACATCTAAAATATTTGAAGTAGCTGCAGTTATCAAACCCAAAACTTTATCGCATATATTCCATTATCCTAAACAGTCAGTTTGGTTATCAACAAGCGAAAAACACTATAGATGCAGTTAACAGTTTTGTTGGTGAAATAAGCACATAATTAAACAAGGACAATAAGATCACAGGAAACTTCTTTGATCTCATCAAGGCTTTTGATTATGTAAACTAAGCCTTGCTTATTTACAAAATCATCAAATTTTGCATTAGGAGCAGTGACCTACAATGACTTATATCCAATTTCTGTAACAGAAAACACAGAGTGGGGTAAATTATTATTCCAATTGAGAAATAATGTCTCTGGATTTTTCACAAGGTTCCATATTCGAGAGAAATCTTTTGTTCATACACAAACACAAGAAACAAAAAAAACTTGATGCTTCACACTGGGTAAAACCGTATACCTAGCTTTGCAGTAAAGGAAACAAAAATTTGTAATAAATTGAAAGAGAACAATTAGGTCCACTGAAAAGAAAGCTATATGAGGCACTGCTACTGAAATGTTATTATTCAGAGGATGAATTATTAATCTGAGTTGCACACAACTGGTCACATATCCAGTTAAGTAAACATAATCATTTATAAAAATATATGAATGAAAATAATTTTTGATAATCTAATGTAACGGGATGGATAAAAAAACCTTCTCAACATGCGGCAGTAGGAGAAAATACGTATACAGCTTGCATATTTCAATACCTTTATAAGCATTCTCTCCTGCTGCTGCTTGGTGAATAGACACAATATCTATCCAGTTACATTATGTTCACTACGGATCAATTGGAATGAAAGTAAATTTAATCTAATCTAATCTTATAAAAATATCATTTTACAGTTATGTTATTGTTTACTAGCATCAAAATTGCTTTAACTATAATGCAAATTTCTGGTATTTCTCCTCTGTGCAAACCAAATGGATTGCAAATGTATGCCATGATATGAATAAATCAATCACAGTTCACACAAATTACTGTACACTGAGAGTGCACAACGATTTCCACTTAATTATCCCAAGGTAAATTATTGTTCATTTCCTTCCATTAACATGCTATGCAGAGTGGGATGAAGTAGACAAAGGAAATTCGAGGTGATGGAAATCATAACATTTCAATACAACAGAATTTTCTACAAATCAAACACAGCAGCACTTATTAGATACTGTATGCAAAGTTCTATATTAACTCTCATATCGCATTTCTCCCACAGCTACTGTTTTAATTTTTCCTCTCTCCCCCTGAAAGTGATCTGCTGAAGTTCCCCTGATTCAAAACTGTCTCAAAAAAGTCAGTGCTTTAAAATCTTCTACTATTATTCCAACAGTTTCCTCCATTTCCATGGATGAAAGACAGAGGAGTGAGGACAATGACAGATAGCTGCATTGTAAATTACAAGAAGTTCACATGTCAACAATAAATATTGTCTTTGTACTTCGGGTATTTTTTGTGCACTGCTGTGATGGAAACTCCATTTTAACATACACAGTTTCAATGAGTAATATGGTCACTGAAATGCTGTGCATAAAAATGAGATCTTCAACCAGGCAAACCTGCTAGACATCTCAGAATATACTTCACAGACAATCTCATGAACCAAATATACACAAAACTATTTACCTGCCACCTGAGAATTAAGGTTGCATTAATATTGAGAGCCTCCTCCATGCCGGTAGTATCATCATTCTCTAGTTGACTAGCAACAGAATTCCTTGAGACTTCTGCAGTTTCATCTGCCCCTGAACTGGAGATGACTCTTGCCCTGTGTCTGTTATAGAAGTCCACATACGGGCTCTCCCTAGCAGAAGTTACATTCTCTACATGGTCTTCAATGGGAAGATCAGAAAATGGATCAGCTCTTTCCTCTGAAACAGAATTATTGTTGATTTTTCTTATACTTAAATTTTTTATGAAATGTAGTCAAAAGTAGTTAGGTATGATATAGCACAGCATTGTAAGTACATCACTGTGTATCACCAGGAGTAAATATGACACAAAGACAAGGTTGGACTTGTGTTATGCTGACTGCCAACGGATTCAAACAATTCAATGCTGAATGGTATGTCTGAAATAAATTTCTCAATGCACAGCATGGGGAACATTTTGAAGAGCTATTTGCATAAATTATTTTATATTTATACCCTCGAGAAAGAAATCCAAGAGAGAGAGAGAGAGAGAGAGAGAGAGAGAGAGAGAGAGAGAGAGAGAGAGAGAGAGAGAGAGAAAAGTAGATTCAGTACACGATGGTTGTATCCAGTATTTCGAGTAAGAAATGTGTACTCCATATGATGGGAGAAGAGCTCTGACAGTTGATGCGGCCTTGGCATGCATGCTTAACGCATCCACGATGGCCAATTACATCGTGAGCTTTTGCTTACGTTACCATGGTAACGGCCCAGTGTTGCTGTAGTGTTGGGCGACTTCATCTATGCATGTTCTGTAGATCTCATCACAAGAAGAGGCGCTACAGATGTGTAACGTCTCAAAATACACAGTCTGTAAACTACACTAATGAGTGTCATTAGTGTATTATTTGTAAACAATATTTGCTTTATTCCACACACACACACACACACACACACACACACACACACACACACACACACAAAATGGGCTCACATTAGTGTCATCTATAATTAACAGAAAAGCAGTTACTGTTCAGTTGATTTTTATCTACAGCAATGTTGAAAATTATGTTATATTGATTGCTATTGAAAGTTAAAAATTATTAATTACATACATAAAATTTTATCTGTAATAAATAATACTTCTTTATAGTGCTACAAGATTTGCAAATCCAGAATTCAAATAATATATCAAACTGAATGTTATCCCAAAATTTGATACTGCTAAAAAACCTGAACTCTAACAAGCGAACTTGACAAAAAACAGTCCAATAATTAGAAAAAGTTAAAAGAAAAGTTCATCAGAACAGCACAAAATTTAATTCCACTTTGAAAGAAACAAAACACCCTTGGTGGAATGCAGATTGTGAAACAGCAGTTAAGTCTACGCATGAGGCATTCAAAAATTGGAACAGTAACAAAGCTGAATACGCACACCACCTTTCAAACAGTAAGTAAAGAAATATCTAAATTAATCTGACAGACTAAACGAAACTACAAACTTTTTGAAACTGAAAAAGACTTCCAAACAAACAATACAAGAAACTTTTATAAAACATTCAAAGCAAAACTAACCGATTACCAACCTCAAAGTCTTTGCTTCAAAGATGAAAATGTCAGTCTGGCTCTTAGCAACCAGGAAAATTGTAAGGTACTTACTAATTATTTAGAAAAACTATTAAACTGTAATCAGCAAATAACTTCCAACCACAGCGAACTAGTAACACCAACCCTAACTCTAAAGAACCGCACAAAATAGAAATAACTAAACAAATTAAGAGACTTAAAAACAATAAAGCATCTGGAGAAGACAGTACACTTGCAGAACTACTAAAATCAGCTGGCACTAATACCATAAAAAAGGTCACTCAACTAATAGGACATATCTGGCAAACTGAGAAAGTATCTGAGGATTGGAAAACTGGCCTAATTCATCCATTGCATAAAAAAGGGGGTGAAACCAATGTTAATAATTGCTGAGGACTCTTGCTTTCTTCTCCCGGTCACATACAAAATTCTACTGCCATTTTTTTTGATTGAGCCCAAGAACAGTTAGAACCTAAAATTGGTGAACAACAAACAGGTTTTAGACCAAACAGAGCTTGTCTGGAACAAATTCTAAATTTAAAACTAATCCTTAGGCACCAAAGTATTTCTAGTAACAATACTGTACGTACATTTGTGCAGTGTCATTTTTTCCTCGTTCCAATTGAGTGCAACAGGAAAGAGAATGTCTAGCAGTGATATAAGGTATCCTGAGCAAAACACCATATGGTCACCTGTGGAATATGTATACAGATGTAGATTGTGGGCCAGTTGCACCTCTCTACTAGCGTAGTTACTGCTTCCTATCATTAAAACACATGTTGTGACCAGTGTGAATAATCTTGACAAATGTTTGCATAAACTCAGTCTTCTTGTGGGTAATTCAGGCAACATTGAAGAATTACAAAAAAATGAAGATCACCACAGAAAAGTACCAGTGAGATGACTGTTGTTAAGCATGAGTAAAGTCATTAGCAATAAGGAAATGCAAGTTACACCATGAGGTGTAACATACCACTACAGTGAAGTGATGTGTTTCAGAACGTTTATAGTACCAATGAATAATGATTGTCAAACATGTAGTTAATTTTTATCAATTGGTTTAGTAAGTTTCGACACACATACTGCCTGGAGATTTTGCGTTATCTGTGCAAGTAACTGAGTCCAGTTGGAGACAGTATTTCTGCAAGAGGGGGTGATGCTGGCAGTTTGGTCAGGCTTTAAGGCACCTGCTAGTTTGGCAGTTATTCTATGCAGCTGTACCCTTGCCTCAGAGACATACTGCGCTCCTTGGAATCGCACACACCATGAAAATGGACAACATCATGAAAGAAAGAGAAGATAGTCTGCTCTGAAGTACGATACAAAGTTTGCATTGAACTATCTATCAATTTGTATTTCTTGATATAATTGCCAAACAATAAAGGCACACAATTATTGTATAGGACGTTCTGAGATTGTATGAGCTGAAAGAATCTATGTATGTCTTAAAAGAGTGACTTCTATTAGTTAGTAGCTTATTGGAACAAGCGCAATTCCATTTCCAGCACAAGCTAAACTGTACAGGAGACAAAGTCCACAAAAAGAAGAAAGAAGACACCAGGAGGGGAAAAATACTCCAGATAAGTAAGCCAGTAATATCTGGACAGTTCACAACATCATGAGAATTAATGCATGAAATCCCGCTCCAAGTATATGTCAAACACAGCTAGGAACTGTCCCAACATTCCGCACCAACGTCCCTACTCACTTCAATTGAGTGACAGGACATGCTTATCCAGGATGAGTTTTTGATTATATCACCAAAACTTTGCAAAACACGGAAATACTTTTTAGACAAAAATAGTCAGTTGTGAGAGTTTTTTGCGATGGTCGTAATTTTGTCCTCATGTTTCCATTTGATATTCTGCAGCTGATTTCAGTTCCTCCTTTTCCAGCAGCTTCCATGCAATGTAAGCCTCACCATTCCATTGCCCTTACTATTTGCTTAAAACATATTTAACTTGGAAAAGATCACCTATACACTGCTGAGAAAGAAAGCCTATACGTTAGGTCTGAGGCATTCGGTATACAAGGACACAAGAGGTATTTCTGAATATTATCCAAAATAGGAAGGAAGGAGGTCAGGCAGGACTGGAGTAGGTACAGATTTCAAAATATCTAGTATGTTATGCATGTCTGGATAAAGCTGGAGATTATGAACAATTGTTTCTGTGAGTTATTCAAGCAAATCAGAAATCTGTTCAGTAGGATATGAGGACAGTAATACTACTACTACTACTACTACTACTACTACTACTACTACTAATAATAATAATAATAATAATAATAATAATAATAATAACACAGGATTTTGATTCTGTTGACAGAGAAACTATAGATAAAATAATCCGAGAATTAGGTGTAAAGTCTAAACTGGCAAAACTGATCCTTGAAACACTTACAGATTCAGCCCGTAAAGTAAAATTTATGGGAAAAATTTCACAGCCTTTCAAAATAAAAAACAGGTGAATGACAAGGTTATGGCCTATCTCCAAATCTTTTTAATAGTGGATTAAAGAAAACAATAAGAATTTGGAATGAAAAATTTATTGAACTCAACACCTCGCCTATAAAGTTAGGAAGAGGGAGCAAAAAGAATGAAATCAACTGTCTTGCATTTTCAGATGATTTTGCTATACTTTCCAAAAATGTGGCATCTGCTATAACACAAATGAATCTCTTTGAAAAAAAAAACACCCAGCAGAACTGGCTTAAGAATTTCTGCAGAAAAAAAGAAAATTTGTAACAAACATTAAGGATGCTCCAAAACTCTTGAAAAACAGATACTGGCCAAATAAAGAGGGTAAAAAAAATTCAAATATCTAGGGGAGATAATCCAAGAAAATGCTTTGGAAAAATCTCCCATACAGGAAAGATTGAATAAAATTGGGAGAGCATATAGTATCATCAAGGAGCTGTAAAATAAAAAGTGTCTATCCAAAAATGCAAAAACCAGGCATTACAACACAGTAGTGAAGCCAGAATGCCTATATACAAGCAAATGTCTGGCATTAAACTAAAATTTAGATAAATTAGAAATACTAGAAAGGTGAATTATAAGGAAAATATTAGGACCACAAAAGAAAATATTAAGTAGAACCACAAAACACAGGAGGAGGTTGAAAACTATGAAGTAATGCTGAAATATACTGAAATGTAGAAAATAATGAGAAAAAGAAAACATGTTTTTTGGACATTTATTTTGAATGCAAGACAGTGGATAGATAAATAAGATTTTCAAATATTTGTGAAGTAAAAAGTCCCAACAAGCCACATCAACAAAGTAAAATAAGATTTAGAAAGAAACAACATAAAATCAGAAGCTATAAACAAAAGAGAAGTCTTTCGGGAAAAAGTATTGAAAATGGAAGGATTCCAAGGCAGGGTAGCTAACAAGATTAGTTCAAAATGGTCTGAAGACAGAAAGAAGAAACATAGTGAACAGATGAAAGCATGCTAGAAGAAAAGAAAGAACAAAGAATGAAGAACTGAAATTGGAATTTGGTCCTTAGGTGGCCTGTTCACAGAATAATAATAATAATAATAATAATAAAGATAACGTAATGAATACCCAAGACCAATGGAAGGAGGGAGATTAGGTTTTAACATTCTGCTGACCATGAAGTCATTAACATTATTAATGGAATATAAGCAAGGATATGACACGAGATCAACTGAAGCCTTTTCAAATGATAGATCTCAGCATTAACATCAAATATTTTAGGAAAAACAATGGAAAGCCTAAATATGGGGATTTGATTCTCACTCCACTGCATATAATTTCAATGCTGCTGCTGAAACATCTCACTAAGCATATTAATGGAAAGGAGGTGAAGGAAGGGCATGCGAGGTTTTGGTAAAATGAGAAAATTTATAAGTTCGGAATTATGACTCAGAATGAGTCTGGTGTATTACGGGTACTTCTACTTTAATGTGTAAAAGGAGAATAGGGCTGTTGTGGAATCCCTATGCAGACTGTATATTTATTCTGAATGAAGTTAAACTGAATATTTTCTTCAATGGTAAAGTGTGTGGAGTGCCATTACTTTGATTTTCATGTATCCTCAGGTTGTGTGATAAGGCAAACACGTTTTATTGCATGTCACAATCCAGCAAAGGAAAATCATTTTGTCCATTACAGCATGAATTTTGCAGTTAGTAAGATTTAGAATTGGCAAGCTTTTATGAATTCACTGTTGGATCATAACACTGCTACAAGCAATGATGGTGAGTTCTGACGTGTGACATGGGCAACAGAAAAAACTACAGAGCCAGCTACTCTGAGGAGAAAACTTGTGTTCTATTATTTATACACTATACACTGATCAGCCACAACATTATGGGCACCTGCCTAATAGCTGGTATGTCCACCTTTGGCCCAGACAACAGTGGTGACGCATCATGGTGTGGAAGCAATGAGGCCTTGGTAGGTTGCTGGAAGGAGTTGGCACCACATCTGCACACGTCATCCAATTCCCGTAAAGGAAGGGGGTGATAAGCTCTGACACCTCATTTAATCATATCCCTGATGTGTTCGAACGGGTTCAGATCCGGCAAGTTGGGAGGAGAGCACATCAAATGGAACATGTCACTGTGTTCCTCAAACCACTCCATCACACTCCTCATCTTGTGATGCGACCCATTAACTTGTTGAAAAATGCTGCTGCCATATGGAAACAATCGTCATGATGGGGACGTACATGGTCTGCAAGCAATGTATGATGCACTTTGGCCATCATTATGCCTCAAACAAGCTCCACTGGACCCATGGATGCCCACGTGAATGTTCCCCTGAGCATAATGCAGCTGCCACCAGCTTGTCTTCGTTTCACAGTAAAGGCGTCAAAGAGCTGCTCCCTCTGGAAGATGATGGATTCACTCCCTCACACCAGCAAGATGAAGAAGGTATTGGGATTCATCAGATCATGCAACACACTGCCACTGCACCACACTCCAGTGCCGATTGTCACATGCCCATTTCAGTCATGGTTGCCAATGTCACGATGTAAACATTGGCACATGCATGGGTTGTTGGCTGCGGAGGCCCATCATTAAGAGTGTTTGGTACATTGTGTGTTCAGACACAGTAGTACTCTGCTCAGCATTAACGTCTAATGCTAGTCCCTTCACAGTTCATTGCCTGTCCTGTTTTACTAGTCTGCCCAACCTATGATGTCTAAAACCTGTAATGAAGGGTGGCCACCCAACTCTGCGATGTTGGGATGAGGTTTTACCACGTGTTGAAGACACTGATTGCAGCATTCCTCTAACACCCGACAAGTCATGCAGTTTCTGAAATGCTCGTGCCGAGCCTCCATACCATCACAACTTGCCCTCGGTCAAACTCAGATGGATCGCATGCCTTCCCGATTCTACACACGGACAGCACGCTCACTGATACTACGTGCAACAACCGTGTCTCTCACTAGAGTGGTTCCTCACCAGCTGACATCGCCTGGACGGGTTTATATCAATAGTAATCAGTGAACTTAGTTTCTAGGTAAGCTTGATGATCATTTAAAGAAAAACTTGTATGATGTTTGAGTTATTCTTGCAAGATTTAACAAAGGCGTAATTGTGAAGCAATTTTATTGTTATTAAGTTGAATGCTGGCCTTCAACAAAAGAATTGGAACAATGACTTGCTGTTTTATGGAAACAAAGATGCTCAATGGGACATCTGGATTGACACTGCTCCATGATCACATCACATATGATGAAGTTCGTAAGTTACATGAAGTATCGACAACAGTAGAGCAGATGCAGCAACAGTAGGGCAGATGCCACAACAGTGGCTAAGACTGGTATTAGTTTGAGAGTAAAGTGTTTCTGGCCAGTAGGATGACTTAGGCAACAATGGCTTGACACCCTGCACAAAGATCTCACGATCTCAGTCCTGCACGTTCATTAGCACAAGATCGGATAAAATTGCAACAGAACACTAAAACAGTGGACCCCGTCAGCAAGAGGGACAGATGGTGAGGGTGAGGAAGAGGAGGAGGAGGAGGAGGAAAAAGAAAAAAAAAAGAAGAAGAACACATTATTTATGCAATTTCTAAAGATGAAATTGTTGACTTGTATAACACGAATGCAACAGCTAAGCTTCTCTAGCTTTGTGCCAAAATAAATGTTATAACATAAAAATCAATGTATACTCCACAAAATTATAAAGGAGGGGTCTCTCTTCCAATAGTGTTTCATCCATCCTTGCGCCACAAAGATTACTTGCGTTTATCATAAATACCACCCAAGGGAAAAAAGGAACTTAAAGTTCAATAACAGTATCTACAATTATACACACAACCAATACCACTTAAAGAAAAATGTCACATTAAAAAGAAATAGTCAAGTCATTAATGAGGGGAACAGCTTCTGCAAAGAATGAAATTTATAGCCAGAAGATAACTAATCTTAGGGACAGCGAACACTGTTTGTGAGTGATAAGCAGTCATATATAAGCAGCTAATATAACATTCTCATCTGCTATGAACCTCTTACACGCTACCATACACCTGATGTACAGAATTTTTAATCATTATTATCTGAAACAATTATTACACCATCCAGTGGTTCTGTATCACAAAATACGATTAACTTACTTTTATGTTTCTGTCTGCGTGCACTAAACACAAAGTGGATTGACTCTTGTGCCTGAAGTTTCACTCCTGAAATGAAATAATATTTAACTCAGTTGAATTAACAAATTATTAACAGCTACAATGATGTTAAAACAAATATAAATTGCAAACTATATCTACATACTACCTGTAGGAACAGCTATTTTTCCACATAGCTGCCACGTTTTGCTGACGAGTGAAACCTGAGAGACTGATACCTCTGTCAATATAGGATCGTGTACCTGCAAATTAAGATAAGGGCATATAGAAATTATTCCTTGTTTCAGTATTACATGATAACATATAAAGAGTAGTTTTAGTATTCACAAATGGGTACAAGGAAGATGCTTCCTCAAAGCTTGAGGAACAATGAGGCGTATCTTTGGCAACATCGAGGAAACCTATGTGGCTGAATCTTCAACCACTGAAGACGCTAAATATTTTAATTTGTTTTTGACTCTGATAAATAAATAAAAAGTACGACATATCAAATAGTAATTATTATTGTCCGTTAACAGTTACATGCACAAAAAGACTGTTCATGCACTTGCAGAGTACAGCAAAATGATTACTTGTACACATTTGGCTCTTCTGAGAGAAGTCTCTGGTGTGTGAGAAGTTGTCACAGATCTGTGTTTCATATGATATTGAGTTAATTTTACGAAATATAGTAGTACTAGAGGCACTGCCTGACTGCAGCTGGTCAGAGTAAATATTTACTGTTACCTTGTTTTTTGGTTACTATCAAATAAATATTTTGTTTTTGTCACTGTTCCTTTTTTATATTTTATTGGAACACTTGCTTATGTACTTTTAATGTTGGCAATCTGATTCAGACATCACATACCTATATGTCACCCTTGAATTATTTTTGTGCCAAAGTACCTACATGTCTACCCTACTTTCCCAACAACAACTGGAAACTGACTATTATTTCGTGGGATCATAAAGGAAGACCACAAATTCTACATTGCATGTTGCATCTAGTCGAATTTCACGAAGTGTGTGAATTTTCTTTCTATTTTTTTCCTTCTGCTATTGTTGTTCACCTGATTTTCAGTTTCCATATGAACATTCTCTAATTCTCACATCTTCTCTCACATTTTCACATAGTTCTTCACTTCAACCTTCTCTTACACATTTTTCTTTCTTTTTTTTTTCAAATTACAGTATGGCGTCTTTTTTCTTCCTTACTGTTTCTCCATGCCCTCTTATATCTTTTAGATTTTGCATGACACTATGTAAACTCGCTCTTATGATATGGCATTTTAGTGACATATAAACAATATTTATTTGTTGCTAAAATAATATTAATGCATTAGCACAAACCGTTATATACCTTAAAGTGGCAAAATTTGTAGAACATAGGCATTTATGATTTATGGTTTCAGAACATTTCTAAAAGCACCTAGAACATTTGACTCTCTCCCATACAGCATTGGTTTCACTGATACATCTTCAGTCTTGCCCATACATCTCTGTTACCAGCACCCTTCTGTATCCATCACGGGCATCAAACTCGTAGTCCCCTGCCAATATAACAGTATGTAAACATTGTGTCATCTTGCATGTAGGCTCACAAAACCTGACTAGTAGTGAATATTTTGGTAGGTGACTACCGAATGACACATGCAAAGAGTATAAAATGAGATTGTCACTTAGGTGTTTCGCAAACTCTTCCCTTCAAAATGTGCTGCTGCTGTGCCCATGGAGCAACAGTGACTGCTTTAACTGAAGAGTGCACTACTGCAGATTCAAGCATAAACAATGCTGGTGTAAGTCGGTAATCTTTGTGACTATGATGTCACACTGTTTTGCACTGGTGCCAATAACATCATTCCAACAGTTGTGGCATCGCATATGGTTGGTGAACAGCTGTTCAGAATTCATTAATAAAGCAATTAGTGATGAAGCTATTCCTGACCAATAATTACTTGTGCTTTGCACAAAATTTTTCTATATAAATTTATATTACTATGAAAACTAAATTTGAAATGTTTCTTTTTTGTATTGTTTTTATATCCTACCTAAATCTGAACCTCGCTCACTTGGCACATGTCAGGTTATGAGTTGGAATCCTTGGTACATTCAATATTTACAAGCATTGTAGGTCTTTTCATGAAACAATAATATTTTGGAATGAGAGAGATTACATCTCACTACACACCCAGTCGCATCCCACACAGTCACTGTTATTAAATTTTCTTATTAGCAAAAGGAGACGAAGAGCTATCTGCTATCAAAACTGTGTATATGTGGTAGTGGACAACAGTGAATGCTTACTAACACACACTTAAAGATATTGGAATCTCTACACTGAGAGAGAAGTGTCTTGTAATGAAAAACTAGTACACTACAACATGGTTCTTGTACAAGAAGCCTTGTATGTGACAGAAACCACATTAACTAGAGGGATTATAACAATCGGTTACACTGAGACATGATTGGAAAATTCTTTGAAAAATCTACAGTGGTGCTCTCTGAGACACAGACAATATCACAGATAAATTTAGGAAAAGATGCCTACACTTGTATTGGCACCTATGTGTGATGGATGAAAAAATGTTCACTAAGAAAATATTTATCATAATTAATGCAATTAAATTAAAGACCACTTGGATGAAAGAAACACAAGACAACCAGGAATAACTGAAAATATCAGAAGAAATTAAGGGCAGAAAACAACTCAGAAATGAACATCAGAAACAAGAAATTGAACAAGTACGAAGAAAAGAAACAACAGGCGAAAAAACAGAGAGAAAAGAAAGAAAAAAACACAGTGAATTAATAAAGAGGCTTTTAAAATTGAAGACAAGGAAGTGAACCTGTGACTGGCTCAAGTGCACACACTCTCCTAAGGCAGGATAATCAAAGAGTGAGAGATAGTATTTTTAATAGGCAATCTGTTAAAGATATTTGCACAAGGCTCTAGAAATCCTTTAAGAATTCTAGAGTAGCAGGCAAAGTCTACATTGATCTTATTTTTGTTTTTTGTATTTTTTTAAGATTGTGATTAATCTGAAATAGGTCTTCAGTATTAATTTCAGATACTGGAGTTCACAGGTTTGACAATTTAATGTATTTTTATATTTGGACAGTTTAAGAGTCACTTATATTTTCTTGAACACAGGAAGAGTTGTTCAGAGAAAGCTACTACTTTCCATATATATGAAGTACACAATAAGGACTCTTACAACACAATTATACTCAAGGTGTCCAGGGAATGAGCAGATGTAGATGTCCAATAGAGGCGGAACATTATTACTATGGGACCCACCACTAATTAGATTTTTTAATTTATTTTATGACCTTTTTCTAGTAAAATATTGGATGAGTTTTGGAACATGATCTGTTCAGTAATTCAGTGAGTGAAATACATCGGTGACACACACAGGAAACTTTCAAACTAATTTAATGTTGCCATTTACTGCAGAAGATAACATTAAAGAGCACTTCACCAAGGTGTCATGTAACAATATTATGAAAAAGATAGTTGCTACTCACCATATAGCAGAGACACAGTCGCAGATACGCACAACAAAAATACTGTCAGAAAGCGAGCTTTTGGCCTACACGGCTTTAGTCAGTTCAGGGGGTTGAGTATGTTACATCAGTCTTTCCATGATGACCATTTTTCCTATGAAAGCCTGGGACAACGGGAGAGAGTAGCTGCATACATGTACACCCTGTGATCATGCTGTATGTAGTGTGTGCTCATACAGAGACATGTGTTCAGAAGGGAAGCTATAATGTTAACTTCTTTGCACGTGTATCATCTGCCTGGAGGTTAATCTATACCATATAGTGGTAATATTTTTTTGTACAATTATTTGCAATTCTGTTATAAATTTTCATTAACTGATTAGAAAAACTCTTATCACTGAATACTCTACTCGTCTACAGTGGTCTGCATCCATTTGACAAGAACACAGAAACTGAAGTATTCGCAAAAGCTCTCCTTACTTGTTAACTTGCTCAATTTTAATAATAGCTTCGACTAGGTTTGTGTATGTTTGTAGCTGAGTGGTACAGCACAGCTGACTGCTACCACGGGGACCCAGATTTGATTCCTTGTATTGCTAGGGATTTATCCTTGGTGGGAAGACTTGTACAGGGTGTATTCTGCATCATGAGGCCAATTGAGGAGCTACTCAATAGGTTAGCAGCAGTTCTAAGGTCAAGAAACCCAACAACAATCGGGAGAGCAGTGTGCTGACCACATGCCCCTCCACACCATGTCCAATGTTGCCACTGGCGGAGGATGACACGGGGGTCAGTTGGGTCTGAGTACAGAGTGTACATAAAGTCTGGGAACACTTTCAATTATTTGTTGCACAAGAACCAAACATTGTACAGATATAATGTATATGTTATTTTGAAGAGGAAGTCTCTCTCTCTCCCCCTCTTCCCCCCCCCCCCCCCTTTCATGTATATTGCCACAGCGTAGTTTGGTAATTTGCCGATAGTCAGCACTAGTCACAAATAGGGCGAGTTCAGGTGCGGACCGAGCTTTCTGTGTGTTGGATTTCGACAAAAACAAATATGCTACAGCTGTTCAACAGATGTTTAGCACCAAGTATGGTAGGAAGCCACCAACAAGGAAGGCCATTTACCACTGGCACAACAAATTCGCTACGACAGGTTGTTTGTGCCCGGCAAAAAGAAGCGGATGTCCCAGTGTGAGTGGAGTGAATGTGGAGTGTGTAAGAAAGACATTCATAAGGAGTCCAAAGAAACTGGTGCGTGGTGCATCCCATGAACTTGAAATGGCTCCAATGGCAGCGTGGAAAGCCTGCGACAGAAGCTGTCTATGAAACCATTCAAATTGGAGCTAGAGCAGAACTACAGTCGACGACGCCATGCTTGGATGGGTATGGCAAGAATTTGATTACCATATTGACATCTGCCGGGTCACTCATGGTTCGCATATCGAATGTTTGTAAAAAAAAAAAAAAAAAAAAAAAAAAAAAAAACGGCTTTCAGAGTTTCTCTTCAAAATGGCAATATGTATGACACCTGTACAATGTTTACTTCTTGTGCAATAAATAACTGAAAGTGTTCCTGGACTTTACGTAAACCGTGTACTGATAAAATAAAATTTTTCTATAAGATCATTTTAGCAGAAAGCTTTATGTACCTCAGATACATGCCATCCATCATCTGTTCATGTCATGCTGTCTTCAACCCAGAACTTGGTTTCTTCTTTCACCTGCAAACTTTCAGTATCAGGCAATTAGGCATTTTTTGCTACGGGACTTCATACACCTTTTTCAGCATCCACTTGTTAGTGTTTATGTACATTGCAGTGCCCAACTGGTGTCTCAGTGTGACTAGCTATCTTACTTGGTACAGTCCAATTTCATTCAATAATGTCAAAAAATCAGATTTTATCTTGTCTATTTTACTTTTTGCATTCCTTTTCACATGTCCTATGACTTTATTTAGTTTTTTGTCTAACACAATGAACTAATACTGGCATATCAAGTAGGTCATAGGGTAATGTTCTGTTGTCCACACATGATCCTATGGTCATGAAAATGTCATCATCTAGATTTATATGGTAATTTCTGGTCAACACAAAAGGAAATTAAAACAACATGTTGATACCAAAGTTTCCAATTACATTTGATCAGTGTCACACGCTGAAAGTGTGATAATGAAAATAGTGAAATATCTGCTTCTAAGTAATAACACTTTTACTATGTAAAATTCAATAATAATTTAAAGCAATCTCACCTGATTAACATTTTTAACTTGTAGTGCCAGATTCAAAACTTGGCTACTCTCATCAGTGGAGGCTACACAACTGTTTGTTGCCATAGATGTACACTGAACTGAACCCAAAACGGTTATCTCCCATGAATGTCTTACTAACCGATACCTGTAACATGTGGTAATACCAACTTATATTTGGTACAGAAATCACTTTAAATCAAGCTACACATAATGAACATATCTTTATAAATAAAATAAACTATTACTTCTTAAATGAAAAAAGGTAGCAAATGCACTATGTTAACTGCTAAGAAGGAAGGAAGGAAGGAAGGAAGGAAAGAAGGTAGATTAGGACTTAACATCCTGTTAACATCATGGTTATTGGAGATGGAGAACAAGCTTGATGTGCTTCAAGAATCGGGAAGGAAATTGGCTATGCCCTTTAAAAGAAATCATTTGACATTTGCCTGGAGGGATTTAGGGATATCACAGAAAACATAAATCAGGATGGTCATATGCAGATACAGACAGACATCCTCCCGAACTGCAATGAATACAAGTCCATTGCTGTGACATAAAATTGCCACAATATTAAGTACGTAGTTACTACTACTGAGATTCAGAAAAATGCTTAGTTAATTGTGTGTGTGTGTATGTGTTTGTGTGTGTGTGTGTGTGTGTGTGTGTGTGTGTGTGTGTGTGTGTGTGTGTGTGTGACGAGGGCGCGAGCATGTGTGCATTGGGAGCTTACGGGCACTCAATGACGGGGTTATCAGTGCCTTTTGTTAATGGAAGAACACTTCAATACCGAAGTCTGCCACTAGTCACTACAAATTCATTACGAAATGGTGATTACAGATGAGGACGTAATTTAACTGTGACAGTAACATTGCATTCAAAAGTCCCCAAATAAATGTGACGTTTTAAATGACTACAGCAAAAAGTCTTAAGGATGAGAGACATAATGAAAAATTTACATAATTATATAAAAACATATTTTACTGCTGGCAGAAAGTCTATGATTATGTCACAACTTCATATAGACAAGAAAATGGTCATTTAGTACCACAATAAACTAATAGTATTTATTTATTTACATTTCTCCGCACAGAGTCACTGACATGAAGACTTTTGCAAATACCATACTTATGGGCACTAGTCTTAAAAGTAGTAATTGCAATTAATAATAATTATCAAAATTTATTACATCCACACATGTATTAGGATAACAAGAAACATTAATTTATCACATACTTAATACCACATGCCTAATTTTTATAATAAAAACATTATTATTTATTTATAAAAACATTGGAAACATTATACACCTAGTTTGCATATACTTTATGTTAAAATGCATCAGTGGACTCTATTTGCTACTTTAAAATGCACTGAGTGGATACAATCATGTTTCAATTAAAAATAGTAAAAAAATTAACTTTCATTTAAACAGCCCCTGGTCACAAGTTTCCAGTGGTTCTGGCAGTTTGTTATCCCTTTTCATTCCATTAATACACTCATGTTCAGCTAAAACAGAACACTTTGAATGACTAGAGATAGGATGTTTAGTATGTTCTGCAGGATTAGCATTTCAGTCACTTTCATGCAGCATGTGTCCTATTGCCTAGTAGGCATAGGATCTGCAATGGCCATGATAACGTGTTCCACGCACGATGGCATCGACATGCACAAAGCACAAATGGTGTCCAGTGATATAGCCATCCATGCTGCATTCACCTGGTTCTGAAGTTCATCTGTGGTGGTTGGCATTGGGTCATAGCACTGCACCCTCCATTTCACCATCTCCCACACATTTTCGATTTGCGACAAGTCTGGTGATCTGGCAGGACAGGGCAAAATGCTGATACCCTGTGACACAAAGAAGGCATGTGCTCATGCAGCAACATGCAGTTGTCCATTGTCTTGCTGAAAAATTGTATCTGGGGTGTTGCGCATAAAGGATATGGCCATGGGTTGCAGGATGTCATTCACGTAGGTCACATTGGTCACAACACCCTGGATATGCACCAACTGTGATTTGTGGTTACACCCAATAGCATGCCACACCATCAGGCCTTGATTTGGCACTGTATGTCTTGTGCAAATGCAGTCACAGTGAACCTGCTCCCCCTGTTTGTGGCGAACCAAAATGCAGCCATCATTTTCAAACAAACAAAACCTGGATTGATTCAAAAACACTGTCTGATACCATTCCTGTCCCTGGTGATGTCATTCCATACTCCACTACTGTCAGGCATGTTTCTGCACATTAGTCAAACGTAGGTGGCGAAGCGGACGATGCGCAAGTAAGCAATGTTGTAATAAATGGTGACATACTACCACCCCTGATAGTGTACAATGTGTTCCACTGTTGCACCAGAGCCAAGGAGGACGCAGATCTGTCCTGCAATACCATTTGCACCAGATGTCGATCTTCTTGGCGGGTGTTCCGAGTGGAGCGACTTGATGCATCTCGTCGTATTCTATGGCCTTCAGTGAACCATTCTGCACATACTCGTTGCACAGCTGAAACACTTGGTCCCACACAAGCAGCAATTTCCTGGATGGATGGAACACATTCTCTCATGCCAATAATGCATCCTCTTTGAAACTCACTGATTTGATGATACGGTGCGCGCATACATCTGTGAAGCATCATGCATATCTGCTGAAGTCACACTGGTCCGTTACCTTCCGTTTATTCCGACAGCAGGAGCCACAGGCACATTTTACCATCAGATGGTGTTACGCTGCAATCTTTATGTTGTCCTTGAACTGTGGGCCAACTTGGTTCAAATGCTAATCGTTTCTGCAGAACATAGTAATGTACACATCCAGTGAATATGAATGTCCTGTCTCCAGTCATTCAAGATGTTCTGTTTTTTTTTCTGAAGATGAGTGTACATAGGCTCCCATCAATCATTTTTAATTTTGTTCTTTGTCTGAAGTACTTGAATTTTGTGTTTTGGTCATGTATATCAATACATTTACTTAGTTAAGGATGCAAAAAAGTAATTAACTCATAGGTGGATGAAGAATAGATTGTGGAGTATCTGTGCTGTACAAAAGCTTCATGACAAGATTCTCTAGAGCCTAATCTGCGTTCAATCCTGAGTGTTCCTTTATTTGTAGCAGCAATATTCTGTTCTGCACCAGAATTCTGTATTTCTGCACAGTAGCTATTGTAGGGATAGATTGTCCCACAATATACAGTTTTCAATGTGTGCTTGAGCACCTGGCTAAAAAGTTACATATCATTACCGATTTTATACTGCACAACACTAATATGTTTAACCATCAGAGGTCCGAGTCCAGATTGACACCAAAGACTTTACAGCTGTCTGCTTCATCTGCCATTATTCCATGGACATCGTTTGCGCATGAGTGATGTAAGCTTCTGGTTGCAAATATTAGCTTCTAGGATTTACTTTCATTGATCTTAGTCTCTTATCATGGGAAGATGTACTTAATTCTAATAGCACCAGCTGACAAAAATTCACACTTGAGTTGAAGGGATGCATAATGTCATTAACACATCCCAGGAAAAGGAAAGGACCAAGCACTGAGCCCTGAGGAATTCTTTATATCACTGCTTCACTAGAGGATTTGAAAGTTACTACCTTATTATCACTGCTTCACTGGAGGATTTGAAAGTTACTAACTTATTATCAATTTGATATCTAAGTTTAATATAATGTTTCAGATTCATCAGTTACTTGGCTAGAAGTATCACTGACACATTATTGATACCATATGGCCTCATTTTCCTTAGAATAAGCCAATGTTTTACATAATTAAAAGATTTTCTCTGGTCAAGAAATATTACAACAATATGTGTACTCTGTTCTCTACAACAGTATGCTTCATGGAAGAATATGGTAATATCAGTGGTTGCACTTGGCTATTTCTTCTATCAATACTGAAATTCAGTAACCATTTTGTGTCTAGAGAGGAAGGCAGCAAGCTGAGATAGGATACTATTATTTTACTGAAGGTGGGATTAGTGACATTGTTCTATAATTTGAAACTTTCCCCTTGCTTCCCTTTTCATGCATCTTACTTATTTTTAAGACATTTGGATATAAGTTTTCTCTAATACTGCTGTTCATAGGATAGGTTTTGATAAATTGCCACTAAATTATCAATGCTGTTTGTCAGTATTGAACTCCTGGGCTATATATGCTGGAGGGATTCTGATGAAAACTCGATTGTAAAGTACAGCCTAAAATTTTACATGTATAAGTTGTTTCTGATGTAAGATAACAAACACTTTTGATTGAAACATAAGATTGCTCTATTCATATTAGAAATTTACTTATATATAGCTCTCATTGTGAAATTCAAATTTTCACTTTTGGTTTCCGTTTTAGAAATTATGCTACCACCACAAACATTTATTGAATGTCAAACCCACCTCTTATCCACAGGGGCATAGTAAGTTACGTGGGAATAGTTTCCATGAATTGACCCTGCCAAGCCTGGTGGAGAGAAACGTTCACCTTAATTTTTATACCCTTTCTTTAAAGCTTTGACGCAAATTATGTATTTTGATTGAAGCATGGGGTCAAAATATCTTGACTGTAACTAGTTTTGCTTAAAAGACAGTGTTTTAATTACTATCAATTAATTAAACCATCAGTAAGAATAGATTGATAATTCCTGTAATACTTTGCCTGGACTAAATCCAACTTCTATTTTGTAATCCTCTGATAAAAACAGAATTGTTTGATGCATTTCACAATATGAGGGGGGGAGTGGAGTGGTCGAAAAGATTCTAGCCTAACAAATAAAGAATGACAGAAATTTCATAATACCAATTTATTTTTCAATACACTTGCAGGCACACTCAGATAACTTCTACAAACTATTCAAATAAAAGGTCTTTGATTTCGAGTCCAACCAAGCATTCACAGCATCAATCACTGAATCATCATTGTCAAATCATCTTTCTTTAGGTATGGGAAAAGAAAAAAGTCTGATGGAGCCAAATCTGGAGAACATAACACAGTTTCAAGTGTTGCGAGGGCTTTGTGCACCGGTGCGTTGTCCTGATGCAAAAAAGCTCCATGCACCAATTTTCTGTGCCATTTTTTCTTTCTCTCTTCTCCCAAATGGCGCAGGAGGATGCAATAGTATGATGCATTGAGAGATATGCCCTTTTGCAAGTAATCCACAATAATTACCCTTTCTGCATCCCGGAAGACCAATGCTATCACGTTACCAGCTGATTTTTGCACCCGGAATTTTTACGGGTTAGGGGATGAAGGTGGTTTTCAGTTTTGTGACTTGTTTTGTCTCAGGATCAAAGTGGTGAATCCACGTTTTGTCCGTTGTCACATACCTTGCAAGAAAGCTGTCTTCATCCACTTCGAATTGGCAGACAATTTCTTCACAACACCGCAAACACTCCCGTGTCTGATTTGCATTCAAGTCTTTCGGGACCCACTGAGATGAAACTTTCCACATTCCCAAAATATCCACAACACTGTCATGAGCACACCCATGGGAGATTCCAAATGTGGTTCCAATGTGCTGCAACATTGTTCGATGACCCTGCAAAATCGTATCGTGAATTGCAGTCACTGTTTCATCATTGGCAACAGTGACAGGCCTTCCACTCCTTGGCGCATCTTCCTCACTTGTTCTTCCATGTTGAACACCCAGTTTTTCACTGTTGCATAAGGCGCAGCACTGTCCTTAAGCGTATTCCGCATGTCCCCTGCAATTTCCTTTGGTGTCATTCCCTTCAAATGAAGATACTCAATAAGAGCATGGTTCTCGATTCTCTTGATATTCACCATTTTGCTTACACTGTGGTATACAATGCATCCTAGAGGCGAAAGTAACACAGATGGAGCCATAAAATTTGACTTGCACACCCACAAAGGGTCACCACAAATGTAGCTGGCGGTGTTTGTGCAAGACATTACGGTAACTAGGGCTCTTTTCAACTGCCCCAAGTAATATTGTCTGATTTTTATCTTCACATTTTTCTAGCAATTTTTGTTTTTGTATATTTTCAGACCTTCAACCCCACTTTTTAATTCAGTTCAATCAAAATATTATAAACATGATTTGCATGTATACAGAACCAGCAATTTTTGAGATGTTACCAAGAGTCAGTTGGATGGGCTTAATTCCTTTTTAGAAACCATCAGCAAAATTAGAATTATATGAATCTTAATTTGAAACAGAAGACCACTGTAATTCTGATGTAAAACTCAAATTATGCCTGAACAATTTCATCACAAGTCACCATGTCAAAAGCACACCCCTCAGCTGGAGACAGCAGTTTTGGCACAATATGAGTAGCAACCAAACATTTTGACAGCTACAGATGTGCATATTTTCAGGATAGCACAATATTTTCATCATCTTTTTTTGCTTGGTATGAAAGTTGCAACACTGATTGCAGCAATATTGCAAGTTTTGCTTGGGAACCAACCACAACTAACATTCCAAAGTTAAATGAAGCTGTGGACCTGCAACCCTCGAGGAAAACTGACCCAACCAAGAAAAGATTATCTACAGGAGTTGCAGAATTGGGATTTTACATTATTAGTGAGGCCTTGTAGTAATGCTGTGTCAAATGAATGTAGCTGGACCTGAAAGTAAGGGGTTCAGTTATTTCATTTGCACATTTCTTTACCATCATACTTGAGATATCATCCATCCAGATGAGTATTTGCTCTAATTTTTGCGTTGCTTGAGCCTGACACAATGTGTGATTTTATATGGTCTCAGCCTGGAAGTCTATAATGGGGCTGATTGGTCATAAGGAGAGATCAAGTACTTATTGATCAAATTACATATTCCATTTGCACCTTTTACTAAGTTGTCCTCAAGCCTAATGTTGGCTGGTTTACTGCACATCTTACTGATAGTTATTCAGTGTTTATTGATTAGTCTCCAGGATGTCTTACTTATGTTTGGATGCACTATGGCATCACTGTTTTGGCCGTAGGGCTAAATAGTGGCCCAACCAACCGGTTAGCCTGCTTAGTTTATAATAAAATGCACAAATGATACCTCCTATGCTGGGATGCCAATGATTGCATTTGTAGGTCAAGTAACACAGAAAATCTTTTAAACACACTGTATGCCAAGACAAGACTCATGAAAAAATGAATAAGACTCTTAATGACTAGTCACTAAGGGCTAGCACAGTGACCATCCCAGCATAACTCACAGAGTAAAGATTAACAAATAAATTGCTATAAACTAGGAGTAAACAGTATTGAGTTAATAGATAAAACACAGTACTCCTGGCAGCTGGCATGGAACTAATTTTACATAACGAAATCTAACACTTGTGGCATGATACTTGTGTGAAACACTTGCGCACTACAGTGTACAGAACAGCTGGGTTGCTAAAACAGCCCCCTTGGCAGAGTGCCACCCAGGAAGCCACGAAGTGTGCGAGGAACTGGGCTTGTCGACCAGATCTCATGGGGCGCTGGTCTTCTGGATCTGAGGTGGCCATTGCTGGTGTCATAGTTGCTGTTGCTGGACCAGGTGTTGAGAGGGGTTGCATCTGTCAAGTCTCAGTGGGGTGTGGCTCATTGAGGACATATGCCAGGATGAACCTGTCTATTATGATGGCAATGTGTTTGCCACTGACTAGAATGTTCAATGGTGCGAATGGTCAGTGGGTGTGGCTCACTGAAGACATATGCCAGGATGAACCTGTCTATTATGATGGCAATGTGTTTGCCATTGACCAGAATGTTCCACGATGCAGCCTTGTGTATGGTTGTTGCAGGGCTGGTTTGACACCATCAGTATGCAACATCATGAGTGTGCACATACTGTGATCTTTGTGGACAAACGTGGTGACAGTTCCCTGTCTGGATGCCTGTGGTGGTCAGATCTTTTTGACATGATCTCTAAGGTAACCAATGAAGGTAGATGGCTCTGTATCAGGCTGTAAAGCCACATCTACAAATTCACCAGGTAGTATTAGTGATTCTTCGTACACCATTCCTGCAGAGGAACCAGATTGTATACATTCTGTAGGCTAGGTACAACCACTGGCAGAGTTCCTGTCCATCCAGTGGTGTGGCACATTAGAGCTGCTTTTAGTGTTCTGTGCCAACACTATATCATTACATTGCTGGCCTGGTGGTAGCTGGTTGTTTTGTGACGAGTCATGCTACAGAATGCTGCGATTTTAATGAACGATTCTGCTTTGAACTGCTTGCCACAATCTGCTGTAATATCCTGAGGACAGCTGAAACATGATAACCAGTTCAGCATACAGGCATGTGCCAAAGTTTCCACATAGATTTGTCCACAGTTGCTACTTCTGGCCAATGTATGAACAGGTCAGTAATTGCCAGCAGGTACTGTTGACCATTTGATGATAGTAGGGGCTCATGATGTCCATGTGCATGTGAGTGAAACGTGGTAGTGTTGGGAAAGTTGCTGATCAGCACATGTATATGCCTGCTAACCTCGTAACGCTGACACTGTACACAACATCATGTGCACTCTTGGCAGTCTTTCTTCATTCCTGGACACAAGAAGTGATCTATGATGAGGCATAACATAGATTACACACCAAGGTGACACAGGTTGTGGAAATATTCAAAGGCCTTCTTCCAAAATCCTGCTGGTAAAAATTGCCACGGCTTTACTGTTGACACGCACAGTATAACTAGATGCCTGTGCCAGGAATGTTGACTAACTGCAACTCTAATGATGATATTGTTTCCCGCAACAGCTCTTGCAGTTCCTGGTCAGTACGTTGTGCTTCTGTAATGTGTATGGTGGAGACACTGCTGACCCAGGAGGGACAGTCTGCTACTACATTCTCAATCCTGGATGTGTTGAATGTTGATGCTAAATTGTGTAATAAACATAAGCTGGTTACGCTGCCACAGCGAACAATTGATGTTTTGCCAAAATTCATGTGTGAGCCACTTGTAGTCGGTAAAGATTGTGAACTCTAAAGTATTTGACTGCCTCGTATATCACTAACAGTTCATGGTCATAAGTGGTACACTTTTGTTGATATGTTGACAGTTTCTGCGAGAAAATGCGAGAGGCTGCCACACATCATTGTTGTGTTGCTGCAACACAACATCTACGGCAGTCTGGCTCGCATCTTCCACCAATGCTCTGTCCAAGTTACTGCTGCATTCCTTTTACATTTTGGACCTGTGAACACAGCTGTCAATGATTCTTGAATTTCTGCTACTCATGGTAGATGCCGATGAAACAAAATTAGAATCCCTAGCAATTCTTGCAGCTCCATAACTGTGAGGATTTTCAAAATGGCTTCCACTTTGTAGGTAGCGGTAAGGAGAGGAAAAATCAATTTCTGGCTGACCAAAAATACATTTTGCTGTGTACAGAACAACACCATATTTGTTCAGCCATTTTAAAACTTCTGACTGACAATGTTGTTCTGTTGAGGCTAGAATACCAGTATGTCATCAAGGTAAGCAAAACAGAGTGGCATGTCTCACAACATGGAATTGATAAATCTTAGCCATGTCTGCACTGCACTCCTGAGGCTAAACATCAGGAATTTGCTTTCAAACAGACCAAATGGTGTAATTATGACCATCTTCAGGATGTCTTCCTTAGCAAATGGTATCTGCATATATGCCTTTGTACAGTCCAACACACTGTACAGGCAGGCACCACTCAACTCAAAGTTGTAACTGCGGAGTAGGAGCACTGGATAATAATCTGGCACTGTACAGGTGTTAAGCACTCTATAGTCACCGCAAGGGCACCATGAACCTTACTTCCTTGGTACTAGATGCAGTCATGATGACCAAGGACAACTGGATGGTCACATGATGCCCTCTTGAATCATGCTGTCAAATTCTGTCTTTGCAACTGCTAAGCGATCTGGAGTTAATCCTCACAGCCTACACCCCAGTGGGGATCCCTCAGGAAAATTTACATAGTGCTTGGTGTTAGGCTTCACATTTTTAGGCATACCAGACGGTCTAGCAAGTGCAGGAAAACATTGTTCAAAGTAGGTGCAGTGTGCTCCCCAGCTGTGGCTTTAATCATTTTGTCAAATTGTGTCAATGCCTGGTGCTGGAAGAACACAGCCGTTAGTCTGGTGGTTCAGTTGACCAAGGTATGTTTTGGTGATATCAGGCAGAAGGTTGTAATATGCCAGGAAGTCCGCTCTAATTATTAGCTCTGTGACATCTGCGATTGTGAAGTTCCACACAAATGCTCACCATAGGTCTTGGTCCAGCTCAAATCGGTGTGTGCCATATGTCACAATTGTTAGTGGCAGCTAGAAAGAAAGACATACACAGCCTACAATAATGTAGCACTGTTCATGGGAAGATACACTCATTGGTACCAGTGCCAACTAGGCATTTATGACCTTTTCAGCGATCACTCACAAACAGATGCTGTGACTCAGACCAGCAATTGGATGAAGCATCTACATCCAACTGGCAGTGGCATTTGGGAATGCACAGAGTCTGGTACAGCAATGTGCTCGATTGCCAAAATCAGCTATGGTACCAACATACATCCTGCTGCATTTCCATCCGAAGAGTCTATGATATACTGCATGAACACTTCAGGAATCTGCATTGGCCATGCCCGCTGTTGGTGATATGTCGAGATAACAGCTGCCTGATCTGTGTCAGCACACCCATCTTTGCTGTCAGAACATTGTAGTCAGCGTGTGATACTGTGGCAGACGCCCTTCACACTAAACAGTTGTTACACTGATAAGCAGGGGTGATACAGTGTCTTGCACCTAGTCTGCTAGCTCTGCCACTGTGTCTAAAAGGCATTTCAGATTGCAATGCACTGATTGCTTTAATGACAGGTGCTAACCGACTATTCCAGATAGTTCTTAGCAGGCTATCTGCTACTGTGCCAGCATTGATCTTGCTTTGCAAGTGCTGCAAGGACTGGGATAGTTTGCAATCCCTGAAGTTGTCCTGTGTCAGGATATGGCAGAGGAGTGATTCTTGTGAAGCAGATGCACAAAGCATTATCTCTGCTTTGAGACGGTTATACAAACCACACTCTGGGAGTGAATTTAACACATCTTTCACTTCAGCCACGTGCTGAAGGTCAAGTTGGCTCACAACCAATGTGAACATGGTGGCGTCAGTAGTTATTCCTCAATAAAAGAATCTGGCTTCAACTTGAGCAAACCAAGAAACTGGGTTGTGAGGCCAAAAGGATGGTTATCATACAGCGAGCCTGAACACAGCATGGTTAGTCATTGCTAAATTTCCCATCATGATGCAGTAGTACTTCCTCCAATTTCTGTCAGGATGGTGTAAACCACGTCGGGGGCACCAATTTGGCTGCAGAGCCAAATACTGGCCCATCTGATTGGTTAGCCAGCTTAGTTTATGGTAAATAACACGCAAACGATATGTCCTTTGCTACAATGACAATAACATTACTCGCTCACAGGTCAAGTAATACAGAATGTCTTTTAGACGCAGTGTACGCCAAGACAAGACTCTTGAGACAACAGCAAGTGAGACTCTTGTTAACTGGTTGCTGTGGACTGAGCACAATCAAAGAACTCAGCATAGGTAAACACAAACCTATACATTGCTATAAGCTAAGAGTAAACAGCACAGAAGTAATAGACAAAATGCAATGCTCCTGGCAACCAGCATGGAACTAATTTGAGAGTGTGAAATCTAATGTTCACAGCACAACATACATGTGAAAAGCTGGTGCAAACAATGTACAGTACTGCTAGCCGCGGTTGCTACACTGCTTGTCTGTTTCCTTAAATGTAAGAGGTCTGTCTTAAATATTTTTTTTAGCTTGATTGTTCTTTTCTTAAATATATTAGCTTTGTTTTTTGACCCTTTCCTTATTTTTGTTATTCTATTCTCAACATTCCATTGTTGGTTGCTTTGTTTCTTAACAGACAAGATCACAATGTTATGCCTTTTCTTAATTAGGCTAGGTGGAAGTTTCAGTTTAGTACTACCCTCACTGTCAAAGTGTGTTAGTCCCCAGGCTATTCATTTCATGAAACAGTAGTAGCCAAAATAGCAGAACACAGTTCTATAATATTAATCCCATTTGCTTCCAGACCCTGTACCCTGACAAATGGAGTCCAACTTCTCCTCTGCTAGCTCATTTTTGAAGGTGCTGATGTTGGCACCAATCAGAATCTGTTTGTACTCAACCTTTCAGTTGTTGAGAAAGGAGAGCTTTAGTATTCTAACAACTGGCAATAATGATTATTTTACTTGTGTCTGACTATGTTACTCCAGTGTCAGAGCTTACTACATTTGTGATATGTTCAGGAGACACCGGAAGGTTTGGATTGGTTATATAATGGTAAGAAAGAGATTTTGATACTAAATTTTGAATTGTAAAACATTATCAGGGGCAAGTGTGGGTTCTGATGATAGTCTGTTGATTACAGACTGTAGGTTAAAACTGAAGAAATTGCAAAAAGGTAGAAAATTAAGGAGATGAGACTTGAATAAGTTGAAAGAACCAGAGGTTGCTGAGAGTTTCAGAGGGAACATTACACAATAATTGACAAGAACAAGGCAAAGGAATAGAGTAGAAGAAGAATCAGTAACTTTAAGATATGAAATAGTGAAGGCAGCAGAGGATCAAACAGGTAGAAAGACGAGGGCTAGTAGAAAACGTTCGATAACACAAGAGATATGGAATTTAATTGATGAAAGGAGAAAATATAAAAATGCAATAAATGAAGCAGGCAACAGGGAATACGAACTTCTAAAACTGATATTTACAGGAAGTGCAAAATGGCTAACAAGGGAAGGCCAAAATGTTGGGATCACATATTTACTTCAAACTTTGTAGCTGTAGTGGGCCATTAAAACAACATAATGTGCAAGTAGTAAGGTGCACTACTCTGGAAATTCCAAGAAAATCAAAAGAGAAGTTTTACACATCTATCAAGTGGCTTAATCAAACCATGGAAAATCCAGGATGGGATGTAACAATATTATGAAATTACCACACAATGGAGATGATGAGTCTCAGATAGGCACAACAAAAAAGACTGTTACAAAATAGACAGCACCCCCCCCCCCCCCCCCCCCCCCCCCCACACACACACACACACACACACACACAGTCTCCAGCAGCTGAAGCCTATTTGTTGTGCCTATCTGCGACTCAGCATCTCCACTATATGGTGAGTTACAACCATCCTTTACATAATAGTATTATGTGGTTTATGTATTTGTGTGTAGCTGCTGGACACTTAGAGTTTATGGTGGTCAAGTGATTAGCATTTGAGCCTCGCAAGAATAACTTGTATGAGGTGATGGTTAGACTCCCACTCAAACATTAATTAATAATTATTAATATTTTTTTCATCACTGGTCATATTATTCAGTTTACGTGACATTTCAGAGATAATATAATTTAAAAAAGAGAGAAAAAAATGTGTATTTGCATGAAGTTTTAGTGAATTTCATGTTATTTGATTACTTACTATTTTTAATCAAATTTAATTATTATAACAAACATATTTATAACTATCAACAAGTAAACAAAGAATTGCATAGAGTTTTCCTGAAAATGTATGCCTCTCATCATTTGTGAAATCCCTTATACATACAATCTGGTAGCGCACCCAGAACTATTTCGCACCTTGACATTTCATGCTGCAGGCACAGAGGCAGGCCTCATTTGGCAGTTAACATGCGTAGCTGTGAGACATTGCTCAAGCAGCAAGAACAAATGGTGTAGATGCAAATTTTTTGAATATCACACAATTTACACTTGTACTACAAAAATGAAGATGGCTCCCTGTTTTTTGACTATTGGAGATAATGAATGTCATGACGATTCAATGCATACTGCAGCTACAAAAAGTCTGTTGTGGAAGTCTTTTTCAAGAAGTGAACCTTATTGACACAGAGCAATCACTGAGACAATTTCTGCAGATGCAATGGCAATTGAAAAAGTACTTTATCATTCTATTGTCAAAATGTTAGGAGAAGAGAGACTTACTACTCATGAGGAACTCACTCATTCCGACAAAGTAGATGGAGGTGGTCTATTTCATGAAGTTGACGATATTTCCGACAATGAGAATTTTCAACCAGCCAAAAATAAGGCAAAAGCTGAACACATTGTGTTGGAGACAAAAATAAAGGTAGCAGCACTGGTAAAAAGAGCACCCCATGTGGAATCTATAAACTCTCCACAGAAAAGGATCTCAAATTTTAAAAAGAGAGGACCATTTGAAGAGAGGACCATTTGAAGAGATGAGAAGAAAACATAAAAACTGGAGGATCAGCAATCAATAAATATGCGCTAATGGAGTCATGGACCAATGACTGCTTCGTGGATCCTCACAAAATCACCAGCAAGGAAGTTACAATTTTGTCAACTGCTCTGTTTTTATCTTCAACAATTGTATTTTAACAACAGATTATGACAGTGATGTGTAACTCTGATTGCACATTTCAGGTAACAAGAAGGATTTTACAGCAGTGGGCTTTGGCTGATGCAGGCCAATTTCAGTCCAAGAACTTCATCTTCAAAGCATCAGTTTCATGGGATAAAAAATTCAAACAATGGCACAGAATTCAGAAGAGGAAGATCGCGACATACGTGAGAAACAGGGAGTCTGTGCCTTGGGAAGATACACTGGAAGTCACAAGAAAGTTTCAACTGCAGACGAAGGCACTTATCCCTAATTTTGACAAAAATTTGAGATTAATACAGACCAGACAGTTTGCCAGTACCGGTCAATTTATGACAGAAATCTTGCTGAAAGAAATTCAAAATCTGTGTTTGTTATAAGTGATGAAAATTTAGATAAAAAAAAAATCTACTCACCAAGTGGCAGCAGAACACACACATAAAAAACTGTTGTGATTGGCAAGCTTTCAGAGCCAGTGGACGGAAGGAAGAAGGGTGAAGCAAAAGGACTGGAGAGGTCTAGGGAGAGGGGTAGAGTTTCAGAAAGTCACACAGAACTGTGGATGAAAGGAGACTCACCATACAGGATACGAAGGAAAGACTGATTGTTGGGGACTGCATTGGACAAGATTTGAAAACCTGAGCTCAGGTTTTCAAATCTCGTCCAATGCAAAACAAGGATAATGGAACATAGTCAAATTAATCTGGTGATGCTGAGAGAATTAGATTAGGAAATAAGATAATAAAAGAAGATAAGTTTTGCTATTTGGGCAGCAAAATAATTGATGAAAGCCTAAGTAGGGATGACATAAAATGTAGACTGGCACTGGCAAGCAAAGGGTTGAAGAACAGGATTATTTTATTAACACCAAATATAGATTTGAGTGTCACGAAGTCTTTCCTGGAAGTATTTGTATGGAGTGTAGCCATGTATCGTAGTGAAACATGGGCAATAAACAGTTTGGACAAGAAGAGAACAGAAGGTTTTGACACGTGGTGCTACAGAAGAATGTCGGAGATTATATGGGTAGATCACATAACTAATGATGAGGTACTGAAAGAATTGTGAAGAAAAGAAGTTTGTGGGAGAACTTGAGTAAAAGAATGGCTCTGATGATGGTATACAGTGTAAGGCATCAAGACATCACCAATTTAGTACTGGAGGGAAGCACAGTGAGGGTGGGGGTTAAAGTCATCAAGGGAGACCAAGAGATGTATACAGTAAGCAGCACATTCTCAAGGAAGGATTTAGGTTGCAGTACTTATTCAGAGATGAAGAGGCTTGCACAGATAGAGCAGCATGGAGAGCTGTATCAAAGCAGTCTTTGGACTAAAGACCACAACAACAATGAGCTTATCATAATGGAATTTTTAGCTCCATTCCGTTCTTGGAGAAAATAACAGTAATGAATTAAAGAGAGTCTATCTTCTTGCAAGAACACAATTATTTGTGTTGTTTTATCCCCAAACATATTTCATGACAGTTGTGGCATCTTCAGAGGGATTTTTCTTTTATTGTTCCTGAAATATATACATACTAGTTTTATGAAGGTTAGGAATATAATGCAGGGTTGCCACAAGTTTCCCCAAGTTAAATTCCCTGATTTCCAGACAAGTTTTAGCATTTTTCACTGACAAATTTTGAGATTTCAAGGGTAAGTAAAGATGGAAGTTGGCAATGTGTCTATGCAGCTACGGTACAAGAAACAATAGAGCCAAACGAGGAAATATCTAAATAGAACTTGCAAGCAGATTGCATTTCCTAATGTGAGAAAAAACCTTAAGTACTAACATCAACATCTTTTGTAATAAATTGTATTTAGATGGAGAAAGCAAGCCAAATGGTATATGTGTTTCATTAAGACCAATGAAGTTATTTTATTTCAATAAAACGAAACCCACTTGGTGATAAAAACACACATTCCCTTGGAGTCGCAAGACAGATTTAAAATACCTTCACCAATTTCAGAAATAACCTCAGAAAGAAATAGGTCTGTTGAAAGAAATGTATAAGGTGGGGAAGATTTGTGTAAACCAACAATATAGATGACTGCCAATAAAATGTTGATTCTACTACGTTAATTATTGTTGGTTATTATCCACTGTGTTATATCTATTATTTTACAGATGTTATGTAAGCTTTCTTTCAAGAAATATTTGAGTACATGGTGTACAAACTACCATCAACTGCCACACTTTTCTTCCTCTTATCATCCATACTTTCTAATGTATAAACTACTTTTAAAGTGCCAAAATGTACTAGCATACGGTAAATAAAATATCTATAAAATGCCATACTGCACAACGTATCTGCAATGAACAGTCGCAGTTTTTGAAATCCATCACCTGTGGCCTCTAGCCTGCCGAGGAGCACTGCAGTCCTCGATCCGTGGGTATATCACAAAAATCCACTGCATTACGCCACATACAAACAGACCAATAAAACGAAACCCACTTGGTGATAAAAACACACATTCCCTTGGAGTCGCAAGACAGATTTAAAATACCTTCACCAATTTCAGAAATAACCTCAGAAAGAAATAGGTCTGTTGAAAGAAATGTATAAGGTGGGGAAGATTTGTGTAAACCAACAATATAGATGACTGCCAATAAAATGTTGATTCTACTACGTTAATTATTGTTGGTTATTATCCACTGTGTTATATCTATTATTTTACAGATGTTATGTAAGCTTTCTTTCAAGAAATATTTGAGTACATGGTGTACAAACTACCATCAACTGCCACACTTTTCTTCCTCTTATCATCCATACTTTCTAATGTATAAACTACTTTTAAAGTGCCAAAATGTACTAGCATACGGTAAATAAAATATCTATAAAATGCCATACTGCACAACGTATCTGCAATGAACAGTCGCAGTTTTTGAAATCCATCACCTGTGGCCTCTAGCCTGCCGAGGAGCACTGCAGTCCTCGATCCGTGGGTATATCACAAAAATCCACTGCATTACGCCACATACAAACAGACCAGGCCTGCGGACAGTTCAGTGGGACTAGGTCTGATGGGTAGGACTTGTATTAGTGGAAAATGAAGGGCTTCAGATTGGCAGGCCCCATCCATTAGAGATACCGGCAGAAATGGCCCGCAGTTTTGGCCTATCATGGAAATCCACTCTTGTGGCCAGATATTCGTGAGTGATGGACAGCATGCTGATGAAATGCGACCACAATGATCAATCCACGAAACAGATAATGTCTGCAAATACTCTGAGAATCAATAATAATGAAGATAGGTAGAATTCACTGTAAAGATGACCGCTGAGCCGCAGACAGGCAGATAGAAAAGACAATCACACTCTCAGAACTAAATATTCGGTCATAGCCTTTGTCAGAAAATGACAGCACATGCACATTCAAACAATCACTCACACACAATTGAGGCTCATGTGACCGCCATCTCCGATCACTGAGAATCAGATCCAAACAAACCACTCCTCACACCTCCCTGCCTATCGTCAGCAGCTGCTAGGCTAGAGGCCAAAAGTGGTGGCAGCACTGACTGCAAGCTGAGGGGTGTGGTAGGAAGGGGAGAAGTAGTAATGAGGGAGTAGGGAAGTGGCGCATGTGCTCAGCTGCACCCAACCAGTGACAATTCACAACATCTCAGTAAACAAACCATTTCATCTACTAAGACAAAAATGAGATTTTTCCAGTTTTTTTTTTTTCTCAAATTTCCCTGATATTTCCCAATTCCTTGATTTCCAGAACCTGTGGCAACCCTGATAATGGCATCAGATTTTGTCGTCGTTTGGATGGCATACGTATTTTACATCTTGTAGCTGATAACAGAAATCAGCCACATGCCTATATTACCACCAAATGTGATCTGCAACACAGGGATGTTAGACCAATGTCTGAAATGAATTTCTGTGTAGAATATAACCTCTAAACTATGCATTCCAGTAAAATAAAGGTATATGGCCCTTTGAGCTGCTTAAACACGTCTCCATGCCCTGTAATTAAGCTAACCTTATCCTCATGATACCTAAAGGGGTGATATGTAGCAGGTGGTTGTGTATTCCTAGAGTCATCATTTACAGCTGGTTCTTGAAACTTTGTTAGTAGGCTTTCTCGGGATAGTTCCCATCTACATTCAACAGTCTGCCAGTTTAATTCTTTCAGTATCTTACTGACACTCAGCCACAGGTCAAACAAATCTGTGACCATCTGTTCTGCCAATCTCCATATTAGTTCAATATCCCCTGCTATACCTATTTGGTATGGGTCACACAGACTCCAGCAATATTCTAGAATGGTCACATGAGTGATTTGTAGACTGACTACATTTTCCTAGTATTCTACCAATAAACTGACATCTGCTACCTGCTTATCCATGACTGACCCTATGTGATCGTTCCACTTCATGTTCCTACTAAGTCACAAATTTGATAAGGTAACTGTTTACAGCCATCAAACAATTGAAGAAATGCATCTCTGAGCTATCAGCTGAGCAAATAAATCTTTATTCTCTATTTTTTTTAGTTAAATAATCATTTCTTTGGTGTAGGTGTTTATTTAACACAAACGGGTAGAGAATAAAGGTGTAGCTGATGGCTCAGAGACGGATTTCTTCTTGTATCTGACAGCTGTAAATGGTTACTTTACAATATTCCCAATCAAATTTCGAGGTCTGGCACAAATGGTAACTTTCTTTTGTATCAATGTCCCGAACTGAAAATTAGAGCTTTTTCTCCTGTGAAGATTGTTATTTACTGAAACCAGTACAGAATAAAGGTGTATTTGCACAGCTGATGGCTCAAAAATGCATTTCTCCCATCAAGTACTGTATTTGCTTGAGTTTACAGATTTGAACTTGGTCTCACTAATATTATATTCACAGGATACTATGTTTTCCATTTTGCAAAGTGCACAACTTTACATTATTGAATATTTAAAGCAAGCAGCCAATCATTGCACCACTTTGAAATCTTATGAATGGCTGACTGAATATTTGTACAGTTTAGGTCAAACTGTACTTCATTACCGATAACTGCATCATCTGTGAAAATTCTTTGGCTACTATTAATAACATCCACAAGATCATTAATAAACAACATGAACAACAGGGGACCAAACACGCTTTCCTGGGTTACACCCAGAGTTACTTCTACATCTGTTGATTCTTCTTCCATCCAAGATAACATGCTACATCCTCCCTACCAAAATGTCTTCAATTCAGTCACAAAATTTGTCTGATACCCCATATGATCACAATTTTGATAATAAGTGTCGGTGTCGTATGGACTGAAATGCTTTTTGGAAATTGAGAAATACTAAATCTACCTGACCACTGTGATCTTCAGCTTTCAGGATGACGTTAGAAAAATATGCACAATGATTGCAGCAGAGCTGGTAAATGACATAGCTGCTTTCACAGATGGCCTGGCACCCGATGGAGTAGGACAGGACTGGAATAGGAAGTGCTGGGTGGGTGGATTGGTCAGGGTTTGCACCTGAGTCTTCCACAGAGATATGATCCTTGTGCCAAGGGGCTGGGATTGGGAGTGGCGTAGGGATGGAGATGGACTGGGATGTTGTGGAGGTTAGGTGGGCAATGGAACACTACTTTAGAGGGGTGGGAAGTATCTCGGGTAGGATGTCCTTCATTTCAGGACATGATGATAGATAATCAAAGCCCTGGCAAAGGATGTGGTTCAGTTGTCCATGTCTGGGGTAGTCCTGGTGATGAAGGGGACACTCCTTTGTGGCTGATTTTTGTCAGTGGTGGGAGGATTTTGGTTTTGAGGATAAACGACATGGGACATCTGTTTGTGTACTAGGTCTGGGGGATAGTGCCTGTCTGTGAAGGCCTCGGTGAGACCCTCAGCATACTGAGCAAGAGAGTTTTTGTCATTGCAGATACACCATCCCATTGTATACGAGGGACGTTTTGGTGTAAAAGGGATGACAACTGTCAAAATGCAGGTACTGTTGGTGGGTTTAATGTGGACAGAGGTGCAGATAGAGCCATGAGAGAGGAAGATGTCAACATCTAGGAAGGTGGCACACTGGGTTGAGGGGGACCACTTGAAGCGAACGAGTGAGAAAGTGTTGAGGAACAAAAAAATAGGGTATCTTGGCACTGGGTTCAGACTTCGAAGATATCAATGAACCTGACACAGACTAGGGGTATAGTGTTTTGGGAGGCAAGAAAGATCTCTTCTAGATGACCCATAAAAAAGGTTGGCATACGAGGGTGCCATGGAGGTGCCCAGGGCTGTGCTGCGGATTTGTTTATTACTTTTCCTTCAAATGAGAAGTATCTGTGAGTTAGGAAAACGTTAGGTGTATGAGAAATGAGGTAGTGGGTTTGGAGTCTGAAGGATGCTGGGAAAGGTAGTGTTCAATAGCGGTAAGACCAAGGACATGAGGGATGTTTGTGTATAGGGAAGGGGTGTCAACAGTGACAAGTAGGGATCCAGGAGGAAAACGGGTGGGAATGGTGGACTGTTAGGGAAGGAAGTGGTTGGTGTATTTGATGGGGAAGGCTAGATTATGGCTAATTCATTGGAGGTGTTGGTGAATGAATGCTGAAATTCTTTCAATGGGGGCACTATAACCAGGCACAATGGGGCCCCAAGAATTGTTGGGTTTGTGGATTTTGGATAGCATGTAGAAGATGGGTGTGTGGGGTGTCATAGGGATGAGGAGGGAAATGGAATCAGGGAAGATATTCTGGGAAGGGCCTAAGGCTTTAAGCAGGTACTGGAGTTTGTGTTGGACTTCTCTCCACTGAAAGAATAGTGTTCTGAGGAAGAGACTGGGGAGGGATGGTAAGGCTAAGTTGGAGTGAGGTATTCCTGGAAGGTGATCGGCAGGTTGTTAGGTGGGAGGGGGGAGTATCACAGTTGGATGGCGGTACGAACTGGAAGAGGCAGGGTTCAATGTTGGAATTAAAGTGGTTTTGGTTGGAGGGATTGGAGGCAATGAAATGTTTCCATTGCAGGGGTTGGGAGAAGGGGAGTAGGTGTTTGACAAGTCCAGCATGGTTAAATTTGGGTGTAGGGCTAAAGGTGAGGCCTTTGGATAGGACTGAAACTTCTGTGGAGCTGAGGGTTTTGGTGGAAAGGATAACAATTGTGTTACAGGAATATTTTGGCTCTGGATTGGTGGACGGTTGGTAGGGAGTTTTGGGGGATGTGGCAAGTTGAAAAGGTTAACTAGGGACTGTTTAGCTGCTATGTGGTGTGGACAAAGAGGAACACTGTGGGTATGATAGGGGTTGGATGGTGGTGCCCTGAGATTGGCAGTAGGTTTCTACATTCCTAGATGTTGATCACCTCCTCTCTGCTGGTTCCATCTGCACCTCTGTCGACATTAAACCTACCAACCGCCAACAGTAGTTGCATTTTGTCAGCTGTCATCTCTTTCACACCAAAAAATCCCTCCCATGTAGCCTGGCTGCCTGTGGACTGCAGTGACAAAAACTCCCTTGCTAAATATGCTGAGGGTCTCACCAAGGCCTTCACATGCAGATACTATCCCCCAGACCCCGTACACAAACAGGTCTCCCATGCCATTTCCCCTCACACCCTAAATCCTCCCACCTCCCACAAAAACCAGTTACAAGTGAGTGCCCCTTCGTCACCCAGTAACACCCCAGGCTGTAATAACTGAACTACATCCTTCACCAGGGTTTGATCACCTATTGTTGTGCCCTGAAATAGGGACATTCTACTCGAAATTCTTCCCAGCCCACCTAAAGTTGTGTTCCGTTGCCCATCCAACCTCCACAAGATCTTAGTCCACCCCTGTGCCACTCCCAATCCCAGCCCCTCGCCCCAAGGATCACATCCCTGTGGAAGACCCAGGTGCAAAACTTGCCCAATCCACCCACTCATCACTTCCTATTCCAGTCCTGTCACAGGTTTATCCTACCCCATCAGGGACTGGAGCATCTGCGAAAGCAGCCATGTCATTTATCAGCTCCGCTGCAATCATTGCACATCTTTTTATATTGGTACGACTACCAACCAGCTGTACACTGGGAGTAAAGGCAACCACCAAACTGTGGCACAACATTCAACTGAACATAACACACTTGATATTAATGGCTCATTCACTACTTGAGCCATCTGGATCCTACCCTCTACCACCAACTTTCCTGAACTGCACAGATGGGAGTTATCCTTAGAACACATTATCCACTCCTGTAACTATCCTGGCCTCAACCTATGGAAACATACTGTATGAACACCCTCTACCGAACAGTTTCCACCCCCCAATCCTATTATCTCCTCACATTCTCATCTCCTATCCTTTTTATTTGCAGCCCTGTCAGTGCAGCCACCTGTCTTTCCCCATTCCCCACCCCCACCTCCCTGCCCCACAACCTCCTGACACTGCACCTGTTGGCAGTCTAATCTTTGCATACTCCATCAGACAGCATTTGTCTCTCCCCACCTCCCCCCCTCGCCCCTCCCCACCATTTGTACACCACAATCACTATCACTTCCACTTACCCACCCTCTCCAGATTGCTGCTTGCATTCATATCTTTTTCACGCCTCTTTTCAGTGGTACAAGAAATAAGTTGGGGCAATATTGAATATAACACACAATATTCAAACTTTGATCAACTGTCAACTGCATGTCTGAAAAAAATAAATGTGTACATGTGATCTCAGATTTCCTTGGTGTAATTGATTAATGGTGTGCTACTAGGCATACAGCAAAGTTATTGTTTCCATTATATCCATATTACTTTGACGCCTGGCCTAGTCATCATCTTCAGGCACTATAAATTTTGCCTTTAAGTAGACACAGCAACTTTGCTGTATACCTGGAAGCACACAAACTCACTGCTGCTTCAGTAGCAACACTAGTTTTCTTGGCCTAGGGCCACTGCCCTAAACTAATTTTTGTACCTGATATTTCATTCCCCATTGCAGGAGTATTTGTTAGAGGCAATGGAGAGCAGGTAGATGATTTTCCAATATGAACTGCTTTAAACAGTGTACCAAAGGCTCAATTACCTGAAGCAGCCAAACTTTTTTATTTGTAACTGTAGAGTTGTGATGTCTTTTGATTGTTGCCAAAGATCATGGGTTCAAACCAATGTATATTAAGGAATTTATAAAGCAGAAGGATTGGTGATGTTTACTTTATTTAGCATTAAGGCCCACAACTTCCCTCATTTCAGCCCTCCTTTTCTGTTTAAAGTTGTTTTTGTGTTTCTGAATTTATATGTTCTCTCTAAATACCCTAACAATGTGGTGATTGGACCCTGCCGAAATTTCAGTATCGAAGCATCAAATTTGGTGGTTCCGTGTTCCCATGAATGAACTACTACTGCTAGTTTATCCATACTAATTTATCCGTGCTATCCAGATGATAATTGCTCTCATGTTCATCACGACATCCAGTGAAGCTTTTATTAGTAATTCAGATGTACATGGCTCGACTATTGTGAAGTCACAAATAAATAGTTCAAACAACGGTAAGTCCAGGATGGAACAACAATATGGAAAGGATAAACTGCCACTAACCATAGAGTGGAGGCCTAAATCGGAGACAAGCACAATGAAAAACAATGGGCACAGTGAAAAAGAATGCTAGAAATATATCAGCTTTTGGGCAAAGTTCTTCTTTAGATGTAGAAAACACGTGCATGCGCCAGCGCAATCTAAGTGGGGTGGACTAGGGACTCCCCTCCCCTCCCCTCCCCTCCCCTCCCCACCCCTCCCCTCCCCTCCATCTCCTCTCCTTCCCCAACCCACCCCACCTCCCCTCCCACAGCCTCCTGTTTTGCACCTAGCAGCTCTATCCTGTCACCATGTCACTCCATGCTCCCACAAGCAGCACTAGCATTTCCCCCCAAACCTAACCTGCTATCACCCCCCCCCCCCTCCTCCCTCTTTCCCTACCGGCCAATGTCTCTTCCTTATCCCATTACCCATCTCAGCTAGACTGCTGCTCATGTTAGACACATTCATAGTTGGGCCTTAGGTTGGTTGGTTGGTCGTTATGGGGGAGGGGACCAAGGACAAAGCAGCAAGGTCACCAGTTCCATCGGGTTAGGGAAGGATGGGCAAGGAAGCCAGCCATGCCATTTCGAAGGAACCATCCTGGCATTTTCCTGAAGCAATTTAGGGAAATCATAGAAGACTTACATCAGGATGGCCAGATGCACGATTGAGCCCTCGTCCCCCGAACACGAGTCCAGTGTGCTAACCACTGCGCCACCTCCCTTTGTAGATGTCCCTTAGCTGAGCACATGTAATGTACAGCACTTTGTTTATTTAAGGCTGATTACATTGGTGAATCAATTACCTGCACCGCCACTGGCTCAGAGGATGTCTCCCACAGTAGCAGACACAACATCAGGAACAAAACCCATGACTAAGACTACGCCTAATTCCCAGAAAACCAAAGTCATTAAGAGAGTAACCACTGATTACTTGTCCTTTTAGAAAAATAATAATTATCAGGAAAAACTGTTTAATAATCATAACTTAAGTCCTTACAGGTTCTAACAAAATGGAGATCACAATCCCATGCCTTCTTGACAATTTCAATACAGAGCACTAGGTTAAACTGGCCAAGGAACTGTAAAAGAATTCTCTACTGATTTGCCAAGGGCACAATTGCATTATTTGCATCAAAAAATTCAGGGAAACCATGGAAATCCTAGGTTTTCAGTGTTTTTACTTCATTGCACTATCATGACTGATCTCATTGTTCTCCTGAAATAATATTACAACATTTCTCAAAACCCTTCCATTCACTATAAAAATTGTAGCACTCTGTTGCCTAAATTTTATATGAGTGCAGCACATACACAATTTGTGAATGTGTGGTGGTGGGGAGAAGGTGCGAGGCACATAATATTATGTTCGAATGCAGAAGTATAAGGAACTGTTGTACTTACCGTGGAATGCATTTGGTGTTATTATTTTCATAGTAAAACATAATTTCTAAGTTGGTGATGCCTCTATAGTCAGGTGCACGAAGCCACATGGATTCCATGTGTTTCTGACCGGGTGCAAGTTGCCCACCCGGAAGGGAAATTTTTATGACTTCTGGAATAGTCCCCTGTCCAGTATCACAAACTGGATAACCAGCACATGAAATCAATTCCGGTACAGATGATGCAAGATATAAATTACTCAATGGAGCACTACCAATGTTCTTGAAACGTATGCTAACATTCTGCATTTCACCACAAAGCATCTGTGAACTCATATTTTGAAATGATACCTGCAAAAGTGAAATGAGATACATTATAATAATACTACTTTAAATATATTATGGCAACTACAGAAAACTAGGTCTTGAAAACTATCCATTTAATGAAAGCACTTTAGAAATTATTGAGTTCTGGATGATTTAAAAGTTGACTTCATCCAAACAAATGGAAAGACGAAATGGTGCTCACTGTTAGATAGCTCAGAATTTCCAATTACGGTTCAGAATTGTATGTACAAATTAAAGCTAGAGGTTCAGTCCTGTAACTGACAATACCAATGCAGAAAAAGTTTTTTATTACTGCGTTCCTTACTACTGTTAATAATGAAAATACAGTTGCAACAAACAATTAAAAACTGACACGTAAAGATTTCAACATGTGGCATCTCAAGAAATTACAACACATGAGAATGGGAGAGTTAACATTTATTACTTTTACTGTGAAAACAGGTTACCCTATGTAACAGGACAATAAATTGAAGAAAAGAGCCAAGTGCTTACAGCTTCAACTGAGGGTTCACTCAGCTCTCTCCAACACAGGAGTGGACCCTGTTGGTGAAGGATGTTTGTAGTTGTTGTTGTTGTTGTTGTTGTGGTCTTCAGTCCTGAGACTGGTTTGATGCAGCTCTCCATGCTACTCTATCCTGTGCAAGCTTCATCATCTCCCATTACCTACTGCAACCTACACCCTTCTGTATCTGTTTAGTGTATTCATCTCTTGGTCTCCCTCTACAATTTTTACCGTCCACACTGCCCTCCAATACCAAATTGGTGATCCCTTGATACCTCAGAACATGTCCTACCAACCGATCCCTCCTTCTAGTCAAGTTGTGCCACAAACGTCTCTTCTCTCCAATCCTATTCAATACCTCCTCATTAGTTATATGATCTACCCACCTAATCTTCAGCATTCTTCTGTAGCACCACATTTCAAAAGCTTCTGTTCTCTTCCTGTCCAAACTATTTATCATCCATGTTTCACTTCCATACATGGCTACACTCCATACAAATACTTTCAGAAACGACTTCCTGACCCTTTAATATATATTCGATGTTAACAAATTTCTCTTCTTCAGAAACGCTTTCCTTGCCATTGCCAGTCTAAATTTTATATCCTCTCTACTTCAACCATCATCAGTTATTTTGCTTCCCAAATAACAAAACTCCTTTACTACTTTAAGTGTCTCATTTCCTAATCTAATCCCTTCAGCATCACCCGACTTAATTCGACTACATTCCATTATCCTCGTTTTGCTTTTGTTGATGTTCATCTTATATCCTCCTTTCAAGACACTATCCATTCCGTTCAACTGCTCTTCTAAGTCCTTTGCTGTCTCTGACAGAATTACATTGTCATCGGCGAACCTCAAAGTTTTTATTTATTCTCCATGGATTTTAATACCTACTCCAAATTTTTCTTTTGTTTCCTTCACTGCTTGCTCAATATACAGATTGAACAACATCGGGGAGAGGCTACAACCCTGTCTTACTCCCTTCCCAACCACTGCTTCCCTTTCATGTCCCTCAACTCTTATAACTGCCATCTGGTTTCTGTACAAATTGTAAATAGCCTTTCGCTCCCTGTATTTTACCACTGCCACCTTCAAAATTTGAAAGAGAGTATTCCAGTCAACATTGTCAAAAGTTTTCTCTAAGTTTACAAATGCTAGAAACATAGGTTTGCCTTTCCTTAGTCTAGCTACTAAGATAAGTCATAGGGTCAGTATTGCCTCACGTGTTCCAACATTTCTACGAAATCCAAACTGATCTTCCCCGAGGTCAGCTTCTACTAGCTTTTCCATTTGTCTGTAAAGAATTTGCGTTAGTATTTTGCATCCGTGTCTTTTTAAACTGATTGTCCGGTAATTTTCACATCTGTCAGCACCTGCTTTCTTTGCGATTGGAATTATTATATTCTTCTTGAAGTCTGAGGGTATTTCGCCTGTCTCATACATCTTGCTCACCAGATGGTAGAGTTTTGTCAGGACTGGCTCTCCCAACGCCGTCATTAGTTCTGATGGAATGCTGTCTACTCCCGGGGACAACCAGAACTGATCCACATTGGCATTGCCACTGACAGCCACATATCTCCCCCTCTTCAGCTTCTTTTCCCCACACTACAGCTTTCTCAATCCTTTAGCCTCCCACAACATGCATCCAGCACTCACATGAAGAGAGATAGAAAGCAGTTTTCTGACCTTTTAAGTTTACATATGCACATCCATCATTCACGTGCAAGAAAGTGGCGGCCATTCTTCATTTCTGGTTTGTCATTTACATTCTCTTAACGAATAAAACAGACACATCAACTGTGTACATAAGTTTCTTCTTCACCACCTTGTGATTTAATAACTGACATTTTACTCTTTCTGGTACTGTATCTCTCATGGAATCTTTCAACCCACATGACATAAGGGCACAAAGATTGTAAAGGACATCATCCCGAGATAGGAAGATTTTTAAGAAGAGCTGCATAACACAGATCACAATCCAGTAACTTTGGAACGTGAATTATTGTACAGTGTGGATGATGATGATGATGAAAACTAGATGACTTACAAACTCATCATATTAAAATTAAAAACCATGAATGAAGGTGAGAGGGGACAGTACCGGCTAGATGCAACTACAAAAATAGTATACAACAGTATTCACTATCTTGGACCATTTTCAGTCTGTATTTAGAAAATACAATGACCACTGGCTGCTAGATTTATTTATTTGGGTCAGAAGCCATACAAAATTCTAAATCACATGACTGTACACTATTAAGAGATACTAGAAAATCAACAGTTACATTATTTACAATTTACATAGATTACATAATTAACTAAACGATCTTCACCCAGAATTGAGCAACAGCAACTGCACCCCCTTCAGCCTTCATCAGCTCTTCATTGCTACATGACTGCAAGGTGATCCACTTTCTGTGCTATTATTTATTCACATTGTGCTGGTACTTTCGAAAATGCCCATTTGACAAGGTTGTCCTTGGAGTTAACAACACTTGACCTTTGTCTGCTCAATGATCTCCAAGAGAACCTATCTAAAGTACCTCCTGTTGGTAGACACTCAGCAGATTTCATGCACGTCTGAAGTTGGACACTTCTACCTACACATACTTTTTCTCTGGCAGCAAGGTAAGATATAATGCTGACAATTAACTAGGGAAACTACAACTGGATTTCAACCTAGATCTCAGTGGTCGATGGCTACAGAGAGATTTTAGGTAACATGGGAGTAAAAATTGGAATAAGAATAATATTGTGTTTGAGATTTGATGATGACATGGTCTTTCTAGCAACAGACAAAAAAGAATTACAGGATATAGCTGAAGTTCAGGGAAAGATTAATGGAATGAAAATCACTACAAATTAAACAAAAGCAATGCCACTAACAAGAAATAAAAGGGTGAAGGTAACACTGAATAATGGAATAGTACAACATGTGCAAAGTTTTAGATCCCTACGAAGCAGGATAGAAACCAAATGGAAGAGCAACATTGAAGCTGAAACAAGGATGGCAATGGCGAAAGTGGTATTTTGTAAGAAAAAGAGAATTTTCTGCAACAATATGAACAAAGATTTGAAGAAAAAACTAGTAAAATGCTTTGACCCATCTGGATTCTTGGATTTGGGGAGATGCACCAGGCCTGGGTTGAATCTGTCCTGCAAATTAAAGGCAAGGGCCCGTACGCTGGCCACCATGGATGTGGTTTTTAGGCAGTTTCCTCACATCTGACTTGGTGAGTACCAAGCTGGTACCAATGCATTGTCTCAGATACACAATTTGCAAACATACAGAAAACTCCACATACTTTCACACGAGATAACACTACACAGAGAGACAGTAATTGTGCCACAAATTCCACACTGTGGGAGAGAGAGTGCAAGAAGGGCATCCAGCCACGCTTTATCTCTAACTCTGCAAACTCTAATAATTAACATGCCAACCCCATGAAGGAATAAAGGCCAGCTACACATCCTCTCTATCTTCATACAATTTTCACAATGACCACAGTAATGTCTACTACTCTTATGTTCCCTCCTCCATCTTTTCGTTTACTTGTGTCTCAGAATAATTCTCAGTACGCAATTCTACAGTACTTACAGAGCAATTTTTGAACGGTTTTTCTATTAAAAGTCCATGTCTCACTGCTAAAAGACAAAAATAGTAAAATTTTACAATTTTAACCTTTCCTTTTCAGATGAATGGGAAGCATGACTTTGAAACCTCTTCTTTACTACAAGCATTCTAGGCCATAATTTACTCTGTTCATTTTTCTTCTTCCTGTCCATTCACTGTTTGTCTTCATATCTATTTTTGAACTTACTTTATTAAATTCTTTCATTCACTGTTCATGTTTGATTACACTAGAGGCTGTTGTTGCAGTCTTCAGTCTGAAGAATGGTTGGATGCACTCCATTCGATTCTAACGTGTGTAAATCTCTACATAACCCCCCTCCCCCTCTCATTTTGGTGATAGTTAATCTCCCGGGCTGATTCTTCTTTCAGTATTGAATTTCTCAATAATATGATGAAATCTAATAGAAGCTATTGTACTGACATACATATCCTTCATGATAACAACACTGGTTGGAGCAATGTCTTGTGTAACTGACCCTGTTCCAGACATTTCCATGTTACATGACAATACACAACCCCCTCTGCAAAGTCACTCCTGGACAGATGCTTGGAAAGATCGGCACAGTGGAATCGCGCATGGCACCCGCTGTGTGTAGTTGTCGCCACGAGTTTTATTCGCGTGACCTGGTGTCTATGCTGTAATTACACTGCAGCCACCAGTACCAGTGCTGGGTTCTGAACAAATGACAACTGCCCGTTTGCTCAGGCACTTCAAAGCTCTGCAATTGGTCACCTCCATGAGACTTTGTCACCAGGATTCTGCTGCCACCTCATGGACATGGCATGACAGGCTACCATGCAGCTCTGTGCCTTCAGAATCTGCCAGCTGCCGCTCACAGGCCATCAGTCCAATGTTACAGCCTGGGCAACACTGGGACCTGCCATTCAGGACAGCCGTGTCCAGTGTGAGGCCGCCACCACTGACTCAGCGCCAGAATGCCACTGCTGTTAGCTCAGCATGCCACCTCCCCTGTCGCAGGCCACATGCTATGTCTCTCTCGCCTACCACTATGCCACGAAATAATATAACTGCAGACCATCTCGGAGCCAAGAATACACCCAAATGACTGTTAAAATTTAATGGACTGATAAATAATTTTTTATGTTCAGTATATGTTTGTCTGCAGTTTCACACACTGCAACACCTGTATCCCAAGCTGGCAAAGCCCCAGATGGGAGTCAAGACCACCCACACCCACACACACACACACACACACACACACACACACACACACACACATGCACACGCACATGCACACCACATTTGTTAATACAAAACTTATTGAAAACAAGTTAAATATTTTCCGTAGATCTATACTGGTGATTACACTTAAGTGGCTGAAATCATGAGACTCTTCCTATATTGTCGCTCATGCCCTTTTGACCAGCATAGTGCAGTAACTCGATGTGGTATAGTCTCAACAAGTCATTGGAAGTCCCCTGCAGAAATATTGAGCCATGCTGCATCTATAACCATCCATAATTGGAAGTCCCCTGCAGAAATATTGAGCCATGCTGCATCTATAACCGTCCATAATTGGGAAAGAGTTGGTGGTGCAGGATTTTGTGCATGAACTGACATCTCAATTATGTCCAAAAATGTTCTATGGGATTCATGTTGGGTGATCTGTGTGGCCAAACCATTCACAACTGTCCAGAATGTTCTTCAAACTGATGGTGATAGTTTTAGGGACCTTTTTTTTTGTGGGGTTTTAGGGCGTTCAACTACTAAGGTCGTTAGCGCCCAGTCACAAATGTAAGTGTACATATAATCTGGTAAATCTCAAGGGGGGGAGGAACACCAGAAAGTTCTTAGAAAGACGCAGATAAAACAATTAAAAGAGTTAGATGTCTTTGGACAAGTCCGTCAAAGTAATAAAATGAAGAACACGAGCATCTGCTCGAGTGTCATCAGCTAAAATTTCTTGTAAGGTAGATGGCAGAGACAGGACAACACGAGATTGATTAAAACGGGGATACGACAATAAAACATGGCGCACTGTCAATGCATGACCACAAGGGCACTGCGGGGCGAGGTCACCAGATAGCAGGTAGCGGTGGCTAAACCGGCAATGCGTAATCCGCAACCTGGCCAAAACGACCTCCTCTCGCCGAGATGGTGGGGAGGAGGTTGTCCAAGCTGTTGGGAACGGTTTTATGGCCCGGAGCTTATTTTCGTGAAGTGACGACCAAGTATCCCACCATAATGACACAAACCTCTTACAAACAACCCCACTAATGTCAGACGATGGGACACAAAGGGAGGCTGGCTGAGGCAGGAGGACTGCAGCCTTGGCCGCAGCATCAGCCGCCTCATTCCCAGGCACTCCTACATGGCCTGGAACCCACATAAAACTAACAGGAGAGCCATCATCAGCAAAAGAATGGAGGGATTGCTGGATCTGTTGCACCAAGGGATGCACCGGATATGGAGCTCCAAGGCTCTGAAGAGCACTGAGTGTATCAGAGCAGAGTACATACGGAGAATGGTGGTGGCGGCGGACATACTGAAAGGCCTGTTAGAGAGCAAAAAGCTCGGCCGTAAAGCTGGAACACTGGTCGAGGAGCTGGTATTTAAAGGTGATGTCCCTGACGACAAAGGCACAGCCGACACCATCGTCAGTTTTAGAGCCATCAGTGTAAATGAAGGTGTTACTGGCGAGTCGCGCATGATGTTGGACAAACCATGAGCAATACACTGCATCCGGAGTACCCTCCTTCGGGAGCAAGCTGAGGTCAAGATGAATGGGAACTGGAGCCTGGAGCCAAGGTGGTGTCAGGCTCTCACCCTCTCTGAAGATGGTAGGGAGGGCAAAATCCAATTGTCGAAGCAGGCGATGAAAGCACACTCCAGGGGGCAGCAGGGCAGACACATACAACCCATACTGACGGTCGAGAGAATCGTCGAAGGAGGACTGATAAGAGGGGTGGTCGGGCATTGACAACAGCTGGCAGGTATACCGACAAAGCAGTACGTCGCGCCAGTAGGTCAATGGTAATTCGGCAGCTTCAGCATAAAGACTCTCGACAGGACTAGTATAGAAGGCTCTAGTCGCAAGACGTAACCCCCGATGATGGATGAGTTGAGACAGCATAAGAGGGATGGCCAAGCAGACGAGTAGACGAGGCTCTCATAATGCAGCTTCGATCGGACTATGGACTGCTATAAGCGAAGCAGGACAGTGCGATCTGCTCCCCAAGATGAACCACTAAGAACACGGAGGACATTAAGTGAACGTGTACAACGGGCAGCCAAATAAGAGACATGTGGAGACCAACAAAGTTTCCTGTCCAGAGTGAGCCCTAAAACCTTCGTTGTCTCTATGAATGGGAGAACAACGGGACTGAGATGTAAGGATGGTGGAAGGAATGCTTTATATCGCGAAAAGTTGATGCAAACCGTCTTCTCTTCTGAGAACCGGAAGCCATTAGCCACAATCCATGAGTATAGGCTGTCAAAGACAACGCTGAAGGCAGTGCTCCAGGAGGCATGTTCTCTGGGCACTGCAGTAGATTGCGAAGTCATCGACGAAAAGAGAGCCGGAAATGTTAGGTGGAATGCAATCCATAATTGGATTGATCGCTATGGCAAAAAGGGCTACGCTCAAAACGGAGCCCTGAGGCACTCCGTTCACCTGGAGGAAGACATTGGACAATGCGGAACCTACACGTACCCTAAACATTCGATCTGTTAAAAATGAATCAATAAAAAGGGGCAGGCGACTACGTAGACTCCACCTGTGCATAGTGCGGAGGATACCTCCTCTCCAACAGGTATCGTAAGCCTCCTCCAAATCGAAGAACACATCTACCGTTTCGCGCTTTCGCAAAAAGTTGTTCATGATGAACGTCGACAAGGTCACAAGGTGGTCAACAGCAGAGCGGCGTCGACGAAAGCTGCATCGAACATTGGTAAGTAGCCGTCGATATTCAAGAATCCAAACCAACCGAGTGTTAACCATGCGCTCCATCACCTTACAGACACAGGTTGTAAGAGAAATGGGGTGGTAACTAGAAGGAGGGTGTCTATCCTTCCCGGGTTTAGGTATGGGAACGACGACAGCCTCATGCCAATGCATGGGGACCTGACCTTCGGTCCAGACGCGATTATAGGTACGAAGAAGAAAGCATTTTCCTGCCGGAGAAAGGTGTGTCAGCATCTGAACGTGAATGGCATCTGGACCAGGAGCAGAGGACCAGGACAGTGCAAGTGCACGGTCGAGTCCCCACATGGTAAAGGTGGCATTATAATCTTCCCGATTCAGCGAGTGGAAGGAAGGTCGCCGAGCCTCTTCTGCCTCTTTTCTGGGAAGGAAGGCAGGGTGGTAATGGGCGGAGCTTGAAACCTCCGCAAAAAAGTGGCCGAAGGTGTTGGAGACATCCACAGGGTCCACAAGTACCTCATTACCTGAAGTCAGGCCAGGTATCACAGAGTGGGCCTTAATGCCCGACAGCCAGCGCAGGCCACCCCAGATGACAGAAGAGGGAGTAAAACTGTTAAAGGAGCTTGTGAAAGAGGCCCAACAAGCTTTTTTGCTGTCTTTGATGACTCGACGACATTACGCTTGGAGTCGTTTGTAATTAATACAATTTGCCAGCTTAGGATGGCGGCGAAAGGTGCGTAAAGCACGTCGTCGAGCATGGATAGCGTCTCTGCAAGCCTCATTCCACCAGGGGACTGAAACGCATCGTGAAGAAGAGGTAGTACGAGGAATGGAACGTTCGGCAGCATTGATGGTAACAGCCGTGAGGTATTTGACCTGACTGTCACAGCTGAGAAAATCTTGGTCCGGAAAGGTCACCAGGGAGGAGTAGTAATAGTAATAATAATAATAATAATAATAATAATAATAATAATGGCGTGTGACGAGGGCCTCCCGTCAGGTAGACCGCTCGCCTGGTGCAAGTCTTTCGATTTGACGCCACTTCGGTGACTTGCGTGTCGATGTGGATGAAATGATGATGATTAGGACAACACAACACTCAGTCCCTGAGCGGAGAAAATCTCTGACCCAGCCAGGGATCGAACCCGGGCCCTTAGGATTGAAAATCTGTCGCTCTGACCACTCAGCTACTGGTGGCGGACAGGGAGGAGTAGAGTCCCCAGTCAGCTTTCAGTATGTTCCAGCTCGAGGGACGTGGGGATGGGGTGTGGTGCAGGAGACGGACGACACAGGGGAAATGGTCACTCGAATAGGTGTCAGAAAGGACATACCACTCGAACAGACAGGCAAGAGTGGTAGAACGGATAGAGAGGTCCAAGTGGGAGAAGGTATGAGTAGAGTCCGAGAGGAAAGTTGGGGCGCCAGTATTGAGGCAGGCAAGATTGAGATGGTTGAAAACATCCACAAAGAGGGAGCCTCTCTCACAGGATGCAGGAGTACCCCAAAGGGGATGATGGGCATTGAAGTCGCCAAACAAAAAAAGGCGGAAGAAATTGAGCAATCAGGTGCATCATGTCAGCCCAACTAACTGAGGATGAAGATGGAGTGTAGACAGTACAAACAGAAAAAGTAAAGGCAGAAAGAGTAATACGGACAGCTATTGCTTGGAGTGGGGTGGTCAATGGGATGGGAAGGTAATAGACATCGTCCCAAACGAGCAACATGACCCCACCATGAGCTGGAATACTGTCTAAAGGGGACACGTCACATCACTCAGAGGTATAGTGGGTAAAAACAATACGGTCAGTTGGGCGTAACTTCGTTTCATGGAGACCAATGACAAGCGGACAGTGCAGGCGGAGGAGCAGTTGTAATTCCACCCAATTAGATGAAATACCGCTTATGTTCCAATGTAACAGAGCCATTGCGAATCAGAGAAAGGGGGAACGAAACGGGTGAAGAACTGGTCACCTCGACGGCCGTGGAGGGCCAGGTTTCGAGAGAACAGTGCTTCAACCATCGAGAGGCGGATCCTGTTCCATCGAGTTGTCGCCAGCTGCGGCCACATTCCTGGGTTGCGCAGGAGAGGCAGCATTGTCCACCAATGACAGGCCAGCTGAGCGCCTGGCAGCAGAGCGTACCGGCGAAACCGAGGACAGCTGGGAGCAGCGACTGTCGGATGGAGCATCAGACGAAACACGCCGGGGTGGAGAGGGAGATAAAGACTTCTTCTTTGAGGCCTTCTTGGAAGACCGATGAGTCACAGGGATGGTGGGCTGTGAGGGCTACACCCGAAGAAAGTCCTCACGCTCGAGGTCCTTGTTTGAACGCCAGACCTTGGAAGCCAGGGTCCGTAACGTTTCCCCGATGGACGCCTGAGAAGAGGATCGCTTCTCAGGCGGCGGCAGAGGAGGCGGAGGAAGGAAGGAGGTTAGTGTTTAACGTCCCTTCGACAACGAGGTCATTAGAGACGGAGTGCAAGCTCGGGTTAGGGAAGGATGGGGAAGGAAATCGGCCGTGCCCTTTCAAAGGAACCATCCCGGCATTTGCCTGAAACGATTTAGGGAAATCACGGAAAACCTAAATCAGGATGGCTGAAGACGGGATTGAACCGTCGTCCTTCCGAATGCGAGTCCAGTGTGCTAACCACTGCACCACCTCGAGAGGAGGCGGAGGAGGAGGAAGGGTGGCCCCTGGGGCAGAGGGGGCAGGGGCCGCGAGGGAGGACGATTTGGAAGGGAGGGATTTGGGAGGTGGAGGCATAGACCCTGGATGGGGTGAGGAGGTGGAGGGGGGACAGGATAGGGGTGAGGATACTGCGGAAGGAGTGGACACGACCGAAGCAAAAGATGTTGTCAACATCACGGGATGGGGGTGGTCATATTTCTTCCTGGGCTCAGAATAAGACAGATGGTTCAAGATTTTCAATTCTTGTGTCTTCTTCTCCTTCCGACATGCGGGGCAGTCGAAAGATCGAGGCGAGTGGAGGCCAGAACAATTGACGCACCGGGGTGGTGGGGTGCATGTATGTCCCTCACGAAGAGGACATCCACAATCGCCACAAAGTGGCTCAGCTTCACACCGTGACGACATGTGCCCGAAGTGCAAACATCGAAAGCATCGCATAGGAGGCGGGACGTAAGGTCGCACATCACACCGGTAGCACATCACCTTTACTTTCTGTGGGAGAACATCCCCCTTGAAGACGAGGATAAAGGCCCCAGTGTCAATGCGACGATCTTTGGGGCCGCACTGGACTCGCCGGACGAAATGCATGCCACGGCACTCCAGGTTGGCCCTGAGCTCCTCATCAGATTGCAGCAGGAGGTCCCGATGGAAAATAATCCCCTGCGACCTATTGAGTGCCAGATGTGGGACAATGGACACTGGGATGTCCCCTAGTCGGTCGCATGCCTGGAGCGCTGCCGACTGTGTAGTGGAGGTGGTCTTTATGAGAATGGACCCCAAACGCATTTTCCTAAGAGCCTCGATTTCTCCAAAGATATCCTCAATATGCTGTACAAAGAACATGGGCTTGGAGGTGGCGAACGTCCCCCCGTCCGAGAACAGACTAAATAGCGGGGGAAGTATTTCGCCCCAAGCCGGCGGGCCTGTCCTTCCTGCCAGGGAGTGGCCAAGGGGGGAAAGGCAGAAGTACCAGAACCAGAGACAGAGACAGAACCTTTCCTCTTAGAAGACGCGGCCGCAGAGCGACTTGATGCATGTTGACGTTTCATCTGTGAAACGTCTGCCCCGATACCACCCACTCCGACCAGGGGCTCTCCCCAAGGGCGCCACCCAGCCTCAGCAAGGGCCACCTGGCAGGATGACCGTTGCTGGGAGTCTTGATGCCCCAGGTACACGGGCATCTACTCCTTGGCTTACGTGGGGAGCGTGCAGCTCAGGTATCGGCAGTACGATCCCTGTGTTGTCAGGGGGCTACAACCTAGAGGGTACATGACGACCCCACCACAACGGGCTGGCTACTGTGCCATGGAAAGCCCATCATGATTGTATGTGCAGATGGGGACGCACTATGGGCGTAACTTGTGCAACCCATCAGGTGTTTAGGCCCAAACTGATGAACAGTGGGTGCAGTTACGACGCCTTTACGATGATGAGTGCCAAGGTCTTAGTGCAATGAGGACCGGTGATACACCACATAAGGTGTCTTTCCCCAAAAGGCTTGTACTTCTGTAGAATTTTTAAAAATGGAGGTCAAACCCCAATGGGGACCATCCCATTGAAGGCCAAAATGGTTGAAATCCTTTAGTCGCCTCTTACGACAGGCAGGAGTACCTCGGGCCTATTCTTACCCCGGACCCACAGAGGAAATAGTTTTAGGAAGTATCGTGTAAAATCTGGAGAGGGAGTCAATAGGTCAAGAGTCTGTTGTGCTCATATTCACTTGGCAGTCCAACTGCCGCACTAGTACAATATAATCAGCCGGGATAATATAGCCATGCTGGTTGTGTGTGTGTGCGTGTGTGTGTGTGTGTGTGTGTGTGTGTGTGTGTAGTCTGCATAAAAATAGCTCTGTTTGACATCATCCAAAGTCTTAACAACATTTTCAGTTACATGCCTATCAAGTGCTTAACACCTCAACTAATGGTCAATTATTTATATTCTATCCATGACTTTCCATCATCACACTTAAAACACTCTTATCAGTTCTTCAATATTATCTGACAGTGAGACATCCTTACCAAGATTAACGAAAAACAATAAAATACAGAAGAGCTGTGTGGTTAGTCAAATATTATCTTACTAACATGAAGCCAGCATTAAATTGCTCAAAAATGTCTCATCAGAGGCTTCTTTCAAAATAAACACGCATTCTAAATGAGTCAAAAACAATTATGATTATGCAGCTGTATATGGGAGTAAATACTATAATAGTAAAATTAGAGAAATTTGGGCTAATATAGAGAAGTATGGACAGCATACCATCCAGAAATGGAATTTGAAGGATTAACATGATACTGAAGGACTATATACCTTCTGACACACATAAGGTAGCTTGTTAAGTATAGATGTAGGTAAAGGAACTGGCGCAGTATTTGTTTCCGTTATCTAGAGAAATACTAGAAAACTTGTAATAGGGTAACCAGATGGAGATTTGATTCCCTTCACACGACTTGATCCACATGCCTCACAAAAACTCAAGAGACAAGGGTTCAATACATTTGTAACAAGTATTTACAAATCAGATGCTTTTATTAAACGCTGCACTCTATCGAAATCTTCTAAACCTAATCTGTAGAAGAACTAGTGCTTTCTGCTACTACTGAAAAAATTGTCCAATTGTTAAATGAAAAACTGAGAATTTCTCTCTTTAATAAAAGCTGGCATCATCTACATAGTTTGTCCATTCTTGTCTTCCTTTCCTACTTTGATCTGTTATCTGACAAGTTTACTTATATTACACACACATTATAGGTCAGAGACCTAAACATGTAATTATTTCTGGAGGGACTATGGACGAAATCATTGAGATGTAAATATGGGTGGCAGATAGTCACGCAAATGTATAGGGAGATGTATTTCAATGCCAAAACATAGTAACATTATTAACCATACATTAAGAAGAATGAACAGTGGTCCATGTGATGCACCAACTGGAACAGCTTTCTATTGTGAATATTTATGTCAAACAAGTGAAACTGATTATGACATCAGCACAGTAAAAAATGATACATCTGAAAAGGTACATTGTGCCAGTTCAGAAACACAAGCACAGAGAAATGTCAGAAGACTATACAATACATAAAAGAACCAATCTTTCAGTTCTCAATAGAAATAAGGTATGACAGTCTCACAGATACATGTAGTTTGGTATGACGCACCAAGCTGGCCAGCCTGCAGGAAGTGATGACAATGTCAAACGTGTTTTACTAATGTTTAAGCATTTACCTCTGCGTATCAGTGAATCTCACAAGAACTGAAAGGAACGGTGAAATTTTCTCAGTCTTGCAATGGAATTTCATTTTTAGGCAATTAAAATATACTAATTTCTCAACAAATCCCTTTTCACGGCCGTAAAATTTGTCCAATGGCTTTCCACTGAGGAGATTCTGCCTAACCTTGAAGATAGATTCTTTTTCTCCACACACAAATGTTTCATTTCAATTTTTCCTGCAGACTTGGATCAATACCTGTTTAGTCTTTGCGAGGTAATCAATGTGAATATCTTCTGTATAACAGCTAAGACATGCCAAAATCTTTCTGGCAACCGAAAGAAATTTTGCTTTTTGTGTTGTATGGCCTCCAACTTTCAGTCACTGCTTTGATTATTACACTGGCCAACGATGCAAAAACTTTTTTGCTGAAAATTATCTTATTCTTTTGTTTTTTAGGGTGGTAAATACAAATATGATACTTAAAAAAACTGTATCACCCACCATTTCTTCACATTTTACAGTTAAATTTATTAAATTAGGCGATTTTTTAAAGAATTTAACAGCTTTTATACAGTTAAAATAATTTAAAAAAGAGGCGTAATAAATGTAGATGATGTTGGTAGCACTGCTGAAAAACATTTGCTGTCAAAAACAGGTCGATTCTAGTTTTGTGTAAACCAATGGTGTTATGTTTACTGTCAACCTAACCTCACTTTCCAGTTTCCTGTACATATGCTCAGTACAATATCTAATTGTGGTTGTAAAAACTCTGCCTAAGAGTTCTTTTTATATTTATGGTGGATTTGTGATTAAAAACACCAAAGAAACATTACAGACTTTGTGAAAAAAGTTTATCTATCACACTTTGGATCTAAACTTGGTGATCAAGATAAATCTTGGGCATTGCATAACATATGGTGTGTGTGTGTGTGTGTGTGTGTGTGTGTGTGTGTGTGTGTTGAAGATCTGAGAAAATGGTCCAAAAAGGAGAAAAAAAAAGCCTTCAGATTTGCTATTACTATGATATGGAACGAGCCAAGAAATCATTCCGATGATTGCTACTTTTGCAGTGTTGATATTACTGATCATAATTCAAAAAACAAGAAAGTAATAAGCTAGCATAACCTTCTGTCCACCATCCGACCAGTGTACATTTGCCGGTTCCTGAACCACCAGACGATTTAAATTCTATTCCAACAGAAGTATTTTCTGATGTACAATCTGAGTTACATGAACCAGAACATGATGATTTCCACTGTAATACAGAAAGTCTAGAGCCCAAATTGTTTAATCAGACCAAGCTTAAAGATCTGGTTTTGAATCTGGGCTTAACGAAAGAAAAAGCTGAATTGCTTGGCTCTAGATTAAAAGAGAAGAACTTATTGGCAGCTGGAACCAGCATATACATATATAGCAAGAGAGAGAGCAGCAATTTTCCAGGCTTTTTCAACAAGAAGGTGATTTAGTGTACTGCTCAGACATTCCCAGTCTGATGAATGAGTTTGGTAGGAAGACTGGAGGCTGTTTACTGATTCATTCAAAACTAGTTTTATTACACAATTTTAGCAGATGACACTGTAATTTACCATCTAGTAAAATCATCAGACCATCACTTCCAATTACAAAATGATATAGAGAGAATTTCTGTATGGTGTGAAGGGGGGAAGGCAAAACAAAGACTGTGCTTTGTTGGCAGAACACTTAGAAGATGCGACAAACCCACTAAAGAGACAGCCTACATTACACTTGCCCGTCCTCTGCTGGAATACTGCTGCGCGGTATGGTATCCTTACCAGGTAGGATTGATGGAGGACATCAAAAAAGTGCAAAGAAGGGCAGCCCGTTTTGTGTTATCGCACAATAGGGGTGAGAGTGTCACTGATATAATACACGAGTTGGGGTGGCAGTCACTGAAACAAAGGTGGTTTTCTTTGCAGTGAGATCTATTTACGAAATTTCAATCACCAACTTTCTCTTCCTAATGCGTAAATATTTTGTTGACACCCATCTATGTACGGAGAAATGATCATAATAATAAAATAAGAGAAATCAGAGATTGAATGGATAGATTTAGGTGTTACTTTTTCCCACACACCATTCAAGAGTGGAATGGTAGAGAAGTAGAATGAAAATGGTTCAATGAACCCTCCGCTAGGCACTTAAGTGTGAATTGCAGGGTAGCCATGTAGATGTAGATGAAATGGTAGCACGTATGCATCTATACCTGTTTGACATTCTGTACATATGAAAGAAAGCTCCGAAAACCTAGAAATAGTGCTAAATAAACTAGGCTACTCTGTTCATGGTTGGATGATATGTGGCACTCTAAAAGTAACATGCATGCTCCTTTGTCAGCAAGGTGGCTTTACCAAATTTCCGTGTTTCTTGCGTGAATGGGACGGTAGGGCTAGAGATCAACATTGGTGCAGAAAGTCTTTAAAACCTGGTGAGATGAACATTCTACACAAAAACCTTGTAGATCCAAAAAACATACTCCTACCACCTCTACATATAAAGTTAGGCCTAATGAAACAGTTTGTAGAGGCTTTGCTTAAAGATGGACCATGTTTTAAGTATTTCTGCCAAAAGTTTCCACACCTTTCAGAAGCTAAACTAAAAGAAGGTGTCTTTGTCAGACCCGACATTAGACAATTGATTTCTGATGTTACTTTTAAATTCACAATGACCTTAAATGAGAAAGAAGCGTGGGTATGATTCAAGCAAGTTGTTACAAAGTTCTTAGGACACGAAAAAGATCCAGAATATGTTTCTATTATAGCTACAATGTTAAAGAAGTTTAACACTTTAGGATGTTTAATGAGCCTGAAAGTTCACATTTTGAACAGTCACCTTGATTACTTCCTGGACAATATGAGGGATGTTAGTGAGGAGCAAGGAGAGCATTTTCAGCAGATTTGAAAGTGATGGAAAAACGCTACCAAGGCCGCTGGAACACCAACATGACGGGGGACTACTGATGCTCACTTCACCGAGAAGTTCCGCAAGAGATGCACCATAGAAAAAGCTACACGAGAAGCTTCAAAGAAAAAAGAGAAAGAAAATACAAACCAATTCCAGCTGACAAGTGAAACCTCTGTTAACACATATCACTGTTTTAAGTAGCTTACTGTAAATACAAACCATGCTTATGTTGTAACAAAGCGTTTCATTAATTTCCCCGTTTAATGTATAGCATAGGATTTTTATACTATATAGTAAGAAGCACATTGCTTGAAAACTGTGGGTGATACAAAAAAACTAAAGCTATATTTGGACCCAGCTCATAAAAATCGATACAGATCTGCAATCAAAGTAAAAAAAGTTCTTCAAAAAACATTTTTTGCTGGCCTGTGGTGGTGTTTCCTTCGAGAATGCTTTTGATCAGTATACAATAAATGATGTTTCAGTTGCCTACAGGATTCTCTCGTGGTTAATTTTACTATAAAATGTACAATATTCTTTCTAGTGATATGCTTATGGCATCACCTATTAAATGAACCCGTAATTGCCAATCATCAAATACCATGTTTTGTAATTTCTAGATGTTTTCTTTCGTGGTAGCAGTTTTGGGACATCCTTTATATATACCATTTTAAACAGAAGTATGGCCAGATTTGTTGCTGCTGCTCATTTCTTAATCTATATAAAGTGGAGAAGACTTCATATAAACTTTAACCAGCTGTCTTACTGATGGTCAAAACAAATGTTAATAAAACACAACAGGGAATTATGGGAAAGATGTACAAACAAAGCCATACTGAAAATTAAACTGACATCTTATTGTCATTAATAATCAAAATGAAGCATCACAGAAAAGGCAAATTTTACTGATATCAGCACAGTTCTATGCCAGCCCAAATATTTTCTCCTTGTCCTTGTAAAAATCCCTACTAAAACTGTCCAATGTGTTAAACATGTTCTTCAGCTATTTTTATAGGAAATGCAATTATACAATAAATTAAATCAGTGGCATTCTTCCTCGTATATGGATGGATATACATCTCTTAAGGAAAAAAGATATTGTGATGAATCAACTTTTACAAGTGTAACAGCAAATAAACGTAGCCAGTAGATATGGTTCTTAGGAAATGCTTGCTGTATTGGTAAGGGTGCATTATTTACCGATGAGAGCCAATGGTACAATATGTTGAAGCTGTATCTATCACCTCAGTTAGATGACTATCAACTGAAAGCATTCTCCAATAGGATGGTGCACCACTGCACCTGGGCATAAGATTTGTGTCTTTTATGTATTCTGATCTTTCGTTCCATTCACTCATTCCTTAGCGCTCTCTGTGGAACTCTGCCAACTAAGTGATTCTTTCAATTTATCCAGTCCCCATAATCTTAATTACCAAGCATTCTGCAGTTTCTTCAGTTTTAATCTGTGGTCCACAGCCAGCAAATTATTGTAAGAATTTACATCTGCCCCAGCACTATTTTGCATCTTGAAAACTGGTTTCAAAATCTCTATCTTACCATTACATAACGTAAAGAGACTCAGTCTCTTTCACAAAGCTTTCAGCCACAGTCTTCTTCAATAAAACACACACATAGAAGTGCCTGCACCTGCCAATTCAAGCATCTCAGGCCGGAGTGCAAGTATAATGTGCAATGCAAGCAGCAGTCTGAAGGAGCAGGGAAGGGGAAGGGATAGCCACTTACACCTTGGGAAAGAGGCAAACGCTATCTGGTGGAGTGTGCAGGGACTAACCTCAACATCATCTCTCCCATCCGCTTCACATGGTCCTCCTCAACCCAGCATGCCACCTTCCAAGATGTTGACATCCTCCTCTCTGATGGCTCCATCTGCACCTCTGTCCACATTAAACTCACCAACCACCTACAGAACCTGCATTTTACCAGCTGTCATCCCTTTCACACCAAAAAATCCCTCACATACAGCATGGCCAGCCGGGACAGTGTATCTGCAGTGACAAAAACTCCCTCGCTCAGTATACTGACGGTCTCGCCCAGGCCTTCAGATACAGGCACTATCTCCCATACCTAGTCAGCAAACAGATCTCTTGTGTCATTTCCCCCTCACACCCCAAATACTTCCACCACCCACAAAAATCAGCCACAAAAGAGTGTCGCCTTCATCACCCAGTACTACCCCAGACTGGAGCAACTGAACCACATGCTTCGCCAGAGCTTTGATTACCTATCATCACACCCTGAAAAGAGGGACATCCTACCTGAGATACTTCCCACCCCTCCTAAAGTGGTGTTCCTTTGCCCACCTAACCTCCACAACATCCCAGTCCATCCCTATGCTGCTCCCTGTTCCAACCCCTTGCCACAAGCATTGTATTCCTGTAGAAGACTCAGGAGACCCAGGTTCAAAACCTGTCCAATCCACCCATGCAGCACTTCCTATTCCAGTTCTGTCGCAGGTTTATCCTACCCTATCAGGGAACGGGTTGCCTGTGAAAGCAGCTATGTCATTTGCCAGCTCTGCTGCAATCATTGCATAGCTTTTTATATTGGTATGTCTATCAACCAGCTGTCCGCCAGGATGAACAGACACCGCCAAACTGTGGCCAAGAGCAAAGTAGACGACCCTGTGGCACAACATGCAGCTGAACATAACACACTTGATTTCAATGGCTGCTTCACTACCTGAGCCATTTGGACCCTTCCCTCCACCACCAGCTTTTCTGAACTGCACAGATGGGAGTTATAGTTACAACGCATTCTCCGTACCTCTAACTATCCTGGCCTCAACCTATGGTAACATACTGTCCGCACACCCTCCACCCAACAGTTTCCACCCCTCTGTATTATCATCTCCTCCCATTCTCCTCTGCCACCCTGTTTATTGGCAGCCCTCTGCCAACACAGCCGCCTGTCTTTCACTACTCCTCTTTTTTTCCCCCTACCTCCCCACCCTATAACTTTCTGATGCTGCGCCTGTTGGCACTCTAGTCCCTGCACACTCCACCAGACAATATTTGTATCTCCCTCAACTCATACACCACTATCCCTTACACTTCCCCTCCCTTCCCCACCCCCTCCAGATTGCTGCTTGCATCCCACCTGATGTTTCAGTGAGTGAATTGTGCCTCTCTGCAATTTAACGTGTCTTTTTTACGGGAAGTAGCAATCTGCCTTTTCCCACATTGTTAATATTTCTATCTGGAGTTTCCATTGTTTGACATATATAAATTTCATCAATCAAGTATTTGCAATGATTAAACTGTGCTCTTTGTTAAATTTTACCACATAGTTTCCCTTTTCATTTTTTTCTCTCAGTCCACGTTCTCCTAGTATTTTTCCTACTCTTCCTTTTCCTACTATCAAATCTCAGTCAATCATTATAATTAAATTTTTGTCTCCACTTATAATTTGAATGATTTCTTTTCTCTGATCATACATTACTTCATTCATCAGCAGAGCTACTACGCCGACATACTTATACTACTGTGGTGGGCTGCTGGGTACTTGCTTTGTGTCTATTGTGGCACCTATAATGTGTTCATTATGCTGTTCATAATACCTCACCTGTACTCTTATTTTCATACTCATTATTAGTTCTACTCCACATAACCCCTATTTGATTTTGTATTCATAAGCTTTAACTAACTTGTGGAGACATCATGTTCTTCCTGCTACTGCACTTCAGTAATTCCCACTGTGTCCAATTTTAACCTACTCATCATTTCTCTTTTATAAAATCTCTAACCTACTTACACTAAGATTACAACAGTCTGTGATTAAACCTGTAGAATGTCAGATTTGTGCAACAGATCACCTAGTCGACCTAGGGATATTATAAATTTAGATTTTTATTTCAAATTTTTCCACTTAAATTTTCATCTGTGATGTACAAGTACAGTCCATTGTGGCCTATATGCTGAGTAGGATCATTGTTTCAGCAAAGGTTGTTTGTTCCTGTGGAATGTGCTGACAAACAAGCTACTATGCACTGCTATGAGAGGAATCGAGTGAAAGAAACCAAATGTTGGCTGCTGAGCATCATCTGGAGCGTTATATTTAGACAGAACACACTTTGTCGTGTCTCCTTTCACCTGACAATGTTGTGAACTAGCTTGTCTTCCCTTATTTCTCACACTTCCTTCTGCCAAACGTAACAGCTTGTTATGACCATCTTGACTGGCTGAAGGCCTCACAGACTGACTTGGGTGTGCCCATATGTATTCTGTATAAAAGAATATAGGGAACTGAAGTTTACTTCTTTCATTGTGAAAACTCCTTTCAGTTGGCCATATCCCTGACAATCTTGGCCAGGAGCCGCTCTGACCCTGTGCAGATTTGCCTTTCCTGAAGACAATATATTCCTGAAGAGTCCCTGTCCATACTTCCCAATGGGAGTCAATTTTACCTCTGGAATGTTTTATCCATCAGGATGCCACCATCATTTAACCTTACAGCAGAGCTACAAGCCCCCAGGAAATTAAAAGGTTGTAGTTTCCCCTTGTTTTCAGCTTTCACAGTACCATGATACCAAGGCAATAACGAGTAACGTTACTAGGCCATATCAGTCAGCCATCAAGCATGTTGGTACTTGCATCTATGGTACTCCTATCTGTATGACTGAGGTGTGCAAGCAACCCCACCACATCAAGGTCCATGGTCTGTGAGGGGATTAGTTATCTTACTGCACTAAAAAGTTTTAAAGTATTTTCTGGGATATGCCACAAACATGTCTATATTAAGTCATCTAAGTCTCACTGTTTACAGCAAGAAGATGTTATCATACTCACTTATGGTATAACAGTTTAGGTGGTATAAACGGTGGTTATGACTTAGGAGGTAAAATTGCAGGGAAAATGGAGGAGAAAAATGGCCAGTTGGGTAAGAATACAGGGATGTCAAGCCATGACAGATCCACAAAAATGAAGGGTTGATAAAAATAGGTGCCTTGTCAAAAATCTGCCATCTGAATGGACGAGAGGGTCAAGAATGATAGAATGGGGCCCCTGGAACACCACATAAAATATGAAAGGAATCTCTCATTACAGTACTAACATTACAATGGAGCCATGCAAGGGATAGTTACTGATATTCAAGATAGTTTCATGAAAAGTGAAGACTACCAGAGGAGTCGGAGAATAATTCCCACAATTCTGAAAAATGCCGAGTGCTAACCTCTCCTAATTTCTACGTACATTTAGTGTCAGTTAAAATGGTACTCATGGTTCACTAAATTTACATGTAGTCTGTTATACAACTGCATCTTACTACTTCATTTCTAAACATTAATTAAGGTGAGAACTTCTATGAGCTCACAGAATAAAGTGTAATGAATGTCCATGGCTTGTGTTAAACTATAACATTTCAACAGTTACAGACTTACCTGAAGACAAGGTGCCGATGTTACAACATTTATTTCCAGTCTTTTGTCATTTACTTCTTGACTTCCTTTGTCTTTTGTTATTTTTGCACGAGGGCACCTTACACGGAAGACTTGCTTTCCTGGTATAGTTATAATACTAGGAGCATTGTTAGTTGTTTGTTCAGGTAATTGTTGTATTGCTGTATTTGTTAAATGGTAAGCAACACCAGTAATGTTCAATTCCCCAACACACTTGGGTATAACACTGAGTATCACCTGAAACAGAAAAGAGAGACTCAATCAGTACACAAAACCCTGCAATCAAAACTGCCAAGTGGGTTAATTTCTTCATTCACATAAATGAAACTGATTTCAAATGCAACTTTTTATTAGTTTGAATTAATGATATGAATATAATAGAGGGAAACATTCCAAGTGGGAAAAATATATCTAAAAACACAGATGATGTGACTTACCGAATGAAAGTGCTGGCAGGTCGATAGACACACAAACATACACATGAAATTCAAGCTTTCACAACAAACTGTTGCCTCATCAGGAAAGAGGGAAGGAGAGGGAAAGACGAAAGGATGTGGGTTTTAAGGGAGAGGGTAAGGAGTCATTCCAATTCCGGGAGCAGAAAGACTTACCTTAGGTCTGCTTGTGTCTGTGTATGTGCGGATGGATGTGTGTGTGTGCGAGTGTATACCCCTTCTTTCCCCCTAAGGTAAGTCTTTCTGCTCCCAGGAGTGGAATGACTCCTTACCCTCTCCCTTAAAACCCACATCCTTTCATCTTTCCCTCTCCTTCGCTCTTTCCTGATGAGGCAACAGTTTGTCGCGAAAGCTTGAATTTCATGTGTATGTTTGTGTGTCTATCGACCTGCCAGCACTTTCGTTTGGTAAGTCACATCATCTGTGTTTTTAGATATATTTTTATTAGTTTGAGTTATACGTAACATGAGTCTGAAATGCTGAGAAAGAGAGGGACTATTTCTGTCTTTCAAGATCTCTCTCACATACTCATTGAATGAAAGACCAGGCTTGGTGGTCTAGTGGTAAAGTGCGAGCCTGAAGACCCGTAATGTCACAGGATCAAAAATCCTGGTCAGACACTGGAATTTTTCCATCTTGCTTTGTGCTACCCTTCACCTCTCAATGACATGAAGAAATGCCAGGAACGACAACTGGATTGATTCCGTGTTAAACTGTAGGGTTACTCTCCTTGGTAGGATTACTAGGGCAGGTTAAGGGCCCACAAGTCACTGAACTGGCATCCAATTGAAAGAACTTGCAAATACGTGGATGAATAATACCTCTTGAGGGGCTCACAACCTATCATGCCAAATAAATTTGGTTTTAACAAATAAAGGGCTATTGAGTTTGTCAATAGCAAACTTATTACATTGACTGGCAAGATCAATGAATGTATCAGGAAAAGCAGTATTCCAAATATGGAATACACCACCATACCCAGTCAGATGAAATGTCAATACCTCTTGCAGTGTAATGTAAATATCCTATTCATCTTTTTATGAATAAAACATTAAAGAATTGTAATAGGACTTCAATTCTTAAGGTTTTATTCATCAAAAAGATGAATTGTAATAATGACATTGTAATTCTGTCAGAGACAGCAAAGGATCTGGAAGAGCAGCTGAACGGAATGGACAGAGTCTTGAAGGAGGATATAAGATGACCATCAACAAAAGAAAAATGAGGATGCAGTCAAATTAAATCATGTTATGCTGAGCGAATTAGATTAGCAAATGAAACACTTAAAGTAGTAAATGGGTTCTGCAATTTGGGAAGTAAAATAACTGTTGATGGTCAAAAGAGGGGACATAAAATGTAGACTGGCAGTGGCAAGGAAAGCATTTATGAAGAATAGAAATTTGTTAACATCAATCGAATATGGATTTAAGTGTCAGGATGCCTTTTCTGAAAGTATTTGTATGGAGTGTCGCCATGTATGGAAGTGAAACTTGGACTATAAACAATACAGATAAGAAAAGAATAGAAGCTTTCGAAATGTGGTGCTACAGAAGAATGTTGAGGATTAGATGGGTAGATCATGTAACTAATGAGGAGGTAGTTAAAAGAATTGGGGAGAAGAGAAATTTGTGGCACAACTTGACAAGAAAAAGGGATCCATTGGTAGGACACGTTCTGAGGCATCAAGGGCTCTCCAGTTTAGTATTGGAGGGAAGCATGGAGGGTAAAAATCATAGAGGGAGATCAAGAGCTGAATACAGTAAGCAGATTCAGAAAGATGTAGGTTGCAGTAGTTATTCAGAGACGATGGGGCTTGCACAGGATAGAGTAGCATGGACAGCTGCACCAAACAAGTCTCTGGATTGACTACCGCAACAACAATAAGTTTTGAAAAGTTGGTGATTTGTAAATTTACATACCATAGAGTTATAAATTTGTTAAATGACTAACGCCATTACATATCTCAGCAACAACAATGTCACAAGTGCTTTGTTAAAAATGGGCATTATGAATCTTAGCAGCTTGTTACTCTTCCCATATTTGCTACAGAATCATGATCTTGGCAATTTTGTGCAACCTGTGATGAAGAAATGATTAATTTCCTTGGCTCTATTACTAAATTACGTGGTGAAGACACATTATCAAAAAATGATAATCGGTGCTAGAACTTGACTATTTGCTCAAGTGCTTCAAGCCCTGGTTTGTTTCAGAATAACCATCTCTTCTGTTCATAGACATGATGAGCAATGAATGCCCTTTTCTGTATTTGTAAGTATTACTTGTGACTAACAGAGTTAAATGAGGTATTTCTTTAACAGTAACTATGTGAGAGATAAATGGATTGAAATCTTATCTTTGGCTATCAATTCATATCTTTTCCAAGTGGAATCTACTCTAAATTAGCACAGAAAGCACAAGGAAGTCAATTAGTGTGGAACTTTTAAGAAATACATGGTAAATCAGAATTTAACACTGGTTTAACAGTGACAGGTTATGTCACTGGGAAAAATATATAAATTGATAAATTGCATAATTATTGTGACATACCTAGAGAGATTTTTTTTTTTTTTGGTACGGTTTAAGGACGCTCAACTGCTGAGGTCATTAGCGCCCAGACACTGGTGTTAGAGCAAATAGAATCTGCTAAAACTCAAGGGGATGGGGGGACACCAGAAGTACCTGACAAAGATGCAGATAAAATAAGTAAAAAGGTTAAATGTCTTTGGACAAGCCAGTTAAAGTTATAAAACGCAGAATACGAGCAGCTGCTCGAGCGTCATCAGCTAAAACATCCGGTAAAGTAGATGGCAGGGACAGGATAACACGAAATTGACTAAAACGGGGACACGACAATAAAACATGGCGCACTGTTAATGCCTGACCACAAGGGCACTGCGGGGCTGGATCACCGGAGAGCAGGTAGCGGTGGCTAAACCGGCAATGCCCAATCCGCAACCTGGTCAGAAGGACCTCCTCGCGCCGAGATGGTCGGGAGGATGTTGTCCAAGCAGTTGGGAGCGGTTTTACTGCCCGGAGCTTGTTTCCTTGGAGGGATGACCAAGCATCCCACCACAACGACACAAGCCTCTTACATACAGCCCCACGAACGTCAGATGACGGGACACAATGGGAGGCTGGCCGAGGCAGGAGGACTGCAGCCTTGGCTGCAGCATCCGCAGTCTCATTCCCAGGCACTCCTACATGGCCGGGAACCCACAGAAAGCTGACAGAACCACCATTATTAGCGAAAGAATGGAGGGACTGCTGTATCCGTTGAATCAAGGGATGGACCGGAGAGGGAACTCCAAGGCTCTGAAGAGCACTGAGTGAGTCAGAGCAGAGTACATACGATGAATGGCGGTGGCGGCGGGCATACTGAACGGCCAGATGGAGAGCAAAAAGCTCGGCCGTAAAGCTGGAACATTGGTCGAGGAGCCGGTATTTAAAGGTGGCGGCCCCGATGACAAAGGCACAGCCGACACCATCGTCAGTTTTGGAGCCATCGGTGTAAATAAAGGTGTGACCGGCAAGTCGAGCACGAAGTTCGACAAACCGTGAGCAATGCACCGCAGCCGGAGTACCCTCCTTCGGGAGTGAGCTGAGGTCGAGATAAATAGGAACCGGAGTCTGGAGCCAAGGTGGTGTCGGGCTCTCACCCTCTCTGAAGGTGGTAGGGAGGGCAAAATCCAATTGTCGAAGCAGGCGACGGAAGCGGACTCTGGGGGGCAGCAGGGCAGACACATACAACCCGTACTGACGGTCGAGAGAATCGGCGAAGAAGGACTCGTAAGAGGGGTGGTCGGGCATAGACAACAGCCGGCAGGCATACCGACACAGCAGTATGTCGCTCCGGTAGGTCAATGGTAACTCGGCAGCTTCAGCATAAAGACTCTCGACAGGACTAGTGTAGAAGGCTCCGGTCGCAAGACGTATCCCCCGATGGTGGATGGAGTTGAGCCGGCGTAAGAGGGACGGCCGAGCGGACGAGTAGACAAAGCTCCCATAATCCAGCTTCGATCGGACTATGGACCGATACAAGCGAAGCAGGACAGTGCGATCCGCTCCCCAAGATGAACCGCTAAGAACTCTTAGGACATTAAGGGAACGTGTACAATGGGCCGCCAAATAAGAGACATGTGGAGACCAACACAGTTTCCTGTCCAACATGAGCCCTAGAAACTTAGTTGTGTCCACGAATGGGAGAACAACGGGACCGAGATGTAAGGATGGCGGAAGGAACGCTTTATATCGCCAAAAGTTGATACAAACTGTCTTCTCTTCAGAGAACCGGAAGCCATTTGCCACGCTCCATGAGTAGAGGCTGTCTAGACAACGCTGAAGGCAGCGCTCCAGGAGGCATGTTCTCTGGGCACTGCAGTAGATCACAAAGTCATCGACAAAGAGAGAGCCTGAGACATTAGGTGGAATGCAATCCATAATTGGATTGACCACAATGGCAAAAAGGGCTACACTCAAGACGGAGCCCTGAGGCACTCCGTTCTCCTGGAGGAAGACGTCGGACAATACGGAACCCACATGTACCCTAAACTTTCGTTCCGTTAAAAAGGAATCAATAAAAAGGGGCAGGCGACCGCGTAGGCCCCACCTGTGCACAGTGCGGAGGATACCTCCTCTCCAACAGGTACCATAAGCCTTCTCCAAGTCGAAGAACACGGCTACCGTTTGGCGCCGTCGCAGAAAGTTGTTCATGATGAATGTCGACAAGGTCACAAGGTGGTCAACAGCGGAGCGGCGGCGATGAAAGCCGCATTGGACATTAGTAAGTAGTCGTCGAGATTCAAGAATCCAAACTAACCGAGCATTAACCATGCGCTCCATCACCTTACAGACGCAGCTTGTAAGAGAAATGGGGCGGTAACTAGAAGGAAGGTGTCTATCCTTCCCGGGTTTGGGTATAGGAACAACAACGGCGTCACGCCAACGCATGGGGACTTGACCTTCGGTCCAGACGCGATTATAGGTACGAAGAAGGAAGCTTTTGCCCGCCGGAGAAAGGTGTGCCAGCATCTGAACGTGAATGGCATCTGGCCCCGGAGCAGAGGACCGGGACAGTGCAAGCGCACGTTCGAGTTCCCGCATAGTAAAGGGGGCATTATAAGTTTCCAGATTCAGCGAGTGGAAGGAAGGTCGCCGAGCCTCTTCTGCCTCTTTCCTGGGAAGGAAGGCAGGATGGTAATGGGCGGAGCTTGAAACCTCCGCGAAAAAGCGGCCAAAGGCGTTGGAGACAGCCACAGGATCAACAAGGACCTCATTACCTGAGGTCAGGCCAGGTACTGAGGAGTAGGCCTTAATGCCCGACAGCCGGCGCAGGCTACCCCAAACGACGGAAGTGGGAGTAAAACTGTTAAAGGAGCTGGTGAAAGAGGCCCAACAAGCTTTTTTGCTGTCTTTGATGACTCTACGGCTTTGCGCTCGGAGTCGTTTGTATTCAATACAATTCGCCAACGTAGGATGGCGGCGAAAGGTGCGTAAAGCACGTCGTCGAGCACGGATAGCGTCCCTACAAGCCTCGTTCCACCAGGGGACGGAAACGCGACGTGAAGAAGAAGTAGTACGAGGAATGGAACGTTCGGCAGCATTAATGATAACAGCCGTGAGGTATTCGACCTGACTGTCACAACTGGGAAAATCGTGGTCCAGAAAGGTCGCCAGGGAGGAGTAAAGTCCCCAGTCAGCTTTCAGTATGTTCCAGCTCGAAGGACGTGGGGATGGGGTGTGGTGCAGGAGACGAACGACACAGGGGAAGTGGTCGCTTGAATAGGTGTCAGAAAGGACATACCACTCGAATCGACGGGCAAGAGTGGCAGAACAGATCGAGAGGTCCAAGTGGGAGTAGGTATGAGTAGAGTCCGAGAGGAAAGTCGGGGCGCCGGTATTGAGGCAGACAAGATAGAGATGGTTGAAGACATCCGCCAAGAGTGAGCCTCTTGGACAGGACGCAGGAGAGCCCCAAAGGGGATGATGGGCATTGAAGTCGCCAAACAATAAAAACGGCGGGGGAAGCTGAACGAGCAGGTGCATCATGTCAGCCCGACTAACAGCAGATGATGGTGGAGTGTAGATGGTACAAACGGAAAAAGTAAAACCAGAAAGAGTAATGCGGACAGCTATTGCTTGGAGTGGGGTGGTCAACGGGATGGGATGGTAATAAACATCGTCCCGAACGAGCAACATGACCCCACCATGAGCTGGGATACCGTCCACAGGGGTGAGGTCATACCGCTCCGAGGTATAGTGGGTAAAGGCAATACGGTCAGTCGGGCGCAACTTGGTTTCCTGGAGACCAAGGACGAGCGGACAGTGCAGGCGGAGGAGCAGTTGTGATTCCTCCCGATTAGATCGAATACCTCTTATGTTCCAATGAAACAACGCCATCGCTAGTCAAAAGGTTGGGGGAACGAGGCGGGGGAAGAGCTGGTCACCTCGACGGCCACGGAGGGCCAGGTTGCGAGGGAACTACGCTACAACCGACGGGAGGCGGATCCGGTTCCATCGACTCGTCGCCAGCTGCGGCCGCTGTCCCTGGTTGTGTAGGACGGGCCGCATCATTTGCCGACGAAAGGCCGGCGGAGCGCCTGGCAGCAGAGCGTCCCGGCGAACCTGAGGACGGCCGGGAGCAGCGACTCACGGATGGAGCGTCAGACGAAACGCGCCGGGGTGGAGAGGGGGATAGAGACTTCTTCTTGGAGGCCTACTTGGAAGGCTGAGGAGGCACAGGGATGGTGGACTGGACCCGAAGAAGGTCCTCACGCGCGGGGTCTGTTTTGGAACACCGGACCTCGGAAGCTGGGGTCCGGAACGTTTCCCCGATGGACGCCTGAGAATAGGATCGCTTCTCAGGTGGCGTGGGGGGGGGGGGGGGGAGGAGGAGGAGGAGGAGGGAGGTTGGCCCCTGGGGCAGAGGGGGTGGGGGCCACGGGGGAGGATGATTTGGAAGGGAGGGATTTGGGAGGCGGAGGCAGAGCCCCCTGATGGGCGGAGGAGGCGGAGGGGGGACAGGATAGGGGTGAGGATACCGCGGAAGGAGTGGACACAACTGAGGCAAACGAGGTGGTCAATGGCATGGGATAGAGGCGGTCGTACTTCTTCCGGGCCTCAGAATAAGAGAGCCGATCCAAAGTTTTGATTTCTTGTATCTTCTTCTCCTTCTGATATGCGGGGCAGTCTGACGATCTAGGCGAGTGGACACCAGGACAATTAACGCACCGAGGTGGTGGGGTGCATGTATGTTCCTCACGAAGAGGACGTCCACAATCGCCACAAAGGGGCTCAGCCTCACACCGTGACGACATGTGCCCAAAGCGCAAACCCCTAAAACAGCGCATAGGAGGCGGGACGTAAGGTCGCACGTCACACCGGTAGCACATCACCTTCACCTTCTCCGGGAGAACGTCCCCCTCGAAGGCGAGGATAAAGGCCCCGGTGTCGATGCGACGGTCTTTGGGGCCGCGCTGGACTCGCCGGACGAAATGCACGCCTCGGCGCTCCAGGTTGGCCCTGAGCTCCTCATCAGATTGTAGCAGGAGGTCACGATGAAAAATAACCCCCTGCGTCCTATTTAGTGCCAGATGTGGGACAATGGATACTGGGATGTCCCCTAGGCGGTCGCACGCCTGGAGCGCCGCCGACTGTGTGGCGGAGGTGGTCTTTATAAGAACGGACCCTGATTGCATCTTGCTGAGAGCCTCGATTTCCCCGAAGACGTCCTCAATGTGCTGAACAAAGAACATGGGCTTGGAGGTGGCGAACGTCCCCCCCATCGGTTCGAGAACAGACCAAATAGCGGGGGAAGTACTTCGCCCCAAGCCGGCGGGCCTGTCCCTCCTCCCATGGAGTGGCCAAGGGGGAAAGGGCAGGAGAACCAGAACTAGAAACGGTACCTTTTCTTTTGAAAGACTCGGCCGCAGAGTGACCTGATACGTGTTGACGTTTCATCTGTGAAACATCTGCCCCGATACCACCCACTCCGACCAGGGGCTCTCCCCACGGGCGCCACCCAGCCGCAGCAAGGGCCACCTGGCAGGATGACCATTGCCGGGAGTCCTGATGCCCCAAGGAGACGGGCATCTACTCCTTGGCCGACGTGGGGAGGGTGCAGCTCAGGTATTGGCAGTACGATCCCTGTGTTGTCAGGGGGCTACAACCTAGAGGGTACATGACGACCCCACCACAACGGGCTGGCTACCGTGCTGGATTTCTGGTGCCATGGAAAGTCCATCATGATCGCTGGTGCAGATGGAGATGCACTATGGGCGTAACTTGGACAACCCATCAGGCGTTTAGGCCCAATTTGAGGAATAGTGGGTATGGTTACAACGCCGGTGCAATGCTGAGTGCCAAGGTCTTAGTGCACTTAGGACCAGTGGTACACCATGTAAGGTGTCCTTCCCCAAAAGGCTCGTACTTCTGTAGAATTTTGAAAAATGGAGGTCAAACCCCAAGGGGGACCATTACATGGAGGGCCGAAACGGTTAAAACTCCTTTTAGTCACCTCTTACGACAGGCAGGAATACCTCGGGCCTATTCTTACCCCGGACCCGCAGGGGGGGCCCTAGAGAGAGCGAGAGAGAGAGAGAGAGAGAGAGAGAGAGAGAGAGAGAGAATTCTCTGTGTTTCTTTAAGACGCATTCAACATGTTGGGCAAAGGAGTCTTCATCACTGCACAGCAAAAGAGTTCTTGTCACTGCAGATATGCAATCCACAGGTTATCTGAGTGCATGGGAGGTATTTTTTGCTGTGGAAGAGATGACATCTGACAGAGTGCAGATACTGTCGATGGTTAGTGGGTTTCATATGGTCAGAGGTGTGGATGGAGCCATCAGAGAGGTGAAGGTCAACATCCAGGAAGGTGGCACGTTGTGCTGAGGAAGACCAGGAGAAGTGGATGGGAGAGAAAGTGTTAAGGTTGTGAAGGAATGAAAATAGTGTGTCTTGGCCCTGAGTTTAAATCATGATGATATCATCAATGAACTTCAACCAAATAAGGAGCTTAGGGTTTTGGAAGGTGAGGTGGTTTCCTCTACATGGCTCATAAAAAGGTTGGCATCAGAGGGTGACCATGGCCATGGCTTTTCTGTGGTTCGGTTTATGTTCCTTCCACTCAAAGGAGAAGTAGTTGTCTGTCAGTATATAGTTGCTAAGATGTATGAGGAAGGTGGTAGTGAGTTTGACAATGGCAAGGCAATGAGCATGAAAGATGTTTGTCTATAGGGAGGTGGCATCAACAGTGACAAGCCAGGATCCAGGAGGTAAAACAGTGGGTATGGTGGATAACTGACGAAGGAAGTTGTTAGTATTTTTGATGTGAGAGACTATGTTTCAGGGAATGGGTTGGAAGTATTGTTCAACAAGTGCAGTAATTCATTCTGTGGGAGCACAATAAACCAGCTGCAACAGGGTGTCCAGGATATGTGCCACAGGGTGGGAGTATGATTCTGGAAACCCCTTCATTAACCTCTCATAGCATCCAGACCCTTCCTGGCTAACCTTTTCAAATAGTCACATACTCTGAATGTTCCTCCCAGCACTCCATGAAATCCAGAACCCAAACAAAACTGTTATTAACCTTCCCAGCAAAAATCTCAATCCCAGAGAAGTTTCAGTCCTATCCAAAGGCCTCACCTTCAACCCTACGCACAAGTTTAACCATGCTGGACTTGTCAAAGACCCACTCTCCTACTCATGATGCCTACAATGGAAACGTTTCTTTGCCACCAATCCATCCACCCACAGCCAACCTAATCCCAACATTGAACTTTGCCTTTCACAGTTCATACCACCACCCAACCATGACCATCCCCTCCCCATCTCACTCCTTTGCCGCTTTCCAGGAATTTATTACCTCCAACTTGGACTCACCTTCCTTCTTCAGGTGCCTTCCTAAGAGCACTAATCTTTCAGAAGAAGAAAGGACAGCCATACATAACCTCAAAAATGGTCCCGACCTAATCATCCTCCCTGCTAACAAAGGCTCCACACCACTGTCCTGCTGAACAGCAGTGATTATTCGACACATGTTCCTGTCAACTGTCTGACTCCTCCATCCACAAGCTCTGCCACAGTGATCCCATCCCAAAGGTCTAACGTGGCCTCCAATCCCTAGTGGAATCCCAGAACCTCTCCCATAAGTCCATCTCTCTCCTCACCCGAACGACATGCCCCAAATACCCATTTTCTTCATGTTCCCTAATACCTGTAAACCAAACAATCCTGAAAGTCCCTTTGTCGCTGGGTATTGTGCTCCCACTGAAAGAATTTTCACTCTTGTTGACCAACACCTCCATCTCATCTCATTACCTGAAACACAGCCTCTCACATCAAGAATACTAACAACTTCCTTCATTAATTATCTACCATCTCCACCCCCTACCTCTTGGATCTGTACCTGTCACTTCTGATGCCATCTTCCTCTTCACTAACATCCTTCTTGCCCATGGCCTTCCTGCTATCAAACACTACCTCTCCCAATGTCCTTCACATTTCAACTCACTAATTCATTCCTCTTACACCTTAGCAACTATATCCCGACACACAACTACTTCTCCTTTGAGGAGAAATCTGTGGCACAGCCATGAACATCCAAGTGACTCACTCCAGTGCCAATCTTTGTTGGGCTACCTAGAGGAAACCACGTTATTCTCCCAAAACCCCAGGCCCCTTGTCTGGTTTATGATCACTGACAGTATCTTCATGATCTGTGCTCAAGGCCAATACACCCTATGTTCATTCCTTCACAGCCTCTATACCTTCTCTCCCAACCACTTTATCTGGTCCTCCTCAGCACAACATGCCCCCTTCATGAATGTTGACCTCCACCTTTCTATGTCTCAATCCACACCTCTGTCCACAATAAACCCATCAAACACCAACGGTATCTGCATTCTGTCTGATGTCATCCCTTCCACAGCAAAAAATCCCTCCCATACATTCAGACTGCTTGTTGGCAGCATATCTGCAATGACAAGAACTCCTTACACCACCCCAAGAATCAGCTACAAAAGAGAAACAACCCACTCCCCCCCCCCCCCCCCCCCCCTCAAGAAAAAAAACCATCACTCAGTACTACATTGGACTACAATAACTGAACTATATTCTTCACCAGGGCTTCGATTATCTACCTACCATGCCATGAAATTAGGGGCATCCCAGCCAAGATCCTTCCACCCACTCCTAAAGTGGTGTTCCATTGTCCACTCAACCTACACACTATCCTAGTCTATCTTGTTCTGGTGTAAAGACAAGTGCCAGAATGAAGAGGAAGAACGCAAGACCAGAGAAGGTGGTGGGGAAACGTCAACCGATAGCCCGCTGACAAGGACCGTGCCACGCCAGGAGCGACCTCTGCAAGAAGTGAATATAAGCGCCACTCCTGCCAGCCTTCGCCACTCAGGTCAGCACTGTATAGGGATATTAGTGGAAGGTATTCCTGGAGTATTAGCACGGCGTAGCAGAGAGGTTGTATACATGGAAGAACCCTGGAGATACTAAAAGGTATCAGATAGATTATATAATGGTAAGACAGAGATTTAGGAACCAGGTTTTAAATTGTAAGACATTTCCAGGGGCAGATGTGGACTATGACCACAATCTATCAGTTATGACCTGTAGATTAAAACTGAAGAAACTGCAAAAAGGTGGGAATTTAAGGAGATGGGACCTGGATAAACTGAAAGAACCAGAGGTTGTACAGAGTTTCAGGAAGAGCATAAGGGAGCAATTGACAGGAATGGGGGAAAGAAATACAGTAGAAGAAGAATGGGTAGCTTTGAGGGATGGAGTAGTGAAGGCAGCAGAGGATCAAGCAGGTAAAAGGACGAGGGCTAGTAGAAATCCTTGGGTAACAGAATATTGAATTTAATTGATGAAAGGAGAAAATATAAAAATGCAGTAAATGAAGCAGGCAAAAAGGAACACAAACGTCTCAAAAATGAGATCGACAGGAAGTGCAAAATGGCTAAGCAGGGATGGCTAGAGGACAAATGTAAGGATGTAGAGGCTTATCTCACTAGGGGTAAGATAGATACTGCCTATAGGAAAATTAAAGAGACCTTTGGAGATAAGAGAATGACTTGTATGAATATCAAGAGCTCAGATGGAAACCCAGTTCTAAGCAAAGAAGGGAAAGCAGAAAGGTGGAAGGAGTATATAGAGGGTGTATACAAGGGCAATGTGCTTGAGGACAATATTATGGAAATGGAAGAGGATGTAGATGAAGATGAAATGGGAGATACGATACTGCGTGAAGAGTTTGACAGAGCACTGAAAGACCTGAGTCGAAACAAGGCCCCCAGAGTAGACAACATTCCATTGGAACTACTGACGGCCTTGGGAGAGCCAGTCCTGACAAAACTCTACCATCTGGTGAGCAAGGTGTATGAAACAGGCGAAATACCCTCAGACTTCAAGAAGAATATAATAATTCGAATCCCAAAGAAAGCAGGTGTTGACAGATGTGAAAATTACCGGACAATCAGTTTAATAAGTCACAGCTGCAAAATACTAACACGAATTCTTTACAGACGAATGGAAAAACTAGTAGAAGCCAACCTCGGAGAAGATCAGTTTGGATTCCGTAGAAATGTTGGAACACGCTAGGCAATACTGACCCTACGACTTATCTTAGAAGTTAGATTAAGGAAAGGCAAACCTACATTTCTAGCATTTGTAGACTTAGAGAAAGCTTTTGACAATGTTGATTGGAATACTCTCTTTCAAATTCTAAAGGTGGCAGGGGTAAAAATCAGGGAGCGAAAGGCTATTTACAATTTGTACAGAAACCAGATGGCAGTTATAAGAGTCGAGGGACATGAAAGGGAAGCAGTGGTTGGGAAGGGAGTAAGACAGGGTTGTAGCCTCTCCCCGATGTTGTTCAATCTGTATATTGAGCAAGCAGTAAAGGAAACAAAAGAAAAATTCGGAGTAGGTATTACAATCCATGGAGAAGAAATAAAGACTTTGAGGTTCGCCGATGACATTGTAATTCTGTCAGAGACAGCAAAGGACTTGGAAGAGCAGTTGAATGGAATGGACAGTGGCTTGAAAGGAGGCTATAAGTTGAACATCAACAAAAGCAAAACGAGGATAATGGAATGTAGTCGAATTAAGTTGGGTGATGCTGAGGGAATTAGATTAGGAAATGAAAGACTTAAAGTAGTAAAGGAGTCTTGCTATTTGGGGAGCAAAATAACTGATGATGGTCGAAGTAGAGGATATAAAATGTAGACTGGCAATGGCAAGGAAAGCTTTTCTGAAGAAGAGAAATTTGTTAACATCGAGTATAGATTTAAGTGTCAGGAAGTCATTTCTGAAAGTATTTGTATGGAGTGTAGCCATGTATGGAAGTGAAACATGGACGATAAATAGTTTGGACAAGAAGAGAATAGAAGCATTCGAAATGTGGTGCTACAGAAGAATGCTGAAGATTAGATGGGTAGATCACAGAACTAATGAGGAAGTATTGAACAGGATTGGGGAGAAGAGGAGTTTGTGGCACAACTTGACCAGAAGACGGGATCGGTTGGTAGGACATGTTCTGAGGCATCAAGGGATCACCAATTTAGTATTGGAGGGCAGCGTGGAGGGTAAAAATCGTAGAGGGAGACCAAGAGATGAATACACTAAGCAGATTCAGAAGGATGTAGATTGCAGTAGGTACTGGGAGATGAAGAAGCTTGCACAGGATAGAGTAGCATGGAGAGCTGCATCAAACCAGTCTCAGGACTGAAGACCACAACAACAACAACAACAAACAACAACATCAGAGAGTGCTACAAGAATAGTTAGTAGTGATTCATAAACAGTTAATGCAGATGTTTTAGTTTCAGATGCAGCACTACTCAACACAGTGCAGCAGCTACTCCCCAACAGAACAAGCACCACCTACTACAGCTCCTGTACCACCTTTTCGACAGTTTAGTGAACCAGATGAGGAATGGCTCGAGTGGCTGCACCAGTCTGATGATCATATGGTAGCTCACAGTGTCTGAGGTACTGTGAAAGTTCTATATCTATTATTCACGGTAGGAAGTGAAGTGTTCAGATTAATTCAAAAACTCTTATCTAACGACACTACAAGTGACCTTATGTATGACAGTGTGATCTTAAATGGAAAGCACCAGTTTGCTTTTGTTCTTCAATATCTCTTCACTGACTGACTATTATGACCAACAAGTGAATGTGGTAGCAGCTAGGTATCGATTCTTTCATTGCAAAAAACTGCCAGAAAAAACTTATCGCGATTGGGTAACAGATTTGCAAGGTATGACAAATAAATGCAAATTCAAATGTGCTTGTGGTGCTTTGTAGTCTGATGTCATGTTGCATTATGCAATCGTGTACAATGTGCCTGATGTCAAAATCAGAGAACAAATTTTGAAACAGTCCGATCCATCATTTCAGCAGGTAGTGCACATACTAGATCAGTACGATTCTGGTGCCTTGTGGGCTCATAGATTTGAGCAGCCAACTATTTATCGCATTGAGTCCCTAGCTTGCGATCACCCTAGTCCACATCAGGGGCGTGTGCTAGTCCTGCCAAGTAAACAACCTTCCACGCCGCATAAGCAGTTCACTAAACGGGTGGCTACACAGGCAAACAGAATAAAGTCTCGCCCTCGCTGTTACACACAGCACAAATGCCAAGACTGCTCCTCCCAACAAGCTCAGTGTTATGCTTCTGGTAGGAAAGGACATGTACAATCTGTATGTTTGCAACAGAACAAACATAAGAATTCGGCTCAATCACAAAAATCTAGCCACAAGGCCCACATCATTAATGCAGTATACTCCAAGTCTGCAACAGGCAAGCGTGCAGTTTCTTCAGTGATACATCAGTCAAACAAACTCTTTGTTCATTTACTTATTTGGGGGAAACATGTGAAATTTCAGTCGGACATGGTTGCCTCTGTCCATTGATCAATAGTCACACATATGAACTGTTAGGCTCTCCACACTTGTCTAAAACTAGCATGCAGCTGACAGCTTATAACGGACAAGACATTCCCATTCTCAGAACATGTAGTTTGCCTGACTTGTATTGCTCGCATATGCAGACAGTGACTTTTACAGTATTACAATCATGTGAGTGTGAGAACATATACGGTTTTGATTCTTTTGATTTGTTTGGCTTTAACATTCAGGACAATGTGTTGTAAGTGTCTGTAGTCAAGGCAAAAGGCAGTGTCACTACTTTGCTAAGAGAATTCCTGGAACTCTTTTCGGAAGGTTTAGGCAAAACTAACAATTTTGTTGCACGTATTATTCTGAAAGACAATGCTCAGCAAAAATTTTGCCAGGTCAGTACTGTTCCCATTGCATTACGGGGTCGCAGCTGAACTTAAAAGAATTGCAAGATAGTAGAGTTATTGCACACATCTCAGCTAGTCAATGTTTTGCTCCCTAAACCTTTAGGTCACATTTGCCTCTGTGTTGACTTTAAGTCTACAGTCAACCCATAAATGGTCATTGATACTTGTCCATAGCCATGTCCAGAGGATCTCGTGGACAAATTAGATGCTGGACACTCTTTTTCAAAAATTGATTTGCGCGGCACTTATCTTCAAATACTGCTCAACAACAAATCTCAGAAAATGTGTGTAGTAAACACTCATTTGGGCTTGTTTACATATTTGCATTTGCCTTTTGGCAGTGCTTCTGCACCCATCATTTTCCGACAGTATTTGGAACAGCAGACTGATCAAATGCCTAACTGTTCAACTATTTGGATGACATTATCATAGCAGATCCTACACCTGAAGAACGTATTGCAAATTTAAGTGTTTTGGTTCACGTGTTATCTGAGGCAGGACTAAAATGTAGACTGGACAAGTGTAATTTCTTTAAACCTGAGTTGCAGTATTTTGGTCATGTCAAACAGTGAAGGTGTACATCCTCTGCAGTCGCATTTGTTAGACATATGAGACTTGTCAGTTCCTCGCAGTATCACTTAATTGCAGTCAGTTTTAGGGAAAATGAACTATTATATTTGGTTCATACCGAATGTTGCACAAATCGCAGCTCCATTGCATCACTTGCATCATAAGAATGACCCCATTGTTTGGACAGATGAGTGCCAAGTAGCTTTTCAAAAACTTAAAGAAGCATTGCTCAGTGATGGATGTTTGGTTCACTTTGATCCTGACAGACCAGTTGTATTGAAAGTTGACGCTTCCTGTTATAGAATCAGTGCAGTGCTTTCACACAGAATTGGTGATAAAGACAGGCCTATTGCTTTTGCATCAAAAGGGTTGCCCAAAGCTCAGTGTAAGTATTCACAAATTGAAAAAGAGGTTTTGGCTATAGTTTATGATGTCACCAAATTCCCCCACTACTTGTATGGCAGAAAATTCTACTTCATAACGGATCACAAGCCTTTGCAGTCCTTGTTTTGTCCAACGAAACTGGTTCCTGTACGAACTGCCCAACAATTGCAAAGATGAGCTTTGTTGTCTCAATACCAGTACGAGATTGTATATCGTCTGACGGCTAAACACGGTAATGTGGACACAGTTTCACGTCTTCCAATTGACCCTGACACATACTTTGATGCTTCTGCTGCATCTTGTTGTCACATCAATGCTAGGATTCTGAATTGCTTCAGTCTTTTCTGCTGAACTATAGAAAAATTGCACAGGGCATGGAATATGATCCAGATTTGAATATTTTGTTAACACATGTTCACTCATCATGGCTTCACTCAATGAACAGCATAAAGAACTCTGTAGTGCGCTTATACTTTGCACGTCGGCATAGCCTCAATCTACAGAAAGATGTAATCCATGTTCAAAATAACAGTGGACAGTCACATGTGCTGACCCCTAAAGCTTTGCAGAAAGAAATGTTGCAGTTACTTCACCAAGGACACTGGGGGATTGTTTGTGCGAAACAGTTAGCGCGTTGACACTGTACTTGGCCCAAATTGAACAGATGACGTCACAGTGTCACACATGCACGGAAACTCAGTCCGCTCCACCACAAAACTTCTCTGCTTGGCGTAAGTCGCAATCACCATGGCACTGTGAGCACGTAGACTTTGCGGGACCTTTTTGGAACACTCAATGATTAATTGTGCTGTGCCAATGAACTTGAGAATGTCATGTACCACAATTCAGGTGTTTTATCGATTTTTTGCCTAGGAAGTTTATCTGAAGTAATAATATCAGACAATGACCCTCAGTTCACCTAAAATGAATTTGAAACATTCTATGAATGCAATGGCATACAGCATCTAACTAGTGCACCCTTCCATCCACAGTGAAACGACAAAGCAGAACATTTTGTCAGACCTTTAAGCAGCAGACGGCCAAACTTCACCCCGCACACACCAGGGATCAAGCGTTGCAACTGTTTTTCGCCTCGTATCGTTCACACCCACAAGATGGACCATCACTGTAGGAACTGCTTCACGGATGCCGCGATCGGGCACTGCTCCACCTGCTGCATCCTCCTCAGCATCTGGTGCTGAAGGAAGGCTGCAAGTGTCACTCGTGCTACATGATATTGTCTTTCACAGGGTTTTTAGCAGCAACAGAAAAGACAGAGGCAAGATTGTCTGTCGACTTGGCCCTTGAATGCAACTTCTTTCAGATCCAGATGATTTGCAGAGCCACCATCAAAATCAGCTTTGCATCTGTCATGTGCATGATGATCTTTCAGTCCCTCTTCCCCCCACATTCACAGGCCCAGAGGACAGCGTGGCCACAGCAGCCACCAGAAGCTATCATCACGACACCATGGGATGACCCCATGGAGACGGAGCCTCTGCCTCCTCTCATCCTACCGATGGAGCTGGACCTGCCCACACTGCAGCAGTTGCTGCTTTCTTCATCTGGTTCATGGCAGCAGGTGGTGGACGTGTACCCTTCTGGTCGTTTTCCGGGGCACATTTCCGCCAGAGCGCAAGCCGGATGGCGAGGTACAGCCGGAAGCTTTGTGTCCCCTGCAGCCACAGCTTCCGGCACAATGTTGTGACCACACTCCTGTGCCCTCACCGTGGTCGCACTCCCTACACAATGACGATCTGTTGCTTTGGGGGGAGGAATGTTCTGGTATAACTACAAGCACCGAAACGAAGAGTAGGAATGCAAGACCAGAGAAGGCGGTGGGGAAAAGTCAGCCAACAGCCCGCTGACAAGGACTGTGCCGCACCAGGAGTGAGCTCTGCAAGAAGAGAATATAAGCGCAACTCCTGCCAGCCTTGGTCCTCTGTATAGAGACATTCGCGGACATTAGTGGAAAGTTTTCACAGAGTATTAGCACGGTATAGCAGAGAGTGCTATGAAAACAGTTAGTAATGATCAACAAACTCTGTGACATACTTGCCTGAACATTGGATATATCACAGGACTCTGATTTATACTGCCTGTCACCCATCGCTTGCAACATTTGTTCTAAATCCAAAGTTAAGTATTGTCAATCTGCTTTATTGAAATAAAACTACTAATGTTATTTGCTTGAATTGTTATATATCATTCTGAGAATGCAGCATCATTCAGGCACCCTATAGGAGACGAGTGGGCAAGACCCAACACATCTCTATGCCACTTCCATTCCAAAACCCTTTCCCCAGGGATCATATCTCTGTGGAATACCCAGGTGCAAGACTGGCCCCCTCCACCCACCCAGCACTTCCTATTTCAGTCCTGTCACCAGCTTTTCCTACCATATCAGAGGCGAGGCTACCTGTGAAACCAGCCACACCATATACATAGAAGTGCCAAAGAAACCAGTATAGGCATGTGTATTCAAGTATAGAGATATGTCAACAGGCAGAATACGGTACTGCAGTCAGCAATGTATATACAAGATAACAAGTGTCTGGCGCAGCTGTTAGATCCATTGCTGCCGTTACAATGAAAGTTATCAAGATTTAAATGAGTTTGAATGTGGTGTTGTAGTCTGCCCACGAGTGATGGGACACAGCATCTCCAAGGTAGAGATGAAATGGGGATCTTCCCATACAATCATTTTACGAGTGTACTGTGAATATCAGGAATCCGGTAAAACATCAAATCTCTGACATCGCTGCGGCTGGGAAAAGATCCTGCAAGAACGGGACCAACAACAACTGAAGAGAATCGTTCAACGCGACGGAAGTGCAACTCTTGTGTTGTGGCACTTCTGCGTGCTTGCGAGGGCTATACACAATATTAGGCAGGTGTACCAGTTTCTTTGGCTCTTCAATATAGTAACTCTGTTGCAATCACTAAACAGCTTTTTATAGGTATGACAACTGACCCACTGTGAATCAGAATGAATAGCCACTGCCCAACTATGACCAAGAACCAAACAAACCACATGTTAACACAACATGCAGCTCAGCACAACATGCTCGATTTCAATGCCTCCTTCATGACCCAGGCCATCAGGATTCTTTCCTCCAACACCAGCTTTTCTAGACCATGCAGATGGGAGTTATCCTTTTGATACATCCTTGGCTCCTGCAAAGATCCTGGCCTCCATTTTCGTTAACAAATTTCCTCATACCCTCCAACCAGCAGCTTCCCCTTTCTCTGCCCTATCACCCCTTCCAAACTCATCTCTACCCGTCACTTCATCTGCCCACCTGCTACAACATCCGTGCATTGCATACCTAACCTGTGCACCTGTCAACACCTCGCCCTCCCCAGCATTCCTAGCAAGCAAACCAGCTGCCTCCCCCCCTAGTTGCTAGCTACCCAGCCACAATCTTTCTTCCTGCCTCCCATGTTTTTCTACCTCCACTCACCCGAATCCACCTTGGGAACTGCATTCCTGGTATTGTGTGCCTGGCCAGCAAAGAGAGAGAGAGAGAGAGAGAGAGAGAGAGAGAGAGAGAGAGAGAGAGAGAGAGAGAGTGTATGTGTGTGTTCTCACTCACTCTAGCCTGATAAAGGATTTACTCTGAAAACTAGCAACTTTTCTTTTTTGTGTGGACCTGTCATCAAGTCAACGCTTCTGCTTTTCAGTAAGTGGTCTCCAGTACTTATGAAGTATTTACATTACACCAGAACCTTCTTACTAAAATGATTGCTTTAAATCAAATGACAATATCCATTTCCCCATATGTAGGTTAAAACATGGGCTGCTTTTGTTGCATTACCATCTACAATCTGTGGCAATGACTTTTAAGACATAATCTACATTGTACAATGTGGCTGACTCAATATCACTCTGCAGATCTACTGAGGATGCTCCTCTTTCACATTACGTAGCCACGTATGAGATAAGTAGACCAGTACGGATACAATGTAAGACTATAACTTCTCTCTGTGAGTGTCAACGTGTTATTCTCCTCTTTGATGTAGGTTTTTATCAAACTTAGATTGTTGAGCTGATTGTTGTCCATCCATTTATCTTCCTATTTTTGTAATATATGGCATCCGAGGCGTGTCAGCGCAGATTTCCTTGGCTACAGTATCAGCACGATGTGCGTGGTGCCTACATGACTCGCATCAGGAGAAATGTCACAGAAGTTCCTGTATTCTGGACATTGTTTAAAATGTAGTGAATGGCAGAGAGCAACAGGTGTATCAAAGAGTAGTTTTCAATTGCCTCCCAACTACTGAGGGATTCACTGCACAGGAGAATATTTCTATGTGGTTGAATTTGTAGGTCTGTGACAGCTTTACATATTAATATTAATGCTCCATATACATACTGCATCAGTAGGAAGACATACTAGTTTTTACACATTTTTGTTGGCTTCTGCTGTGAAGTACAGGGCCTAATAGGTCTACAATAGAAGGGATCGCAGATCCGTAAGTAACACATGCATAGACTAGAGATTGTTGATCTGCTCCTGAAGAAGTGTTTCTGTGGAGGTGCAGAGAGTTTAATTTCCACATACAAATTGTCTTCAGCTGCTTTGTTTGCGGTAACAATGTCAGTTTGTGCTCAAACTAATTTTCTAAAAAGTGATAGTCATGAACGACTTCCAGCCCTTGGCTATTTAGATAAACTTGGGTTTGAGTGGGCAAATCAAATTCTGCCCAAGTGCATGATCTGGGATCTTTTGGATGGAAAACTACACCCATGATTTTGGGCCCACATGTATGTCTTCTGAATGGCTGGCTAAAGGCAATATTCTGCTGAGCTTAACGACACAGAACTATGGTACAGACTTCTCTCAAATGAAATATTATCAGTGTGGATTACAAAAGTGTGGGTGTGGTAGGCATAGTTAGGAACATTCATAGCTGGGAACCAATAAAGTAAGTTTACATGCATTGTGTTGTCATTTATAGCATATCCTGATCATCTGTAATTACCAAGTAGATGATAATTAATTACTGACAAGTCATGACCGACAGGTAGGCAATTTGTTTCTGTGTCAGACAGTTTGTCGTTAAGTTTTGTCCCTTAAAAGTCCAAGCACAGAAGAACTAACAATAAAAATGTTAAATCCAAAAGGGTATGCTTACTCACACCAGTGGTAGCAACAGCCCTGTATTGAAATGCTAAATTTGTTACATTCACTAACGTGTTGTAGCAAATGGTTGTCAGTGTTATCTGGGCATAAGAGTGTTTCCTTGGCACTGTGCTAGTGCACTGTTGGATTCCCCGAATTTAAAATGGGTGTTCTACGTCTCTATCTGTTGAGTCTTAAAAGACAATACTCTGTTCTGTTAATATTCAATGTTAAGTAAAATCTGGGTGAAAATTCTGTGAACTCAATATTTTGGCACAGTGCTTCACTAGTTAATTAGTTATTTCAAAATGAGTGATCTTATGAACTACTCAGTCTAAAACTTCAGATATTCCAACTGAGAAAGAATGTCCATTGTTATGCTGCAATTTTGCCTACACCTAGGCATCTCCTGTAAGTGTGTTCATTGCATATTAATTCAATTGCAGGAAAGCTACCATGGATGGCAGTATGATGAGTTGGGGCCCTGTGTTCATTAGAGAAAAGTTAAAATCCATGAGGTGGTCCTAAAATAGTTGACCTCTACCAACACAGGCCTGTACAGCTACATTGTGACATTGTAGCGGTTGAATACTGGGAATGCAGTTCTAGATGTAGCCTGGGGTAAGGCGTCATGTATGGTGAAATGGCCAAGGGGGGAAGGGACGTGGGAAGTGGGAGGGGGGAGCAGAAGGAGCCAGAAGGTGTACAGGATAGTAATGAGACACACAGACACCTGCACCAATGACTTCATGCAGCAACAAAGACGACGTGGTGGAGTGGGTTTAACATAATTCAACAGTGATTTCAAAATTATGGCCCGCATATTAGCAAGAAGAATAAAAATAGTTATTAACTCTGTACTGGCCCGTACCAAACATGTGTAGGCAAAGACAGAAACATCTATCAGACTATATGCGAATATAGGGATATAATATCAACCACAAATGTATGCCGAATAAAATGTGCAGTGTCATTAGACTTCAAGAAGGCATTTGACAGAACAGATCATAAGTATCTCCTCGGAATCATGGAAGTAATGGGATTCCCACCACAATTCGCGAGGATTATTCAACAAATTTTGAAAAACAGTATAGCACAAATAATGATAAACGGACGACTAAGTAACGAGATTGAGTTGACTGGACCCATACGACAAGGTTGCCCAATGTCAATGGGCCTTTTCGCAATAGCAATAAAACCTCTCCTCATGACACTCAAGCATCACCTGCAAGGATTATGCATAAACGGCAAGAAAATAGTGTGCAATGCTTACGCAGATGACGTGGGCGTCCTGGTTATAAATGAAGATGAAGTGGCAAAAGCTGTTCAGATTGTACACACATATGAACTTGCTTCTGGTGCCAAACTAAATAAAAGGAAGTCAGACATCATGAACGTAAGCAGAGGAATATGCATGCAAAATCAGGGACAATTGACGGAGGTATCCACATTGAAATGTTTGGGTATTGAATTTAGGAGCAACATCGAACACACCATTGCTGTCAATTATAAAAAAACTACTTGCAAGCATATGAGCATCTGTACAAGGAAACAGTATGTGGCAACTGGATGAGATACAGAAAACCACTCTAGTAAATGTGTATATAACATCCAAACTTAACTAAGTTGTACAAGCTTTCCCGGTGTCATTAGAAACAGCCAGAAGAATTTTGTCCGCGACAGGAAGCTTTATAAGCCAAGGCAACATTTTCAAAGTGAAGTTCGATACACTAACAGTCCCAATAAGGAAAGGAGGTTTAAACCACGTTGATGTCAGTTACAGGTCACATGCATTATACGTGTGTTGAATGTACAAGCAATGGAAACAGTTGCCGGGCAGCTTAACAGCCCACTTGCTGAATGACATTGCTCCTGCAAGCATGCAGCCACCAACAGATGTGCAGCATATACCAGCTGGTCTTTGTCACCTAAAAACTTTTCTCGTTGGGTACAGTTATATCTCATCGAGGCTCTCAGAGCAGCAGTTGACGAAAGTAAAGGACATCTGTCCATATTTGATGGAAGATAAGGAAGGATATATTACTGAAAGAAAATACCCCAGAAATGACTGGTCTGCAATTTGGAAAAATATCCACGATCGGAACTTACCCTCTAAGGTGAAAGGAACTTGGAATAATGCAGTCGACAGGAAAATATCAACTAATTCCAAATTGCATGCTATACATCTCACAAATTCGGCCTTGTGTGCGTCATGCAACCTCTTTGACACTGAAGAACACTGATTCGTGTATGAAAGAGTAAGAGACGTATGGCATATAGTTAAGCAGAAATTAGTGACCATTAACAGAACATCTCCAACCGTTTTCACCGCCGCAGATTTTCTGACTCCAGACACAGTGCCACATCCTAATACGAAAAGAAATGCAGTTAACTAGCTAAAAGGTCACATGCTGCACTGTATCTTGAAGGCAGAAAATAAAAGCAAAGAAGATTACTGGGTGTATCTAATGACTCAGCACCATCATATCATGCGGACAAAAGACTACAAAAGAAATTACGCATGCTTCCTAAATAGAATCATGGAATAAAATTATACACAGAACAATAATAGATTAAGATTGGTACAGAATTCAGAGATGTCAGCCTTGCATGATTACAGATAACTGGTACCATAATGTCTTCGATCCTTTCGCGAGACACTACAGAAAAGAAATCAAGTCTGTGGCAAGACGCACCAGACTACATCCTCATGAAGAAATTAGACATCAATTTTATGTATTTTATTTTTTGATCATCTTATGCTATAAGCAGAGAAGTTTTAAGTTCTAAAAAAAGTTTTTCAAAAGTATACAAGATTTTATGTTTTCCTTATGAAGATGAGACTTCACGTTCAGTTTATTTTAATAAATTTGTCCTTCCATTATCAAGAGGAAGATTAATTTCCTGTAATTGATATTAAGAAGAAATATTTATTCTTGTTTATGTTAGTAAAGGTAATTAAGGCATCCAGCTTACATAAAAAAATAGGAAGCCGGATGGGGGGGGGGGGGGGTTGGGGGAAGGGAGGTGGGGGGGAAGAGGCGAGGGGGAGGGGGGGGAGGGGGAGAGGGGGAGAGAGAGAGAGAGGGGGAGAGAGAGAGAGAGAGAGAGAGAGAGAGAGAGAGAGAGAGAGAGAGAGAGAGGCCGAGCACCTGCAAAAAAGTAAGAAAAATGAGGATTTGGCTTCAAAAACATAAAAAAAGTAAAAAAGTTGGTAGAAGGATGGACTCTTAATAATAATAATAATAATAATAAAAACGACAAAAGCATAGAAGCTAGCCGAAGAAGGCAAAACAAGGTGAGCGTTTGGAAGGGCCGTGAGGGTAGAAGGGAGGCCCTAAAAATCAGTTGGATCTTTGTGTAAACCTGAAAATGGTGCAAAAAGGTTTTTTCTTGTAGTGGACCATTGTGTTTTGAATGCTCACACTCTTTACAGATAATTTTCATTTATGTCTGGTACGAGAACTTGGAAAAATTTACTACAGAACAGAGAGGAGATAAGAAAGGAAGATGCTCTGATGACGAGAATTCTCTGCGCTTTACTGGAAGGCACTTTCCACACGTCATTACAAGTGACCAGTCCAAGAAACGTGGACTATAGAATAGACGTACAGCCTGCTCGATAGAGAATGTGCCCCGAGAAACAAAATATGAATGCAAAACACGCAACATGCCCTTGTATGTTGTGCCATGGTTGTGAAACATACCACACAAAGAAAGTTTTAGCCTAGTTTCTACATCTGCAAGATGAAATTAAGCCCTCACTTCTGAAAAAATTATTTAAAAATTAAAAAACAAAAATGCAAAAACAGAAAAATAAGTACAAAAATAAAAAAAATCCTTTTAACTTCACCATTGCCGGTTGAAAGCCTGCATCAGAAAGAAGGATGGGAAATATAACAGTGAAAAAAACATAAAATAAAATAAAAATAAATAAATAAAAATGAAAGTAAATAAGTAAAACCTCGAAATTATCTGAGCTTTAAGAGCCTCTCCAAATGAATTACTCTGCTGACAAACACCTGATTCACGAACAAGTGAAACATCCAGTCTGTGCTAACAAACACAGACTGGATGCTTCAAGTCTAAGACCATAATGAACAAAACAAAAAAAGAATTATTCATATCAATTGTTTCAATCATGAATAACAAATATCGTTGAAAATCACAGAAAATAGCCCTTTCAGTATTTCCAGAACTTTCCAATTTTCTAGGCAACTTTTCCAAACTTTTCTTTCACACAAACCTTGCCTTAACAATTATGAATGCAACCAAAAAAGAATCATCCAAATCGGTTAAGCCATTTTTGAGTTTTAGTGAGACTAGTGGACAGCAGTTCATTTTTATATATAGAGATGTTACGCTCAAAAAAAATATGTATTTATGTTACGTATATATAGAGATGTCATGTACAGTATATTTCTGTTGTACAGTAGCAATTGCATACTGTATAAAAAGAATTCAGAAATGCTGACTTTTTGATTTTTAAGATTCCCTGAGGATAATTTATTGGGTTAATGAGCTCAAGACATAGTGAATAGCTTCGAAAGTATATCTCGGCATCTGACACTTCCTTCAAAAGCTGTTTGTGGGCAAATTATTGTGGTAGTACAGGCGAACGTCAATGTTTGATCGTTACGGGTTCTCCCGAGTTTACATCATAAGTTATGTTTAAAAACCTGATAAGTATCAGATGTCAAATAAAACTCAGATGTATACAGAGGCCTTATGATGATTCACAAGAACTAATTGCAAATGAAAGAAAACCTTCGATGGGGAGTTACATGTTAGCAGCATAAGCAGTTTCAGTGTACATTATGTCTGTCGAGCAGTTCACCTCCAGATTTAAAGGTATGGAATAAGTATCCAGATACACTGTGGTTATTTGTAATGTCGGTGATGACACTCAGACTGCACTGGCTCCAGAAATACTCAGCACATTGCGAGCTTGGTGGAGCCAAGAGCTCTGGCACAGATAGCAGTCCACGAAGATGGCTGTTAGCGCAGATAAATGACTGAGGTGACCTGAAGGGCATGCCTGACATGGCCAGCTGGATGTGCAGCTGCAACAGCCGAAGGGTTAATATACTGTGACTTTGATAAGATTTTTATTGACTGGTCCATGAAACTTCACTCATGAAAACATTCCGAGATTAATGATAGCCCTCTCTCAGAACAGGAAGTAGACAACATTGAGAAATAACATCACAGGAATAAAACTAAACTTACAATGGAGAAGCAAAGTATGGATTGTCATAAAGTTTGGTACTGCCCATTTCTGTTCTTAATGTACAAAAAAAGGCTCTCCAATGTGTGCAAAGGACTGCATGAACGCTAATGTTTACTGATGACACATGCATCCCAATGAAGGGCTTAAACTCAACCATTACATGACTGATAACTAAACAAGTCAACAACTGGTCTACAGCAAACATGAGTAGTCTTAATTTCACAAAACCTTACACTCAGGTGAGAAAAGTCATGGGATACCTTCTAATATTGTGTTAAACCTCTTTTTGCCTGCCATAGTGCAACAACACGATATGGCACGAGTCGTGGGATACCTTTCAATATTGTGTTGGACCTCCTTTTGAGCAGTGTAGTGCAACAACTTGACATGGCATGGAGTCAGCAAGTTGTCGGAAGTCCCTTGCAGAAATACTGAGATATGCTGCCTCTACAGCCATCCGTAACAAAGAAAGTGTTGCCGGAGAGAATTTTGTGCATAAACTGACCTCTCAACTATGTCCCATAAGTGTCCCTTGGGATTCATGTTGGCCAAGCCGAGTGGCAAAATCATTTGCTTGAATTGTCCAGAATGTTCTTCAAACAAATCGCTAGCAATTTTAACCCAGTGATACGGCGCACTGTCATCCATAATAATTCCAACTTTCTTTCGGTCTCCAAGTAGCTGAACATAACCATTTAGAGCCATTGATTGGTTCAGTTGGATCAGAGGTCCTAGTCCATTCCATGTACACAGCCCATACCAAGATAAAAACAGACTTTAAAATAGCTGGTTGGTGATGAAATAATAGTCACAGTCTGTTTTTGGACTATTTCTTCATGCATTATGCATTTTGAGCTCAGTTCATCTTCAGATGACCTGGTGACAAATATACTTTGTCACAATCTTGCAAAATTTACACACACGTATAAATGGAGACCCTGTGCTAAACCACCATATAGTAACAAGACATTTACGATGTAATACATAGGCTTTGATACAAAGTGAACATACAACTTTGACAAAGTTGTCAAGCAATGTCAAAAGTGACAGTTCCATACAGCAAAATAAGATTTCAGCTACACATGTGTGCTGCTAACAGCCGAGTGATGTGGCTGGTGGCCATTCATGCTCAAGAGAACTAGTTGATACTAGGTGGCATGTGCCCTGTGGAGCTGCTGTCAAGGTTGATAAGTCATTACAAATAGAAATAATATTATCAATTACAAAATTTGTACAATTTTTCAATTTTTTATGCCACCCTTACGTGCAGGCAAACTTAAGTCATATATGGTTTTATTTCTTAGTGTGTGCTTGTTCACACTGGCTAGCTTATATGCTAAGGTGCTACCGTGTTTGACGCACACATAATTACAATTTGCAATTTATAAGCACGTTAGATCAAATTATAGACTATACATGAACTTTTCTTTCCTTCCTCTGTTTTATATTATACATAAAATACTATGCCAACATGAGAATAGGTAGTTACAAACAATTTATGGATATTTTCAATAAAGCCATTTAAAAAATATACAATAAAAATCGAAGACAGAGCTTGTGTCAATATGTAAATGCTTTTACAGGCAACATAATGCTTGGAAAAAAGCAATGCCTAACCATGTGAAACATGGAGCTGCAGTTATTGATTTATTTATTTAATTTTATTTTTTCATTCACACCCTCTATATGAATTAAGAACTCATTTATGATGTATACAGGATTCTGTATTAAAACACTAAGTGGTCGGCATTAACAAAGTTCAGTCTGCAAAAAACAAGGGCCTTTTTCGATACCTCCCTGTGGGTAGACTGGGATTCTCCTACATATCCATTGGTTTACCTAGCAACTTTTAACGTAGGGTAAAACTATTAGCCTATATTCTAAAAAAATGTGTTTTAGTACAAAATCCTGTATACATCACATATGAGTTCTTGATTAAAATAGAGGGTATTTATGAATAAATAAATAAATAACTGTAACTCCATGTTTCACATGGCTAGGCATCACTTTTTTGTATGCATTATGGTGGACATAAAAGCTTTTACATATTGACACAGGCTCTGTCTTTCCTGTTTAAAGTATATTTTTTGAACAGTTTTATTGCAAGTAACTGTAACTTGATTGTAACTGCCTATTCTCATGCTGGCATAGTGTGGTGTGTATAACTTAAGAGGGGGCAAGGAAAGAAAAGTTATGTATAGTCTATTTTTCAATCTAACGTGCTTATAAATTGCAAATTATAAATTGTAATTACATGTGCATCATATGTGGTAGCACCTTAGCACTTAAGCTAGCCAGTGTTAACAAGCACACTCTATGAAATAAAACCCTATATGACTTAAATTTGTCTTCGCCTAAGGTTGGCATAAAAAACTGAAAATTGTATGAGTTTTGTAATTGATGTGTTATTTCTATTTGTAACGAAGTATCAGCCATGACGGCAGTGCCACAGGGCGTAAGCCACCTCGTCCCATCTAGTTCTCTTAAGTAGGAACAGCTGACAGCCACATCACTTGGCTGTTAGCAGAACACATGTTTAGTTGAAATCTCATTTTGCTGTGTGTAATTGTAAAACTTACATCACTTTTGACTTTACTTGACAACTTTGTCAAAGTTTTATGTTCACTTTGTATCAAAGAGTATGTAATACCTCTTAAATGTCCTGTTGTTATATGGTGGTTTAGTATAGGGGCTCTGTTTATATATGTGTGTAATTTTACAAGACTGTAACAAAATATATTTGTCATTCGGTCATTTGAAGATGGGGAGAGCCCAAAACGGATGCCTTTACCGTGACTTTCAGTCACATCTATGACATATATCTTATACCATTAGGGATCACCACCAGCTAGCACAGTGCCTTGTTGACAACTTGGATGTACGAGTTTGTAGTGTCTGTTCCACACCCTAACCCTACCGTCATCTCTTACGAACTGACACTGGGACTTAACTGATCAGGCCATGTTTTTCCAGTTGTCTAGGGTCCAACCGATATGGTCACGAGCACAGGAGAGACACTGCAGGTGGTGTCATGCTATTTGCAAAGGCACTCACATTGGTCGTCTGCTGCTATAGTCCATTAATGGCAGATTTCACTGCACTGTTCTAACGGATATGTTCATCATATGTCCGACATTGATTTCTGTAGTTATTTCACGCAGTGCTGCTTGTCTGTTAGCACTGACAACACTATGCAAACGCAAACGCTCTCAGTCATTAAGTGAAGGCTGTTGGTTACTGTGTTGTCCGTGGTGAGAGGTAATACTTGAAATACGGTATTCTCAGCACACTTGACACTGCGACTCTCAGAATATTGAATTTCATAACGATTTCCAAAATGGAATGGCCTGCATGTCTAGTTCCAACAATCGTTCCGCTTTCAAAGTCTCAATTCCCATCGTGCCGCCATAATCACATCATGCACCTTTTCACATGAATCACCTGTGTACAAATGACAGCTCCACCAAAGCACTACCCTTTCAAACATTGCGCACAAAACACTGTTGTCATCTGCATATCGCTATTCCATGACTTTCATCACCTCAGTGTACACTGTGCAATGACTTGCTGGTACTAGAAAGAGACATTAATGGTCATACAGTACATGATACAGTACATATGAAATTACGTAGGGCCCAATTGGATAACCATTAAATAGATTTAAGACATCAAAAAACTAACCAAGAAGCTCAATTCAACAATTCTTCACTTAAAAGTTTCTCTCAGCATTTTGACATCAAGGCACAGGTGGTGGCATATTTCCACTTTCAGTCCCTTTTGTTTTACTGAAGTATCTTCCAGATGCATTGCAGCTAAGGAAGCAAAGAATTCATCTAACAAAAGCTAACAATACAAACTTAGTGTAAAGCAATTAATCATACCTCAGAAGACCTCTCTTCTATGAATTTGTAAACATTATACTCAATTGCAGTGTATTTCTTACTTAATGGTATTTGTTGCTAGTAATAAAATTCCACTTCAGATAAATTTCAAATGTGCAATTTACACAATAACACTAAGACAAAAATTACTTCAAAGTAAACTTTCCCTGCTTGATTGGGGGTTTATTTTCTTGTGCAAAAGTATTCGAACGTTCCCATTTGATATAAGGCAATAAAATGGGGAAAGCCAACAAATTCGAACAAAATTAATGACCTCTCTTACTAACCACGCCTTCTCCAAATTATCTCATTGTACTGATTAAAGATCTCAACATACATGTTAACTGTGTTACACAGATAATTGATGTTTGCAGACAGATTACTATTTTTAAATGCTATAGGTGAGTTACTCTTGACCAATATCAACTGAGTCATTTCATTAATAAACAAGAGGGAGTATTTAAATAACAATGAGTCAATATAACTGATGAAGATCATTTTTTTCTGTAACAGAATGAAAAGAAAAGAGTGTTTAACACTCCAGAAGAGGATTTAGGAAGCCAATGTAGCACACAAAAATACAAATAATATAATATTTCAATGTTTCACAACACACCCTTACCTCTTCATCACTGTCCGGCTTAACAACAACAGCATCTATGCATTGTGTTTCAATTTCAACATTCTTTGTACTTTTGCTGGATTCATTACTTATCTCACTTTTACCATTTTTAAAGTTCCATAATAAATGAACATTCAAAAGAGGCAGTGGAATGTGTAAAGGATTCTTCAGAATTATTCTCACATATATTGGCTCTGTTAATGAGAAAGAGAACCAGTATACAGTTTCCCATTATACATCAACAAATTACAAGGCTAATTCTATTGATAATTTAGCATTATATGAACATAATATCAATCACAAAACCATCTTACCTCTCACAATAGCAATGGGTTTGGAGGTATTCACAGTCTCATTGGAAAAAAGTTGGAGTGTTGGTCTGAAGATCATCGGCAAAGTACCTTGTGCTTCATTTACTAATGTCTCTTCTAATTTTGTCCACCTATGTCAAGTAGAGACTGACATTCAAAAAAGAACAAACCAAAAATATTTACATCTATTTGATCACAATGTTAAAATTCAAAACCTGGGAGAGCAAATTAACTTCGTGTGCTTTAAGATTATAGGACTGAGTTACACCACCTTTTTACCAATGTTAGTTTTTTTCCCAAGCATATTTTAGCACATATGTGCAATTAACAGTGGATCTTATTTTACTGACAATCTGGAAGAGGAAGAAAAGATGTTTCATCATAACAATTGTTAGTGAAAGATAGGTCTAAAATTTATTGTGTCTATTGAAGTTTCTGTTTCTAAATTATTGGTTAGACAGATTTTTTTTACAAGTTCCATTAAATGGTTAGACAGTAAAATCCAGAGTATGACATATGTCTGTGTTAAATGTGGATATAAATATCCAGTTACTGTTAATCCAGTATGGAGAAAGTAGGAACTGCGATGTACATTAAGAGGAGACACTAATAATAATAATAATAATAATAATAATAATAATAATAACAATAATAATTCCCATGGAGGCCCGGGAAAAGAACAGGCCTCCGGTATGTTCTGCCAGTCGTAAAAGGCGACGAAAAGAACAAACCACTAATAGGGCTAACCCCCCTTTTAGTGTGATTACTTGGTTCAGGACAGAACTAAAGAAGCCTCGGACAAGCGCTGTCATGGTCGGGGACGACGCTTGAACCCTATGCCCGCCCACAATGGTAACGACACTGCTAGCCATCTGGAAAATGATTCAAATCCAAATAGAGGTGTTTTGCAGGATATGCTTCCTGCAACCACCCTAGAAGGAAAACAAAGACAGAGGATGAGATGGTCAGATGAAGTTAATCGACACATGTTCTGCTATTACCAAGCAACAAACCTAGGAACCAACACAACTGGATACAGATCACAAGTATACACAACATTTATTACCAGATACCCAGAATTAAAATTTTTAACAGAACAACGACTAGCTGATCAGATCCATGTAATAATCAAAAATAACAGGATACCCCAGTCAGAATTAGAAAACATCAAACAACAAGTACAACAAATACTGGAACAAAATAATGTGCAATCAGAAGAAGAAGAAAATACAGTAATGGACTCAAACATCCAGAGCAAACAAACAAAGAACAACACGCATCAATTAAACAGTCAGAGGAAAACAAAATCTTAAGACAGCCACCAGAACAAGCACAAAGAGAACACGAAGTGACACACATGTTAGATATAGAAGAAAAATTTCAGCTGACATATATAGAATACAAAGACACAAATACAGATATTAGACCATTCTTGCATAGACCGCCAAATAACCCACAAGTCGAAACAACAATAAAAACTATCAACACAATCATACACAACAAAATAAACGGAAACACAACTATGGAAGAGTTACAACTACTGGTTTATATAGGAGCACTCACTACACTAAATATACACACTAGGCAGAGATCAGAACCAACCAACACACAGAAGAAACCCACAAAACCAGCATGGCAACACAGGCTACAGATCAGAATAGAAAAACTGAGAAAAGACATTGGACAGCTAACACAATTTATAAGAAATGAAATGTCAGAAAAAAAAAATGAAAAAGGTTAGGTAAAATCTCACAACAAGAAGTGATAGAGCAATTAGATGAAAAGAAGCAGAAATTACAAGCATTGGCCAAACGACTTAGAAGATACAAAAAAAGTGAAAATAGAAGGAAACAAAACCAAACATTCAACACAAACCAAAAGAAATTTTACCAGACAATAGATAACACACACATTAAAATAGACAATCCACCAAACACAACAGACATGGAACACTTCTGGAGCAACATATGGTCAAACCCGGTACAACATAACAGGCATGCACGGTGGATACAAGCAGAAACAGATACATACAAGATGATACCACAAATGCCTGAAGTGATAATTTTGCAACATGAAGTCACCCAAGCAATTAATTCTACACACAATTGGAAAGCCCCTGGAAAAGACAAAATAGCAAATTTCTGGCTAAAGAAATTCACCTCAACACATTCACATCTAACTAAATTATTTAACATAATAGAGGGAAACATCCCACGTGGGAAAAATATATCTAAAAACAAAGATGATGTGACTTACCAAACGAAAGCGCTGGCAGGTCGATAGACACACAAACAAACATAAACATACACACAAAATTCAAGCTATCGCAACAAACTGTTGCCTCATCAGGAAAGAGGGAAGGAGAGGGAAAGACGAAAGGATGTGGGTTTTAAGGGAGAGGATAAGGAGTCATTCCAATCCCGGGAGCGGAAAGACTTACCTTAGGGGGAAAAAAGGACGGGTGTACACTCGCGCACACACACACATATCCATCCACACATATACAGACACAAGCAGACATATTTAAAGACAAAGAGTTTGGGCAGAGATGTCAGTCGAGGCGGAAGTGCAGAGGCAAAGATGATGTTGAATGACAGATGAGGTATGAGTGGCGGCAACTTGAAATTAGCGGAGATTGAGGCCTGGTGGGTAACGGGAAGAGAGGATATATTGAAGAGCAAGTTCCCATCTCCGGAGTTCGGATAGGTTGGTGTTGGTGGGAAGTATCCAGATAACCCAGACGGTGTAACACTGTGCCAAGATGTGCTGGCCGTGCACCAAGGCATGTTTAGTCACAGGGTGATCCTCATTACCAACAAACACTGTCTGCCTGTGTCCATTCATGCGACTGGACAGTTTGTTGCTGGTCATTCCCACATAGAAAGCTTCACAGTGTAGGCAGGTCAGTTGGTAAATCACATGGGTGCTTTCACACGTGGCTCTGCCTTTGATCGTGTACACCTTCTGGGTTACAGGACTGGAGTAGGTGGTGGTGGTGGTGGGAGGGTGCGTGGGACAGGTTTTACACCGGGGGCGGTTACAAGGATAGGAGCCAGAGGGTAGGAAAGGTGGTTTGGGGATTTCATAGGGATGAACTAACAGGTTACGAAGGTTAGGTGGACGGCGGAAAGACACTCTTGGTGGAGTGGGGAGGATTTCATGAAGGATGGATCTCATTTCAGGGCAGGATTTGAGGAAGTCGTATCCCTGCTGGAGAGCCACATTCAGAGTCTGGTCCAGTCCCGGAAAGTATCGCCCCATAACATGCCTACCAACAATATACAAAATATTAACTTCAGTCATTACACAGAAATTAATGACACATACAACACAGAACAAAATTATAAATGAAGAACAAAAAGGCTGTTGCAAAGGAGCACGAGGATGTAAAGAGCAACTAATAATAGATGCAGAGGTGACATATCAAGCTAAAACTAAACAAAGGTTGCTACACTATGCATACATTGATTACCAAAAAGCTTTTGATAGTGTACCCCACTCACGGTTACTACAAATATTGGAAATATACAAAGTAGATCCTAAATTGATACAGTTCCTAAACATAGTAATGAAAAATTGGAAAACCACACTTAATATCCAAACAAATTCAAATAATATCACATCACAGCCAATACAGATTAAGCGTGGAGTATACCAAGAAGACTCATTAAGTCCTTTCTGGTTCTGCCTTGCTCTGAACCCACTATCCAACATGCAAAATAATACAAATTATGGATACAATATTACTGGAACATACCCACACAAAATCACACATCTGCTATACATGGATGATCTAAAACTACTGGCAGCAACAAATCAACAACTCAACCAATTACTAAAGATAACAGAAGTATTCAGCAATGATATAAATATGGCTTTTGGAACAGACAAATGTAAGAAAAATAGCATAGTCAAGAGAAAACACACTAAGCAAGAAGATTACATATTGGATAACCACAGCGACTGCATATAAGCGATGGAAAAAACAGATGCCTATAAATATCTAGGATACAGACAAAAAAATAGGAATAGATAATACAAATATTAAAGAAGAACTAAAAGAAAAATATAGACAAAGACTAACAAAAATACTGAAAACAGAATTGACAGCAAGAAACAAGACAAAAGCTATAAATACTTATGCTATACCAATATTGACCTACTCATTTGGAGTAGTGAAATGGAGTAACACAGACCTAGAAGCACTCACTACACTTACACGATCACAATGCCACAAATATAGAATACATCACATACATTCAGTAACTGAAAGATTCACATTAAGCAGAAAGGAAGGAGGAAGGGGATTTATTGACACAAAAAAACCTACATTATGGACAGGTACACAATTTAAGAAAATTCTTTATAGAACAAGCAGAAACTAGCAAAATACACAAAGCAATCACTCATATAAATACATCGGCTACACCACTGCAATTTCATAACCACTTCTACAACCCTTTAGATCACATAACATCAACAGATACGAAGAAAGTAAATTGGAAAAAGAAAACACTACATGGCAAGCACCCGTATCATCTAACACAGCCACACATCGATCAAGACACATCCAACACATGGCTAAGAAAAGGCAATATATACAGTGAGACGGAAGGATTCATGATTGCAATACAGGATCAAACAATAAACACCAGATATTACAGCAAGCATATTATTAAAGATCCCAATACCACAACAGATAAATGCAGACTTTGCAAACAACAAATAGAAACAGTAGATCACATCACAAGTGGATGTACAATACTAGCAAATACAGAATACCCCAGAAGACACGACAATGTAGCAAAAATAATACATCAACAGCTTGCCTTACAACATAAACTTATAAAACAACATGTTCCCACATACAAGTATGCACCACAAAATGTACTGGAGAACGATGAATACAAATTATACTGGAACAGAACCATTATAACAGATAAAACAACACCATTAACAAACCTGACACCATACTCACCAATAAAAAGAAGAAATTAACACAACTAATTGAAATATCCATACCCAATACAAAAAATATACAAAAGAAAAGAGGAGAAAAAATTGACAAATACATCCAACTGGCTGAGGAAGTCAAGGACATGTGGCATCAGGATAAAGTGGACATTACACCAATTATAATATCAACTACAGGATTCATACCACACAATATCCACCAGTACATCAATGCAATACAGCTACATCCAAACTTATATATACAACTACAGAAATCTGTAATTATTGACACTTGTTCAATTACCCGAAAGTTCCTAAACGCAATGTAACATATACCGTACAGTTAAAAGGAAGTCACGCTTGATCAAGGTCCGCGTCACCTTCCATTTTTAACCAGACATAACGTCTGAGACAAGAAAGAAATAACAATAATAATAGTCACAATAAACAGGGCTACAGCTGGCAATTTTGAATTAGTTATGACACAATTTGTGCATTATTTAACTTCTTGACTTCCAAGCAGAATGAGTCAGTAATAATGAAATTCAATTTTTTTAGAGCACTCTTATACTAGAGGTATACTTGGGCCCCTTGCCATGTCATATAATCTAGGTCCACTCATGCAATTTGCAGCAATAATTAGAGGAGCTACTGACAGCATTTTTATAGATGCAATGAGACTGGAAAATCATACGGTAATTTCTATAATTAAGTGCTTCTCAGACCACGAAGGTTTACTCCTGATGTTCAGTAGCGGAGTGCATGTCACATAAAAACAATGGGAAAACTACAAGGGTAATAAATGTACAAGGAGTTGAGAGAACTTCAAAAAGAATATAAAGAATACAGACTGAAAATGTGTGTTATTAAGCCCTGGTGTAAGTAAAAAATCTAATGCATTCCATAATTAGTCATAGACTACCATGACAACTGTTTTCCAAAGAAATTAAACTGTGAACGCAGATTAAATGTACCTAAATCCTGGAATACAGAAACGATAGAAATATCATATCAGCCCCTATCACTTTATACGGGAAAACATGCTACATAGTACATAGTCCGTATTTCAAAATGGACTGTCACTTGAAGACGCTTGACAGATGATGCACCAGAACCAACAAATGCAAAATTACTCCCACTGGGAATATTTTGTAACTTGGCTACAATTTTTGATAATATGAGTCATCAAAAAGTTAAAAACAATATGGGATCAAACAGTGGTAAGTCAAGGGTGGAATAACAATAATATTGTGAAAAAGATAGACTGCTACTCACTGTACAGAGAAGTGCTGAGTCACTAACAGACACGATGAAAGTACTGCTATACACTTAAATATTTCGGCAAAAGGCCGCCCCTCCTGAAGTAAGTAAGGGCGCCGCCGCAACCCCCCCCCCCCCCCCCCCCCCCCACACACACACACACAAAACCTGTCTCTGGTTGCTGTGGCAAGCCGGACTATATTATGGAATAGTATATGCAGCAAGTTCATGATTTTTATCTTATATGAATTACAGAAAGCAACGTGTATCAGTTCTGTGCCAATCACATAACAACGGGCATTCAGAATTTGAAGTTATCATATGTGGCATACCACAAGGTTCTATTTTGGGTGTTCTGTTGTTTCTAATATACATAAATATCTTCAACTTGCAGTTTCAGAAGATGCAAATTTTTGGCCTTTTTGTGTATGATACAAGCATATGAATAAAATATAGTACCTATCCCTTTACTGAAATGGCAGCTAATGAAAATTTGGTAACATCAACAGATGGTTTGTGGAAAGTGTTAGGTTTTCAGGACTACAGATAGACCACCACCTTAATTGGAAAACTCACTGTCTACTGCTAATGAAGCACCTTAGTTAAGCTATGTTTGTAGTGTAAGAACTATTAAGTCAATGATTTTTGGGTTAGAACTATCTGTATGCAACTAATAAAGGCAATAAGTGTTTTTGGGGTCATATTCCACTTCAGTTTATTACGGAATTATCAATGGCCTGAAACACACATATATTTTCATTTGTTTGCATCACATTCAACTTATATGTTGTGGTACTGTAGACATAAGTGACAGAACACACTGTCCTAGATCCTTTTCTCTGAATATACTTCTTATAACTTACTGAGGGTATTGAAATGAAATGTAAAGATAGTATGGCATTGTTGGCTGGGAAGCCCCATTAGGGGGAGTTTGGCCGCCGTATTGCAAGTCCTTTTTAGGTGATGCCACATCGGCGACTTGAGAGTCAATGATGCTGAAAATGATGATGAAAGACACACAACACCCAGTCCTCTGCTGGGAATCGAACCCGGGCCCCCTGTGTGGTAGGTGGTAACGCTACCGCTACGGTACGGAGGCGGACACTGAGGGTACTGTGCTCTTGCCACACTGTTGAAGAAGCACTGTCATTCTGCTTTTAAAACTTTGCCATCCGCACATCTCATACAAAATTATTTGCTTGGTGCCAGCAGCACTAATTCGGATTACTTGGCTTGTCGCCAGCCGTTCTTGACATTAATGGGAGATTATAAATTATATATAAAATCAAAGATGAGGTGACTTACCGAACGAAAGCGCTGGCAGGTCGATATACACACACAAACAAACACAAACATACACACAAAATTCAAGCTTTCGCAACAAACTGTTGCCTCATCAGGAAAGAGGGAAGGAGAGGGGAAGACGAAAGGAAGTGGGTTTTAAGGGAGAGGGTGAGGAGTCATTCCAATCCCGGGAGCGGAAAGACTTGCCTTAGGGGGAAAAAAGGACAGGTATACACTCGCACACACGCACATATCCATCCACACATACAGACACAAGCAGACATATTTAAATATTTATATTTGGTCTTTAAATATGTCTGCTTGTGTCTGTGTGTGTGGATGGATATGTGCGTGTGTGCGAGTGTATACCTGTCCTTTTTTCCCCCTAAGGCAAGTCTTTCCGCTCCCGGGATTGGAATGACTCCTCACCCTCTCCCTTAAAACCCACTTCCTTTCGTCTTCCCCTCTCCTTCCCTCTTTCCTGATGAGGCAACAGTTTGTTGCGAAAGCTTGAATTTTGTGTGTATGTTTGTGTTTGTTTGTGTGTCTATCGACCTGCCAGCGCTTTCGTTCGGTAAGTCACCTCATCTTTGATTTTATATATAATTTTTCCCACGTGGAATGTTTCCTTCTATTATATGGAGATTATAAATTGTTACATTTTACTAATATCATCATTATTTCTCATAATATCTCAACCCTGTTCCCCTACTTTCATGAAATTTTGAAGATATAAATACGTAAATAAATAGAAAATTTGTTGGTTTCATATATTTGTTTATTTGCATTGTCTTTGGTAGTTCGTATTTCTCTTTCATATGATATGCAGCAAAACAGTCTCCAAGATGTAACACAACTCCACATGACTGTACATTAAGTTGTTTTTTTTTTTTTTGGGAACATACATGGCAGTTTCTTCATTTTTGTTTATTTGTTTTGGAAATACGTAGGCCTATTAGTTGGTCTTGCTTTATGTGACCGGAAAGTCTGTCAACCGTATCATGATGAGAAGTATGCGACGTAGTGGCAACCTCCAAGTTTTACTCCGCGCATCGTAAATAATCATATCGTCTCTTTCGTCTCCCATGATGAAAGGGCGCAAGTACTTATAAAAACAAAAAACTTGTTGTCGTTTGTAACTTCTTGTTACCTAAACAAAACACACACAGAATGCAAAAGATACTAAAGTGCTGTCGCTGGCCACTGTGCGATATTGTGCTCATGACACCACTGTGGTGTCACTGGCCACTGAGTGATACTATGCATATGACACCACTGTGGTGTCGCCGGCCGTTGACCGCTATTTCGTGCACGGTACCACTGTGGTGTCGCCGGATGGCAGAGTGTTAACACTTAACACAATTTTCAGCACATGATGCAAACTGTACACAAGTGCTCTTCCACCATGTCAACCTTTTAAGTGTTGTGCATTATTTAGGAATAAAGGAGATGACTCACAGAAACGTGGAACCATTGTGTCATCAACAGGCACACAAACAAAAGGTACAGAGCTTTGCTAGATTTCGAAATGAATTTCCTTTATCAGGCTTGTAGGAGAAACATATGTGCGCACACGCACGCACGCGCGCGCGCACACACACACACACACACACACACACACACGCACACACACACACACACACACACACACACACACTTGGGTTGTGGGTGGGGGCCAGTGAGATATCTTAGGTTAGGCCAACGGGAGCAAAGGATGTGCTGTAAGGATAGCTCCCATCTGTGCAGGTCAGAAAAATAGATGGTGGTGGGGAGGATACAGATGGCACGAATTGTGAAGCAGCCATTGAAATATTGCATGTTATGCTCTGCTGCATGTTGTGCCACTGGGTGGTCCACCTTGTTTTTGGCAACAGTTTGGCAGTGGCCACTCATTCTAGTTGACAGCTGGATGGTTGTCATCCCTAGGTAAAATGCTATGCAGTGATTGCAGCAGAGCTAATATACGACATGGCTGCTATCACATGTGACCCAGCCTCTGATGGGTTAGGATAAGCCTGTGACAAGACTGGAGTAGGTGGTGCTGGGTAGATGGATTGGGCAGGTCTTGCATCTGGGTCACCTACCATTGTAAATGTAAGTTAGTTTTGACCTGGGTACTTTTTCCTCTATTATTTGTTATTGCTTACTGTGAATGCTGATACTGTTCAATGTGTGCTCTTTCTTTAGTGCTAATGAAGCTGCTCTGTACGTAGCACATCATACAATCCCTGTGGCAGGGGACTGCGACTGGGAGTGGCATAGGGATGGACTAGGATGTTGCTGAGGTTGGGTGGGCAGTGGAAGACCACTTTAGGAGGGTTTGGAATTATCTCGAGTAGAATGTCCCTCATTTCAGGGCATGATGATAGACAATCAAAGCCCTGACGAAATACATGGTTCAGTCATTCCAGTACCATGTGGTATTGGGTGACAGGGAGATGCTTCTTTGTCATTTATGCTTCGAATGGATGTGAGGATCAGGTGTGTGTGGGGATCAGCTGTGTGTGGGGATATGGCACAGGAGATCTGTTTGTGAATTAGGTCTGGAGGGTATTGCCTGCCTGTGAAGGCCTTTGTGAGGCTTTCAGCATACTGGGTGAGGTAGTTTTCATCACCGCAGATGCATCTACCATGGGTGGCCAGGCTGTATGGGAGGGATTTTTTGGTGTGGAAGGAGTGGCAGCTGCAAAGTGCAGGTATTGTTGGTGATTGGCGGGTTTGATGTGGACTGAGGTGTGGATGGAGCCACCTGAGAGGAGGAGATCAACATCTAGGAAGGTGGCACAATGGGTGGAGGAGGACCACGTGAAGTGGATGAGAGAAGGTGTTGAGGTTGTGGAGGAATGAGGATAAGGCACCCTGGCCTTGGGTCCAGATTATAAAGGTGTCATCAATAAACCTGAACCAGAGGGGGGGGGGGGGGGTTGGGGAGCTAATCATGTTTCCTCTAAGTGGCCCATGAAGAGATTGGCATAGCATGGTGGCATGTGGGTGCCATAGCTGTACCACATATTTGTTTGTATGGCTTTCCTTCACAGGTGAAGTAGTTAGGCATTAGGATGTAGTTGGTTCGGTGTACGAAGTATGAAGTAGTGGGTTTGGAATCTGCAGGGCATTGGGAGAGGTAGTGTTCAATCACAGCAAGGCCATGGGCTTGAGGAATGTTGGTGTATATGGAGGTTGCATCAACAATAATAAGTAGGGACCCAGGAGGTATGGGTGTGGAGATGGTGAAGAGCCAGTGCAGGAAGAGGTTATCTTCAACGTGAGAGGCTAAGTTTCGGACAATTGGTTGCAGATGTTGGTCAACAAGGACAGATTCTTTCAGTGGGGACACTGTAACCAGCCACAATGGAGCACCCAGGATTGTTATTTTTGTGGATTTTGGGGCAGCACAAAGAAGGTTGTGGTGAGTAAGGAGACAAATTCAGGGGAGAGGTTCCAGGAAAGGCTTAATGATTTCAGCAGGGATTGGACTTCTGGGATGGGGTCACTTAGGCAGAGCTTGTAAGTGTAGACGTCAGACAACTGGCAGAAGCCCTCTGCCAGGTAGTCACTCTGATTCATCACAACAGTGGTGGAATCTATGTCTGCCAGGTGGATGCTCAGGTCAGGATCCATTTTTAGGTTGTGTAGGGCACTCTTTTCTTCTGTTGAAAGGTTGGTGTTCTTAGGGAGGGATCTGGGGAAGGATGGTGCGACCAGGTTGGAAAGTTGGAATTCCTGGAAGGTAACCAGGGGATGGTTAGGCAGGAGTGTGGAAGGGTCATGGTTGGGCGGCGGTACGAATTGGGCCAGGCAGGGTTCAATGTTGGGACTGGATTGGCTCTGGTTGGAAGGGTTAGTAGCAAAGAAGTGTTTCCATTGTATGGAGCAGGAGAAAGAGAGTAGATCTTTCACAAGTCTAACACAGTTAAACCTGGCTGTAGGGCTGAATTTGAGGCCCCCAGATAGGGCTGAAACTTCTGTGGGGCTGAAGATTTTAGTGGAGAGGTTAACAACAGTGTTCTGGGATTGTTTCGGCTCCTCCCACCTCACACCAGTACACTCACTGTGGGCTAGGAAAGAGCTGACAGTCAACTGAGAACCAGCGGTTCTGTCTTTCAATGGGTCGTCTCCTTTGCTCCTAAACGATTCGTAATTCTCAACCAGAACTTTCCAAACATTGTTAAATGTTACATATTGTTGTCATTTTTAGTGCTACATGCAGAACAGCTTCACCAGCACTAAAGAAAGAGCACACATCAAGCAGTATTAGCATACACAGTCAGCAATAACAAATAATTGAGGAAAAAGTACCCAGGTCAAAACTAAATTAGATGTACAATGGTAGAATATGCAAGTTGAAAGTGCTGCATATAAATGAAATAGTACACGTACTTCAGGCCACTGATTATGCCTTAATAAACTGAGGTGAAACCAAGTCTGGTAAAACAAATACTACCTTTACTCAGTTGCATACAAATGGTCGTAATCTAAAAATCATTAACATAATATTAACTGCAACTGAGCACTGACATATCACCAACATTAAAGATGTTACTGAAAAAAGTTAGTTTAGTCTGCATATTTCCAACCACTAATGAGTTACAGAAGCATTTTCTCCAGAAAACATACAAGGACAGTATTTTCGGAATACAGAAATGTGTTATAAGAACTATATCTAGTGTCAATTCTAGAATGTTCTGCAGAGATCTCTTCAGAAAACAGAGTATTTTGGCAACTACTACATAAAATTAGTATTCTTTGTTGTTACCAACATTTCTCTTATCTTAAAAAATAGTGGCAAATATAAATACCACTAGGACCAGAAACAAGCTCTACAAAGCCTTCAAGAGGCTATCAATAGTACAAGAAGGAGTAATACACAAGGTTACCCATGTACTCAACAATCTACCAGAGCACGCTATGTATCAGGTAGATAATGTGCTGTTGTTGAAGACTGAATGAAAGAAATGGTTCAAATGGCTCTGAGCACTATGGGACTTAACTGCTGTGGTCATCAGTCCCCTAGAACTAAGAACTACTTAAACCTAACTAACCTAAGGACAACACACACACCCATGCCCGAGGCAGGATTCGAACCTGAGACCGTAGCGGTTGTGCCGCTCCAGACTGTAGCGCCTAGAACCGCTCGGCCACTCCGACCGGCTACTGAATGAAAGAACTTCCGCACCTTCTTCTATTCCACTGAAGATTTTCTTCACACAAATTCTTAAATGTAATATTTTAGTTTGTTTTAGTTTATATTTAAAATTAGCCCTGTAATAAAGTAATGCCTCTGTATTACACTTAAATTAAATCTTCAACTTCTTTCATCCACATCAATAGCTAAGTGGTCAGCACAGCTGACCGCCATGTGGGGGACCCAGGTACAATTCCTGGTATGCCTGAGATTTTTTCCTTGGTGGGAGGACTGGTACGGGATGTGCTCAGCCTCATGAGGCTACTGAGGAGCTATTTAACCCATTAGTATTGGTTCAAAGATCAAGAAATGGTAGGACAGTGAACTGACGACACGCCCCTCCCTACTGCATCCGATGACACCACCAACAGAGGATTACATGGTGATCAGTTGGGCATGACTGGTGCATGTAAAGACAGAATGTGGAACACACTGACTTATTTCCACACGCCAGAGACTACTCTGTAAAAGATCCATGGAATACAGCTTGTGCACCGTAATGTAATGTAATGTAATGTAAAATCCATGACATTGGTGCCCACATCATCTGCACTTATCAGTCAAGCAGTAACAAATTCTAATCACAGATTCAGAATCTATTGATAGATTTTTGTTCTTATGCACTCAAAAGTATATAACTGTGCCCCCAGCTGCGGGCCATTACTGCAGCCATTAAAATAGAAATATCACCAGTACTCTGTGCAGAAACCTTCACACAGTTAGTATGTATATGAGGCAACTAGCCACATGTCTCAAATCATTCTTTTGGGATATTATATGAAGTATGTGAAAGAGATAAAAATTAAGTCTTGAACATACCTTCTGTTGTCAGACTGATCATCTTCAAATTTAACACCAGTTGCGTAGACTATGGCTGCTTCACTTGAGGGTGTTGATGTTAACGAACCAAGTAAAACTTTGATGCTGTCATTGTCCACAACTGGTAGAGGAAGAACAGTTAAATTGTCCGACACATTGCGCTCCTCTGCCATTAACTGCTGGAAAATTAGACACACACATACACACTAAGGACAATTGTGAGCACAATTCTTACTACTTGAATATATACACAAAGCAAAATCAATGTACTGACTATTACAAACAAATTTTAGGTAAAAACTTTTGAACCTAAGTTTTTACTGTTTTGACGGCTATGATCTGCGACAGACATCTATTATAGATTCTAGCTCCAAAAGAACCCAAGTATATTTGGTATAAAGGTTCTTATACTCCTATCACTAACCTTTAAATCAGAAGATAGGCACACATTGTTTGAAAATTGTTTCCAGTTCTTGGGAAGGACTTATAATAATTGTGCTGTGACCCCTCCATTCCCAGTCATTCATTTATTTAAAAAATGCTGCAAGGTTCTAGCTGTCATCATCGCCCCCATCATCACCAAGATTAGCTTTGCATGGTGTACAACTTTAGCACCCTTACACACATAGATAATACAGCACTGCAGGTGACAAATAGAAATTTATCTTGAAAAGTAGAAAAATACCAACATCAGTTATCTATGTCAGTCTCATTTACTACTAACATCGAAGGCATAATTGGTGTGTGTACACCTGATCTTCAAGCAGATATAGTTGAGTTTTTTCAGATGTAGCAGCTGGATGAAAGTCATCAGTTTTATATCTCTTTTTTGCTCTCCAATAGTTACAATATGTCATGTTTATCAGATACACTGCTGAAGTTTATAAATTGTGTTAAAATTGCTTAGATAGGTTTCCAGTAATCTGAACACAATATACAGTTACTACATACATAAATTTGTAACACTGAATTGTGTATCAAAACATAAATAGCCCAAACAGTGTATAAATAAGGATAGGTAGAGCATCGTAAGTCAAAAATCACCCAAACAATTCCAGAGTGCAGATGACAATTCTAAGAAAACAACTAAATTAAATAATTCATCACAATTCAGATATTAAGTACTTAGTATTTATTTCCTATTTTTGCAGTTTTTACATACACATCGTAAATTTAAATTCTTAGATACTATATTTTATAACATATTTATGTAACTGAGTCGCAGGTGACTTCTGGTTTTCATCCTTTTTATTGCTACAGCAGAAACAGCTGTACCTTGTTACCAATAATTAACCAGTGGGTCAGTGAAGCTTTTAGAAAGCTCACTGCAACTGTATTTTATCGTTTTGTTCTTTTTGTATGAAAATTTCTCATTCTACATATAGGTTCACTTTTTAGCCTTTATTTATGTCACTAACCTGGTTATTGTCTGTATTGTCAAAAGCATGTTATGTGACACATATGTAGATACCTAATGCAAATTTACCCAGTATGTTTTATTAAAACACAATTATATATTCCTTGAATCTGGTCTTTAAGTTTGGCCTGTCTGCCCTACGTATTGTAGTAGACACACGTTACACTTTATCTTACAGATGGCAGAGTTGGAGAATTTATTAGTATTTGTTTTTATGATGTGCAGTGTCTTACTAAATGATGTGTTGTTGGAGGATAAAGACGTTTTTATATTGTATGATATAAACCCATCAGCAGGTGGGTTTTTTTTTTTTGTTAAATAACACCAATATATGGAACGCACACTCTGCTGGTGTTAGGTGCATTGTCTTGAATTTTGTTATTGATTATCAATTTTTTAATTACTGAAATATAGGAAGACAACGCCACCCTCAAGCTAAATGTTGATGTTAACACCATAATGGTTTAGTAGGCATAGTGCTTTTCAATATATTATGCTACTGGCTTTCTCTGACATCTGAACCCACCCAGTTACAGGGGGAGCTACTGTTTAAAAAACTGAATCAAGAGTCACAGTGCAGTTTGGCATATTTCACACTAACAATCCATGAATACAGGTGAAGGAAGCAATAAATGACAAAAAAGTTCTAGCAGTGGCAGGACTGAATCCTGGGTGTTTGGATTTGTTGTCTTACACTTTCCCACCTAGCCACTGAATTTATCTATGAGAAAAGGTTTGAACTAATTTGCAGTAGATATTTGTGTTGCTGTTTCGAAGTCAGTTTGGTACTCTTATTAGTGGGTGGCATTTTGAGTGACCTGTGCAGCACAGAGCAATGTGCTGCTAACATGTGAGCATGTAGGTCGCAGTGCACAAATGTATCTGCTGCTGTTTAAGTTTTCTGTAAATGTTAAGAACGTGTTCATCTGTTTGCCCAGAAACAGTGAGGCCAAAAAGATATGAGGCATGCAGCTGCTTTGCTTTGCTTTGTTTCTGTCAAACAACTGCAGCTTTCCAAAAAACATTTCAACATGGATGAAATAACAGTATAGTAAATAACAAAAATGATTCTTAAAGGATGTGTTTGCCACAATAAGGATGTTAAAAATTAAGGATAGCCACATTCTTAGTACTAAAATTTTGAGGTCAAAAAGAGAATCTGAAAGAAGAACTATAATACTCCTGAGGAGTTTCCTGTCATCACCTAAAACAAAGTGTACATTCACATATAAAGTCTTGGACTGCCATGTCATTACTAAACAATCTCCTTTCTACCGTCACGTAGTGTAAAGATGTTTGCAAACCACAACCATCACACAATGCTCTGTCTTTGTGTCTGAAAAAGAAACCACACACAATGCAACAAGGTCTAATTCAGTAGAGCGTTAGAACAGCATTCCTACCTGCCTCATGTGGAAGATGGCATTTTCTGTACTCCACATTTTATATTGTTTTAATACGATATACAGGAATACTAACACTATAGTGTTCATCTTTGGCACGCTAATGCAGAAGGTGTGAAGAAACCAGCTAAGCGCAAAATCCATGCATTTCAGACATTTATTTACTTATATTTGTGTGTATAAGCTGATTCCTGGTATATCCAGTGTGTCAAAATAAAATCACATGTGTCAGGTGCGTTCACTTTGAAAACCTGGGTCCTAAAACTTCATGTAAAATTTAAATGTGTTTTCCATGTTAATTATATCAAAACGTGTGCACTTGTCATGGTATGCTGAGTAGTTTTGAATGTTGAGTGCTACGAAAAATGAAATTTCAGCTGTGGCATCATCTGAATTCTACATTTATGCTTTAAACAACTTTAGTAGTAGTATCTTCATTCAAAAATAATCTTTCATGACAAATTTCAGTTTTTATCCCTGTAAATATAGAGATATTTCTGAGAATTTTTGGAAGTTTTTAGAGCTGTGCGTAACATATTTCATAGTATATCAGAGTTTGTTACTTACAGTTTCTATTTCAGCAACAGCATACACTGATGAGCAAAACATTATGACCACTGCCCACTGCAACATTTGATGCTGTCTGGTGGTATTGCAGGCACGTGATGCCATAACAAATGAGTGTAAGTGGAGCAGACATGGATGTGGGATCACCCTAGCAAAGATATGGGCTGCAAGTGGGGAAATACATTGAGATAAGCAACTTTGACAAAGGGCTAATTATAATTACACAGGGCCTGTGAACGAGTATCTCGAAAATGGTAAAGCTGGTCGAATGTTCATGTGCTACTGTCATTATAATCTATGTAATGAGGTAGAAGGGCAGTGAAACTAACACTAGGCACAAAATGGTTGGACATCCACAACTTTACAGAATATGAGACTATCTGCACCAGACCATCTCTACATGTTCATGTGTTCATCCAATGGTATCGTCACTTACGACTGCAGCGGACTATTGGGATTTGACCTTTGATCAATGGAAACATGTTGGCTCTTTGAGTGAATCACACTAGGTCGATGGTCAACCTCACAAATGAAGTTATCAAGGTGAATGGCAGCTCAAAAAGTGCTGTGTGCAACAAACACAGGCTGTTGGGAGCAGTCTTATGCTTTCTCCTGTGCTTGCATGAGATTTGTAGTAGTAATCAAAGACACACAGACGGGTTTGAGGAGCACAGTGAGCACATGTAGTTGTCTCAGTAACCAAATTCACCTGATGTAATTCTAAAAATTCCATTTGGGTCACTATTGAGTGCCATCAGAACATACGCAAGTCAGCGACCCTTTATTTACACAAATTGCACAAGCTGTGCATAGGCATATATGCCACACAACTCCACAAACCTACCAACAAATTGTCAGACCCTTGATTATGTAGAATCAATGATTTATTTCATTTCAAAGATGGATGAGCTATTAGACAGTCAATCATAATATTTTGGCTCATCAGTGTATTTTATCTGTATTTATTGTAAATTAAAGCTGATGTCTAGCTTGTTCATGACCAAACAATAAAAAAATAAAAATTAAAAAAAAATTTGTCTCCCCGATTTTACTGTTGTCATGGAAGTTGCTGTGAAGGGTGTGTTGAGATGGCTACCAAGGCTCGTGAACCTCAAGCACTATCCTCTCCTCTGTTTACTGTCTGCTCTACATGAAGTACAAGACCTATCACTCATCTACTTGACTGTGAATGATGTGTCACTGGTGATGCTAAGTGTCCTGTATAATTAAGACAGGGGCCATGGAGAACTCAAGAGTGTCACAGCTGTCCTCAAGAAAACACATTTGAAGTGCTGTGTTCCACTGAAACTGAAATTAAGTCAGTGAAACTCACTTGACATGTTAGGAAACCTGCTATCTCCAACATGAAGATGAGGCAAATGCAAACTAGCTGGGGTCTATAAATTACTGGCAGTTCCAATGTACGGTAGATGGTGGTACCCTTTGGAAAATGGCAGCATGGAATGGAAAGGAAAACAAGGTGCACTTGTTGAAGGAGCTATTCTGGCAACTAGTGTGGGAACAGCTTACAACTAATTGCAGATTGTGGGCACATTGAAAGCAACAATGCCTCTCATCTGGATTCAGAGGTCATACTTTTATCGCTCCAATGAGTAGCAGAGTAGGTTGAGAAGAACAGCCTTGATCAAGTTTTAAGGAAGCTCATAATCCGTAGCAATGTCAACCAAACTTATTGTGAACCCCTGGTTCTGAGTCAGGTGGAGTACTTGGATTAGACTTTGATAACTCTGTGAGAAACTAGGCTGTAGCTCCCTAGACATGTGTCATAGGACTGAGAACTGTAGTATTGCATTAAATGGGTCAGGTTTGTACTACACAAAAGGGGCTGCTACAAAAATTGCTAACTGTGTGGGGTACACACCAGGGTTTTGTTTCTAGATTAGGTGACTTTTCAGCCATTCGAGATTACAATAACTGTAGGAGACCCCAAAGTATCAGTACACAATCAGAAGAAATGTCCTCACAGGTTAGAGCATTAAAATCCTAATGATTAACAACTAAAGCATTTGCAACAAAGTGTTAGAATTTAAAGTGTTCACATACTACTAGGTACAGAAAGCCTCTTAACATTATAAAATGGCAGCAGTAAGATTTTTGGGGTAATTTAAATGTATGACGAAAGGAGGTGTGGCTCACGATTTCCATACTGGGGAAGGTTGCAACTAACCTTGACCTGAGGCTATGCTACATATCAGTCTGTCACTATAACCAGGGGGATAGACTGGATGGAATAGGAGGGATAGATGGGATGGAATGAGATGGGATGGGAGGGAGGGAATGGTAATATTGCACTCTAGCCAAATTTTTTACATGCTGCATCTTTTTTCCGTTTCATAACCAACTACTAAATAACATCAAAAGCTACCTGCAAGATAAAATCTATAGGCAGGTTATCTATCCCACAATGTCACATTTCCCAACAATTTACCACAACAAACTGTATTGAAAGCCATGTTTTGGAGGAATCTTTAATGTGGCATATGTTAGCTTTGCTGCTTGCTTTATGTTTTTGGTATTTTCATTTTTAAACTTCAGACGTTTAATGTTATGTAAGCTGAAACTGTGGAGTCTATAAGTTTGCCTGACAAAACAGTGATGTTTCCATGATTTCACATATCTTGTGCTGTGATTGGCTGACATGACTTGGCTAAGTAACTGCCATGTCATTTACACACCATATTCGTCATATTTATAGTTGTGTATTATAAAAATATGCATCACAAGTGACACAGCACACAAAATCACTCAGCAGCAATGTATATTGGTTTGTGCTACTATACCCTTGTCTTGATTTATACAGTTCTTGTTCTTTATTTTTGTTTACATCGGATCTGGGCATACCAAGTTCCTTCACTTTCATCTTAACTGCATGTTCCAAAAATTTACCAGATAAATTGCACACTGACTTCATATTGTGTTGTTTTCAAACTTGGGGTATGCTACTGTTACGTGTAAGAAAGCAAAACTCACAAAACTCATGCATAATACACTCACAAAAAGAAACTTGCTAATAATGCACATTACCTGCAATCAGCAAGCAAAGAAACCAAGTAATAGAAGATCTTTCATACGCAGGGTATGTTTTGCATACTTTTTTCTCTAATCATTCACGAAACTCTTCCTAGGTGGTGATACTTATGCTACCATACTGCAGTGTACTCTAGCGAGACATTTGCAAACTATAGCCAATGTCAGAAACAAAAATACTGTCCAAAGTACTATCAAAGCACGTCAAAGCATAATAGAGATATATAGAGACAGGGATTTGATAGTGAAGTTTCAGCAGCTCTGTTCATTCCCTTTGGATGTATAAGCGGTGAAATGTGAAAATTGTGTGCAGGTTGGTAGGACACCCTCAGGCTAGAACACCAGAGCCTTCTGGATGTCCATGACAGCTGTACTCTGAGGCAGCTATGCCCCAAAACCTCTGCTACACATAGCTAAGCAACATTTCAAGGTGCAGTCTTAAGAGTAGTTACTACTCATTCAAGAAACATTTCAGTATCACATACCAAGCCCTAAAAAATTCTGTAAAACATTATTTAGAAATACATTTTAATGCACATTTTGGGGCAGCTCCACTTCAGAGCGTTTAATTATGAGCCGCACCTGATTGAAATGGTAATCTAATGGGAAATGTAGGTGATGTATTTTTCACAGTGGACAAGAAACTCAATTCCTCTGAGATAGAAATTGAAGCTGTATGGGAGATTGATTGGACAAGATTTAGCATGAAAGATGGGCATTAATTTGTAATTAGATATTTTTAACAACCAACGGACTCATTCCCAGATGTAAACAAAAACTTTAGAGAAAAACTTCAGTTCAGTAATACACAAGTTCCACAATAACAAAATCATCGGATGAGGCCTTAATCATTCAATAATCAAATGGGATAGTTACAGTTACGTAAGCGGTGGGCAACACAGAGTTCAGAACCTTAATCAAGATGAAAATACATTATCTCTAATGGAAACAAATAACACATCCTCTTACAGCATGCCCTCACAAGTGACCATGAAATAATTGTTGTAACAATGATGTCAAAGTACAATGGGCAACTAAAACAGCTAGAAAGATTTATATGTACAGCAAACTAGACACAGAGGCCGAGTGGCATTTCTCAAAGAGGAAACACACATTTAGCTCTGGACAGGAACATCTATAAGAACATTGGCTCAAGATTAAAAGAACCGTTGACCATGCGCTTGATAGATAAGTGCACAGAAAAAAAAAAAGAATTATTTTTTAAAAGCTATATATTTTCAAATTGTTTACAAAACAACATTATCCCCTTCAAAATACCCTGCGTTACAACTAATACATTTGTCCCACTGGTGCTTCCACTGTTCAAAACATTTTTTGTAGTCATCTTTAGAAATGTCTGACAGCTCCTCCCTTTAATTTATGTGATTAAATTAAGACAACATAAGCATAAATAGCATTAGGCAGTATTCTGATACTATTGTTGATATACTACACAGATTCAGTTTCTATGACTTTCTTCTGTTTCCTTAATGTGTAACTTTACCTGTGTCGTACCCCTGGAGGCTTTCCTTGTTGATGTGGTCTACAGAACACTAATGCACATATGAAGGTAAACATACAGAAGATTGAAGAAAATCAACCATTCCTATGAATCTGCTAACTGTATTCATCTCTTGGTCTCCCTCTACAATTTTTACCTTCACGCTTTCCTCCAGTACTAAACTGGTGATTCCCTGATGTCCCAGAATGTGTCCTAACAACCAATCCTTCCTCCTAGTCAGGTTGTGCGACAAATTTCTTTTCTGCCCAGTTCTATTCAGTATTCCTAATCAGTTGCGTGATCTTCCCATCTGATCTGCATTCCTTCTGTAGTATCACATTTCAAAAGCTTCTATTCCCTTCTTGTCTAAAGAGTTTATCATCCATGTTTCACTTCCACACATTGTAACACTCCATACAAATATTTTCAAAAAAAGACTTCCCAACACTCAAAACTGTATTTGATGTTAACAAATTTGTCCTGTTCAGAAATCCTTTTCTTGCCAGTGTCACTCTACATTTTATGTCCTCTCTACTTTTGCCATCATCAATTACTTTTCTCCCCAAATAGAAAACTCGTCTACTTTTAGTATCTCATTTCCTAATCTAATTCTCCCAGCATCATGTGATTAACTCCATTATCCTTTGTTTTGTTTTTGTTGATGTTCATCTTACATCCTCCTTTCAAGGCACTGTCCATTCTGTTCAACTGTTCTTGTTGGTCATGTGCTGGCTCTGACAGAATGACAATGTCACTGGCAAACCTCAAAGTTTTTATTTCTTAGCCCTGCACTTTAATTCCTGCTCCAAATTTTTCTTTGGTTTCCTTTACTGCTTGCTCAATATTGCTTGCTCAGATTGAATAACATCAGATATAAGCTACAACCCCTTCTCATACCCTTCTCAACCAATGCTTCCTTTTTACACCTGCTATCTTTAGAATTTGAAAGAGGATACTCCAGTCAACATTGTAAAAGCTTTCTCTAAGTCTGCAAATGCTATAAACATAGATTTGCCTTTCCTTAACCTATCTTCTATAAGAAGTCATAGGATCAGTATTGCCTCACATGTTCCAACATTTCTCCGGAATCCAAACTGATCTTCCCCAAGGTCGGCTTCTGCCAGTTTTTCCATTCTTCTGCAAAGAAGAATCAGTGTTAGTATTTTTCAACTGTGACTTATTACAATGATAGTTTGGTAATTTTCACATCTGTCAGCACCTGCTTTCTTTGGAATTGGAATTATTACATTATACTCTAAGTCTGAGGGCATTTCACCTGTCTCATACATCTTGTTCACCAGAGGGAAGAATTTAGTCATGGGTGGCTCTCCCCAAGCTATCAGTAATCCCAATGGAATGTTGTCTACTCCTGGGCCTTGTTTCATCTTAGGTCTTTCAGTGCTCTGTCAAATGCTCCATATAGTATCATATCTCCCATCTCATCTTCATCTAAGTCCTCTTCCATTTCCATAATATTATCAAGTGCTTCTCCCTTGTATAGACCCTCTACACACTCCTTTCACCTTTCAGCTTCCACTTCTTTGCTTAGGTCTGGTTTTCCACCTTAGCTCTTGTTATTAATACAGCTGTTTCTCTTTCTCTGAAGTTCTCTTTAATTTTTCAGGAGACAGCATCTATCTTTTCCCTAGTGATATATCCTTCTAAATCCTTAGATTTGTCCTCTAACTATTCCTGCTTAGCCATTTTGCACTTCCTGTCAATCTCATTTTGTAGACATTTGTATTCCTTTTCAATCACTTCATTTACTGCGTGTTATATTTTCTCCTTTCATCATTTAAATCCAATATATCTAGTGTTACCAAAGGATTTCTTCCAGCCCTCATCTTTTTACCTACTTGATCCACTGCTGCCTTCACTATTTCATCTCTCAAAGCTACCCATTCTTCTTCTACTCTTATCGTCAATAGTTCCCTAATACTCCCTTTGCAATTATCTGGTTCTTTCAGTTTATACAGGCCCCATCTCCTTAAATTCCTACCTTTTTGCAGTTTCTTCACTTTTAATCTACAGTTCATGGCCAATAAATTGTGGTCAGAGTTAACATCTGCTCCTGGAAATGTCTTACAATTTAAAATTTGGTTCTGAAATCTTTGTCTTACCATTATATAATCAATCTGAAACCTTCAAGTGTCTCCAAGTCTCTTCCTTGTACACATCCTTCTTTCATATTTCTTAAAACAAGAGTTAGCTATGGTCTGTGCAAACTTGTATGAGACAGCTCCCCCCCCCCCCCCCCCCCCCCCACACACACACACACACACACACACAGTCCATATTCACCTATTATTTTTCCTCCTCTTTCTTTTCCTACTATAGATTTCCAGTTCCCATGACTATTAAATTTTTGTCTCCCTTAATTATCTGAATAACTTCATTTATCTCATCACACATTTCTTCAGCCTCTTCATCATCTGCAAAGCTAGTTAGGATATAAACTTGTTTTACTGTGGAGGGTGAGAGTTTTGTGTCTACCTTGGCTACAACAATGCATTCACTGTGCTGTTCATAGCTGCTTATCCACGTTCCTTTTTTTTCTCTTCATTATTAAACCTACTCCTGCATTACCCCTAACTGATTTTGTATTTATAACCCTGTATTCACCTGACCAAAAATCCTGTTCCTCCTGCCACCGAACTCTGCTAACTCCCACTACATCTAACTTTAACCTACCCATTTCCATTTATAAATTTTCTAAGCTGCCTGCTCAATTATGGTATTTAACATTCCACACTCCAATCCATAGAACATCAGTTTTGTTTCTCTTAGTAACAACATCCTCCTGAGTAGCCCCACCCGGAGATCCGAATGGGGGACTACTTTAACTCCGGAATATTTTAGGCAAGAGGATGCCATCATCATTTAACCACAGGTTAATCAAGTCAAAACAAGCATAAGAACGGCTGTGTGACAAGTGTTCAATGAATTTGAAAAACAAGCTTTTAAATGTCGGATGGTCAAATAAGGCTGAACAGTTCTCATACCCCATTAAGCCAACTAATGGATCAAAGTAATTTTTCCACAAGGTTATTTGTCATTATGGCAGATCATAATATGAAGACTGAAACACTAAATACTGTCTTCCAAAATTGATTCACCAAGGAAGATTAAAAGGCATTTCTTGCATATGATTTTTGCACAGACTCGAATATGATATATATCTATAAGTGAGCACAGAAGTGAAATCTTGCTCAAGACATTTTATAATAAAAAGTCAAGTCTCACTTTTAGTAATAGACCATAAAAGGCTGCTGGGCTAATGGGGCATGTCATTTAACTGCAAATCAGTAACAAGTCACTTCAATCTGTTAAGCGACACTAGAGTGTTGTAATGACACACCTCACTTTCTTTCGCATTACCCCAGTAATCTGGAATGCTAAATTTAGGGAATGAGACGGCCATGTCACCTTGCCAACAAAGGATATCACACAGTTTGGAAATGTATGTTTGATTATAGTCTTCTTTGACATGCTGTTGCAGGCAAAAAAACTCCTCTCTAGAAATAAAAACTGTCACTGAAACAACTTACTATGTCAGTTTTATTATGTTGCATTCTACTTGGGCATGCCAACCAACAAGCTGTTTGTCTGCATGAATGGCCACCGACAAACTGTGGCCAAAAAACAGCTGGACTAGTTGGTGAGCTTGCTGCCAAACACAATGTTTTTCACTTCTATGACTGCTTCACAGTCTGCGCCATCTGGATCCTTCCAACCAACACCAGCTTTTTTGAATTGTGCACTTGGGAACTCTATGTTCTCATAACCCCACTCCTGGCCTCGACCTTCATTTGTCACTGTCCTTCATCCACTTATCTCCTTCCCTGCTCCCATTCCAGCAGTACACAGCCTTCTATTCCACCAACACACCCACAGTCCTTTTAATTCTCTCCTTTCCCAGTGTGTGAATGAATTTAATGGGCTGCTGCTCAATCATCATCAATATTGCGGACTTCTAAACTTAGTTCGAATTCACTTACAACTTTTTTTTCTAGCATTAGGCATAATGGGAAATTATGAGATAAAAGAAGCAGATGACAATGTTTCAGAACTACAAACCATCTTCGAACTGAAGGCATAGGAACATCTTGTGAGAAGCAGATTGTTCTTGGTGAGATTCTTCAAAATTTTCTAATAGCCTCAAAAGGAAGTGTCTTCCATGAACACTGCACTGTACATTTACCTGCACAATTATAAAATTTAGAGTAAAATAACTCTGCAACTGGTTTCTGTAAGTACCAAAGAATGAAGACTTTACCACCACCTAATAATGGACAACATGAACACCATTAATAATTACTATGCAGACGGAGGAAACTGATTGTTAACCTTACATCCTTAGCTGTGCATAATTCTAAGATTATTTGTACCCACACTTTGAGAGATTAAAATTTTTGAAGCAGCAACTTAGAATAGAAGCAGATTTCTGAAATAGTCCAATTACCATGGTTTGCATTTATTTATACTGTCGCATTCTATGGTACAACATGGCACGTTTTGTATTTATTGTCCCTAATCTTCAGAGGTTGTTACTCGCAGAATGCACACACATATGAACAACCACTTAGCAGTACAATTTTTGTTCTAAAAAATTGAATCAATGAAAACAGAAAACCTAAAATTACACCAACTCTAGAACTGCTTGTTCAAAATGTATATTTACTTGCTGAATAGTGAGATATTCACGAAGAAAAGCTGACTGCTGAGGAGCTGATTGTTTGCTTGCTGGGGTGAGAAGCTTGGAGAATGACAGTGAGGCATCTGAAATTTGCTTGAGGTATGCTGCCTGCCTGCCAATCGTGAAATGGATATGATCTTCAGCCAAACTCCAGTTTCTGTTTTCATATATCTGTAACACAGGAAAACATTAATACCTCACAATTAGTTACAACCTGCATCTTCAAAATCTTGTTACTAACTTGGTATGCCTGCTTGTAGCATCTGAGTGAATGTTTTCGCTGTCCAGCTTTGGAGAAACGGTGTCCAGCTAATACAATATGGAATGCATATTTTCTTGCCATGCGAGGTCGAGTTGACTTTAAGAAACAGTAGGACGCTTGCTCCAATAGCAAAGCACTGCGCAAGTCAGAATCTTCACTTGTCATTCTGATGAACTGCTTTGCAGCTTCTCCATACAAACTTCGACCCTTGAGACACTCAGTACTGAGTAGTGTTGCTCGAGTCGCAAACTGAGGCATTCTGGAAGACAAGAAACATTGTATATAAGAAATGTTTAACACTACCAGCAGTACAGAACAGAATTACGATGGCTAACATAAGTTAAGTAGGGTACAGAATGTTGATTGTTATTTCATAATGATCCCATTTCTCATTCAGTCTCATTCTAAAATTCAATGCACATTCCACACGTCTTTCAAAGAAAGATTTTAAGACATTAGTCTCTGGAGACAGCAAAGTTTTCATGAGAAATGCGCGCACACACACACACACACACACACACACACACACACACACACACACACACACACACACACACGTGTGTAAATGAGTAATACTAATACATAAAATGAGTAATAAATGAGTAATACTAATACATAAAAAACATACTTTCAATAACATTATTATTTTAAATGTACTGTTCCTTCACCTGTAACTACACCCCCACCTTCCTCAAGTATTTATTAATTTTTAATTCCTCAAGAACTGTGAATTGTATAATACTTTTGTGCCCATTTATTATGATTATAATCTTAATTTACCTGTACTATTTTTATCTGTAATCATGACATTTACTATTCCTCATGCATTCATTTGGTTCATAGTCTTTAGAGAATGGTGGTTTCCATATATAATACTGTGACTTCTGTAAGCTCATAATGTTATTTTACTATCTCAACTTAGCTATGTTGTTTTACCTGGAATTATGACAGCTATTCCTCCAAAACTTGCCTATTTTATATGTGTTATAGAATTGTGCATTAGTTATGAACTATTTTAACTTCTGGGTGCCTGCACTTTTTTGTTTATTAATATTACAATCTTAATCAAGTGGATTAGTCCTAACTGGAATTAGATCACTAATGATTACCAGTCTTTCAATTTGGTAGAACTGTGTGGTACTTGCATAAATTTTAGAAGTGATCATCCTTTCTGGAGCATCCCATAAGGGTCACCCTCCATTCCTGCAATTTGTTTCAGTCTACTTGTCTTTTTATTGTAAATAATTTAACAATTTACCTTCCCTACCTACATATATTAAAACTATGTGCTTTGTGCACTAGAAAGATTTATATACTGTTTATCTTACAGCACTGTAGCACTATATAAGGCAGAGATGGAATTTGAATACTTTACGTATGCACAATGTACTAGAACTTCAACTTAGTGTATTATACACAAATGTTTATCTCGATGTAAATTATTCTGTTCCCTCATTAATAATTTACTAATGGACATTTTATTTGACTAATATGCACCATAAGGATGTCCAGCATATTTTTTAGTGGTGTTAATATGACAATGAATGTTACATTTGTATAAAACAATAGGGCAGTTTTCAGGTTATGTTGGCTAATTAACATAATCATCTGCACTACTGTATTGTTTTTGTGCCACATATGCACAGAAATATCATGTATGCATGACCACATGTACCAGCGATGTATTACAATGAAACTGGAAGCTTAAGGTAAGTAAGTATCTTGAGTTATAAAGTATACGTATATGCGAGAGCTTGAATAAAATTTAGGTATAAACCAGTATCACTATCTCTGAATGTATTACACGTGCTTGAAAATGACCCAAAGTTGAAATTGGCCAATTCCACGGATAATACGAACAATGCAGCCTACTTGAAACATGTTTTCATTCTCAAAGTATTACCGAGGTTAAAATCCAACATCTCCTTTAATTGCTGACGCCATTACAGTAATTCTCACATTGGTTTAACAGTACTTGTTCCTTAATATTTACACAACGCACCTTGATTGCTGTGAGTAGTAGTAAGATGAGTTGTTGCAAAATGAAACATTAAGTTCACATCATCTAGAATTTCTCCTCCTGCATTTAACACTTTCTTGTATCCCTCTTTTCAGTAAGTATTTAAATCTGACATACTTCTAGCCTTACATTTTGTCTCTTTAGTAGTAAAATAGTACATACTCTTTAAAGGTACAACATGTTGCCTATGAGAATTTTATGAGTTTTACCTCAATTTTGTTCAGTGGGGATAAAACCTCCGCACACAGGCCCAGATGGCCCCATCGATACAGATCAGCCGCTAAGTCGGCCTTTACCAATGGCGTCATTGGAAATGGTAAGGACCAGAGGTGTACAAATTACTGTTTTGATATACCCATGCTTGCCTGTTAGCCGGGTGGGCAAGCTGCTGCATGATAGCAGCAGAATGGGCAGATTGTGTTACTCGCACCTAAGCCTAACTATGCCTAACACAAGCAGGCTAAAGGAAGCTTGCCTGCCCTTCTTCCCACTGTGCTATGCTATGTAGCAGTTTATCCTGTATTTTTTCAGTGTTATAAATAGGGTTCAGAAGTTGATGGAAAGTCTTTTTTACCTGAGTATCACAAGATGAGGGTCAATGAAGTATATATTTATTTTGGGTCATTGTATAGGCCAGAAAATGGAGGTTTTTATTCACCCTTTTCTTCCTTTTCACCATATTTCATGCTTGCTTAGTTATTTCGATATGAACAGTTTTCTCTGTAAATTCACCCTATTTTGATTGCTACTGACTGTTCTGAATTCAAACCATCATCAGGTCAACCACAATACCGTACATCTTTCCTGTAGTAAGCAGAATTGTCTCTGAAAGCCGAGGTTCTTTGCACCTAAGAAATTGAAGATGTTTATCACACAGCAACACCAATTGAAGTAAAGTTTTGGAAGTCTAGTTTCTGTAGCCTCAGCGTGTTTCAGCCAAATATGACCCAGGTATAACAATTTTAATTACTTTTCCCAGTATTTGCACTGCAAGGTCATTGAAAAACAGTTAATTCTAAATTCCCTAAAAGCATTTTAGCAAACATGACGTTTGTTTTTCAGTTTAAATTAAAAAAACTGCGTATCTGAAAGAAGAAGCTTTTCTTTCACACTAAGCTTTCTTTGCACTACATCGCATACCACCAAACGAAGTTTTTTATGTCCACTGACCTATTTTTTTTTTTCCTGTTTCAGTCAATGTTTGCCCTAAATTTAGAAAGCGTATATACTGCTAAATGGCCTTAAGTCCTTAGCATACATTTCCACACATTTGTCAGCCACTAAGCCATTGTTCAGTTTCAAAATATTTAAAGTGAGGAAACTGCTGATCAAATTTAAAACATGCTTTGATATACTCCAGGTTTCTGACAATGTTTAGTAATGCCTCATACAATTTGCACTGCACAACCCATACCAATTTATTTGAAGTTGCCTCAAACACATGAAAACCTTTCCCTTACTGGACTAGGGTTCTGTTTTGCAACTGGTATATTTTCCCCAAATCCTAATTTCTCTTCAATTTTAGGTTTGGTTTGCTCACTTTACTGCTGCCACCAATATGATAAATGAGCTGAAATGAAACTACCCATGCAAACATATACCTGACAAGCCACAATGGATTGATAGCGCAACCGGTTGTCAGGTGTAGCAGGCTGAACAGGTCCCATGAATCTTGCCAGGATTGCGGAAATCCAAGTTGGTCCACTTTACCCACTGTGGTTCGGTACACGTGTACTCTTCTGTCTCCATCACGACAAAAAGAGCTGCTTAAATGGTTGCAGCGAAGACAGGGGCAGACGGGCTGGAAAGAGAACTTGTACATCTCTGGTATGGATGGGGATGGGGTCAGCACACCACTATCCTAGCTATTGTCAGCTGATGTGGCATGGAGCCACTACTACTCTGTGAAGTAGACCCTCAACTGGTGCCCTGAGTTTGAGTACATTTTGTTCCAGTCCTCCCACCAAGGAAAACTCCCTGACTGTACTGGGAATCAAACTCAGGTCCTATGCCTGGCAGTCAGCCACGCTAACCACTCTGCTACAGAGAGAGGTAGACCAGGGGGTGGGAGGCTACAGTGGGGCATTTATATACTGACCAATAAACTGCCACCTGGTATAACACTACACAACTTTATGAAAATAATCATAACTATACATAATTAAATCATGGACACTTTGGTGCATTGCACTGCATTTACCAATGCCTGTAAGCAGCAAAAGGTCTAGATTTCATTATAACTTCATTCTTCGAGAGCTGCAGGATTACCAATGATACCTATACAGATACCAGCTTCGCATAATTATTCAGCGATTGTTTTGAAGTAACTACAGAGTAACAATTATAAATGTAACCAATATAGAAGACATCGTAAGTTGCAGATGGCACAATTAGAAGACACTTACACAAAGCTTTCGGTCACAGCCTTCATCTGCAAAAGAGAAACAGAGAAACACACCAGCCATACACACAAGCAAGAACACCTCAGACACATAACTGCCAACTCCAGCAGCTCAGGCCAGAATGCAACTATCATGTGGGATGGCAGCAGCAATCTGGAAAGGATAGTAGTGCACAGGTGGGGGGACAGAGGAACACTGTCTGGCGGAGTGTGCACGGACTAGAGTGCCAAGGGGTATGGCATTAGGAAGTTGTGGGGTTGGGAGGTAGAGAAAAAAGGAGCAAAAAGGAGAGGAGCGGGAAAAGATGGGTGGGTGTGTTGGCAGAGGCAGCAGACAAAGAGACTGGGAGATGAGAATGAGGAAGAAATGATTCTCATCTGGCATTCTCTTTGTTTGCCACCTCTGTCAATGGACCTGCCATTCTTTCCCCACTCCTCTCCTTTTCACTTCTTTTTTCCCCACCTCCCTACCCCACAAACTCCTGAAACTGTACCTGTTAGCATTCTAGTCCCTGTACTCTCTGTCAGACAATATTGCTCTGTCCCCCACATGTACAACACTCCTATTCCTTCCCTGCCCCCTGCAGATTACTGCTGCAATCACACATGATAGTTGCATTCTGGCCTGAGCTGCTGGAGCTGGCAGTCATGTTTATGTCAAGTGTGCTTGCATGTGTGTGTTTCTCTTTCCCTGATGAAAGCTGTGGCTGGAAGCTTTATGTAAGTGTCTTAATTGTGCCTGCCTGGAACTTAACATGTCTTCTTTATGGTAAGTAGTAATATACCTTTGCCTACATTGTTATATTCCTATGTGGATTTTCCATTGTTTGAAAGTAACAGTGTTCTTATTAATACAGTGGGCTCATTCAGCAACAATAACTGTGCCTCATTCCTCGTATTTTGAGCAGTGAGACTACAACTGTGACAAAGTCTTACATAACCTGCAATGTAAATTATTTCTCAACAACAATGAGGTCCATAAATTAGTCATTAATATTAAAGCAGATCAAAAATATGTAAAAATGTGCATTACTTTCCATCAGATGAATAACAACGTAACTCTGATCATCGCTACATCAAGTTTTAACAATTTTTTTTTTCTGGAACACTGGAAATTATGTTTTTAAAAGTGATTTTCTATGTCATTTTTTGTGTATTTTTATGTGTGGCTATGCATGTATGAAAGTTCCAAAGTAGTTCCTTACAGTCAGTCCCAGATAAATGTACACTGATGAGCCAAAATATTATGACCACCTGCTTAATAGCTTGTTTCTCCAACTTTGGAACGAAATACATCCCTGATTCTGCATATCAGGGATCCAACAGTTTGTTGGTAGGTTTTTGGAGGTATGTGGCATGAGTTGTCTATGTCCAGGTCACATAATTCGCATAAATATTGGCCCATTGATTTGTGTACATTGTGACGGCACCAATAGTGATGCAGATGAATTCCACAGGAATTACATTTCCACAATTTGGTCACCGAGACATCAACACGAGTTCAGTATAATGCTCCTCAAATCACTGTAGCACGCTTCTGACTCAGACATCTGAGACACAGACAATTATATTGCTGAAAGATAGCAACACCATTGGGGAAGACATCAAGCACGAAGGGATGCAAGTAGTTCGCAGCTGTCAGTGTGTCTTCAGTTACCACCACAGGTCCCATGCAAGCACAGGGGGATGACTCCCATAGCATAATACTGCTCCACCAGCCAGCATTCATGGTGTGCTGCACGTTTCGAGCCACGGTTCACCTCAATGACAGCATTTGTGGAGATGACAATCGACCTAGTGTGGCAAAAATGCGATTCACATGAAGAGCCAAAACGTTTCCATTGATCAACGGTTGAATGCTGATGGTCCTGTACCCAATGCAATCATAATCGACAATGCCATTGGGTCAAAATATAAACACATTGGGGTGGTCTGCTGTGGAGCTCCATGTTCGACAATACATGATGAACAGTGTGCTCCGAAACACTTGGGCATGCACCAGCACTGTGCTCTTTCAGCAGAGATGTCACAAATCACAATCTGTCCTACTTTACAGAGCAGACAAGGCTCCAAATACCATGTTCTGTGATGAGTTGTGCACGTCCAACCACTTAGTGCCTAATGGTAGTTTCAGTGTCCTACTTCTTTCCATAGATTCTCAAGACAGTTGCAAGTGCACATTTGACCAGCTCCCCTGTTTTCGAGATACTCATTTACAGGTTCTGTGCAATAATAATTTGCCCTCTGTAAAGTTGCTTACTTCAATGGGTTTCCCCATTTGCAGCCCATATTTTTGCTGAGGCAATCTCCCATCCATGTCTGCTCCACATACATACTTCTGTTGCTGCATCATTGCTCACAATGGCATCAGGCAGCATCCAATGTTGTTGTGGGCATTGTTCATAATGTTTTGGCTCAGTGTACTTTGGCAACACGAGAACATACTGATTTTCCAAAGTTCTTATTTAGAAACCAAGTGAGAGCATTCACTGAAAATCATCTCTTTACTAAATAAAATTAATAGTTTTCCGACACTTTTTATAGGAACTGTGATGTGAAATTACCAATCTATCACTATCAGAAAAAAAAAAAAATACTTGGGATATTTTATATTTTTCAAAATTAGTTTACTTCTGCAGAGACTAGAAGTGGCGCAATGTCCTGGCAGGACAGTATTGTTTCTGAACACTGTCCTATTAAGAATCCTGTAGTGTTTAGAAATTACTATTAAACAAGAAGTGAGTGACCAGCTTTCAGGCTTGGGGGGATAAAAAAGTGCAAAACAATGGAAAGGAGCTTCCTCTAAAGAGTATGGAACAAGTGTTATCTATTTAACCAGAATCAGTTATGGAAAAGGAAGAATGTGTAAAATGTGAAACTGTCAGCGCATTGCAGTTAATACTGAGAAAAACAGAAGCTGTTAGTCACAAAAACTTGGTGAAGAGAGAAAAAAAGGTAAATGAAAAATTCAAACAAAAATTGGACAAATTTAAACAGGAATTGGACTCTGCATTACAAAAGAAAATTTCTGAGGCTAAATTAGGAATGAATAAAGACTGAGAAACTTGAAAATGAAGTTTCAGAAATACAATGGAAACAACAGGTTGGAATAACAACAATATAAGGAAAAGATAGATTCCTACACTCTGTAAAAATGACAAGCTGGAGACAGCCAACACATATAGCTTTCGGCCAAAGCCTTCTTCAGGAAAGGAAAGGAAAACAAACACACACACACACACACACACACACACACACACACACACACACATTGTGCCTGTCTGCAACTCAGTGTCTCATCTTTACAGTGAGTAGCAATCTATCTTTTCCTTATATTGTTAAGTTTCAGAAACAGTCTGAAGTCAAACTTGAGATATTTGTAAAACAAGAAATGTTGATAATCACATAAATCGGGAATGGCCAAGAATTCTTTACACATGCAGTGCTCTCACTTGCGTGCAGAGTTCTGTCACCTGGCAGCATTCTAACCCCACTATGCACCGTGCTGTCTGAGGGGGAATGAGGGGGAAACTGAGTATGTGCAGTATTTGGATAGCAATGCAATTGTGTGACGGTCACTTAACGTGTTACAAACAGCTTGGTTCATATTTCACAACAACATTCTTCTTATACTGTCATCATAGACTCCGTAACATGTTAAAAGTGTGTGTATATCAGTGTAATTGTTAGATGTTCTCTGAAGAGAGATTAAATGCAATGGAAATGAAGTCCCATGCTACTTGACAGAGCACAGGGGATAGATGTGAGAGACTCACACCACCGTACTATGCAAGGTCCTAATGGAGGTGGTTTGCCATTGCCTTCCCCCGACCGTAATGGGGATGAATGATGACGATGATGATGAAGATGACAACAACACCCAGTAATCTTTGGGCAGGTGAAAATCCCTGACCCTGCTGGGAATCGAACCGAGGACCCTGTGCTCGGGAAACAAGAACGCTACCGCAACACCACGAGTTGCGGACTAGACATTAAATAAAAAAATAAATTTACAGCTGTCTTCCAAAACCTTTAATACATGTGCATACCTACATACAAACACACATACCTCTAAATTACATAAATACATTCTCTCTCTCTCTCTCTCTCTCTCTCTCTCTCTCTCTCTCTCTCTCTCACACACACACACACACACACACACACACACACACACACACACACGATCCATCAGGTCAAAAAGGATTTAGAAAATTCTCATACAGGTCCAACAAATATTATTACCAGCAAGTCATACAGACAAAAACTCAGCAAATGGGAAGTACCGCCATAGAATGAAGTCAGTGGCAGACCAGTGACACAATGTACTGAAAAAGGAAAATGCGCCCATCCAGAAAAAAATTAGAGGTGCCTGAAGACTCTGTAGACTGAAACATACGAGCTCTACGTGATCCAATAGGATCTACCTCTGGCAGAAAGATGCTTTGGACTAACGATGAAATGTGCAATAATTGTTTACTCTCTATATAAGAAACAGATCTCAAATACAGAGTTCATGGATGTTGCCCACATTACAAAAGTTCAAAACCAAATGTCAATCCAACACTTTCCCAGGGATACACCTACACAACAGAATCCATGAGTTATAATAGCAGAGAGGAATAGGATGACAGCCAGTAGAAGCCAACCTACTCTGAGCATGCTTCAAGGACGTTGGGCATCAGCAAATCTCATAGGTGTAGCTCGACAACGATAACAGCAAGTGGAACAATGATGCTTCTGGGATGTTGGGCACCAGCAAAGGTCAGAGGCAATGGCTCAACAATGGCACTTACTGGTGGGATGAAGTGTAGCGAGGCACAACACCTGGGATTGGCAGACAGTTGTCTGGTGTAGTGTCAGTGGCAGATGCCTATGGCGACGAATGTTGGTGTGGCCAGCAGGAAGCCCAGAGGGGTACTGGCTGTAGCATGTCCAGTAGTGGCCTAAATACTGTCCAGCAAAGGGATAACACTGTGGCACTGAGTGGGCACACAATATGGTGTAAGAAAGTGGTGCTTTGACAACAGCATGCTCAATGCAATAGGCATGTCACCTATCAGTGAGGTTGGCACTGCCAGTTCCCAAAGGAGGTTGGGCTTGTAAATGGTTACATTGATGTGAACCGTTTACTCACGCCCCCTCGACAGGTGACACCCCACAATACATGCCTGGTACACGATGCAGTGTAGACATAGATGTTTACAATATGCCCCTCCTCTTACAAGAGGAGGTATAGTCAGTCCGAAGGCGTCATGGAAATGATGTGCTGGCAATGGTGTCAACAAGCGTCTATGAACCATGGGAACAACATTTAACCAACAGCAGTCAGCCAGAGGGTGATGCTGTCAAGAGGCCAGCGAGCATCTGATGTGCCCAACAAAAGGCGACCTCGATAAGGGACCTGTAAAACTACAGACTGGCAGCAGCAGCTGGCCAAGACAGACACTGAAACAGGGAAGTAACCAATTCTATGCCTTTTATGAGTTCCTAACCTGGAATGAATTGTATATCACCTGTGTGCTTCAATAGCTTAATTTCTCAAGTTTCTGCATGTTAATTTAATATCTAATAGCCACCGTTCTCGTATTTTTGTTTGTGTCGGGAAGTAAACTGATTTTGCGACATATTACAAGTTCCTAATCAGGGGCAAATTATTTAGTTTCACCTTAGTGCTTTGGTAGTTACATTTTTGAATCTGTGCATTAATCTAATTTATTAGACACAGTTCCTGCGTTTTCATCAGGGTCTATAGTAGAGTCCCATAGCGTGAGTCAATAGTCATTTGTTTGTTCTTTTTAAGCTAGTGGCTGCTTGTTGGTGTTAGTCATCCAGTCAGGTAGCAGCAGCCAGCAGAGACAGACACAGTAACAGCGAAGTAACCGATTTTGTGACTTTTATAAATTCCTAACCTGGAGCAAATTCTATAATATCATCCATGTGCATTAATAGTTTAGTTTCTTGAGTTTCTGTGTGTTAATTTAATATCTAATAGCCTCAGTTCTCATGTTTTCATTTGTGTCGGAAAGTATACCGATTTTGTGACCCATTACAAGTTCCTAATCAGGGGCGGGTTATTTAGTTTCACCAGAGTGCTTCGGTAGTTAGGATATTGAATCTCTGTGTATTAATCTAATTTATTAGACACAGTTCCTGCATTTTCGTCAGGATCTACTGTAGAGTTCTGCAGCACGTACTGATAACCTATCTCGGTAGTTTAGTTTTCCACGGTCTTTTTGTATGGACAGGGACTATGATTGTTGTGTGCGGATGTGAGCCGAGATGGTAACACTTCGCTCTCAGCTCCAGGCTGTGATGGTGTCGGCTAACAGCTTGAAGCTGCAGTGGATAGGCACCACTGTTGTTGGCCGGCCGAGGGGATTCAATGGATGTCCAGCATGTCCGAGTCCTCCAATTGGTCCTCACTGCTGGCCAGCCCAGTTACTGCTTGCACTGAGGTTGATCCCCTCACTTGTGTTCGAGTGGCAGGTCACCTCCGGGCATAGCAGGCAGTGAAAAACTTTCTAACCTTCCTGGTTAGTCTGACAAACAGGTTCCAGGTGCTGCCTGTGACTGACACTGTTGCTCAGCCAGATGCCGTTGCCTGTCCTGTTTCAGAGGAAAACTCTCAGCCTGCAAGATCCGGTCAATCACAGAGGGTGGGATTATTGATAGTTGGGAGCTCCAACATTAGCCGTCTTATGGAGACCCTTAGGGACATGGCTGCCAAGAAGGGGAAGAAAGCCAATGTGCATTCCATGTGCATACCAGGTGGAGTCATTCCAGATGGGGAAAGGATCCTTTCGGATGCCATGAAGAACACAGAGTGCAGCCAACTGCAGGTGAAGGCTCACGTCGGTACCAATGATGTGTGTCACTTTGGATCAGAAGAGATTCTCTCTGGTTTCAAGTGGCTAAAAAGAGTGGTAAAGGCTGCCAGTCTTGCTTGCAAGATGAAAGCAGAGCTGAAAATTTGCAGCATAGTTGACAGGGCCTATTTTGGACCTCCAGTACACAGCCAAGTAGAGGGTCTCAATCAGAGGCTCAGATGGTTCTGCGAGTGTGTAGGCTGCAGATTCCTCAACTTGCGCCACAGTATGGTTGGGTTTTGGGTTCCACTGAATAGGTCAGGAGTCCACTATATGCAGGAGGCAGCTACACGGGTATCAGGGGCTGTGTGGCACGGACTGGGCAGGTTTTTAGGTTAGTGGATCTCAGGAAAACACAAACAGGATGCAGACCGAACACAGGAAGAATGTAGATATAGGAATCATCAGTATAACAGTTGTAAATTGTAGTAGCAGTGTTGGGAAAGTACCAGAGCTCCAAGTGCTAATAGAAAGCACTGATGCTCATATCGATATAAGCCCTGAAGGCTGTCCAAAGCCGGAGATTAACTCAGCTGAAATTTCTGCTAATAACTTAATGTTGTTTCAAAAGGATGGGCTAAACATGGCTGATGGTAGCATGTTTGTTGCTGTTAGAAGTAGTTTATCCTGTCGCGAAACTGGAGTAGACAGTTCCTGTGAGTTAGTACAGGCAGAGATTGTTGGCAACCGGAATAAAATAATAATTGGATCATTTTACTGACTTCCCAATTCAGATGACACATTTGATGAATGGTTCAAAGAGAACTTGAGTTTGATTTCAAACATGTACCTGACTAATTTAATCTCAATATGTTGGCGAAAATACATGTTTAATTCCAGAGGTATGCATAAAACAACATCCAAAATTGTGCTAAATGCATTCTCTGAAAATTATTTCAAGCAGTTAGTTCATGAGCCCATACAGATAGTAAATGGTTGTAAAAAACACACTTGACCTCTTAACAACAAATAATCCTGAGTTAATAATGAGCATCAAAATGGATACAGGGATTAGTGAACACCGGGTTGCCATAGTGAGAGTGAACATTGCAACCCCCAAATCATCCAAAAATAAACAAAAAAATATACCTATTCAGAAAAGCAGATAAAAATTCACTTGATGCCTTCCAGAGAGAATCTCCATTCCTTTCAAATTAACAATAAGCGTAGATCAGATGTGGCTTGAATTAAAAAAAATAGTACTAGCAGAAATTGAGAGATTTATACCAAATAAATTAACAAATGATGGAGCTGATCCCCCATAGTACACAAAACGGGTCAGAACACTGTAACAGAAACAACAATAAAAACATGCCAAATTTAAACAGATGCAAATTCTCCAAGACTGGCGATCTTTTGTAGAAGTTGAAATTTAGTGCGGACTTCAATGTGAGATGCTTATAATAGTTTCCACAATGAAACTTTGTCTCAAAAGCTGGCAGAAATCCAAAGACATTCTGGTCGTATGTGAAGTATGCTAGCAGCAAGACACAGTGAATGCCTTCTCTGGGCAATAGCAATGGAGATACCACCAAACACAGTGGTGCCAAAGCAGAGTTACTAAACACAGCCTTCCAAAATGCCATCACAAAAGATGATGAAGTAAATATTCCAGAATTCGAATCAAGAACAGCTGCCAACATGAGTAACATAGAAGTAGATAGCCTTGGAGTAGTGAAGCACAAATCACCTAACGAAAAGCAAGTCTTCTGGTACAGACTGTATACCAATAGGTTCCTTTTACAGTATGCTGATGCATTAGCTCCAAACTTAACAATCATATACAACTGTTCGCTCGAAGAAAAATCTGTGTACAAAGACAGGAAATTTGCACGGGTCACAGCAATCTCCAAGAAAGGTAGTAGGAGTAATCCACTAAATTGCAGGCCCGTATCATTAAAGTCAATAGGTAGCAGGATTTTGAAACATATATTGTGTTCAAACATTATGAATTACCTTGAAGAATATGGTCTATTGACACACAGTCAACACGGATTTAGAAAACATTGTTCTTGTGAAACACAACTAGCTCTTTACTTGCATGAAGTGTTGAGTGCTTTTAAGTAACAATGCAAAGAAATTTTGTGAACCCTGATAGACGAAACCTTCCAAAATTTTATGTCTTTATGGCTTACGACCACATCATTTGGCAACAAAGTCAGCCTGTGTCTCCCTCTACTGGAATTACATAAAATAAAGCATCAGTAGCATGCAAGCTGTAGCAGCAAAGTTGGTAAAGTGACAAACTGCTGTGGCAAAGGACGTAGGTTCGTATGCTGTACACGAAAATATTTTTTGTCCTCCTTGTGTTTGCAATGCATTATGAGACTTCGTTAATCATCAAAGTTAAGCATTTTTCTGAAATATTCATTGTAATTTACACATAAGAGTGCCCTTTCTCAGTAACGAGTATCTCCGATTTTGTGACTTCCATACGTTCAAGAAATGAAAGATGAAATTACTGTGTGTGAAACAACTGACAGTGACATTTATACTACTTCGTGTCAAAAATAATTCACCATTTTTTTTTTTTGGAATACGTAGCTATTTCCGAGTGTGTGGTCACACAGGAATCTAAGGGCACAATGTAAATTACTGCAAATGAAACTAGCAGCAATTGTCTTTATATTCTTATCTGTGATCAAATCACTGACAACAGTAAACAGAGCTAAAAGGTTCGTGCCATAATATTTTCATACTAAAAAAATGGTTGAAATGGCTCTAAGCACTATGGGACTTAGCATCTGAGGTCATCAGTCCCCTAGACGTGGAACTACTTAAACCTAACTAACCTAAGGACATCACACACATCCGTGTCCGAGGCAGGATTCAAACCTGCGACCGTAGCAGCAGCACGGTTCCAGACTGAAACGCCTAGAACCGCTCGGCCACAGTGGCCAGCTATTTTCAGACTACACCACCATATATGAAACATTTTGGTTCATCAGGTGTATGTTATAAACTACAACAAACTTCTATAGCTGCACTAGCCACACGCCCTTGAAAAGGCGATTTTTTTACAATTTTGTTTTTATGAACCAAATCGTTGATGTATCATGTAGGGAAGTAGGTTACTTCATCATCTGGAATACTAGGAGTGAGCTACAACCATATTCTATGCATCATCATATTCTTTGACACTCTCTTAAACAATTTTTCGGTTCATGGAGAGGTGTTCTGTCTATGCAAATAATTGAAGGCAATTTATTCCCATACATGTTTTGCTTCTTTTATTTGTGAAGCATCATCACGAATACAGGAAGCAAAATACGTATGGCAATAAACAAAATGCCTTTAATTAGTTGCATAGACAGAATGTACCTCCATGAATTTTGAAGCAACTAAGGAATGATGGAAAACAGAAAAAAAATGACAAATTTTCCAAGTGTTTCTATAGATGTATTTGTACAATGTGGTACTACACTCCATTTCTAACACTTATTACAAAACGTAAAATCCAAAACAAGGCATCGATGTAAATGAGAATAAAATGACAATGTGACATTTACGAAAGTTTCCAGAACACAGTCAATTTCTATTGTTATCATGCATTCATGCAAGCCCACAGTCAGTGAAATCTGAACAGTATTACATACTCTAACCACACTTTTTGGTACTGTGAAGAATGGTATGCCTGAGATGGCTGCTAGCCGCTTCGAGTTTGTGCCACTGTGGCGATGCAGTGCGCGTGCGCAGATCTGAGTCAGATTGCTTTTCATTGGTTGACGAGAGGAGAACTGACAACTGTGTTTCGGTTCACTAGGACTGTTTGGCACCGCTTTTGAATTGCTTACTGAATAAAGTTGGAGCTCTGTTTCGGAAACAAGACTGTTTGGTGCACTCACGTACCAAACCGATCCGTTACTGAGAAAGTTCACTCTTATTTATAAATTACAATGAATATTTCAGAAAAATGCTTAACTTTGATGATTAACGAAGTCTCAGAATATGTTGCAAACACGAAAAGGAAAAAAAATATTTTTGTAGCCAGCAGTATACGAACCTACACCTTGCCACAGTAATTCCTCGCCTTACCAACTTCACTACTACAATTTGCATAATGTCGGTGTTTTAATCTATGTAATTCCATTTGAGAGAGACGCAGGCTAACTTCGTTGCCAAATGATGTGGCTGTAAGCTGTAAATGCACGAGATTATAGAAGGTTTCCTCTATCAGACTTCACAAAATTTCTTTGCATTGTTACTTAAAAATTTTAAACATGTTTTGATAGTTAACATATTAACTATTTGTGGAAAAGAGTATGTGAAATCACTAGTAATTTCAGCCAACACTCATGTAATATACATAAGCAGAGCCAATGTCTTGGTATTTAATGATCTTTAAACTCTCAATTGCATAAAAATAACAAGTATTTTGAGAGAATATTGACCAAAAACTTTTTTTTTTTTTTTTGATGTTGTAATCATTCACAGTAAAAACCTAACCTAACCATATTTCTAATAAAGGGTCTATTACGAACTCACTCACGAACCAGGTGCGTCCTGTGGTGATTCTTTAGTACCACAATCACTAAATCCAAAGCTACAACCGCTAAATATGTTTAAAATAAAAAATTATACATTTAAATAAATCACAGCTAACTGAACGATAGGGCCATACTGAAATCCAAAAACTCTTGGTACAGTTGTCAAAAAATCAGAGAGAGTACCGTTCGGTAACAGGCTTTAGAAGCTTGCTGAATACGAAATTTGAATAAAGAACCAAAAATGACGTCACTACCAAGACTAACCTACTGCACCGATCGGTATGAATGATATAGAATAGGGCCCCAGGTAGGAGTGATGAAGTACAACGGAAAAGTTCAAAGAAGGGCAGCACGTTTTGTATTATAGCAGAATTGGGGCGAGAGAGACAGTGAAATACATCGATGTAGATGTAAATGTAGACAGAGAGACAGCATAGGGAAAGATCATCCAGCCACCGGTGGCAGGGTGAAAGGAGGAGGGTGAGTAATGACAGGGCACAGCCCTCCATTGGCCCAGATTTGCAGTGAAATTTCCACGAATGCCAAAACAAAAGCACAGCGACAGAGAGGAGTAGACTGTGACCAGCACAGCCAAAGAAGGGAGCAGCATCAAATGTAAGGCAGAAGTCCCCTGAGAGTGTATGCACAGTGTGCCCAAGAGGCAGAGGAAATGAGGTGCAAGAAGAAACCAACAGTGCCTAAGCAATGGGCGACTAGTCGGCCACAGGGTTGGCTGCAGTGATGGCAGGGATTGTGGCCACAAAACTTGAGAAGATGGGGCAAAGACCACCTGCAATAGGCTTGACAATGACCAAGGTGACGGAGGACGGGTCGGCACCAGCTGAGACAAGGCTGTCCGGAACAGGACCAGTGTCAACTGGGCTCAAGATTAGAGCTGGTGCTGCAGGTAAGATCGACCCCTGGGTAACGAGATCAAAGGATGATATATGCCAAATAGCAGGAAGAGGTCGCAGCAGCAGTGGAGGTAGATGTGGTCACGAAAGTGGCAATGGGTGGCGAGTTGTCAATAGCTGGTTTTGGGAGACGTGGAGGTGAAGATGTCTCTGCAGTCACCCAGGCTAACATTGATGCAGTAACTAGGGAGGGCACAAACATATCAATAGCATTGGAGGCACTCCCCACAGTGGTGGAGGCGGTGCATGTAAACTTGTTGACACCTGAAGCCAGTGTCAGGAGTGGCAGAGGAGAAGGTATCTCCACAATTGCCCCAGGCCAACACTACTGTGCTGACGGGTACCGGAACTTGTGTCGACAAATCCTGGGGTAACAGATGACGCCGAGTGCCCTGGAAATGAAACAGACAAAGGACAGCATAGTAGGCTGTGACCTGGTCCCACAGGTGCACTTCCAAAACAGAGGAAAGATCGACCCCTCAGTTAAGAGATCAAAGGATAATAAATGCCAAATAGCTGGACCAGAAGAAGAGGAACAATTGGTAATGAGAGTCTTCACAGTTTACAGAGGCCTTAAGAACAGTTCCAGTGGACAAAGAAAGCCGGCCACTGCTCCATGTCGTCATGAAAGGCCCGCAATTGCCACACACCATTATTGGAAACCAGATAACAATGTCACCTATTTCACACATGTTGGAACAAAGGTGTGTAGTTGATGCCCATGCATAATTTTCATTGGCAGTTTTGCTTACAAACCCCATCCCCCACAAAAAATAAATAAATAAAATAAACTCAAAGAAACAAACAACTACCATTAGAGAACACGAAGAACAGTCTCAGCACCAGTTGAGTGTGGTGGATGATGGTAGGAGACAAGAACCATACACATTTTGACACTAAAAGAACTGTAACACATATGAGAAACAGACTCTTAACAAGTTGCACGCATGCATGCGCGCGTGTGTCTGAGGGGTGCTACAGACTACCAATGAAATGCGCAAGCATCACAACAGCTGCTTATTATTGATATAAGAAACAGAACTCAAATGTAGTGTCCATGGACAGCTGTCCACACTACTAAAGTACAAACAGAAATGTCACTCCTAGACACTGCCTGGTATGCACCTACATGATGAAGTCCACGAATCCTAGTAGGCAGCAGAGCAGAAGTGTTGAGGATGATCAATGTTAGGACCCAACATGGCACACTGAGTGCACCATAGAGGATCATAGCTTCAGGGATGTAGTGCATTGGCGGGTGTCTGAGATGATAGCTTGATGACAACAGTGGCTGGTGGGACGATGATGCTTCAGGGACATTGTGCACAAGCGGATGGCGGAGGTGTAGCTCACTGACAATCCCAGCAGGTCAAACGATGATGCTTCCAGGGTGTCAGGCATTGGCTCAATATTCGTAGACATGTGGCAAAACACGGCACCTGGGAGTAGCGGACAGCAGTCCAGTGGAGTGTTAGCGGTAGGTACTTGCAGTGAGGGTGAAAACTCTGATTGGTGGCTCAATACTCTCCAACACAGGGATACCAGTGTGGTGCTGAGTGAGCACGTGAAGTAGAGGAAGAAAGTTGTGTCCTGACATCAGCATTCTCTAATGCAATGGGCGTGCTGCCTATCAGTGAAGGTGTCACTGTCAAATGATATGGAGATTGTGTGAAGCTAAGATGTAAACTGACTGAGCTGTCGGACATTAGGTTTGCAAACAGCTTGGTGAGTTATGATGATATGAGCTGTTCACTCATGCCCTCCCAGTAAGATGGCAGCCAACAAGACAACCCTGGTATGTGGTGCAGTATATCCCACGTAGATACAAAAATTGCTAATCAATCTGTCATTGTGCTGGTAGTCAATACCCAATGGTTGTTAACATATCAGTAATGCCTTAAGTCCTCAATTACACTCGCAAACTTGTGTTCTCTCTCTCTCTCTCTCTCTCTCTCTCTCTCTCTCTCTCTCTCTCTCTCTCTCTCTCTCTCCCTCTCTCCCCCCCCCCCCCCCCCTCCCCTCTTCTACCCTGGTAGAGTCCACTTGAACTCAACAAGACTTGAGCAACAAGTGTACAGTTATAAATGGGCAGTGTTGGAGACTAGCGAGTAGAACTTTCGAGTGTATGGGAACGAGTTCAGAGGTGACATCATAGGACCTGGTGGAAAGTTTACAGTGAGTGTATGGAGCTCATTTCTGATCTCTAATGCCCAGAGCCTAGGGTTACAGAGGGCAGGCAATGCTCACCAGTCTTCAGCTCATGAAGCCTCGTTTCACCACACTCCTACACAGCAAACAAATGCTGACACCTCTGAGAAGTTCACCATTACGTATGACCCAAGAGGCATGTGTATCTTATTTTATTTGTTACAACCCAGTTACACGAGTCTGAATTAGTACACCTAACACTTATTCTTGTGGAGGGGGGGGCGCAGAGGGGAGGGGGGGGGGGCAGGGGAAATGGTAAACACTGATGAACTAGGGGGGTACGAGTAACGATACTGCACACTGAATAGTAATGCCTTTCTTTCGTTTTCTTTTTCACTATTTCTCTGTCATATTTTCTCAGGTTACAAGGTTGAGTGAAATATTGTTCTGACTGAGTCACAAAGTGCACTTGCACGCCATCTGGTGCTGGTCAGAGTAACAAGCTGGTCCAAACCTTGCAAGAGCACTTACTTGCCTTACATTGGTAGCCAGAATAGTTGTTATCGTAATCTGTGTGTGTGCATGACAGTGTACGGTATGCATATGTTCCAGAAAACCACATGTGAAAATGTGTTTTTTCAGGCAGTCGTTCATGGGCAGTTCCTGAGAAAACCCTGGAAAACCATGATTCTGGGGTAACAGAAACTGGGTCATTCCGTGTCAAAACACTCAAGGCTTTGTAACCCTCTATCTCAGATTTTCACAAAATTTTGCACATTTGCTTATACTTATAACATAGAAACTTTTGCAAAATCTTTTTGGTCTCAGACTACAACTTTTTTTTATTTATAATTTTAAATATAGTGATAGTTTGATAACTGGGCTCTGCAAGAATGTCAATGCAATATGGTACTTATCTGCATAAATGCCCATAAATCAGGTGTTTATGAAGCTTTTGATATGGAATTTTTTCAGAAGTAAGGCATATAGTTAACAGATATCCAGTTATTGAAGCAGTAAAGCTACAAAGAAAATTTTTAAAAAATATTAATCTATGTAAATTTTAGATTTCAGAAAAATTGCGAGGATGTGGAAAAATGCTTATATCACATTTCTCCAACCTGCTGGGAATCATTTTGGCGCTAAATAATCTCCTTGACTGTAAGCTTCCTAATAAAATAAAATTTTAATGTGACATCTGCTAAATGACAAACACATGTGAAATCAAAATACTTTTGCTGTGTTGGAAAAGGGTCATTTCAAATAAGTTTATCCACTCACTATCTCACTGCCTCAGAGGCAAGAGTGTCAAATTAGCATACTCATGTATAACTCATTCTAGACAGGCAAGTTAATCTTTAAGAGTGAAAATTTATTTCCTTTGATTTGACCAATTCAGTAATTTTTTTTAATGACTATAATCTATATGATTTATGCAATCAGCCAAATCAGCTGCTCACACTTATTAAAAAGTGTATTTAGGCAGCAGTAGCTTGTTTGAAGCATTTATAGGCATGGAAACAATGCAACAATTGCTGACATTCATTAATGAGAATAACTGGCATGCAACAATTAGTCTGTTTGGCCAGTTGCTCTTTGTCTTTCTGTGAAACAGGTCATATCCGTATGTGATGCGGCCCTATCATTCTATTTGTCTAATGTTTGAATATAATAGAGGGAAACATTCCACATGGGAAAAATATATCTAAAAACACAGATGATGTGACTTACCGAACGAAAGTGCTGGCAGGTCGATAGACACACAAACAAACACAAACATACACACGAAATTCAAGCTTTCGCAACAAACTGTTGCCTCATCAGGAAAGAGGGAAGGAGAGGGAAAGACGAAAGGACGTGGGTTTTAAGGGAGAGGGTAAGGAGTCATTCCAATCCCAGGAGTGGAAAGACTTACCTTAGGGGGAAAAAAGGACAGGTATACACTCGCGCGCGCGCACGCGCGCGCACGCACACACACACACACACACACACACACACACACACACACACACACACATATCCATCCGCACATACACAGACACAAGCATGTATAATGTTGTTGTTGTTGTGGTCTTCAGTCCTGAGACTGGTTTGATGCAGCTCTCCCTGCTACTCTATCCTGTGCAAGCTTCTTCATCTCCCAGTACCTACTGCAACCTACATCCTTCTGAATCTGCTTAGTGTATTCATCTCTTGGTCTCCCTCTACGATTTTTAACCTCCACGCTGCCTTCCAATGCTAAATTTGTGATCCCCTGATGCCTCAGAACATGTCATACCAACTGGTCCCTTCTTCTTGTAAAGTTGTGCCACAAACTCCTCTTCTCCCCAATTCTATTCAATACCTCCTCATTAGTTATGTGATCTACCCATCTAATCTTCAGCATTCTTCTGTAGCACCACATTTCAAAAGCTTCTATTCTCTTCTTGTCCAAACTATTTATCGTCCATGTTTCACTTCCATACATGGCTACACTCCATACAAATACTTTCAGAAACGACTTCCTGACACTTAAATCTATACTCGATGTTAACAAATTTCTCTTCTTCAGAAATGCTTTCCTTGCCATTGCCAGTCTACATTTTATATCCTCTCTACTTTGACCATCATCAGTTATTTTGCTCCCTAAATAGCAAAACTCCTTTACTACTTTAAGTGTCTCATTTCCTAATCTAATTTCCTCAGCATCACCCAACTTAATTCAATTACATTCCATTATCCTCGTTTTGCTTTTGTTGTTGTTCATCTTATATCCTCCTTTCAAGACATTGTCCATTCCGTTCAACTGCTCTTCTAAGTCCTTTGCTGTCTCTGACAGAATTACAATGTCATCGGCGAACCTCAAAGTTTTTATTTCTTCTCCATGGATTTTAATGCCTACTCCGAACTTTTCTTTTGTTTCCTTTACTGCTTGCGCAATACACACACTGAACAACATCGGGCAGAGGCTACAACCCTGTCTTACTCCCTTCCCAACCACTGCTTCCCTTTCATGCTGCTCGACTCTTATAACTGCCATCTGTTTCTGTACAAATTGTAAATAGCCTTTCGCTCCCTGTATTTTACCCCTGCCACCTTCAGAATTTGACAGAGAGTATTCCAGTCGACATTGTCAAAAGCATTCTCAAAGTCTACAAATGCAAGAAACGTAGGTTTGCCTTTCCTTAACCTATTTTCTAAGATCAGTCACAGGGTCAGTATTGCATCACATGTTCCAATATTTCTACGGAATCCAAACTGATCTCCCCGAGGTCGGCTTCTACCAGTTTTTCCATTCGTCTGTAAAGAATTTGCATTAGCATTTTGCAGCTGTGATTTATTAAATTGATAGTTTGGTAATTTTCACATCTGTCAACACCTGCTTTCTTTGGGATTGGAATTATTATATTCTTCTTGAAGTCTGTGGGTATTTCGCCTGTCTCATACATCTTGCTCACCAGATGGTAGAGTTTTGTCAGGACTGGCTCTCCCAAGGCCGTCAGTACTTCTAATGGAATGTTGTCTACTCCTGGGGCCTTGTTTCGACTCAGGTCTTTCAGTGCTCTGTCACACTCTTCACGCAGTATTGTATCTCCCATTACATCTTCATCTACATCCTCTTCCATTTCCATAATATGGTCCTCAAGTACATCACCCTTGTATAGACCCTCTATATACTCCTTCCACCTTTCTGCTTTCCCTTCTTTGCTTAGAACTGGGTTTCCATCTGAGCTCTTGATATTCATACAAGTGGTTCTCTTTTCTCCAAAGGTCTCTTTAATTTTCCTATAGGCAGTATCTATCTTGCCCCTAGTGAGATAAGCCTCTACATCCTTACATTTGTCCTCTAGCCATACCTGCTTAGCCATTTTGCACTTCCTGTCGATTTCATTTTTGAGACGTTTGTATTCCTTTTTGCCTGCTTCATTTACTGCATTTTTATATTTTCTCCTTTCATCAATTAAATTCAATATTTCTTCTGTTACCCAAGGATTTCTACTAGCCCTCATCTTTTTATCTACCTGATCCTCTGCTGCCTTCGCTACTTCATCCCTCAGAGCTACCCATTCTTCTTCTACTGTATTTCTTTCCCCCATTCCTGTCAATTGTTCTCTTATGCTCTCCCTGAAACTCTGTACAACCTGTGGTTTAGTCAGTTTATCCAGGTCCCATCTCCTTAAATTCCCACCTTTTTGCAGTTTCTTCAGTTTTAATCTACAGTTCATAACCAATAGATTGTGGTCAGAGTCGACATCTGCCCCTGGAAATGTCTTACAATTTAAAACCTGGCTCCTAAATCTCTGTCTTACTATTATATAATCTATCTGAAACCTGTCAGTATTTCCAGGCTTTTTCCATGTATACAACCTTCTTTTATTATTCTTGAACCAAGTGTTAGCTAGGATTAAGTTGTGCTCTGTGCAAAATTCTACAAGATGGCTTCCTCTTGCATTTCTTACCCCCAGTCCATATTCACCTACTATGCTTCCTTCTCTCCCTTTTCCTACTCTCGAATTCCAGTCACCCATGATTATTAAATTTTCGTCTAAAGTATGTTTCAAATGAAGTAGCGCTCAGTTACTTGCAATGAAAAATGTGAATTCATGCACTGTTGGAAAATTACTAAAAACACTCTGTCATTTAATAACCTATACCTTAGTAAAAACTCTACAAACAATAGAATAGCTGAGTGAAGACCAACGAGATTTGATATTGCTATGATCCAACATAAGCCTTCCACAGGATCAAGGAAGTGCTACTATGTGTGGACATCACAGATACCATTACTTGAAAGTTATCAAAGAACTTCTTGTGATCCTTCCAAAAAACAGAGACATACAGTTAAAAAGATCTTTGTGGTCAGTTTGCTTGTCTTTGTCCAAAACATTAAGTGCTCAAAGAAACGATGTAAAACCAGGCCAGAAACTGTGTACAACAAGCTGTAAGATTTGTGAACAGAAAACTGACATCAGTGATAGATATGAAAGTGATGCAGATGACCCGGAGGTGACACTTCATGAATCAGCATTAAAAAGTCTAAGTATTGGGGAAAGGAAAGTGTGCCGGGCATTAGAATGCAGTATTGAAGATTCTGACCATAGAGAAGAAAAAATTAATGACGAAATTGTCAAGGAAGTCAAGGATTTTGATTCCATGATATTGTTAATGAAAGAAAAAGTGGCTAGTGTAAGAGACCTGAAAAAACTCAAATTTCAAATTTAGCTCCACTCTCTTGGTCAAAAGAAAACAATGTCGAAATTCAGTGTTAGTGAGTATGGGGCTTGACAAGCAAGGAAAGTGAAAACAGATATAGGTATTTTATCAATTCCTAGACCAAAAAGGGGGAAGTTATTGCTGATGAAGTGCTAAGGTTGTCACTGGTTTCTACCAAAATGATGAATATATTCGAATGTTACCAGGAGGAAAAGACAAAGTTAGCATTCAGAAGAATGTGTATACACAAAAAAGACTCATCCTTTGCAACTTAAGAGAACTGTTCTCTTGTTTTAAATGGGAGAATCCAAACATTAACACTGGTCTTTCTAAATTTTGTTCACTAAGACCAAAGTTGTGTATTTCAGCTGATGCTGCCAGTACTCATTCAGTGTGTGTGTGTGTGTGTGTGTGTGTGTGGTATCCACGAAAATGTAAAACTGCTTTTGGATGTAGAACACATTAAAGAAACATACAAACAACTTATAAAATTTCTTGTATGTAACTCTGAACACTATGACTGCATGCTTAATCATTGTGATAATTGTCCCAGTGATGACAAACTATCAGAATAATTAAAAACAGAAATTAGCTTACAAAGATGCTGATGATGAAATTGAGTTCAGCCAGTAGATAAACACAAATCATTAGGCAGAACTGGTAAAGCAGTCTGCAACTGTTGGTAAATATGCAGTCTCATTGGTAACAAAATTACAGTCACTTAATCCACACTGATTTATATCTAAGGGTCCGTCAAAATCATTGAAAAATATTGAAAGAAAATCTAATCCTGGAAAAAGCAATTCTGTTAATGACCTTTGCACAGAACTACAGTTTTGAAAAATTCCTGGCAGATTAAAACTTTGGGCCGGACCACGGCTCGAACTCTGGCCGTAATTCAGAATTAAATTCAGAGTTACCACTGGATGAGAAGCAGCTGTACAATCCCACCTGTGTGCGTTTATGTGACAATGAAGAAAGTAAATTGGTAAAAGTGAACCACTGCTTTACAAGTGATGATATGGAACATGATGTAGGATTTTTAAATGCTGTCCACAAAGTAATGGTAAAGCGGCTGGCAGAGCATTACCAACATGCGAAGAAAGTGCATTATTTCACTGATGAGTGTGCTGCTCAATATAAGAATAGAAAAAGTTTTAAAAATGTGTGTGAGCACAAAAACGATTTTTCTATTGATGCTGAGCATTCCGTTTTTGCTACTAGACATGGTAAATCTGTGTGCAATGGTTGGGGAAGAACTATAAACGTATACTGAGAAGAGCTAGCCTTCAACTGGCAGCTGACACACGCAAACTGGTGTTTACCATTTCTGCAAAGCTAATACCGACAAAAGCTTTTTTCACTTCTTAGAGAAAGTCTATGTAGATTTCCTATGCAAGAAACTCAAGAAGAGATTTTCGATAACGTGCACAATACCTGGTACCAGGAATTTTCACCATAACAAACCACTTTCTTGCGATTTTTTAAAGATTAGGAGAGTAACATCTTCTGAAAAGTCTTCCTTGATTTTTTCATTCAATGAAAATGCGCTGCAATCAACATCATTAGGTGGAATGTATTACTTTAATGAAAAGATACAAAGTTAATTTGTCACAGTGGATTAAAAACAGAGATGCTTTTAAAAAGTTTCATTGGTGGTTTCACAGATCTTCACTGCTAAACATTTACATTTCAAATTAACATTAGCGTGGCTAGAATAACTGTTTGTTTAAAGATGCTGATTTGACACCCTAAATAAAGTGTAATGAAAATGTTTCAATTAAATTTATAACTTTTGGCTCTGTTCTTTCAAGAGGCAGCCTTGCTACAGGTTGTCAGTTTACATAATCTGATCTGAATGATGTTCTGAACAACGATGTGATATATGTTCAGTATACATCCAGTTTCTATGAAAACTCAGGATGCTGCTGCTTTTTTCTTTTAACAATATCAGAGTTTTGATAAAAATAAATCTTGTATCAGCTATCAGAAAGTGTTTTACATATTTAAAAATCATTGTTTTGACCACAACAGCTTAAGTTGATTTTCTATATTCCCATAAATCAGGAACAGTTATTAATTTTTTTCCCATAAAGATACAGCCCTTCTGTGACATCTGGGGAAATATGACAGTGATGTGTTGAAAATAAGATACTTTCTGAGGGAGAGAGGGAGAGAGGGAGAGACTGACTGGGTGAAAGGATTTAGAATGTCCTGTGTTAAAACAGCGCACATATGTTCACACGTCACAAGGAGGAAGGCGGAATGAGGATTGGGACAGCTGGTTTCCCAATTTTCGGTCAGAGTCTTTTAAAAGGAGACATACTCACCTTTCTGTGATGTCCGGAGCATTTTTCAACTTATATTAATATATTTCAAAATTTTTGTGTGTACGAAAACACAACTTTAATATATTTTAGATTAAATATATAAGGACTAGTGAACCCAGAAATGCTAAATATGTATAGGGAATTAATATAGACCCTGAATTCCTCGTCCCCCTCTCTCTGCCCACCTTCCTCCTAACTACCGCGAGCCATGGAAGAGCATGTGCCGCAAGAGCGTCGAGCTTCCTAGGTCATTGTTGGACAACGTCAAAGGAAGAGATATTCTGCTTTCTCTTTGGAAACAGATAGATCGAGTCTTGAAAGGTTCATGTAAAACGTATAGGCGGGTGACACATTAGGTGGGACCCGATGCCTGTAATACTTCCACAGTTATTAAAAAGTTGTTAAACGGCAAAACCAATGGTTAATCATTTATATAGATAAAAGTAGTAAAGATATAGGAAAGGAAGAGTTGCAGCATCAGAACGAAAAGTGATACATCGCTCAGCAATGAAGAAGGACATAGACAGCGGGCATTACGTGGTGAAAACAAATCAACTGATAAAATAGTAAGTCTGTAATTAAGCATGCAATCTCCTCCTCCTCCCCCCCCCCCCCCCCCCCCCCGCCTCTCTGTCCATCTCCTTCTCCTTTCTTTCTATGTCCATTCCTGTCTGAATGTTCAGTAGAGTATCAGGTAAAAATGTGAATTAAACGATGTTTTCAAAATTTTTGGTAACAATATTTCCCATTTATATACTACACAGACACATATACGTAACACATCACAAAAATACATAGCCTACGTCCATCCAAATGTTTACTATACTATCACGTAAAAACTGAAAGTAAGATCTTCTTGAGATTTGTTGTAACAATGCTTCTCCAAATATGTAGACTACCTAACTATGTCAATGTTAGAGCAAATCAGACAATAACTTTTCAAGATCTTTGGTAATTGTGCTTCCCAAGTCAATCAGAACATTCGTTATAGTGTCATGGAAAAATTTGTAGTAAATAAGCCAAGAAATTGTTGGTAACAATGTTTATAACTTTTTCTGTAATGAAAACATGTGACAGCAGAACTGCCAAATTGAACGTAACTTTTTTTTACTTTCTTTTTCGTACCAAGAATGTCATTAACATAAGGAGAAGAAAAGGAACACTCAAATTGGTTGAGCAATTTTCAAGTGATGATCTTTCACAACTGATTATGATTTCTGACTTTTCAAGTGGATTTGCCAAAGATTTTCTTTTGTACAAAGCTTGTCCTGACAATTACGAACACAACAAAGACAAAAATCAACCAAGCCTGTTGGGCCATTCTTAACTGATGATATTTCATACATGTGGCAATAGATGTTAATTGTTGGATTTTCCAAAAATTTTCTTTTGCCCAAACCTTGTCCTGGCAATAATAAAAATAACAACAAAAAATCAACCAAAGTGGGCAAGCTGTTTTCAGGAGGTGATCTTTCATACATGTAGCAACTGGTTTTTATTTACACAGATTTTGTGTCTTACATTCTATAATTTTGTAAGAGAAATTTCTACTAACATTAACTGTACTGTTCATACCATTGAGTAAGGAGTGCATTTTAGGCTGAGTAGAAGTGTGAAATCATAGTTTGGAGAGTGTGGCTCTAGACTCTGAGTGATAATACATTTATGATCTGCATGCAAGATGGATGCACTCAAAACAGAAGGAAACATTATAGAAAAGAGTTTTTAAATGGTGTGTAAAGAGATCAATGAGTGTAAGGCTGAGCAGCCATCATGCTTTAATAGCTGTGTCAGAAAACTGCTACATAAACATAGAGCACTTCATTAGAGATTCAAGAGAAGCCAGAACCTAGCTCAAAAAAGTGAAAATGAGCATAAGGAAAGCAATGAGAGAAGCAATGAGTGACTCTGAAACTAAAATTTTGTCAATCAACCTTGCATAAAAACCATAAATTGTTTTGTTCTTGTGTAAAATCAGTAAGTGGTTTGGAATCCTCTCTTCTTTCACTGTGATCATACTGGCACTGAAATTGAAGATAACAGAGAGGAGGCTGACATACAGAATTTGGTATTCCAAAATTGTTTCACCATGGAAGAGTCTAACATGGTCCCTCCTTTAAATTGTCACACAAACACCAAAATGGCAGATACTGAGCTAAATGATGGTGGAGTATCAGTACATCATAGATACTGCCAGAGCCAATGCCTTTAAGATTCCTGCATGTGCCGCTAGCAGTCTTTGAACATTGCCACCAATGAATAACCTCTAGTCTGTCGACCAATGAAGAATGCCAGGATGGTGTTATAAGCAGCAGCCACTTGGGCACCAGTATCTGCTTCTTTTTCGGTTTGTAGTTCCTTGCTTCTACTGAGAGTTCCATGTTGCCAGTTGGTGCCAAACATTACTCCAGGTTGTTGATAGTAGCTCTATTGACAAACATTAGGTGTTTATAGACACATGCCTATATCAGGCCCCTGCTTATTGCTAGCCACATCTGTAACAAGTTGGCAATAGTGAGCAGTTCTTCAGATTATATTTAGTACAATATATTTATTCACACTGCATTTGCATTAACTACTCTTTTGCTTGCCTGTCCAGATTCCTATGGCTGCAGATCCTTTGGGCATCTTCCATCCATATATCATTAGCAACATGGGCATAATAACTGCCAATGTTCAATACCACGGACTGCAGAATAGAAAAGCAACTCCAATCACTTAGTTGTGGAAATGCATGAAAATCAGATGAGATACTTATAAGATTCCCTTCTAGCAGCTGTACTTCTTAGATCATTGAAGCAACGAAGGCTACATAGCAACTAGAAAAAAATACAGGACATTCCTGTTTTCAAGATGGGCCATAGGACATATGCACATAATATAGGCCTATGTCATTGATGTCAACATGTTGTAGAGTTACAGAACATGTTTTATGTTCAAGAATTACAAAATTTCTGGAGAACGAAAATCTCTTCTATAAAAATCAACATGGTTTCTGCAATCTGAGATCTTACGAAACTCAGCTTGTTCTTTTCCTCCACGAGATGTGCAGTGCTGTAGACAACAGTGCTCAGGCTGATGCCATGTTCCTTGACTTCAGGAAGACATTTGACATCATCCTGTACAGCCAGTTAGTGAAACAAATAAGACTTATTGAGTATTGGGCCAGATTTGCCACTGGATTCAAGACTTCCCTGCAGACGGAGCTCAACACGTCACCTCCTCCTCCTCCTCCTCCTCCTTCTTCTTCTTCTTTTCTTCTTCTTCTTCTTCTTCTTCTTCTTGTGTGGCTCTACAACTCATGCTGAGTCTTGGCCTCTTCAACTATCTCCTCCCATTTATCCTGGTCCCTTGCTAGCATTTTCCAGTTCCTGTAGCCCATTTTCTGAAGGTCTTCCATGACTCCATCCTCCCATCTAGTTTTTAGTTGACCATGTTCTCTCTGTCCACCTCCCTTTCCTTGTAACATCTTTTTTGGTATTTCTGTATCATTCATCTGTGCCATGTGTCCAGCCCACCTCAGCCTAGATGACTTCACAATTCTTCTAACAAGCTGGTCTTTGTAGATGGCGTACAATTCATGGTTGTCTCTCCTCCTCCATCTTTCCCTTTCGCAAATTGGGCTGATGATTCTCATGAATATCCTTCTCCTGAATGCATCCAGTGATTCAGGATCCTTTGCTACCATAGCCCAGGTCTCAGAGGCTGTATGTAAGCACTGATCTAATCAGTGTTTTAAGAATGGTTAGTTTTATGGTCCTAGTTAGAAGCCTTGAACATAGAAGCTTTGTGAACATAAAATAAGCTTTATTGCCAGCAATTAGTCTTTGCTTTATTTAATATGAGGAATCATTTAGGCTGGTTACCATCTAAACCAGGTACTTGAAATGATTGACTCTTTCAAAGGCAAAACTACCCATTGTTATTTTGGGTGGTATGTTCTCCCTGTGCACTTTCCCAGAAGCTAGGTATTTTGTTTTCTGCCTATTGATATTTAGTCCAACATTCCTGCCGGGCTTTTCAAGTGCAGTGAATGTGTCTTCCATTGTCATCATAGTTCTTGCTACTATGTCAATGTCGCCCGCATCTGCACACATTTATGAAAAATCTGTTTCCCTACTCAAGATATATGCTTCTCTCATCACCTTCTACAAGGCGGCACTGAATAGGAGGCATGCCAGTGCATCACCTTTCCATACTCCATTTTTAATTTCCAAAGTATTGGACAATATTTCTCCAGTTTTTATGCAACCTTTCATTTCTCTCGGTGTCATTCTTACTACCCTTATCAGTATTTTTGGAAAACTCAATTTACCTAGAACTTGATATAGTTGCTCTCTGTCCATGCTATTATAAGCTGCTTTAAAATCAATAAAAAGATATGTTTTGATCCCATATTCCTATGTTTTTTCAAGAATTTGTCTTAAGGTAAATAGCTAGTCAATGGTCAACTTACTGGGAATAAATCTGTATTGGTATGGCCCTGTTTCCCTCACTATTATTGGAAGGAGATGGTCGTACAGCATGTTATAGAGGATTTTCTATCCCAGATTAAGCATTGTGATCCCTCTATAGTTACCACATTCCATCTGTTCACCTTTCTTATATATTGGGCATATAATTTCCTCTTTCCATGCTTGAGGCATTTCCTCTTCTTCCCATAGTAAATTAACCAGTTTCATGATGTTCATTTCCAATTCAGAGCCTCTCCTTGCTTGAAAAGTTCTGTTGGTATGCCGTCTGTTCCTACTGCCTTGTTGTTCTTTAATTTCCTCATTGAAGTTCTCACCTCTTCTAAGTTAGGTGGGTCCACACTGTTATCTGAGTCCTCTTCTTCCTGTATTTCTGTTGGATTCCCTGGTACAACTGGTCTCAGATTCAGGAGTTTATCAAAGTAGTGATGCCACATCTCACATATCTCCTTCCCTTCACTTATAATTTCGCCATTATCTTTTATGAAACTTGTTGAACCCTTAAAAGGTTTCCGTACCTTTTTCACCTCCCTATGAAATTCCCTTGCCTCGTCTGCACTTCCCAGAAACCCCATTTCTTCAGTATTTACCTCCATCTACTCCATCTTTTTCCTCTGATGGGTCGTTTTTTTTTTAATTCTCTGTTTTTCTTTATATTCTTCCATTATCCTCCTGGTACAATGTGGTTGTAATGTCCTTCTGTATGCTTTATTTTTTTCATTTGTTACTGCTTCACATTCAGTACCAAACCACGAATTTCTTGTTTGCCTTATGCTGTTCCCAAGTATCTCGCTTGCTGCTGCTTGCACTGTCTTTTTTATCTTTTCCAAATGATGTTCAATGTTTCCAGAATGAGATTTTCACTCTGCAGCGGAGTGTGCGCTGATATGAAACTTCCTGGCAGATTAAAACTGTGTGCCCGACCGAGACTCGAACTCAGGACCTTTGCCTTTCGCGGGCAAGTGCTCTACCACTGAGCTACCAAAGCACGACTCACGCCTGGTCCTCACAGCTTTACTTCTGCCAGTATCCGTCTCCTACCTTCCAAACTTTACAGAATCTCTCCTGCGAAGCAGGCAAAGGCAGCGAAAGGCAAAGGTCCTGAGTTCGAGTCTCGGTTGGGCACACAGTTTTAATCTGCCAGGAAGTTTCATCTTCAATGTTGTTACATTCTACAGCACTTCAAATGGCCTGAATTATTCTCTCCTGGTATCATTCCCTTGCTTCCTCTGATTCTAAAGTTGTGATGTTCTATTTCTGTGTATCGGGCCAGGTTCCTTTCACTGCATTTGATGGTCTTGCCCTCACCCGTGCCCAAACTAGAAAGTGATCCATGTTTATACTTGGACCTCTTAAACTCCTTACATCCAATAAGTCTGACTTGTGCCTCACATCAATTAGTACATAGTCGATCTGATGTACTGTATTTCCATCTGGTGCTGTCCATGCTCCCTCATGTTTTTATTTGTGTAGGAACAATGGTGAGCCTACCACGTTTCTAAATGTTGCAAATAATATCAATCTTGTTGCATTGTCATTACTTATGGCATGTTTACGATAGATGCCAATTATTCATCTATAGCTCTGTTCTCTTCCCATCTGGGCATTTAGGTCTCCAGCTGGTATTTTTATATCCTTCCCTGGGCATTCATCATACACTCATTCCAGATATTTGTAGAAATCATCTTTCTCCTCATCCTCTGATTCTACAGTTTGTGCGTCGGCATTAATCATGGAGTAATTGAAGAATTTCCCTTTTATCCTAAGTGTTGATAGTCTCCGGTTTATGGGGTTGAATCCAATTATGAAATGCTTTACTTGATGATGCACCACAAATCCTGTCCCAAACTCATGGTTCCTTTCATTACAGCTAAAAAACATGTTTGCTTCTTTCTTTTCTAGGATTCCACATCTGGTCCATCTTACTTCTTGTAATGCTATGATTCTCTGCTTCAGGTTCATAATCTGATCTAACTCCCTTCTTCTGTAACTGTCAATGAGAAATAATTCCCTTTTTCCGCAGTTGTAAGTGCATATCTGCTGTATGTTTGGACACTCTCCAAATAGCATCCGACTGGAACAGTGATCACAAATCAGCTGTCTATAGGTTATTTAGTTTGCATAGTAACATTCCACTTGTTCATTGAGCAACTGCCTGCACAGATACAGGTGCATCTTATATTCAAAATTAATATAAAATTTGATTTAAAATTCCTGCCAGTTTTAAAAGTGGCCATATGTTTTCGATGGCATGGGAAACATATCTCTAACTGACAATAGCAGTGCACAAATGCGATGAACTTGAGTTGTGGAGACTGACAAGCTTGCTAACACTGTCTCTCTCCCATCCCACCATCACAAACCCAGAAAACTGTCTAGCCTATGATGCGTCATTGCGGTGATAGTGAGCTTGAATTGAAAATGATTTGTGTTATCAGTAACAGTATGACAATTTTGTTAGTAGCGAGTTTTATAATGGAAAAAACAAAAGGTGTTCATAAGATGTCGGCAATAAATTTAAAGTAACAGCATATGCAGAACAACATGGAAACAGAGCAGCTGAGCAACATTTTGGCCCTCCACCAACAGGAAAAAAAAAAGAGGAAGACTCAATGTGCAGACAGATGACTAAATGCAAAAAGGCCAAAGCTAAATTATGACTTACTGAAATGTATTCAAGGGCACCATCAAAACAGCATTGGAATTAAGACAAAAATGATTCAAGTAAACACTCATAAGCTAGCACTACAGCGGAACTTAACAAACTTAAGGGTGGAGTGGATTGGTGCTACAGGTTTATGAAGCATCATAGACTTAGCATGGGAACCAAAACCAAAATATCTCAGTAAATGCTACAGGGGTATGAAGAGAAAAAAATATCTTCCCATTGCTTTATTATTCAACACTAAAAGAAAACCAGCATGGAACTACGCCAAACAGTGAATATGGACGAAACTCCTCTGACGTTCAATGTATCGAGTCACAGAACTGTTACCAAGCACTGTTGTCACGAAATTATAACAACAAGTAGACAAGAAAAAGTGCATTACATTGTTGTCCTTTCATGTTGTGCTGATGGAATTAAGCTTAATCCCATGATCATTTTCAAGCACATAACAATGCCAACGCCTTCTGAAATACTGCCAGGTGGTGGTGTTCATGTATATGACAAGGGCTGGACGAGGCTGGTATGGAATTATGGATTAGCAGAATGTGGGAGGGAAGGAGAGGTGCTTTACTAAAGAAGAGTTCTCTTCTTGTGCTAAATCAGTTTTGTAGTCATTTGAAAAATTCTTTGAAAGAGAAAATGAGGCAGGGAAATGCAGAGCTTTCTGTTATTCTGGCAGAACTTATTTCACAATTTGCAACTTCTTGGTGTCTCGATAAATAAACCATTTAAAGTGTATACAAGAAAGGGCTGGAACAAATGGATGATGGATGAAACTCGGCATGAATTCACGTCGAAGGGAGCTTTAACCCTCAAGCGGGTGCGCCGTTTTTCGTAACACGAGCGGGTGCGCGGCGCACTTTGTACACGTGAAAAGAATATGTTTCCTTATGTTACCAACATAAGTCATGTATGATCAAAATCACAGTTTAATCTTAGTTTATTTCAACAAGGAGAAAATAAACGTACATAATATGAGCTAAACTACCTACTGTTTTATTAAACAATAATGAAATAAATTTTCACTATAAAACACTGTTGCCAAGGACAGGTGTTAAAAAGACAATAATGACACATTCGAAGCACTAAGCAGTGCAGCTGCACCAAATCTCAGTCAGCTGCTTATTCGATGACTAATTATCTCATAGACAACTGCCTTAACGTGTGATTATGTTGCTAGTTCATAACTGGGGTCATTTTTTTTAACTGATCGTAAATTTTCTCACACCAAGCTCGCTTTGTATTTTATATTACTGCTGCTCCCTTGGACGTACAACAATGCAATTTATCGCTGTGTTACCTGAAGTAATACTGAAGGAATAGGTATAGGTTTGTAGTTATGAAACAAAAATGGAACCGCACAAAATCATTTTATTTTTGGTTGACGCACTGTATACACAGGTTTACCCGCTCGAGGGTTAAAATGATCTACAATCAAACAAGTGAGTCAGTGGATAAAACAGTCTTGGTCTAGAGTCAGAGAAGACATTACTGTTAAGAGGAAGAAGAAGAAATTTCAGATGACAATTCCCAGGGATTCTGGAGGTTAGTTTGGTTGTATAAACAAATTTTTCTTTTGTCTGGTTTCGCACTCCAATAATAAAAGTGGTAAAAACATTAGTTTTAAAAAAATGCTTAAAAATCAAGGTGCATTTACAGTCCATAAAATATGATAACAATAATATATACTCAAGCCTCTACAATATAAAGGCAGTGGACAGTGAGCACGGTGTTAGTCTTCTGCAAAAGTTCCTAGGGAGAAATCTGTTGTACAACATCCTAGTGATCAGATTATCAGCAAATGCAGCACAACATCTGCACAGTTCAGACTCTTTTAATAATTTTCATATGGCTTTAGACTCAGAATATTTTAAGGACAGATTGGACTTTGTTTATGTAGTGCACAGAGTAGACTTAGCTTGTTTTCATCTACAGTTTGTATAATCGGAATACCTGTTGCAGCAAGATCATATGAAGGCTTAGATGAATTAAGATGGTTGCCAATAAATTAGTAGATTTTCCCACTTGCACAGTTTTCTGTCCACTAATGGTCAGAGTTGACTACCTATTCCCTCAGTTAAATATAAGGTCAGTGTAGAAGATGAAAGCAGTAAATACGACAACCTCATTTCTGGGCCACCTAGACACACATATATAGAACCAGCAAATCCAAGTTCCAGTAGGGACAATTAGGTTTTGCCCACAAGAGCCACAGTATCAGTATCACACACCTGTATCACCAGGAGTAGTTTAGAATTATAAATATAGCTTCCGTCAAGTAAAGATAATGTAGAAAACACTTCACAAGTCCATTGGAAAGAGTTCAAAGCCTGTAGCAGGACTGGCATGATTCAACAACATCTGGATGCAGCTTCCACAAATTGTGTGAACAAGCACTAAAAACATACTACTAATGCAGATAATTAAATTGTATGACCACAAGTTAAGGATGAAACCATAAAATAAAAAACCATAAGTTTACAACATCCATATAAGAATGTTTCTGAGCAATGGTGTTTTAGATTTCCTGACATCATACAAAAAGGCATCTACTTTGAAAATCAATTTTTAAAAGAAAGTATTCATTGTATTTTCGTAAAGAAAGATTTTCAGTGCTCATCCCTGAAACTGGCAATGTAATATAGTATTTCCCTTTCACACAACGTACAGAAGCACGGCATTCTAAAGGGAAAGGAAGAGCATCAGACAGAGTGGAGCATATACCATCACCAACACATAAATGCACCACCTCTATTTAATTAAGGGTATTTCTCAAAAATACTAAGCACAATTTCGCTCCTCCTCCTCCACCTGTTCTGATTTCACTAATTACCCCATTCTCTGAGGAAACAGAAAAATTATTTTAGACACTAACAGAATTTCTTTCGTTTATCTTAGTTTCTGAACTTGAGCAATTAGCCCAAAATTAGGTTATAAGGGTAACTATAAATCTATGAAGCTTTTGTTGGTATAGGTAAAGGGCTAAACATAACGTAACAACTTTTTTAAGTGGGTTCAGCAAGTTAGTTCAAAAGAACCATCACCCACTGCTGGGAGTGTCATTGGCTGTAGAAAAAAAGAAAGCGAATAAGAGAGAGAAAGCATTTTGTGTGATGGAATTTGCCTGTTACCAATTGGAAATGAGTGTGCAGAGAGTCTTCCATGGCAAGACATCACCAGTTTACAACAGCACAGTGAAATTGTACAAGAAAATAGAGGACGAAAGTCGTTTGTGCAATGTAAAACAATGGGGCCAACAGCACATGTCAGAATAGATAATGGATGGTGTGAGTGACATGATGATGTAATATACCACAAAATCTACATGTCAAGCTAGTATACAAACTGAACATCCCTCATCAAACAGTGTGGAATATCCTTTGTACATGATTTAGAGTGAAGCCATACACTCCTGCAAGTCATAAGCCACAATGACTAATTGTGCCATCTGCATTTCCACACAGATATGCAAAAACATCTTGAAAATCTTCAGTGAGAAAGTCACTTTTCATCTTCCTGGGAAGGTCAGCCAACCTAACACATGCATATGGGGGGCAGAAAATCCTTAAGCAACTGTTAAATTTGTAAAGGGTTCCAAGAAAGTTAAGGTGTTCTGTGCTATATCCAACAACACTAACACGCCCTTCTTCTTCACTGAGAGGACTATCTACGGTTTCACCTATATCGACAAGATGCAATTGTGGCTCATGCCACAAGCTGAAACTGGTAACAGATTTCATCTTTCCAACATGAGACTGCCCATCCACATTTGACAGTTGTGATTACATGAAGGAGACGTTGCTAGACTGCTGCACAGGCCATGCTGTGGCCACTGGCCTGCCACTACTTGAGGGGCTGCTGCAGTCACCAGACTTTATGCCTTATGATTTTTTTTAATTTTTTTTATTAATTGATTACATCAAGGTCAACATTTATGCTCCAACTCTACCATAGAAACTCAAAGACTTGCAACACTCCAGCACAGCGGCTGTTCTTAGCATCACCCCCGATAGGCTGGGTCAGGTATGGTGAGAATTGGACTATCGATTAAATATTTGTCATGTGATGTGAACACACAGAACATTTATAAATACTATAAAAAATTAGTGTGTCTTTCACATGATGTATCACCTGTTATGTTATTCTTGGCCATTTATCTGTATCAATTTTTTGAAATACTTCATGAACTTTATAATTATCCTGCATATGAAGTCATGCTAAATTTAAAAAAAATATTCAAATCAGCAGAATATAACTCTGCAACTGAGATTTATAGATGGGAAGGAATTAACTTCTGTGAACATACTTGCACGAGTTGAGGTAAGTCGATATGCTCTCCTCCATGTACTCCTGTGCCTTCCTCGTTGGCTCCCCTTGCATAAAGGCAGAGAGTGCTGCCATTTCCAGTGCTCCTGCATAGTAAAGCCACGCTTGGTCAGCAGAGAAATCCCGCTTAGCAGAATGGTATGCTTGGAAAGCCAATGTGTAGTGACCAAACATGAAGCACAAATCACCGAGTCTTCTCAGCTGCAGTTCTGGTGAGTCAGTACTATAGCTGAAAGAAACACACATTACTGAATTGTAATTCATATAGTCTTTCATTAACCATGTTCTTAGATCCCAACAATGAGACCCTTCAGGGCTGTGGAATGAGATGAGTTACACATTAACAAAACAAAAGCAAATCATAAAAACTTAATCTGTACATTGAATTAACAGTAAACTATCACTATCATGGGGAATTATTGTGACACCACTGTCTTTGTTGTCTAAGGTGTGTAATGAGCCAACCACATTTCATCTACAGTCACAATAGAGCTCAGAAAATCCTCACTTTCTAATTCAAGTTGTTCAAGAAATTAGCAGGCACTACTAACACGATTTGTCTTGTGCTCCTCTGTCACCTGTTTTGTGACCCCATCTTGCACACAGTTTCTGGTATACCATCACTTCTGTCGGTGTCTCGTATAAGGTAATTCTGGAGAGTTGTAGAAATATTACAGAAATTTCATCCACTGTCAACTGGTGGTCTTCATGAAAAGTTTCCTTGTTTTCTGCCACCAACTAATCAGTCAAAATGGAAGGTCTTCCACTCCTGTCTTGTTACAGGGTGACAATTATTGAACTATGTGAAATAAAATCATCATAACTTCTGAACGGTTTGCATTATGACATTAAAACTGCATGGTTGACCATGGGGCATGACGGGGATTAGTATGCGCATATGGTTTGGTTTAGTGATGAAGCCCACTTTCATTTGGATGGGTTCATCAATGAGGAAAACTGACCCATTTTAGTTACTGAGAACCCGCATTTCATGATCAGGAAGTCTCTTCACCCTCAACGTGTAACTCTGTGGTGTGCAGTGTTCAGTCACGAAATAATTGGTGCAATATTCCTTGATGGCACACTGACTACCAAACGGTACATGAAAGTTTTGGAAGATGGTTTCATCCCCATTATCCAAAGCGACCCTAATTTTGACAGGATGTGGTTCATGCAAGTCGGAGCTCGACCGCATTGAAGCAGGAGAGAGTTTGATAACATGGAGGAGCACTTTGGGGACTGCATTCTGGCTCTGGGGTATCCAGAGGCCACTGGCATGGGCCTCTATCGGTGGCCATATTCTCCAGATCTGTACACAAGTGACTCCATTTTGTGGGGCTATATTAAAGACAAGGTGTAGAGCAATAACCCCAAATCATTGCTGAGCTGAAAACAGCCATTCAGGGGGTCACTGACAATCAATTTTCCGACACTTTAGCGCGTCATGCAGAATTTTGCTATTCATCTGCACCACACCACCACCAATAATGGCAGGCATACCAAACATGTCATAATCGAAATTTGAATATCTGTAGTGACATTTAAATGTTGAATAATGTTTTTGCATGCCATAGTTTGTAACTAACTTATGTTTATTTATATATATAACTGTCACCTTGTATGAACAATTGTTCTGCCATCTTTAAACTCCCTACACCACATAAAAACACTCTTTCTGTTCATAACACCTTCACCATAAGCAATTCTGATTCACACAAAAAAGTGGGTAGGTGTCACCCCTTCCATGAATAGGAAGCGGATCACAGCAACCGGCTCACACTTGGCGGAAATCCTTACTGATATCTTTCATGCGACTGGACACTACAAAGTGATTTAAGTACTACCACATTCCTGCGATGTTTGCTCTGTTCAGAGGAACCCCCTCTATCACTCAGTGTTGCCAACCCATAAAAAACCACAGCCTGTTACGATAACAGTACACTTACTTTCTGAACATGCTTCGTATGTAGAAGTATTCTCCTCATAGAACAAGATACTTTAATCTCAGTAGTAACCTATCCCTCATCTTTGTTCTGTTTGATTTTACAATAATTTGTTCCAGAGGAAAACAAGACAAGGTGCTACTGGAATATGTTTAAGAAAGATTTAAATTCTCAGTCTACTCTATTTGGCTTTTAAATTTCTCCCAAATATTTCTTCCCATAATTTCTCACTAAATACTAGAATTGAGCCATAGTTGTCAATTCTGTATTACAATCCATCTGATTTGTAAATAACAGGCCAGGATATTTTATGGTTAACTTCGGACCGTCATGGTCTGATGTACCACTGACTATTGGTTTTACAGCTAAATCACTGCAAGTTGTTGGCTCTAAACAAAATGTCAATAGGTGCTGCACTACGTGCCTCCATCTTTATAGGGAATTTTACTGTGGAAAATAATCCAAAGCTGGATATCAACCCTGGGTGCCCTCAGTCAGTGCTCTGTGACAGACTGCCTATTACTGTACTTTTAAACTATTATCGAGTACAATGCTAAAAGTAATTACATCTTGAAGGCATGTCTAGTCTCATTTATCTGATTTGGGCTGACTATCAGATATGACATGTTAATGGTATAAGAACTTTTAGCATTGTCCTCGATAATGGCCAAAGTTTAGATAGTGCAGAAGAAAAATACAGTAATAAACAGTCAAATGGTGGTCTAGTGTTTCAAAAGATTCTACACGACTGTGCCCCCAGTACTATCGAAAACTTTTTACCAAGACTGAAGCCTCTACAAACAATGATCCTCCTGTTAAGTTTGTGTAATCCCATTAAAACCATTTCTAGCTGCTTTGTAAAACTCACAATACTCTCTGTTAATGGCCTATAAACTGTCAGTACTACAAGTTTTGTTTGTTTCTTGATATACTATTGTAGCACAGCAAGCAAAGTTGTTAAACAATATTCACTAAACTGAAGGGCCTGACACACAGCTCTATTTTTACCATATATAGTTACTCTCCTTTTCTTCTTGTTAGTTTTACAGTTGTACAACATTGGTTTGTATCCATCAAGAAGAATCAGTTCAGTTTAAGTGATTTTCATGTCATGTTCAAGCAGTTCATCTCATTTATTCATCTTTCATTTGAATCCCATAAACAAAAATCTAAAGATGTGAAGTCCGGTGATCTTGGTGGCCAGTTAACTTAACTATCATGATCAATCTAATGATTAGAGTAAGTGTGGTTGAGATGTTTACTGCCACATCTAATACAATGTGAAGAGGTTCCATCATGCTGGAAGTACACTGCAGACCCTGGGGATAAAGGAACATCGTCAAGGTGTTTAACACCTTCTCCATGCAGATGGAGAAGCTCGCATGTTTGCAAGAAGCTGAGAGCTACGCCAAGGGTACTGCAGCTACCGGCATCATCTCCCGTGCCAGAGAGGCCTATCCTGTTTTATTTTTTCCATCTAATTTTATCCATTCAACCGCCTAAGTAGTTTATGAAAAAGAGTAAAATGACCACACCAATGAAGCCTATGAAGCTAACGAAAAGAGATGAAGAACATTAATTTTCATATGTTTGTAAAAACTCCTGCCACATGTTTCATCAATCTTGTTCTGTGCCTTTTGCCGTCCATGACAGAGAGATGAAGTGAATTTCTGTTTAGTTCACTAATAATATGGAATATATTAATTCTTATGGTACAAAGTTAATGTCACTTATTAGCTCCTTATTTCACCTGATCTATCTGTCACAGGTACCCGTGATACCTCAGAGAAACAAGAAATTTAAGCATAGAAAGCTGGACACCGTAGTGTTGCCTTTAAAGAATAAGAGTAGGTAAATAGCTTCGAGGCTCAAACAACTATCAAATTGATAACATATTTTTCATTCATATGAAAAATCATAAGCAGTGCTGTGCATAAATTAGCTGAGACACATCCTCCCAAGTGAACTAACTGTTGTTGCGTTTCTTGTGCGGCGCCACAACCGGGTAGCGTCGTAATTTCGCCATAATATTTCACCAGACGTACACGCTGCCATCTTCAGATGGTTCCTGATGAATGCTGTGCTGTTCCTCTCGGCGTCCTATATATACTAGCAGTTATCCCCTCCACCGTTACTCTCCTGGTGTCTTTGATGTGGCTAGTGTGGCAGCTACTGGAGGTGGTGGGGGAAGCGGCGCCTGGGCCTGAACTGGGGTCTGCAGTCTCCCTGCTACCGCTGTCGGGGGCGGTCCTCGATCTCTGGGGCCGCATCTTTCTCTCCAGGCTGAGTGCAGGGTTCCAAGCCTGACTAAGTTGAAGGCCGCTGTCTTTATTAATTAGATCGTCGGTAGCAGTCCCAGAAGTGGGAGGATTGACAGAGTATTTTTGTTTTTTCAAAGTCCATAGTATGGCCAGTCTTTATACAATGGTCAGCCACAGCTGATTTAGTGGCCTGGCATAATTCGGTATGGCGCTTGTGTTCACGGCACCTCTCTTCTACAGTGCAGACTGTCTCCCCAATGTATGATTTTCCGCACTGACAGGGAATTTGATCAACGCCTGGTTTTCAAAGGCCTAGGCCATCTTTCACTGAACCCAGTAGAGTCAAGGTTTTTGCAGGGGGTTGGAATACACATTTTACATTGTGTTTCCCCAGTATTCTGCCAATTTTTTTTTTTTTTGAGGTGTTTCCGACAAACAGAATGCACGCCAATGACTTGTGTTGTTCTGTTTCTTCTTCATGTTCTCTTGGCACAGTCTGTCTGAGTGCATATCTTATTTGCTTCTGGTTGTACCCATTAATCCGAAACGTCTCTAAGTGCTGCAGTTCTGCTGGAAGGCTCTCCTGATCGCAGATCGATCGTGCCCTGTGAAGAAGTGTGTGCAAAATGCGCTACAGGACGATCTAATTAATAAAGACAGCGGCCTTCAAATTGGTCAGGCTTGGAACCCTGCACTCAGCCTGGAGAGAAAGATGCAGTCCCAGAGATCGAGGACCGCCCCCCGAAGGCAGCAGCAGGGAGACTGCAGACCCCAGTTCAGACCCAGGCACTGCTTCCCCCACCACCTCCAGTAGCCGCCGCACCGGCCACATTAAAGACACCAGGAGAGGATCGGTGGAAGGGATAACGGCTAGTATATATACGGCGCCGAGTGGAATGGCACAGCATTCATCAGGAACCAGCTGAAGATGGCAGCGTGTACATCTGCAGAAATATTGTGGAGAAATTACGACACGCAATTGGATACCCGAGAACTGTTCAAATTGGAAATATGCCAGGAAAACTTCAGATCCCATATCAAGTACCTCTACAGGGAGGAAATGCTTCAACAGATGAAGATGCTGGACAAGCTGCGGAACAAGAAGGAGCAACTGCTGTGTTCGCTTGCGTTCCTGCTTAGATGCTGAGACGGTACTGTCGTGCTGCCTTTCGCCAAGATAACTCATCACATAAGGACTGCAACGGCCAGGCGCATCATGAGATGAGCCAGCTTAGCACTGGTAACAGAGAGAATTCATTGTACTCCCCGCTGCCTGGATGACACTTCGAAGAAAATGCCGGATGTCCATCTCAAGATATCTTCAGTTCTACCTCCCATATCACGGGAAAGGGCTGACGCTGCCACCTGGACACAAGGAGATGGCGCACGAAGAAAAGCTATGAGTAAGCAGATATCGAAGTTTGAACGCCTTGTAGGAGGACAGAAGACTACGCAAGAACCACCTAAGCGTACTGTCATCAATCTTACAGGAAGAACGATCAATGATGTAGCAATGTCGGTGCTCAAGAAAGGACTCAACTTCGCCCCAACCCTGACACCTCTACTGATTGTGGACATTATAAGCAGTGTGGAGCAGGTCACCTACACTCTGCCAGCCAATGAAGCAGAAGAAATAAGTCACGAAACGTGCCGTGCGCTCACCAGGCCCATACCACTGAAACAGAACATCTCTAAGGAGGAGAAGGCGGCCATCCGCGAGTTACGCAGCAATCCTGAGTTGGTGGTCTTGCCTGCTGACAAAGGCAATGCTACAGTACTGCTCCAGCACTCAGAATATAAGAGGAAAATGTACGAACTTCTCGATGACGGAGCCTACAGAAGGATAGAAGGAGACCCAACAAGTCGCCTTCAAAGTACCTTTGATGGAAAAACTGTCAAGAAACTTCTACCACAAGCGGCTGCACCGCCACAGCTGTACGGGCTACCAAAGGTCCACAAGGATGGGACACCAATGTGTCCAATAGTCAGCAAAATAAGAGCAGCAACCTATGAACTGGTCCAACACCTGATGGGTGCCCTTAGTCCATTTCTGGGAAAATGCGAACACCACATCCGCAATGCCGTCCACTTTGTGCAGCGTATACAAGAATTTCGGCTCCAGAATAGCGACTTGTTAGTGAGCTTCGACATAGTGTCCCTCTTCACTAGGGTACCACTGAAAGACTCCATCGATCTGATAAGCAAGAAATTCGACAACAACCTAACAAGGCTCTTCGAGTTCGTGCTCACCTCAACATACTTCATGTTTGACGGAAATTATTATGAACAGACAGATGGCATTGCCATGGGATGCCCGCTTTCACCGGTTGTAGCCAACTTTTTTATGGAAAATTTCGAACAGAAGGCATTAGAAAAAGTCAAACAAAAACCAACTTGTTTGTTCCACTACGTGGATGACACGTTCATTGTTTGTTCATGTGGACGGGACAGCTTAAATGAATTTCTCGAACACCTCAACTCGCTGCACCTCAACATACAATTCACAGTGGAGGTGGAGCAGGATGATGCCCTACCGTCCTTGACGTCCTGGTGAAACGGAAACCTGACGGCAAGCTGGGACACAGTGTATACAGAAAACCTACACACACCGATTTGTACCTAAATGCCTTCAGTTGCCACCACAACTCCCAGCGTGAAGGTGTTTTGCGCACACTTGTTCACAGGGCATGATCGATCTCCAATCAGGACAGCCTACCAGCAGAACTGCAGCACCTCAAGACAACATTTCGGAAAAATGGGTACAACCAGAAGCAAATAAGACATGCCCTCAGACAGACTGCGCCAAGAGAACAAGAAGAAGAAACAGAAGAACACAAGTCATTGGCATGCATTCTGTTTGTCGGAAACACCTCAAGAAAAAATGGTAAAATCCTGGAGAAACACAATGTGAAATGTGTATTCCGACCCCCTGCAAAAACCTTGACTCTACTGCGTTCAGTGAAAGATGACCTAGGCCTTCGAAAACAGGCGTTTATCAAATTCCCTGTCAGTGCGGAAAATCATACATTGGGGAGACAGTCTGCACTGTAGAAGAGAGGTGCCGCAAACACAAGCGCCATACCGAATTACGCCAGGCCACTAAATCAGCCATGGCTGACCATTTTATAAAGACTGGCCATACTATGGACTATGAAAAAACAAAAATACTCTGTCAATCCTCCCACTTCTGGGACTGCATTACTAAAGATGCCATCAAAATCCGACTACAGGACGATCTAATTAATAAAGACAGCAGCCTTCAACTTAGTCAGGCTTGGAACCCTGCACTCAGCCTGGAGAGATAGATGCAGTCCCAGAGATCGAGGACCACCCCTGATGGTGGCAGCAGGGAGACTGCAGACCCCAGTTCAGGCCCAGGCGCCGCTTCCCCCACCACCTCCAGTAGCCACCACGCCGGCCACACCAAAGACACCAGGAGAGGAACGGTGGAGGGGGTAACGGCTAGTATACATAGGGCGCCAAGAGGAACGGCACAGCATTCAGCAGGAACCATCTGAAGATAGCAGTGTGTATGTCTGGTGAAATATTGTGGAGAAATTACGACACTACCTGGTCAGATACCCAAGAACTGTTCAAATTGGAAATACGCCGGAAAAACTCCACATTGCACATCATAATTATTATTCTTAAAATTATTAATATATAACTGGTGACTGTTCTCTTGATGGGGCCAAATAGATTACACAGGTCCAATAGTTAAATGATATGAAACATATTGTGCAACATTATATTGTAGTAATTGTTTTTTATTTACTTTGTTTCATGATTGGAATATCACCGAGAGAAAAGCAAGGTCAAACTCTACATGGAATGCATAAATTACAAATGGTTAACCAGAGGAATTGTACCAACATCGTTTAAGATGATTATCTATATGGCAAGAAAGAACTCCATCTTATAGCTCCAATCACTGCTGTTGATAATGCCTCGATCAAAAGTAATATCAATATCTTACCTTGTCCATACATAAACGAAGCATTTCTTTTTGTAAAACAATAGAGATATGAGTTAAAATTATTTTCATTTTTTGAAATGCGGATACAAAAATTGTAAACAGCAACAATAAGCTGCAATACTGGTATAGCATACATCACGTACTGATCAGGAAAATTCTCGCGATCAGTTTGAAGATCAAAATTTGATTTTACTTCATATTTACAAAATGTAACCAGTTAAAAAGGTTGTGCCAACTAATGAAAATAGTGTAGAGATACAAAATGTTGCCACAATGAATGCGATGACAAATGATAGTGACACTGAAAATGTTGATCACATCAACAACAGCTGGGGATACTACACAAATTCAGTTTATGCTAATGGCAATAATGTCTTACCTCATGATGCTACCAGGCTCACAGCAGACAGGACTAATTCCCAATTCTCACAGAGATACATTTTCTCGCATGAAGCCAATGAAAGACACGCTAGTGTGGAGTCAGTAAGTTTCAACTTCCCCATGTCACGAGAATTTGTCTCAAATGTGACAGAACAAGACACAGGTACACAAGATGCTAATGCATCATAGTGCATTCAATGGAGGACATGTATAAAAGGCCTCACTGACCTAATGAAGAATTTATTTAACAATTTTGCTACACAACAAACAGACCAAAAGTTTAATGATTTAAAAATGAACAAAAGCAAATGTTTGATGGTTTTAAGACTGACCTATCACAGAGGTTCAACGTTTTAAGACTGACCCATCACAGAGGTTCAACAATTTAAGTCAAAATCTACACACTACATTTCTAATGATTTAACATACAAACTTACAGATATGGGGAAGAAATTAAAGGTGGAATTATCCACTGATTTGTCTCAGGAAATTGACAACCTAGATCAAGCAGTGTCATCTATAGATGAGGCACAATAGGAAATGGTAGGTAATCTAAAGATCATGAGTGAAGTGCAGACTCAGATACAAGAGGCTCAGTCAGAAATTTGCAGAAATTTAGGAACTGAAACCAGTACTGTTAATGAGTTGCAATCTTCACATAAAAGTTGCTGGAAGCAGTACAGAAGCTGTCAGTAAAACTGAGCACAAGAGCATAAGACTTAAATCAAAGCAGGTGAAGAGGCAGTAAAGGAAAGGGAAAATGAAATGACTGCTAGGACTGAGCTAAGCTTTAAGGCAGCAGGTGAGAAGTTGCAGAGCAGTATAATTAATGCTGCAGATGTCACAAGAGAGATGCCAATAGTAAGCAATCAGGTGCAGTCAGAAAGGATAGATAGTAGTAACACTTATCAATCATTTGCTACCAACCCTTCAGACGGAGAAGAAAGGAATTAAAAAATGCAACAGGCACTGCCAATGCAATACCAGTTGTGCAAACATATCCAGAGTACAATCATGTGCCTCCAAACAATGCCATGGCAGCAACAGACAATATTGTGTGCTTGTCTACTTCATTAATGGATGGGGGTCTGCTCTGTCATGGGCAATTTTCGATTTGTTTCAACAGAGGGTAAGACAACAAAATCCATAGTGTTTATCAGAGCCTTTCACAACATGTTACCCTGCAACTGGTTAAAACCACAGAAAATCCGGTTCATTGTGGGTTACACACAATGTGATGTTTTATTGCGGGCAACAGATATGGCTCAGAGATGCCATATGTATGAGCAATTTTAATGGGCTTTCTTGGACAAATATTGGTCCACAGCAGTCCAAGAGAGGCCACATCGAGAGGCATTCGACTCACCACCATTCAGTAGTAAACATAGGAGACTGAGGAAGTATTTTGAAAAATACTTAAACTAACCTAGGTGATGGACAAACCCAGTTTCCCACATGGACATAATGAAAATACTGAAAAGTCGCCTACCCGCCCACATCAGGAAAAAGCTGATCACAACACCTGGAAAGATATAGAGTACTTCTTATTCGTACTCAACTCGGTTGACATAATTCATAAAGAGAGGCCATCACAACCACAGAACATTAATACACAGTGCAGTGTGCACCTTAGCCAAATAGTCAACAGCAGAATGGCGACGGTGGCAATAACCAACACCGTTGGCACCCACATGCCCTGTGCAACAGCAATAATACAAAAAATAATTATAGTAATGGTGAAACTCAAAGAACACACAAGGTTTCAAAGGAAATCACAAACAGAACTACAACAGACCAGCTTATACTGAACAGAACAGCTATAACCAACAAGTTCACAATGTGCACACAGCAGGCAGCAATAACCAATACACTAATTGGCAGGAACCAACTGCAAATAGACCATTCAGCAGTCCTCTGCCTGGGAATTATAATCAATGGAATAGCAATCATATACCCAGTGTGCGTCAAGATCAAAGATAATTTAATTCTAGGGCAATACAGCACACGGACTGGCAAGGTCAAACCTACAAAGCGCCAGTTGTTGAAGTTACTCACAATGAAGAGGCTAACCCCTCGGGTCAGGAAAACTAACAGGTCACAACAATCCTCCACTTGCAAACCAATAGAAGGGATGGTGACATGCAATTTATTCCAAATTACTTTCCCAGATATGACTGAGTGGAAGATATGAAAGACCAACTGTTTCGGGAAGATGTAAACAACTTAGACAAGGATAATGAGGAGTCACTGCAAGCTGTAATTAATTCTGGGATATGTGATCTAGATGTACCTGTGGTATTTGATATGGGTGCATCAACAAATCTAATATCACAAGGTCTGTATAACAAGTTACAAAGATGATGATATATACCAACTTTTCCGGTACTGAATTGTTGTATTCTGATTGCGATGGGGAGCAAGACAAAAGCAACTAAACTTCAGGCATTAACACCTATTACCACACCCATATTGTAGCTCCATTTTAGCTGTCACCAACCCCAAAGGTGGCATCAGGCTTGCACTTGACGCCTGAAGTACAAACAAAATCATTGTTCCTGTCAGGACATGCCCTGACAACCTTGAAGAATAGTTAATGAAATTTCACAATGTTAAATACTTCACTATAATTGATTTAAAAGAGTCATATTGGCGAACAGCAGCACATGAAAACAGTGGGAAGTACACAGCCTTTGTGTGTGGGGACAGGAGCTAAGAATTTTGTGTTTCATTGTTTGGCTTGAAAGTAAGCACAGGTGTTTTCATTTCCACATTGGACAAAGTTTTGGGACCAGAACTCCTCAGCTGAGTCACTCTCTACGTTGATGACCGGTTAATAATTAATCCCACATGGGTAGAACGTCTGAGGTTTTTGGCACATGTATTATGCCGATTAGCAGAATATGGGGTCGCAGCTAATTTAACAAAATCGAAGTTTAGAATAGAGAAGGTCAAATTTCTGGGTCACACTGCCTTGCCACAGGGTATAATACCTGATCCAGGAAAACTTGATGTGATCAAACATTTCCCAATGTTACAAATAAAGAATAACTCAAATGTTGATGAAAATGAGCAAAAAGTGGTGGGGGATCACCGCTTAACAAATGGCAATGGCTAAAGTGACAGTGCCCAATACGCAACCTAACTAAAATGATCTCACGGTGAGAGGACCAAGAGGATGTCGGCCAAGCTGCTGGGTAAGATTTAATTCCCCGGAGCTTGTTCCCTTGAAGGGAAGACCAGTGGTGATGCCAAAGTGACACCACATGCTAACAGACAGCAACATGGAGATCAGAAGAAATAGGAGAACTAGTGGGCTGAGATAGGAGGACTGCAGCCTTGGCAGCAGGCTCAACAACTTCATTTCCCGTCAGACCTATGTGACCAGGAACCCACATAAACATCACAGTAGCTCCCTCAAAGAGTGAGTAAGTGAAAGCTTTCTTGCAGGCTCTGAAGTGCAGTGTGATAATCGGAGCAGATGACAATTGAAAAGCCTGTGCCACTGGATGTACTGTAAGGCCTGATACTGGGCAAAGAGCTCTGTTATAAATACTGGGCAGCATTCAGGAAACTGATGCCAAAAATCGTCAGTGCCAATGGCAATGGCACGCCCCACAGCTCTGTCAGTCTGAGAGCCAACAGTGTACACAAATGTACCATCAATAAATACCACCTTCACCTTAAAAACTGCCAATTGGGTTTACATGTAAGTGAGATAGCAGTCAGCAAATGGGTAGCACAAGGGAAATGGTCACTCAAGTCGATGCCAGAGAGATGGACCACATGTGCTGATGGGCAAGGTGGGCAGTGCAGAATGAAAGGTCCAAATAAAAATAGGTGTACATGCAGCCTGAAAGAAATGTGGGTGCTCCAGTGTAAAGGCAGATGAGAGTTGATTGAGAAGGTAAGCCAAGAGGGCACCTATCAGATTAGGTTCTGGTTGGTTGGTTTGTTTGGGGAGTAAAGGGATTATCAGTTCCTATTTTTGAGGTCACACAGGTCTCAAATGAAAACCATACCCCAAATGAACCCTACCACTTAAAATTGTGGAAAGTAAAAAAAAAACATAAAAAGAACTGTAACGACACAGCAGGAGAAAATGAAAGAAGCAAGCCAACAGGTTCTCGAAGAGCCCCAAAGGGGACGGTATGCATTAAAAATCACTGAGCAGCAGAAAGGGGTGAGGGAGTTGCCCAATACGCTGGTGGAAGTCTGTCCTGATGACATCGTATGGCGGAGGGATGCAGAAGGTACAAAGAGAAAAGGTAAAGCAAAGTAGGAAAATGCAGACTGTAACAACTAAAAGTATGGTGTTCAGTAAGATGATTTGACTATGAACATCATTCTGGATGAGCAGCACAACTCCCCCATGAGATGGAATGCCATTATTGGGGTGAAGTGGACTGGAAAGAATTGTGAGAGATCAAAGCAGTCACAAGGCTGAAATTTTGTTTCCTGGAGGCATAAAACAAGTGGAAGCTGGGATTCCAAGAGCATCCGCAATTCCTCATTGTTGGTTCTAATGCTGAAAATGTTTTGTTGGGGGAAAGTCATGATGGGGAAAGGAGAGGAGGGAAAAAAATGAAAGGTTGTCACCTCAGCAGCTGCCTATCTGCAGCCTTTAAAGACTCACTGCAACAGGGCATAGAGGCTGGAGGAACCAGTTCCATGAGATCTACAGAGGTGTCAGCATTCTCACTGGGTCGACCTCCACTGGAGGGTGCCCACAAAGAGGGTTTAGTCACCACTACTGTGGAACCTAGTGATGAATGAACTTACTGAACAGTGCAATACTAGAGGCTGATTTTGCCACTGATACACAGATGACAGTCAGGGTAATACTTGGAAAACAATGGCACATAGTACTGTTAGAATTCGCAAACTGTACAACTTTTGTTCAATCATTGCTGTGGTGTCTTCCACATGTGGCAAAACCAAGGTGAAACTACATTCAGACATCGTGGGGTTGGGCAGCCACCCCTCATTACAGAAGTCAGACGTCGGAGGCTGGGCAGACTGGTAAACTGGACAGGCGGCAAACTGAGAGGGAACAAACATCAGACTTTAATGCTGGGCACAGTAAAAATGTGTGTGAACACACAGCACAGCGAACACACTGAATGATGGGCCTCCACAGCTGACAACCTGTGTATGTGACAATGTTAACACCATGACATCGGCAACTATGACTGAAATGGGCATGTGACCATCAGCTCTGGACATTGACACAGTGGCAGAGAGTAGCGTGGTCTGATGAATCCCAATACCTTTATCATGCCGATGGGAGGGCACAAGTCCATTGTCTTCCAGAGGAACAGCTCCTTGACACCTGCGCTGCAGGATGGAGAAAAGCTGATGGTGGCTCTATTATGCTCTGGGGAACATTTCCATGGGCATCCATGGGTCAAGTGGTGCTTGTGCAAGGCACCACGATGGCCAAGGAGTATCATACAGTGGTTGCAGACTATGTATACCCTTTCATGATAATCATTTTTCCCGATGGCAGTAGCATTTTTCAGCAAAATAATGCACCATGTAACAGCCAGGAGTGTGATGGATTGGCTCAAGGAACACTCGGGCAAGTTCCAATTGATGTGCTGGCTCCCCAATACACCAGATACGAACACAATTAAACACATCTGGGATGCGACTGAGTATGGCATCAGATCTCATTGTCCACCTCCCCGGAATTTAGGGGAATTAGGTGTGTTGTATGTGCAGAAGTGATGCCGACTCCCTCCAGCAACCTACCAAGGCCTCACTGCTTCCATGCTACAATGAGTCTCCACTGTTATCCTGGCTATTAGATAGGTGGTCATAATGTTCTGCCTCATCAATGTATGAGGAAAGCATATCCAGCTTACCTACTGGAATTTTGAGATTCTCAATGGAACTACCAGTGGAGTGGATAGTGAAGTATCTATGGACAACTCAAAGTATGAAACTATCATGGAGTCCTCACATAAGCAATACATGTTCGAAGATGAAACGTACTCTTATAACAGGGTGTAATAAATAAAAAAAATCCCTGATTTTTTGGGTTAAAAATACACTACTTCCATTTTAAGTGACAGTATACTTTCCCTCAGAACTGTAAAACTGATAAATACTTTGAATGGTCAAGGTTTTATACACCAGTCGAGAACATTCCGGCACTAAACGGTGAGTTTTGGAGACATCTTTTATGAGCAGCAGTATGTACACTGCATATTTTTGTATTACAGAAGTATAATTTCGAATTCCATCATTCCACCAAACACACACATTAGTTTCCGAAGCATTGAAATTGAGATTGTGATGCACTTTTGTACACCAATCATAGCTCATGTCACATGATCCCACCAAATGACAGCAGATATTCAGAGATAAGATATGTGACATAGTTGGCCAATAGCAACATCACTGTTAATTAACACGAACACAAATAGGTAAAGTTAATTGTTTAAATTAATATATGTAGCATAGTTACATATAATATTGGTCTTTAATAAGTTGCAAGAAAAACTCAGCTTTTACATATAATACTGGTGTTTTTCTGCATATGTTACACTTAGAGATACATAGCACAACTGTGTCAGTGAAATTTTATATAATGACAAATTCCTAGTCTTCTGGGCTCAAAATCTTTCTAAGTTGCATGTCCTTAAAGTGTTAAGTTTTACATGAGAGTCAAACGCTCTGCAATTTAAGAAATTTATTGCACATTCTCACACATTAACATAATCTTGGGAAAAATGAAATTTACTTCAAAAGCAATGCTTTTCAAACCACCATTCACAATATTTTCCTGCAACCTGTTAGAAATAGGTTTGTTTCAGCAGTTGCCAGAGAATGACAGAAGACAGGCATTATTGTGCATGCACAGCTACGATGACATAGGAAGCCTGTTTGTTCATACATATATAGCATTAGAAGATATTACATTACATTGTAGAAGAAACAAGACATCAAAGGATATTCCAAGAGCAGCAGAATTACATAAACCATACTAAAATGCAGAATACAGCTTAAAGTGTACATTTATATGTCCAGATTCACAATGAAGTTGGCCCCAATTTGATATTAAGCTTTTCAGCGTGGTTTTCAGGATGCAAATTTTCTAGCAGTTTCAGTACAATAATATCTTATGTTTGATTCTTTATTATGCCATAATGCCATACATGTCAGATGATGAAAACATTCTCCTGAAATTCAGCAAACAGTTGGAATTAACCAATGGTGTGGAATGAAACACTTTGTTTAAAATAAATTGACTGCCTCTGCAGAAAAGATTAATAAAAGCCAAATACTTTCAAGGATATCCTGAATCCCACACCATACAGCGAATGTGGTAAAAACAGGAATGGTCAGAGAAACACTGGCTGACTATACGAGAACTTCCAGCTGGTTCAGTAAAACTATAACCGTTGAGTGGGTGCACCTATGAATAAAGTGCGTCAACCCCAAAAAAATATTGACTTGTACTGTTCCATTGCTGTTTTACAATAGGGAGCCCATATCTAGTCCTTCATTATTGCTTCAGCTAACACAGTGATGAATTGCGCTGTCATACATCAAAATAAGCAGCAGTAATATAAAATAAACGGCCATCTCGGTAAGAAAAGAAATTACGATACATGCAAGAAAGTGATCCAGATTCTGAGCTGGCAGCACAACCCCAAAATGAGGCACTTGTCTGTGAGGTAATTAATAACTGAATAAGTGGTTGGCTGGGATCTGATGCAATTGTGCTGTTTAATGCTTTGAGTGGGACATTACTGTTGGGTAGCACTTTTATGTGGCAACAGAGTGCTATAATGAAAATTTATTTTATTATTGTTTAATTAAACAGCAATTTAGATCATATAATGTAAGTTTATTTTATCATTGTTCAATTAAACTATGGTTAAACTGTGGTTATGCTCATACTGCATACCTCGGTTACAAAGCTGCTATTCTTTATACATGTGTACAAAGAAGATCGCAGCATAACTACTCATAAAAAATGGTGCAACTGCTCAAGGGTTAAATGCAACAGTAGCAGTGGAAGTATGAACCATGACATCATTCAGGACATGTAGTCTGGTTTACTAATCAGTCGAAAACAGATGAAGGCACTGGGGCTGGGGTACATGGGGTACAGCTTAAGACTACAGAGAGCAATTTCTCTAGCGAAGCTGGCCACAGTATTCCAGGTAGAAATGTCTGCTACCAGGGCATGGGCAGAAGAGAATTTCCATAGGCAATAGAAGATCATAGTATTTACATTCTTTCACACAGTCAAGCAGCTCTGTAATTTTTTCAGCCTCTGCAGAAAGATCAAAGATAATTGCAAAATGTCACAAAGCCCTTCCGAGAATGAGGAAAAGCAAACAGGATAAACCTGCTGTGGGCCCCTGATCCCACAGGAATCAGTGACAATGAACAAGCTGATAGGTTGGCCAGGACATGTGTGATCACTCCATTTATTGGACCAGAACCTGTCCTAACCATCACTAAGTTTATGGTTAAGCAAAAACTATTAAACTGGATCAGAAAGCATGTGCATAATATTGGACTATGACCCAAAAACAAGAAGCTGGCAAGTTAATGGTGTCAAAGTCACGTTTCGAAGAAGCTGTGTGGTGAGGGTGATGAAACTGCTCCACACCTAATCTTCCATTGTGAAGTGTTACAGGTCAAAAGACACAGAATATTCAAGTAATCAAATCCTGAAGAAATTGTATCTAACAAAGAACTAGTAAAAGGCCTCTTACTACTCTAAGAGAACAGATTGGCTTTACTATAATCACAGTGAGCAAAACCACACAATAACCCTGTTTCAGCTCGGCCAATAGAGGGCTAGGACCACTTATGTTTTTACCTCGCGGTTCAAATCAAATCAAGATTAGAAAATTATGCAAGCTATATTAGTGAAAAGACAGACTACAATAATGTGATGTGTTGGTTTCTGAATGGATATGGCAATCAGGTACATGAAATCACCTGTTTCATATATTTTTATCTTTCCATTTTATAATCTCAAATATTTGTCTTAGGGAAAAAATGAAATCATCTTCCTCATAAATACACGGCTTGTAATCGTAGCACCGGCCTAAAGTATTCAGACTGAATTTTCACTCTACGGCAGATTGTGCCAATTTGAAACTTCCTGGGAAATTGAAACTGTGTGCCACAAAAGCACTCAGACCTGGGACCTTTGCCTTTCACACACAAGTACTTTACCAATTGAGCTATCCAAGCACAAATCGCAACCCACACTCACAGCTTTACTTCCATCACTACCTCATCTTCTAGTTATCAACCTTCTCTCAATAACATCCTACTTTACTGGAGTGTGAATCCTGCCAGATGTGGAGAAGAACTGTGAAATCTGGAAGGTAGAGGAGATGACGAAATGATGAAATAAAGCTATGAGAGCAGGTCATGACTTGTGGTCAGCTAGCTCAATCAGTAGAGCACTTGTCCATGTAAGGCAAAGGTCCCAGATTCAGGTCCTGGTCTACCACACAGTTTTAATCAGTCAGAAAGATTTAAATCAGCACACACTCCATTGTAAAGTGAAAATTCATTCTGGAAATATTCTTTCATTCTTTCAAATTTAAAGGAAATTGCTGGAAGTGGTACTGTTAAGCTTCAGCTGCTGTATAATAAGATCAAAAGTTCCATTTAAAACTGAGAAATAGTGCTGTAACATGCATTGTCATTCCATGTCAGCAAAGCATGAAGAGGGCAATGGCAGCAACAATAACCATTATTTTTATCATCAAATTAAAATACACTTTTTTATTGAGTTCATTACTAACGACAAGATGTGTGTGGGGCTCATGGTACAATTCCACTCACTGTTCAATCCCTTCAATTGAAATGAACGTCAACACTGTCATATTCTTTTTTCTTTATTGTGGGATCTGCAGCACATATCTTTTAGTAAACAACTAGCTGTCAAGCTTAAATTTCTACAACCGTTCAGATAATAAAATGCATTCTAATATATGTGAGCAACAGGAAAAACATTGCTGAAAAAATATTGCACCCAACAACTACAGACAGCAATAATGGTTTACTCAAAGTTGACATATGTCCATCTACTTCAGGACATGTACTGATGAAGGCAATGAAGCTGAAACAAGCTTTTTAAATACCAAGCAGCATACTGTCTTCCAATTCTGCGCATACTGCCATACTCAATTTTAAAATGTATGCTCAGGCATCTTTCACAATACAAAACCACTAAAAGTGAAGTGCACATACGCCATCAACTTTAAACCATACAAAAATTGACTCAGGGACAACATTACCAGTACTTATAACAAGAGGCATACTGAAACTGAAATATTATGTTCCAATGTCCCTATTAAGTTTACTTCTGATATATGAATTGTGCAATAAGCATTAATGTCACAGGTGTTGAAAGATTCAAGGACAAGCTTATCTTTAATATTACCACAACATACAATTGTGGCTGTTATTCACCAACACCCATGTTGAGCAGTATCATTCTTCTCTGTGAGTCGCAGCTCATGATTTGCCGCACAACTCTGAGCCGTATGAAAGGAGGGGCATGAGGGGAGGTGGTGCGGCCAATGACATAACACTAATTTTACTAGGCACCACACTTGCTACTGCTGATGTATTGGAAGTAGATAAGGAAGCCAGACCAGAAGTTGTGGTTAGCGATAAGTGATGCCTACATAAGTAATGTATCTGAAAGGAAGGAGTCTGCTGTCGTCCAGATGTTCATGCAACAGCATTTTATGACTTACAGAGATGCCGCATTACTATAGCAGGACAAGGCGAATCTGTGGTATTGTTTATAAGTCTGTTGACAATATATCAATTACTACACAGGGCCAATTAGGAGCTCCCCCTTTCCTTCTGGGTTATCTGTTTTTGCTGAAGGAGTTTTGAACTTTAAGTTTATGAAGAATAATACTGCTCAACATGGGTGTGGGTGGATAACAGCCACAATTGTACATTGTGGTAATGTTAAATATAAGTTTGGCCTTGAGTCTTTTGATGCCTGCGACATTATTGCTTATTGCACTTTGCAGACATCAGAAGTGTTCAATAGGGACTTTGGAACATTATATTTCAGTTCAAGTATGCCTCTTAAGGACTCAATGCTTGTAAGGCCTATGAGTCCGAGTCTATTTTTGTATGATTTAACCCTTTCCACTCCAACGTCAAGTGGCGCTCGACATTGCGAATTCTGTTTTCCGCTGCGATGTCGAACCTTAGACACGATTTTACTGCTCTCACATGATCAATTCTTAATTCTGACAGTACTAGGCATCAATGGTGCTTAGTGCTGCCATCTAGGGGAACCTGCCCTAACTGGTGTCACACTGATGCAGCTGTGTTGAAAGGAATGTTGGAATTATTACATTAAAGTTTGTGCATGCACAATGGCTAATTCCTCACATTCAGTTCATTCTGAGGAAGAGATTTACAGCTTTTAGAGGAATCTTTAAGTGACACTGATATTGAGAGTTATTTGGATGATTAGTGTGATCCATTTCTAAACAATTCTAATGAAGAAGATGATGAAAACCAAGAAAATGCACATTTTTCTAGTGATTCACCAGAAGAGTCAAAGCAGATGTTGAGGGAAAATGACATTGACTTTACAGACTTTCCTTTTGACAATTCAAAGTGTGGTTTTATCCCTGAAACATATAATGTTCCATCATAGCCAGTTTGTTTCTTTCAGATAATTTTTACAGACAACCTATTTCAACAAATACCAGAATAAACAAACAGATGTGCTACAGCAAAAATATGTAAAGTGACACCACTTCCACAACATTCTGCTTGGTGGGATTGGAGAAATGTTACCAAGGAAGAAATGAAACACTTCCGTGGTGTGCTACTGAATATGGCATTACAAAAGAGTAAGGACTTGCAGGACTTTTTTTCAGGAGAGTGGTTATAATCACCTGACTTCTTTTCAGACTGTTTTACACACAGGCGATTTATGCCAATTTTCTGGGCACTTCATGTTTCTAATCCAGAGAGTGCTACACATGTCAACACTCAGGTTCATCCATATCTGAGTAAAGTGAAGAATGTGTTGGGCTACTTGTCTCGCACATTCCTCAAAATTTATCAAAGGTATGTAGCTGCTGATGAATCTTCAGTATGATTCAAGTCCCTTGTGCTATTCAAAATGTACAATCCCAAAAAAACAAGAAAATGAGGACTCAGCGTTTATGTGATTTCAGATTCATCAAATGGTTATATTTGCAGTTTGATACCCTATTTTGGAGCTGTGACAACAGAGTCATCAATTTGTCCAGACTCAGATGTTTCCAAGAATAGTTCTTCAATTGCTGGCTAATATCACAAATGCTACAGGCCAGCCAGGGTATCATTTGTACACTGACTGTTTTTATATAGGTGTTGCATTAGCTGATGAACTGATGAAACAGAATTCGCACCTCATAAGAACAATCCAAGACAATAGCAAAAATGTTCCAGCTCCAATCAAGAAGGAAGTTCTGTGTCTGAAGAAGCACAAAATAAAATGCATCTGCAATAAAAATAATGATGGTTCTAGCATGGCAAGATACATGAACAGTTCTCATGCTTTCTACAACAGTAAATAACTCAATGGCACTTATAGAAAGCAGATACAGAAAGGAACGGAAAGAAATAATGAAACCAAATGTCATTATTGATTATACTTCAAAGATGGGTGGGTCTGATCAATCTCACCATTTTATTCCAGTTATGGTTTTCTAATGAAAGTCTGAAGTGGTGACAAAAACTGTACTTCTGTTTGTTGGAGGTAGGACTTGTAAACACCTATTCGTTACACAAGAATCACTGCGAGAAAAAGAAATTGAAAACTGTCTCACAAAGTATTCCGTAAAACTCTTATAAGATACTTAGTTGGTGAAGAAAGAAATCCAGGACAGAAACAAGTATGTCGTTCAACTTCTGATGATGATGAATGCTTGAATGGACAGTTGCACATTATCAACAAGTTCCTGGGAACAAGCATAAGTATTGTGCAGTGTGTTCAGGTAGAAAAAGAGAAAGGTGGCAGGAATGAAATTGTGTATTACTGTGAATCATGCACATGACACCCAACTCTCCACCCTGATGAGTGTTTGAAAAAATATCATACACTGAAAAGTTTTGTACTGTAATGTTTTGGAAATATATTTGCGTGAAAGTGCACTTTTTGTTTTAATGTATACCCTAGCTGCTGGTCAGTGGCGTCATTGATCCATAAAGAGACTGTGCAATTCTCTGTGGTGTGATTTCCACCCAGGCAATGGTGATTTAAATAAGAATGCGTGGAGTCACACTGTGTCTGCCTTATGGAGTGCAAAGGGTTAATGGTGTGCATACAACTGTCATATTCAGTTTTAAAATGTACACTTAGCCACCTTTCACAATATAAAAGCACTAAAATTGAAATGTTTTGAAGGAGCAAGCTTTTGTCATCAGAATTATTCTTGTGGAATGCAAAAGCACTAAAACTGATACATTTTGAAGGAGCAAGCTTTCATCATCAGAATTTTATTGCAAAAATAATTCTGCTGCTAAAGGTGAAAGATGGTTGAGCCTACATTTTAACATAGAGTTAAATAACTGACCTCATATTCATCATGGATAAAATGAAACTGTGATTCACTACTTACATGACTGCGTTTACTGGATTATTTGCACCTGGTGTCCCTGGTTTGTTGCTTCCGAACCAACGTTTTGTTGCACTAAAAAGAGACCTACTGACTCCTTTCTTATTGGAAATCTGAAACACATCACAAATTGATTGATTTAAACTGTTGTTATACCTCCAGTTTATATGCAAGTGAATTACACACTGCTAATCAGACTGCAAGAGTACCAATCTTCCTGAGAAATATTAGTTTTGTTACAAAGTTGTGGAAAGCTGCCAATGTGCACTTAATCTATAAATTAGCATGTCTACCATAGCCAAAAAAAATACTAGCTTCTAATATTTATACTTACAATATCACTCAATAGCTGAATTTGCTTTTCAACAAAGGGGAGAAGAGATTTAAGGCAGAAATCTTGAGCAAATAATCTTAGCCGCTCCAAATCGCTTGCACTCAAGCAGCTGCCATGCTGAATAACAATGTTGTTGGCACCAGCTGCAGAATGGCCAGCCCAAACATTGTCATTAATGTGGCATGGAGCAGAGAGAACTTCATTGTGCTGTTTCTGTAAGCAAATAAACGAAATGTTACACAGTAGCTAATTACACTAGTGTGTTAATTAATGTGGGGAAAAACAGACTTTCAGAACACAAAATTACAGCCGACCATCTTCATCCTAGTATGCAATACTTCTAAGGTGCAAACCAAGCTTCCCAATTCATAGTTTAGCAGTAAAGGAGACCACTCACCAAACAGCAGAAGTATTGAGTCATCAAAAGGCACACACAAAAGATAATGAAGACTTGCAAGCTTTAGGAAGAGATTCTTTGACAAACCCAAGTACAAACATGCCCCCCCCCCTCTCACACACACACACACACACACACACACACACACACACACACACAAGTGTCCCTAGATTGTGCTGGCTAAATACACCTGACTCTGCTTCGTATGTTAATAATACTGGAATATAGTGCAATGATACTTTTATTTGAGTACATCCATTGTGCAAGTAGTGATACTCTATGCTCGTACTATTATAATTAACTGCTTCTACACGAAGTAGGACTATACCAGATGGATGGTTTGATTCCATGTTCATCACATATACTGATCACCTTCCATTTCCATTATTCACTTGCGAATATCGACACCATACATTTCTTATTTGAGAGTTATGAAGTACATGATGGTGTAACGCATGTGTACAGTATTTATAATAGCTCTTTGAAAGCATGTGTTACCCATTTTTATTTGCTGACAAACCTCGTTCAGTGGCAGACATCTGCCAATTTATCCACCATTGGACTTCTTTGCTGGGTGGACACAAATCATAATGAACTTTCAAAGCAAATTATTTACACATGTTTACATCAGAGAAAAATCATAAAACAGTAACCCTGAAAAACAGCACAGCTGACAGGAAGTCGAGTATATTATCACAGTATAACACCATTAAATGATCTAAAGCACATCAACATTGCATGAATCCACCTGCATCATTGTACATAGCAGGCAGCTGTGCTTTTGGGAGTTAAGATGGGAGCTAATGCTAGCAGGGCAACATAAGTTGGTCAACTCAGTCAAATTAACACTAGGCAACAACATTAATGGCTTCTGGTCGTTCAACTCATGAAGAATGCTGTGTTATCAACTTGGTTGAATGTGCACAGACAGCAGCTACCTTTTCTTTTACAGACAGCTGCAATAGTTGAAGCGTAATCTACTTCCCTACAATCTGGTTCATTATGCACTACAAACCATTTCATAATAAATGAAGTGTATCTAATAAGTATGAGATACACATTACAGAATGTAATGCATATTCATGCTTTTCCAGCCATAAAAACATGAAGAAAAAACCAGTAACACAGATTCTCATGCCGCAGAATGGTTTTTATAATGAACTGCACCTTAAAGAATGGATTACACCCTCTGTTGCCTCCTACTTTATCAACAAAATGAAAGAATCAATTCTAAAACACTCACAGCAGGATGAACAGCATTTTTAACTGTGTTGTATTTTAGTCAGAAAAGTGAGATAAGTAAAATAAAAAGTCCATTACAGAACAGATTATGCTCTGAACTACTTTTTACTGCACAGACAGCTTGACAAGAAAGTAAATGTACTATGAAAATTAGAAAATAAATTTACATCCCATTCACATACATATTTATTCAGATGTTTCACTGTCATTGCCTTCAGAACAAACTGCTGGATGTGGATGCCACACTGACAATTCCCAAATCCATTATTTTGCCTCTAACGACTTTTCTGGTAATCTTCTTCTTTCAGTTTGTCAGTGGGATGTAAGCAACCTTCCCAATCAACAGTACCGATTTTTGTCAATTGCTTCATGGATCAGCCTTCCAGTGCTGACTCCCCTAAATGCATTATTTTTTATCTGCTACATACCCCTTCATCGTTGCCCACATCACTTCTACTGAAAATGATAAGGAGGTTCTCTTATCACCCCGTGACCACATTACAGTGTTATGGAACCAGTTGCATACTTTTTAACCTTCCATTTCACTGATGAAGTCTTCCATTTGTAAGGTATGAGACCATCCAAACTGGCATGTAGTAATTCCATGGAAACATTTTTATCACAGAAAACTTTATTTCTGATGCGTTTTGAGTCACCAACTGATAACTGTTGCGAAATATACTTAAGAGACTAATTAGAAAAACTAATACATAATAATTAGAAGGGCAATGTAACATCACGAACCGAAGTACTGCACATACTAAGTACAAGTGGGTGCCAGACTGACTTTTGGAATCTTAATCAGCTCCAAGAGGTCTGTTCTTGCTTGTGTTTCAGTATGTCATATTATTACAACACAGACATGAAAGAATATCACTTTTTCTTGTGTTTGTAGTGGGAGGCTTGTCGAGAATAACAGTGACAGCTTGCATTGTCCATAACAATAACAGCGCCTCGATTAAAGTAAGTCAAGAGCTGACTCTGAAACCATTCTCAAAATGTTTCTCCATTCATTTCGAAATAAGAGTCAATTTTGGAATTTCACTGGAATATAAGTTAACTTTGATGCACAAATCTGGTAGCAGCAGAACCAGTATGACATATTATAAGATGCTTCCCTTTTCCCATTGGAACTTTGAAGAAGCCTTGTCCCTATGCTGTTTGCAAAATAAAATTTCTAGTGCAGTTTTGATTTACCAAAGTCTTGTCCAAGTAACGCATAGGTGCCATTCAATTTGGTCTGACGTCATGCACTGTTCTTAGCTCGTGTCATTAAAAATTTCTGCCTGTCATTGGATTTTACGTATTTAAATCTGATGTTCTTCAATATTCTTTGGACTGATCTTGCACTTACTTCAAACCCAGTAGCTTGACCCATAACAATTAGCAATTTCATTGTCATGGGCAACTTGCCTACTTCATAAAATTTGAAAACCTTTTTACACAAAACAGCCTGATTGAAGTCATCTATTCCTGTTACCTGCTTTGGCACATTATATTTCTTCCATGGAGATCGAAATTCCATATTTCCAGTTGTCTGCTGACACAGCTTGACCTCTTGCACAATTCATCTGGCAGTATGTACACCAAAATCATCACAGGCCACTGCAGGATGCACCTTGGCGACTGCACAGACTGGCTCGTCTCATGTTTGAAGAACGAGTACACTTTAAAAATAGGGTCCCTTGCCTGTTTTTAAGTGCCTGATGCCTTCTAGGTGTCCTACCCATTATGAGAAAACTTACAGAACACACAGAATACAACAAAAATCAGCCAATCTTAGTTTTGCACTTGTAAAACTCAATAGAACATTCAAATATAATGGAAGTTCACACAGTACAGAGTGCAGAAACCGACTGGCTGGCTGCACAGTGTCTACTGTGCATTCCCTGCCCAGAGGCCATCAACACTGTTGCAGACTGTAGTATCTGAACTACAATAGTAGAAATTTGGCATATCGAGGCACGCCTAAATTCAGAGATGTCAAAGTAATTAAACGTTTACTCTCCTTATTTTCAAAGTTGGCTGCAGCAACTGCTAACCACAGATATGACATCCAAATTGTCAAAGATTCATTGGTAAATCCAGGATAGAATAACGGCAATATTATGAAAATGATAGATTGCTACTCACCATCTTACCATATAGTGAAGATGTTGCGTCGCAGCCAGGTCCAATGAAAAAGATTGCTAAACAAGTAAGCTTTTGACCAAAAGGCCTCCTCTTGACTTATACAACATACATACACACACATTCATGCAACTACAACTCATAGACATATCACCACTGTCTCGACTGCCAAGGCCAGACTGCAAGCAACAATATATGACAAGTGAAGCAGTCTTGATAGTGAGATACAGTAAAGAGCTGCTTGCGGGAGCACACAGGGATGAAGTGGGAAGAAGGTAGGACAGCTAGGTGCTTGAGGAGGTTATATGGAGTGCAGGGGGGGGGGGGGGTGAGGTGGAAAAGGGGAGTGGGAAGACTGAGTGCGTTGGTGGAATAGAAGGCTTTGTAGTGCTGGAGTGGGGATAGGGAAGGGGATGGCAGGTGAAGGACAGTGACAAACAAAGCTTGAGACAAAGAAGTTTACAGGAATCTCGTATATATTGCAGAGAGAGTTCACAACATTGCAATTCAGAAAAGCTGTTGTTGGTAGGAAGGATCCAGATGGCAGAGGTTGTAAAGCAGCCACTCAAATGAAGAATGTTGTTTTGGTCAGTGTGCTCAGCAGCTGGGTGGTCCAGCTATATCTTGGACACAGTTTGTTTGTGACCATTCATGTGGACAGACAGCTTGTTGGTTATCCTGGCCACATATAATGCAGCACAGTACTTGCAGCTTAGCTTGTATATCATATGACTGATTTTCACAGATAGCCATGCTTTTCATAGGTTACATGATACTTGCCTGAAGTGGGTGGTGGTGGTGGTGGTGGTGGTGGTGGTGGTGGTAGGATATATGGGACAGAATGTGTGTCTAGGTCTATTACAGGGGTATAAGCCATGAGGCAAGAGGTTGGGAGCAGGGGTTGAGTGGGGATGAACAAGGATATTGTGTAGGTTCGTTGAGCAGCAGAACACCACTGCGGGAGGGTCATTTTAGGGCATGACAAGAGGTAGTTGAAAACCAGATGGAAAACATGATTCAGTTGCTCCAGACCTGAATGGTACTGAATTATAAGGGGAATGCTCCTCTGTGCCCAGGCTGTGAGACTTTGGGAGGTATAGGTGACTGGATAAATAAGGCGTGGGACATTTGTTTCTCTACAAGGTTGGGCGGGTAATTACAGTCTTTGAAGGCGTCAATGAGATGCTTGGTATATCTGCAAAGGGACTGCTTGTCACTTCGGCTGTGACAGACACAGGTGGTTAAGCTGTTTGGAAGGGACTTCTTGGTATGGAATGGGTGGCAGCTGTCGAATTGGAGATAGTGGTATTAGTTGCTATGTTTGATATGGACAGAGGTACTGATGATGCCATTTTTGAGGTGGAGGTCAACATCAAGGAAAGTTGCTTGTTAGGTTGAGGAGGAAGAGGTGAAGTGAATGGAAGAGAAGGTGTTGAGGTTCTGGAGGAGTGTGGACAGGGTGTACTCACTCTCAATCCAGATCACCAAAATTTCAACAACAAATCTGACCCAGGGGAGAGGGTGGTATTCAGGATCGTTAGGAAGGATTCCTCTAGATGGCACACGAATAGGTTGGCATAGGATGGTGTAATGCCTGTGCCCATTGCTCTACCATCTATAGGTTTGTTGTTGATGCCTTTAAAGGAGAAGTAATTGTGGGTGAGGGTATAGTTGGTCATGGTGAGCAGGAAGGACGTTGTACGTTTGGAACCCATCGAGTATTGAGAAAGGTATTCTTCAATAACGGCAAGGCCATGGGCACTAGGGAAGTTAATGTAAAGGGAGGTAGTATCAATACTGAAGAGCAGGACATCATGTGGTAGAGGAACAGGAACTGTGAAGAGCTGGCCGAGGACATTAGCTTGCCGCTATTGAACACTACCTTCCCCAACGCCTGATGGATTCCTAACATACAACCTCCTTCCTGCTCACCACTATCAACTATACCCTTACCCACAATTACTTTCCTTTGAAGGCATCAACTACAAACCTGGGCACCTGCATGGCACCATCCTATGCCAACCTATTCATGGGTCATCTAGAGGAATCCTTCCTAACCACCCAGAATTCCAACCCCTCATCTGGTTCAGATTCATTGATGACATTTTTATGACATGGATGAAGAGTGAGGATACCCTGTCCACATTCCTGCAGAACCTCGACACCTTCCCCCATTCACTACATCTGATCCTTCTCAACGCAACAAACCACCTTCCTCAATATTGACCTCCACCTCAAAGATGGCTACATTAGTACCTCTGTCCATATCAAACCTACCAACCAATACCCATACCTCCAATTCAACAGCTGCCACACATTCCATACCGAGAAGTCCCTTACATAAAGCCTAACCACCTGTGGCCACTGCATCTACAGTGACAAACAGTCCCTCTCCAAATATAGCAAGCGTCTCACTTAGGCCTTCATAGACTGTAATTACCCATCCAAACTTTTAGAGAAACACATCTACCATGTCTTACCTATCCAGTCATCCATACCTCCCAAAGTCTCACTGTCTGGCCACAGAGGAGCATTCCCCTCACGAGTCAGTACCACCCATGACTGGAGCAACTGAATCACGTTCTCCTCCAGGGTTTCAACTATGCCTCATCATGCCCTGAAATGAGGAATGTATTACTCACCCCTCTCACAGTGGTATTCCACTGCCCACCAAACCTACTCAATATCCACCTTCATTCCTACTCAACCCCCGCTCCCAACCCATTGCCTCATGGCTCATATCCCTGTAATAGACCTAGATGCAAGTCCTGTCAGTCACAAGCAAACAAAAGCGCTGGCAGGTCGATAGACACACAAACAAACACAAACATACACACAAAATTCAAGCTTTCGCAACAAACGGTTGCTCCATCAGGAAAGAGGGAAGGAGAGGGAAAGACAAAAGGATGTGGGTTTTAAGGGAGAGGGTAAGGAGTCATTCCAATCCTGGGAGCGGAAAGACTTACCTTAGGGGGAAAAAAGGACAGGTACCCTTGTCCGGTTTTCAGCTACGCTACAGGTCAATTTATTTATGAAAATATAAAGTACAGTCTCCAACAAATTTAACATATTCACATGTACCTTTACCTTTAATCCAAATAAATACGGTTGCATTAACAGATATCTTATGTCTATTACGTGTATACAAGGAAAAGGGCGAGGGTGACATATAACATGATTTTCCAAAGTCTTTATTTGCGAATTCGGTCACGTGATATGTTCGATAGGCTATGACGTCACGATCGACAAAACTCTCCGGTCCTGATACATTGGGTACGCCTGTACCACCTCGTACAATTGCGACTGTTAACCAGCCATTACCATGGGAAAATGTATCATTCAGATCAATATTGAAGTTCAGTCGGCATCCACAGAAGACTGCGGGTCCATCTAGTAGCGAGTGTGCAGCGACAGACTTGATAGTATTCTTTTTCTTGTCAGCAAAGGATGTTGTCATTTCTACGTCTTCAATAGTTTTATACATTGTCTGTCTTGCACGACGTCGATATCTTCTGTATGGCACGTAATAGATACAGAAGATATCGACGTCGTGCAAGACAGACAATGTATAAAACTATTGAAGACATAGAAATGACAACATCCTTTGCCGACAAGAAAAAGAATACTATCAAGTCTGTCGCTGCACACTCGCTACTAGATGGACCCGCAGTCTTCTGTGGATGCCGACTGAACTTCAGTATTGATCTGAATGATACATTTTCCCATGGTAATGGCTGGTTAACAGTCGCAATTGTACGAGGTGGTACAGGCGTACCCAATGTATCAGGACTGGAGAGCTTCGTCGATCGTGACGTCATAGCCTATCGAACATATCATGTGACTGAATTCGCAAATAAAGACTTTGGAAAATCATGTTATATGTCACCCTCACCCTTCTCCTTGTATACACGTAATAGACGTAAAATATCTGTTAATGAAACTGTATTTATTTGGATTAAAGGTAAAGGTACATGTGAATATGTAAAATTTGTTGGAGATTGTACGTTGTATTTTCATAAATAAATTGATCTGTAGCGTAGCTGAGAACCGGACAAGGGTACATCTAGAATCTGTCGGCATAGAGTATGCAACAGCATGTTACGTCAGCTCTCTGAGCGCTTGACCTTTGACCCCGCCGATAAGGCGGCTCAAGGCCATCTTGGCAGCGCGCCAGCCGCGGACTTAGCTTGCTATAAAAGCGAGCGAGCGCCGCGCAGCGGCTCATTCGCGCTGCTGCTGCTGCACAGGCAACTGCATTGAACGCTGCCAAGATGCCATACAGAAGATATCGACGTCGTGCAAGACAGACAATGTATAAAACTATTGAAGACGCAGAAATGACAGCATCCTTTCCTGACAAGAAAAAGAATACTATCAAGTCTGTCGCTGCACACTCGCTACTAGATGGACCCGCAGTCTTCTGTGGATGCCGACTGAACTTCAGTATTGATCTGAATGATACATTTTCCCATGGTAATGGGAAAATGTGTGCGCGCGCGCACACACACACACACACACACACACACACACACACACACACACACACACACACACACACACACACACACACCATCCCCACATACACAGACACAAGCAGACATTTGTAAAGGCAAAGAGTTTGGGCAGAGATGTCAGTCGAGGCGGAAGTAAGGAGGCAAAGATGTTGTTGAAAGACAGGTGAGGTATGAGTGGCGGCAACTTGAAATTAGCGGAGGTTGAGGCCTGGCAGATAACGAGAAAAGAGGATATACTGAAGGGCAAGTTCCCATCTCCGGAGTTCTGACAGGTTGGTGTTGGTGGGAAGTATCCAGATAACCCGGACGGTGTAACACTGTGCCAAGATGTGCTGGCTGTGCACCAAGGCATGTTTAGCCACAGGGTGATCCTCATTACCAACAAACACTGTCTGCCTGTGTCCATTCATGCGAATGGACAGTTTGTTGCTGGTCATTCCCACATAGAAAGCTTCACAGTGTAGGCAGGTCAGTTGGTAAATCACGTGGGTGCTTTCACACGTGGCTCTGCCTTTGATCGTGTACACCTTCCGGGTTACAGGACTGGAGTAGGTGGTGGTGGGAGGGTGCATAGGACAGATTTTACACCGGGGGCGGTTACAAGGGTAGGAGCCAGAGGGTAGGGAAGGAGGTTTGAGGATTTCATAGGGATGAACTAAGAGGTTACGAAGGTTAGGTGGATGGCGGAAAGACACTCTTGGTGGAGTGGGGAGGATTTCATGAAGGATGGATCTCATTTCAGGGCAGGATTTGAGGAAGTCGTATCCCTGCTGGAGAGCCACATTCAGAGTCTGATCCAGTCCCGGAAAGTATCCTGTCACAAGTGGGGCACTTTTGAGGTTCTTCTGTGGGAGGTTCTGGGTTTGAAGGGATGAGGAAGTGGCTCTGGTTATTTGCTTCTGTACCAGGTCAGGAGGGTAGTTGCGGGATGCGAAAGCTGTTTTCAGGTTATTGGTGTAATGGTTTAGGGATTCAGGACTGGAGCAGATTTGTTTGCCATGAAGACTTAAGCTGTAGGGAAGGGACCGTTTGATGTGGAATGGGTGGCAGCTGTCATAATGGAGGTACTGTTGCTTGTTGGTGGGTTTGATGTCGACGGACGTGTGAAGCTGGCCATTGGACAGATGGAGGTCAACGTCAAGGAAAGTGGCATGGGATTTAGAGTAGGACCAGGTGAATCTGATGGAACCAAAGGAGTTGAGGTTGGAGAGGAAATTCTGGAGCTTTTCTTCACTGTGAGTCCAGATCATGAAGATGTCATCAATAAATCTGTACCAAACTTTGGGTTGGCAGACCTGGGTAACCAAGAAGGCTTCCTCTAAGCGACCCATGAATAGGTTGGCGTACGAGGGGGCCATCCTGGTACCCATGGCTGTTCCCTTTAATTGTTGGTATGTCTGGCCTTCAAAAGTGAAGAAGTTGTGGGTCAGGATGAAGCTGGCTAAGATAGTCCATTCTTTTCATAATACTGCCAATATGTGTTGCCATGCAGTCAAAGAAAGTAAGTTCTCATTAGGTGCTTTCTGCAGACTCCAGCTTAATCAAACAACATTACCATCACCAATAAGTGGCAGTTTAGCTTTGAAAATGATGAAGTATTTTGCCTCCAGCAAAAAGCTGGAAGCCATTAGTATCCATCAAAGGAAAGGACAGCCCGTGTAAGAGTGGTGGATATTTTGCTGCTCACTAGATCTCCATCACTTCCTATGTGGAGTGCTAAATTTGTGCAGTGTGGTAAAATTTCACTCTACAGGATGACAATACATTGTTAGAAGAACTTGACTCATGGAACTTCAACAGCAAACAATTCAGCACACAGTTCAGCTAACTTGATCTTCCAATCTGAAAGCCATCCATCATGCTGGGATACTTTTTGGAGGAATACTGCTGTTCAAGGTCATCCCCCAAGACTCATACCAAATTGGGAGCAGCTTTGTGTAAAGTATGGCATTCAATTCCTATGGATCATCTTTCTTTTTCAGATCCCCATGTTAACCCTGATCATAATTTTCTTACAGCTAGTAAGTAGCTCTATTTAAAAAGACTGTCAACAGCGTAAAGTTCTGCAGAAACTCAAATTAAATATGTTTTATTAGTTTTACAAGATACTTTCAACTACCTTTTATTAACAGCACAATAGTCTAAATTCAAAAGATATAATACCTCACACACTGAATGTAAGGCATTATGTCAGTCAAAACTTCATTTCATACACAATACTGGCTTTAAATAATAACAGAACATGGAGCAGAATGGAGAGAAATGGCTAAATGCTAGCTGTGAATTAAAAACCAGTCACTACATTCATGCAATGAGATGATTTCAGGGAATTTGTTATTCCTGTAGTATAACTTAAGTGAAGAGCAGAGCACTATTACCTACACTTATTCAAAGTACTGTCTAAAACATGCAAAATGATCTTCCGCAGAAGAATGTGTTAGAGAAATTATCCTTATTATCAAGTTGTATTTATACTCTGTAACCAATCACTTTGTAACACCATTTGGTTTAATTATTGGAAATGCTTTGTGGAAGCATAAATAAAGCTGTTGTTACTTATATATGTAAATTTCAATTGCTGTTCTTAACTCACAGTTACTCGCAACCAAAAAATGTCTACATGTTTTATAACTTCTGACAAACCAAACTGTAACAGGATTCAAGAGTGAGCTGTCAAAATATTGGACAATATCTATCTTCCTAACTGTGTCTCAAAATGCAGGTATGTGTCAAATTTTGGCATTCCTATAAGGTCAGTCATATTTTTGCACCCCAAGGACGTAGCTGAAGAAAATTAAGGTATTTCCCTCTGCCACTGCCAGAGTAACAGGTCAAGTCAGATGGCTGAGCAAAGTTTCACCAGAGACATGTGCCTATTGCAATGAGTATTGCTACCAATGTGCCACGGCAGTTATCTCACATTGTCACCACACACACTGACTGGGGGTACAACAGTACTGAAGCACCTGAAAGCCGTAGTCACACATATTGGATGACCTGGTTACTTTACATCTCATCCACAGACTTCTTGTGGCTTACATGATCAAAACTGATGTAGTAGCAAAGCAAGGATGGGCCAAGGCCATACAAAAACTCAATTTTTAGTCAAAGGCATCTCCACTCAGCTGATCACCTGTCTCAAGGATGGACCTATGTTGATCCACGAGTCAACACGGTTCAACCAGTATCCTCTTCAACCTCTGACACTGCTAGCTGTGACAATGCTGCTTGTGTCAAATTCGACACTGTGGACTTGGTGCTCACCACTTCGGGGCCTACTTCAGTCAGTGCCCGCCTTCCATCCTGTAAGCGTCCGGCTCTTGCCTGGAGACATGCAGCCACTCAGCCACTGTTGCCTATGCAGACAAACTTCTTACTGTCTGCCTTTGCACACATTGGCAGACTTAGCTGCTGTGAGCTGCCTCTTCTACCCTGGATCTACAGGGCAATCCGGCAAGCCTCATCCCAAGCTGTTCGGCTGCCACTAAGCAGTGGGGCTGACACAGAGACCTCGCCATGCTGGGATGGGGATCTCCTGGTGCCACTGGGACTGACCCCATCACTCACTCGCCCACTACCTGCTGTGGCCATGTGCCACATACTTACTGTGAAACCCCCTTCAACTGGGCATGTCCTATTTACATATTGTGGGCACCAGCATCCAGGGCAATGACACAGCCGATGTTCTTTGAGTAATAAATGAATGGTTTTTCAATGTTTTTTCCCTGATGTCTCAGCAGGCATCTAACAGCCATGCACTCACAGTTGCGCTGCAAATATAGCCTTCCGTAGTGATATTCCAGCATCGTGACCTCAGTCTAGAAAGATCCATGACCCACCATAGCAGCTGATCAATCTGGTAATTACAATATATATTCTGATCTATTGCTATCTTATTATCAGCAACATCAGGAGGGAGGGTAGATGACACCAGCAAAAGTGCAGAAGTAATATGGATGAATATGGTAAAAGACCATAATCCATGGGAAACTCTAGTGTACTCCTTAATCCAGCACACTATACGAAATCCCAGATGATATTTGTGAAGCAACACGACGTTAATTCCCTAACTCACAGTTAAATCACTACTTATGTTACTGAGTTATAATTTGAGTAAAAATTTGCCCTAACTCTTTTACACTCTTAATGCCCATGCATAGGTCACACCCATCTACAAGAAGTGATCCACAAAATATCATCCAATATCCTTGATATCAATTTGTTGTAGGATCATAGAACATATTCTGAGCTCGAACATAATATGGTATCTTTAACAGAATGACCTCCTCCATGCCAACCAGCACTGATTCCAAAAACATCAATCATGTGAAACCCAATTTGTTCTTTTCTCACATGACAGTGAAAGCTTTCTATCAAGGCAATCAAGTAAATGCAGTACTTCTTGATTTCTGGAAAGCATTTGACTTAGTGCCACATGTAGACTTAGTGTTGAAAGTACAATTATACGGCATATCAAGTTAAATTTGAGACTGGATTGAGGAGTTTGTGGTAGTGAGGACGCAGCATGTTATCTTGTATGGACAGCCATTGTCAGATTTTGAAGTAGCTTCAAGTGAGCCCCAGAGAAGTGTGTTGGGGCCCTTGCTGTTCATGTCATATATTAATGACCTTGCAGATGATATTAATAGTAACCTCAGACTTTTTGTAGATAATGTAGTTACCTATAATGAAGTAATGTCTGAAAGAAAGCTGCATAAATATTCAGTCAGCTCTTGATAATATTTCAAAGGGGTGCAAATATTGGCAACTTCCTTTAAATGTTCAGAAATGTAAAATTTTACACTTAAAAAAAACATAATATCCTATGACAATGAGTCACAGATGAAATTGGCCATATCATACAAATACATGAGTGCAACACTGTAGGGATATGAAATTGAATAATATAAGCTCAATTGTGAATAAAGCAGACGGTAGACTTCAGTTTGTTGGTAGAATACTGGGGAAATGCAATCAGTCTACTAAGGAGATTGCTTACAAATCACTTGTGGGACCGATTCTATAATATTAAACACATTTGTGGGACCTGTATCAAACAGGACTAGCAGGGGATATTGAACGTATAAGAGAAGGGTAGCATGAATAGCCACATGTTTGATCTGTGGAAGTGTCACAAAGATACTGAAGGAACTGAAATGGAAGACTTTTGAAGACAGATGTAAACTATCTCAATAAAGTATATTAATAAGTTTCAAGAACCAGTTTTAAATGATGACTCTAGCAATATACTGCAGCCCCCTACACATCACACACGTAGGAATTGTGAAGACAAGCCTGGAATGATTACTGCACGCACAGAGGCATTCAAATAAACATTCTTCCTGCACTCCATACATGACTGGGATGGGGAAAAAACCATAATAACTGGTACAATATGGCTTATCATCCACCATGTACTTCATGGAGGTTTACAGAGTACAGATGCAGATGTGATTTTCCCCACAATTACGCTTGAAAATTTAACATTTTTCAACTTCGAAGTCCATATCAGATTAGTGAAATATAGCCCAGTTTAGTCCATAAGATTCTTGTGTATCTTCAGCTGAAGGCAATTTCAGTGGGGTTCCTTAGGAATCACATGTCTATGATGCCCCCTGACAGTGGTTACAGTTCAAGTTCTTGACAACAGAATACAGTGATCAATGACTGACTATAAAACAGTAGTGTTAGTTACCCTTCCTAAAAAATTAAAAAAAAATCCATTGCTTGTTGTGAAAGCCTTTCCGCGGAGTTCTTAATATGCTGTTTCAGAAGGTCAACTGTTTAGAAGTTGTCTCATTCACCCTTTCAACAACAAACCTTTCAGAAGCTGTAGCCACTACCTGTTACTAGTGTTCTGGAATAAAAATTTCTCACTGACAATAATGTACAGTTTTCCCAATGATGCCAAATTCCTGATAAAAGAAATCTTGTTAAAAAAAGTCCACTCAGCAACTACAGTTTCAAAAACTGTATCATCCACAACCAAGAGATAGAAATTCATACCTGCAACAAGAGGTAAAATTTAAAACAACCCAGCAAGCGACAAATAGTTTCTTGGCAGCCCAAATAAAATTCATCCATACTCTTAATAACCATTACCTAAGCGAATATATTTGCAATTTTCCCTGCAATTATGCTTGAAAATCTTATCTCTTAAAACATTTTCAACTTCAAAGTCCATATCAGCATATATATTTATCACTTTTGAGCCACAGCATACTGCCAAGGGGACAACATTTTGAGAATAATTTGGCTATGCAGTTTTATTTTCCTTAGCAACCAAGGAATACATTTTAAATCAGGCTGGGCTACTTATTTCTTCTGCTAGATCTCTGAACCTCTCATCACAACTTATATCCCATGGTATGTCAACACAAGAACTCTTACCCACTCAATGATGTAATCAACTCCAGGTACCCAAAAATTGTACTTACCTCCTTGGCTTTTAGATGTCTCCATTTTATTATGGATCACGTAAGTGTGTGCTAGTGACAGGAGTAAAGAAAATTAAAATGATGAAGTGACTCCCATATAGCATATTTCTATTGACATTACTTTAGAAAAAATTGCTTTTCAGTAGCAGAAAGTGGGATAACTGTTTCACACCTAAAGCATACCCGAAGCAAAGTGCACATATTTATTGCAAACAATATTGGAAGATGATTATACAAAGAAAATGTCATGACAGCAAGAGAAAGCTTTGAATACCTAAAGTCAGATTAACAAAAAGTAAGCTCACTTTTAATATACAGGGTGTTGCAAAAAGGTACGGCCAAACTTTCAGGAAACATTCCTCACACACAAATAAAGAAAAGATGTTATGTGGACATGTGTCCGGAAATGCTTAATTTCCATGTTAGAGCTCATTTTAGTTTCATCAGTATGTACTGTACTTCTTCGATTCACTGCCAGTTGGCCTAATTGAAGGAAGGTAATGTTGACTTCGGTGCTTGTGTTGACATGCGACTCATTGCTCTACAGTACTAGCATCAAGCACATCAGTACGTAGCATCAACAGGTTAGTGTTCATCAGGAACGTGGTTTTGCAGTCAGTGCAATGTTTACAAATGCGGAGTTGGCAGATGCCCATTTGATGTATGGATTAGCACGGGGCAGTAGCCGTGGCGCGGTACGTTTGTATCGAGACAGATTTCCAGAACGAAGGTGTCCCGACAGGAAGACGTTCGAAGCAATTGATCGGCATCCTAGGGAGCACGGAACATTCCAGCCTATGACTTGCGACTGGGGAAGACCTAGAACGACGAGGACACCTGCAATGGACGAGGCAATTCTTCGTGCAGTTGACGATAACCCTAATGTCAGCGTCAGAGAAATTGCTGCTGTACAAGGTAACGTTGACCACGCCACTGTATGGAGAGTGCTACAGGAGAACCAGTTGTTTCAGTACCATGTACAGTGTGTGCAGGCACTATCAGCTGCTGATTGGCCTCCACGGGTACACTTCTGCGAATGGTTCACCCAACAATGTGTCAATCCTCATTTCAGTGCAAATGTTCTCTTTACGGATGGGGCTTCATTCCAACGTGATCAAATTGTAAATTTTCACAATCAACATGTGTGGGCTGACGAGAATCCGCACGCAATTGTGCAATCACCTCATCAACACATATTTTCTGTGAACGTTTGGGCAGGCATTGTTGGTGGTGTCTTGACTGGGCCCCATGTTCTTCCATCTACGCTCAATGGAGCACATTATCATGATTTCATACGGGATACTCTACCTGTGCTGCTAGAACATGTGCCTTTACAAGTAAGACACAACATGTGGTTCATACACGATGGAGCTCCTGCACACTTCAGTCGAAGTGTTCGTACGCTTCTCAGCAACAGATTCGGTGACCGATGGATTGGTAGAGGCGGACCAATTCCATGGCCTCCACGCTCTCCTGACCTCAACCCTCTTGACTTTCATTTATGGGGGCATTTGAAAGCTCTTGTCTACGCAACCTCGGTACCAAATGTAGAGACTCTTTGTGCTCGTATTGTGGACAGCTGTGATAGAATACGCCATTCTCCAGGGCTGCATCAGCGCATCAGGGATTCCATGCAATGGAGGGTGGATGCATGTATCCTCGCTAACGGAGGACATTTTGATCATTTCCTTTAACAAAGTGTTTGAAGTCACGCTGGTACATTCTGTTGCTGTATGTTTTCATTCCATGATTAATGTGATTTGAAGAGAAGTAATAAAATGAGCTCTAACATGGAAAGTAAGAGTTTCCAGACACACGTCCATATAACGTATTTTCTTTCTTTGTGTGTGAGGAATGTTTCCTGAAAGTTTGGCCGTACCTTTTTTTAACACCCTGTAGAAGTCAGATACCAAATTTTAGGTGGTAATGTTTATTTACTGTGGATAAATTCAATCAGAATTGCACTCTTGCAAAAAGATAAACAAGAATATTTGACATTTGTTTTTCAAAGAATATGCTCAGAAAATTGGGACTGCAGACATACTTACTGGGTTGCCTGTGTACCTTGGAACTTCTATTTAATAATATACTTTTTATGTAGGTACTGCCTAGAAAGGTCAGTATTTGTGGACTAAGCAGTTCAACTCAGAAATATTTTAAAAAAGGGAACTATTACACATTTTGTAGCAAACTTTCTAAAAGGCTATGTACACAGACTACTGATATATTCCAATAACGATAATTTATCAAAAGAGTGACATTTTAACATCACATACAGATCAGTCAATCAATAACAGTCTTCTTTAGGTAACAAGATGAATTACCAATGAAAAGCTGTGGGTATAAAGTAGTGCTTTTGACAGTGCTGTCTTCACATGCTACAGTATCAGTAAAAAAACCTTCACTTTGTTAGCATAATACATACATCACAATGTTGTTGCATCTGGTAGGGGTCCGCAATATACCGTATAAACAAAGATTTTATATTTAGTCCGCTATTGGAGTTTACATGTGCAACAATGACTTACCACTAAGTGTAACAGGAAACAAAATCTGAGTGACCCTATATTCCAGTCCGTTAATTTAAAGGCTAAGCATGTGTTGTTATAAAATTTCCAAATATAACTGAATGAAGTATTTGCCTCAAAAACAGTGTTACTGTACCTTTGGATGTTGTACTCAGCTTTGCGCACTTCTGCAGCTGTCATGGAAGCCTACTGTAGTATAGAATATGAACAAAAACTTATCTCCATGCACCAATGCAACAGGCAATGAAATAAGTATCATGTTCTAAACAACTCAAGCCTCTGTTATACTTCAAGGCAGGTGACACTTGAGGCAATACAAGACAGAAGTATTAAAAATAGATCAGTTCAAAAATGTTTTAAATTCTCTATACTTATTCCAAGTAAATAACTAGCTGCATTTCTCACAAGACAAAGAAACTACCTAGTTCCCTCTTTATTAACACCTTGATCAATGATAGTTTTCCGCTAGATTTTCACAACAAATATAAACAATATGCAGTATGTGGGCAGCAATAGAAAAACAAACAATGATTAGGTAATTAATTCAATACTTCCCAATATTTACCAAGTTTGAAGAAAAAAATTTTACTATCAAGGTAATACCTCGTCTGAGTTAACTACTAAACAATCTCGGACATCGGCATCAGGGCTGAGGGGGTGGTGGGTGACCGGGACAGGTGAGTTCTCGCCCGCTTCCTGGGCCACTTCGAGAGCACTGCCGGACTTTATTACCTCAGTTGGAGAGGCACTGTCACAGCTAACGTCGGCACTCACACAGCTCGGCATACCCGTCACCCCGCCAACCTCTGCAGGAGTCCGTGGACTACTATCGTGATCACTGGCATCCTACAAACAAGACACACACAAAGCTACAACTAAATTTACCAAAAATGGTGCAGCATACTACTGAACTTCAGAACAACAAAATGTACAGTATCAGTAGTGAAAATGTGACAATATGACAAAAAGACATTACTCAGTGGATAACATGACAAATCTAGTATCCATAGTTAATGCCAGTTTCACATGCAGTAAAAATAACACCATGTCAATGAAAGGGAAATTTCTCAGCAACTTTCCTCTCTCATTGGAGTTAACCGAGTTAACTAGTTTTGCTTCTGAGAGGGGTACAAAACGGAATGAAATGATCACAAAAACTCAGTTGTAGATAAAGCGTGTGGTAGACTCAATCTGTGTGTGTGTGTGTGTGTGTGTGTGTGTGTGTGTGAGAGAGAGAGAGAGAGAGAGAGAGAGAGAGAGAGAGAGAGATGGGGGGGATTTAGGTTTAGGGGAACTCAATGGCAAGGTTATCAGCGCCCTCGATTCATGGATAGTATACGGGGACCATGCACTAGGTCTACAAAGGACGCTAGAATATTGCTCAAGTGTTTGGGACCCACAGAAACATGGGATATTTAAATGTACACAAAGAAGGGCAGCACATATATGGTAATAGGTTTGTTTGACCCACAGAGACAGGGAAATATTTGAACTGGCCAATGTTTGAAAATGGACACCAAGTATCCCATGAAAGCCAGCATTATGAAGTTCTGAGAACCAGTATTTAGTAAGAAATCTAGAAATATATTACAACTGCTCCATATTGTTTCTACAGCGGCTGCAATATAAATAGTAATTTCAGGTATGTAACTGACAACTCATTTTTATTAAAAAATTTCTTTTGGAGGAGTTGTTATTTGTAGATGAAGAATATCTCGGCTTCGTACTTAAAAGGTGACACACCAAATTTGAGTAAGCAGCAGCTGGAAAAAATCAGCTATAGTTTCTCATTTCCAGCCACTTCTCTTCCCACTTATGCACAACATAGTACCTTAATAGTGAAGAGAGTGTATTTAGGGGCACAACAAATTCAACAAAATGATTTTCAGTATATGCTTTCCCAGATATCATCTGCTTTTCATCCTGAATGCCAATGCAGGCTGGTACCAAGTGAAATTGAACCACTGACCCATGCCTTTGTAGGCATTCAAGGATATTCTGGATAGCTTAGATTCGTTTGTTTGCTGAGTGCATTTGTTGTACAGCAGTAGACTCAAGGAGTAAGAGCTGATGAAAAATTCCACAGTCCTGGTATATCTCACTTGCTCCAGTGTTATCAAAATCCTATATAATTCTGAATCAAACACAGTAAATTTGATTGGTAAATGGATCTACAGGTCATACTCAGCGTAAATCACAGAGCAGCCATGACAGCCCCCTGTTAAGGCAGATTGTGGAAATGGTCATGTAATTGTGGTAAACATTAAGAACTATAAGACAATGCATTAATAACAACAAATCCAGGAGTGACGCCCCCTACAATTCATTAAATCTAAAATAATTCTTTACATAGCTCAGGGCTGGAGCCACCCAGTTTCTAGGTGGCTCTAACCCTGAGTTGAGTAGAGTTGGTATTTGTCAGACACTTACAAGGGGACTATGTCTCCTTGTCATCACCAATTTCGCTTAAATGTATGGTATATGCAGGGCTTGGCCAGAAATGAAAATGACAGAAGCGGGAGCTCCAGATAATGAAGCATTTAGAAAAAAATAGCATTTCTGGTATGCGTCAGACAAGGCACAAGCCACTTATGTTGTGTAGTTTCTATGCAGCAGCAGGCACAGTAGAAAGAGCACCGAACAGTAATCCAGGGGTCGTGGGGTTGAGTCTCTAAGCAGAAACTTCTTTTTTTTTTTTCAACTTTTGCATTATTCACACTGCACATTAACTGCTATAATGTCCATATGGTGTATTTATTAATATTTTCATAAAGGGCATAAAATGGAAAGGCAGAGGACATTTTGGGATTGCAGACAAATTTCCAAGAAAGGATTACACTTACAGCTTCCACATAGACTTTGCAAATAAGTTTCAAGGAAGATTGTAATTACAGGAAAGACAGGACTTCATGTTTCATCAGTTTCATGAATGTAAACCAAGTCTGTTTTCCTACAGAAACTTAAAAAGAACCATGTAATTTTAAAAATATAGTGCTTAAAAAGGGTGCGAATATGGAGAAAATTATTGCTTCCCCTGTAGTTACTATGAATATCATCCCAGCACATGTAAATCAACACCAAAACAACAAAAGCATTTAATTTTATATATTAAGTTCTCATGTATGCTTTACAATACCTTCCTGGAAATTTACTTGCAATTTCAAATTTTTCTCTGCCTTTCCTTTTCATGCCTTTTATGAAAATATTAATAAATGTAATATACTGAGCATTATATGTTGATTTATTTGCAGCATAACATAAAAATTTAAAGAGATTGTGCCTAGAGAACCACTTAATTTTAAAAATACTGAGCGGTACGGAGGATATAAAACGTAGATTAGCTGTGGCAAGGAAAGCATTTCTGAAGAAGAAAATTTGTTAACATCAATTACAGATTTAAGTGTCAGGAAATCTTTTCTGAAAGTATTTGTATGGAGTGTAGCCATGTATGGAACTGAAACATGGACGATAACTAGTTTAGACAAGAAGATAATAGAAGCTTTCGAAATGTGTGCTACAGAAGAATGCTGAAGATTAGATGGGTAGTTCACATAACTAATGAGGAGGTATTGAACAGAATTGGGGAAAACAGGAATTTGTAGCACTACTTGACTAGAAGAAGGGTTCGGTTGGTAGGACACGTTCTGAGGTATCAAGGGATCACCAATTTAGTACTGGAGGGAAGTGTGGAGGGTAAAAATCATAGTGGGAAACCAAGAGATGAATAAAGTAAGAAGATTCAGAAGGATGTAGATTGCAGTAGTTATTCAGAGATGGAAATACTTGCACAGGATAGAGTAGCATGGAGAGCTGCATCAAACCAGTCTCTGAACTGGGAAAAAAAAACCAACAACAGAGACTCGACCCCACGACCCTCAGATTATCATGTTATACTGTCTCTGTTGCGCCAGGCACTGCCTGGAAACTGTGGTAACACAAATAGTTCATGCCTGACCTGACACATGCCACATATGCTATTTTTTCTTAATGCCCAGCCATCTGGAACTCCCACTTCTGTACCTATATTTCTGACCAAGCCTTACATTCACCACAAATTTGGGCAAACTCAGTGATGATGAGTAGTTCCAGTCCCCTTGTTAATGCTGCTATGTGGTACTTTGTGTGGATGCCCTGAACACTCACAGTCCTGAAATTAGATCCTAATGAATGGCAACCAACAGTATGCCAATACTAGTGATTCTACAACCACAAGGATCTGCCACTGGATGACACATTGCAGCCCTCCAGCCTTGGCACAGAGGCCAGCCTAATATCTTCATGGAGGTTTGAGTCAATAGCCTTTATATATGTATCTCCGATCTGTATACTGTGGGTCCACAATTCAGCCAGATTAACACAACAGCTTCAGCTTCATGAAACTGGAGTAGACTCTGTCTGTTTTCTTTCAAGGACTTGTGACTAAGGTGCTTGAAGACAGTCAATGCCTTCAAGGACGTTGGGTACAAATCATTCAGTTAGGATAACTGCAATAGCTTTGATTCAAATCTAAAACTTAGAATAGCTTTGTAAGCTCAGCCGATTAAAAATGTTATAAATAGACGAGCAGATAAAAAGGAATGGCCATGGGCAGTTCCCCATCTTCAGTGGTTGCCAATCTGCTCGTGGAGAAATTTTAGGAAGAAGCGTTAGAGACAGCTAGATACAACCCCACATGCTTCTTCAGGTATGTGGCTGATACATTTGTGGAGAGTGTTTGGAACACCTTAACTCATACTACCCAAATCTAAAGTTCACTATGAAAGTGGAAAATAATGGTCTGGTTGGTTGGTTTAAAGGCGGGAAGGGACCAAACTACGAGATCATCAGTCCCTTGTTCCTAATAAAACAATACAAGTGTGAGAATAAAACAGACGAATCATATAACACAAAACGGAAAGAAAGGGAAAGCCACAAGAATTAAGGGAAGGCAGTGAACACTAAAAGGAACAAAAGAGGACAAGAAAACAACAGAGAGATGCTAAAAACAGAAGAGTAAAACATGAAAGATTACAGTTGCTGGCCAACAACGAGAATAAAATGGGAAAACCAGCCACTCTGCAACACATTAAAACCTCCACCCTAAAAGCACTAGGGTGGAGGGGACAGAGGGACAAAGGACATGTGCTGAAACCTACACAGAAGTATAAAACCCAGTCTCACGGATAAAACAAAACTAGAGCTGCTGTGGAGGCATTGTCACCCAACACCGAAGGCAGCATGCTGAGGAAGTTAAAAGTCTGCTGCAGAGCGGCTAAAAGTGGGCAATCCAGTAAGAGTTGGACGACTATCATTTGGGAGCCACAGCGACACTGAGGTGGGGCCTCACGATGGAGTAGCTAACCATGCATTAGCCACATATGGCCAATGCGGAGCCGGCAGAGGACAACTGATTCCCTGCGAGAGGACTGCATGGAAGACTTCCACACAATCATAGTCTCCTTAATGACATGCAGTTTATTGTGTGTGCTGTTAGGCCATTCCGTCTCCCAAAGCTGGAAAACCCTGCGGTGTAAGACAGAATGCAGGTCAGCTTCAGAGATGCCTATCTCCAGAAGTGGTTTCCACATAGCCTGTTTGGCCAGCCTGTCGGCAAGTTCGTTTCCAGGAATTCCAATGTGTCCTGGGGTCCACACAAACACCACGGACACTACAGAGGGTGGCGAGGGTAGCATTGGTTGATAGCTTGTAGGCTGCTCAATGAGCCAGTACACAGGAGAAATGACTCGTCAGGGCATGAGCGGATGTACTCAAGAGCACGAGATACGGCCGCCAGCTCTGCAGTGAAAACACTGCAGCCAACCGGCAAGGAGTGCTGTTCAATATGTTCTCCATGAAGATAAGCAAAGCCTAGGTGATCATCAGCCATCAAGCCATCTGTGTAAACCACTTCAGAACCCCAGAACACGTCATGAATCGAGAGGCAGTGACAGTGGAGAGCGGCAGGGTTAACAGAGTTCTTAGGGCCATGCAAAAGGTCCAGACGAAGTTGCGACCAAGGCGTACACCATGGAGGTGTATGTGAATGGACCGCAAGTAGAGGTGGTAAAGGAAAGGACTCCAGTGCGGAGAGAAGGGGCCGCATGTGAACCACAATCGTTAGCCTCGATCTGGGTCACCGATGCGAGAGATGGACTGCCGCGGGTGGGAAAAGGAGACGGTAATTCGGATGCTCAGGGGAACTATGAACGTGTACTGCGTAACTGGTGAGCAGTTGCACATGTCTGATCCCTCCACCAGTACGCAGGTCACCGGATTCGTCCTAAAAGCTCCTATCACTAATCGAACCCCACAGTGGTGCTTAGGGTCAAGTAAATGCAATGCTGAAGGCACTGCCGAACCATAAACCACACTCTCATAGTCGATTCGAGATTGGACAAGGGCTGTGTAGAGCTGCAGCGGCATACAGCGATCTGCACCCCAATTGATGATGTTCAGGCAACGGAGGGCATTGAGGTGCTGCCAGCACTTCTGCTTAAGCTGACGAAGATGAGAGAACCAAGTCAATTGAGTATCAAAAACCAGTCTTGAAATTGATATGTCTCCACTACAGTCAGTGGATTGTCATTAACGTAAAGTGCGGGTTCCAGATGAACGGCATCACACCGACAGAAGTGCACAACACACGACGTTGCGGCTGAAAACTGGAAGCCGTGGGCTAGAGCCCATGACTGCACCTTGTGGATGGCTCCCTGGATGCACCGCTCAGCAACAACGGTACAACAGAAGCCAGTCTGCATACAGAGAAGGTGAGATGGAGGACCATTAATGGCCACTAAAAAGAGAGAGACACTCAATACAGAGCCCTGCGGGACTCAATTCTCCTGGATACGGAAGGAAATATGGGACTCACCAACATGGACACGCAAAGTACGGAGCAACAGGAAGTTTTGGATAAAAATCGGGAATGGTCCTCTGAGACCCTACTCATACAATGTGGCAAGGATATGATGTCGCCAAGTCATGTTGTATGCTTTACGTAAGTCAAAGCAGACGGCAATCAGGTGTTGCCATCTGGAAAAGGCCGTTCGGATGGCAGACTCGATGGACACAAGATTATCAGTGGTAGAGCGACCCAGGCGGAAGCCGCCCTGATATGGAGCCAGCAAGCCACTTGACTCCAGGGACCAACCCAACCGCCGACATACTATACGTGCCGGATGCTCACAAGGAATGTTGGTGAGGCTGATGGGCCGATAGCTATCCACATCAAGCAGATTTTTACCAGGTTTGAGCACTGGAATGATGGTGCTCTCCCGCCACTTCGATGAAAAGACGCCATTGCACCAAATCCGGTTGAAGATGACAAGAAGATGTTGCTTGTAGTCAGATGAGGGATGTTTAATCATCTGGCTGTGGATGCAATCAGGCCCAGGAGCTGTGTTGGGGCAATGTGCAAGAGCACTGTAGAGCTCCCACTCTGTAAATGTGGGCGTTATAGGATTCACTGCAGCATGTAGTGAATGAGAGGACGTTCCCTTCCAAACACCGTTTGATTGTGCGAAAAGCTGGGGGGTAATTCTCCAATGCAGAGGCTCGAGCACAGTGCTCAGCAATGTGCTCAGCAATTGTGTATGCGTCAGTACATAACTCGCTATTTATGGTAACACCAGGGAGAGCTGTTGGGGCCTAGTACCTGAAAATATGTTTGATCTTTGCCCAGGCTTGGGAAGGTGACGTGTGGCACCCAATGGTGGAGACGTATCTTTCCGAACACTCCTCCTTCCATTGTTTGATAAGGTAGCGAACATGGGCACAGAGCCATTTAAAGGCTATGACGTGCTCCGGGGAAGGGTGCCACTTATGCCACTGTAGAGCTCGCTGATGCTCCTTAATTGCTTCAGCGACTTCCAGCGACCACCAAGGGACTGCCTTACGCCTCGGGCACCCTAAAGAGCGAGGCATCAAGTTTTCTGCCGTAGAAACAATTGTGCTAGTCACCTGCTCAGCCATCACATCAATGTTACTGTGTAGGGGAGATTCAGCAGTGACAGCAGAGGTGACAGTTCCCCAGTCCGCCTAGTTCAAAACCCATCTGGGCAGGCATTTGAGTGCCTTATGCTGGGGCAGTGACAGGAAGATGGGGAAGTGGTCACCACCACAAAGGTCATCATGTGCTCTCCAGTGGATAGATGGGAGAAGTCCTGGGCTGCAAATTGATAAATCAATGGCCAAGTAACTACCATGAGCCACACTGAAATGTGTGGCGGCCCCAGTATTTAAGAGGCAGAGGTCAAATTGCGCCAGTAAAGCTTCAGCATCTCTGCCTCGGCCAGTAAGCATAGCACAACCCCACAATGGGTTATGGGCATTAAAATCTCCCAGAAGTAGGAAAGGTTTAGGGAGTCGAACAATCAGTGCTGTTAATACATTCAGGGGTACTGCACCATCTGGAGGAAAATATACATTGCAGACAGTTATTTCCTGCGTCATCCTTATTCTGACAACCACAGCTTCAAGAGGGGTCTGAAGGGGCACATGTTCACCACAGACCGAGTTTAGGACATAAACACAAACTCCACCTGACACTCGATTATAGTCGCTACGGTTCCTGTAATACACCTTATAGCCGCGGAGGGCAGGGGTCCGCATTTCTGGGAACCAGGTTTCCTGGAGGGCAATGCAGATAGCAGGTGTAAAGCTTAACAGTTGCCATAGCTCGGCCAGGTGGTGGAAAACACCACTGCAATTCCACTGGAGGATGACATCTTGAGACTGGGGAGGCATGGAACATTCAGTGAGGCAGTTTACACCTGTCACCTGCTGCCACAGATATATTGCCTGAGCAGTCTATATCCATTGTGTCCGAGGGTCTGGTGAGATCTAGATCCTCAGCGGACGCCAAAATCTCCACCCCATCCTCAGCCGCAGAGCTTGTACGTACCGGTGGTGTGGGTGGCACCACAGTTTCCTTGGTCTTAAGGGTTTCCTGTTTGGATTTCTCTTGCTGCTCCTTAGGGTTCCCTGGCTGGGAGAACTTCACTGGCTCAGCCTCTGGGACTGAGGATGAGTGTGAAGCTGTACAACCAGCTGCTTTTGGCCTCTTCAGCCACTGGCGTGTGTCATCTTTACCACTAGAAGAAACCTGGGAAGGGAGTGACCCAAGGCAGCACTTCTTCGCAAAAGAAGCCAAAGAAGACTTAAGCTTCTCCAGATTAGAAGTGGGGATGGACGTCCTCAATGGTTGGGGCGGTGTTGGTCCCAAAGTAGGTGGTGTAGAAGCAACAGGGAGGGAAACGGCCTCCACCATCAAGGGGGTAGGTGTAGTCTTCCGGCTCTGAGAGGTGACCTGGGCTGGCGGAACTGATGGTGTCAGAACTGTTGTAGCGGGAGCGTAAGACGATGTCATACGCACAGGATGCAGGCGTTCAAATTTTCTCTTAGCCTCAGTGTAGGTCAGTCTGTCCAGGGCCTTGTACTCCATTATTCTCCTTTCTTTCTGCAGTGAGGTGACCAAGGTGAATGGTGCTCTCCGCAGATGGCACAAATGGGAGGTGGGGCACATGGAGTATTGGGATGTGATGGGCATCTGCAATCTCGACATGTGATGCTGGCTGTACAGCAGGAAGACATGGCCAAACTTCCAGCACTTAAAGCACCGCATCGGGGGAGGGATATAGGGCTTTATATCACACTGGTAGGCCATCACCTTGACCTTCTCAGGCAATTTATCACCCTCAAAGGCCAAGATGAAGGCACTGGTGGCAACCTGATTATCCTTCGGACCCCAGTGGACACACCGGACGAAATGTACACCTTGCTGCCCTAAATTGGTCAGCAGCTCATCGTCGGACTGCAAAAGAAGGTCTCTGTGAAATATGATACCCTGGACCATATTTAAGTTCTTATGGGGCGTGATGGTTACAGAAACATCCCCCAGCTTGTCACAAGCGAGTACCTTCAGTGACTGGGCAGAGGATGCTGTTTTGATCAAGACTAACCAAGATCTCATTTTGGACAAGCCCTCCACCTCCCTGAGCTTGTCCTCTAAATGCTCAACAAAAAACTGAGGCTTCATCATCGTGAAAGATTCCCCATCAGCTCTCGAACGTACAAGGTACCGGGACGAATAAGATCCACTGCCATCCTTAGCCTGACGTTCCTCCCATGGTGTGGCAAGGGAGGGGAACGATTTTGGGTTGTACTTCTGTGCGTTGATTTCAGCTCGTGATTGCTTAGAGACTGCTGTGTTTCACCACCAGCAAGAGATGATGGACTACACTTCATCGCATGTCATCTGCCCTGATGCCACCCACTCCGACCAGGGGCCCTCCCCACGGGCGCCACCCAGCCGCAGCAAAGGCCACCTGGCAGGATGGCCATTGCCGGGAGTCCCGATGCCCCAGGGGGATGGACATCTACCCCTTGGTATTAGTGGGGAGTTAACGGCACAGGCATCAGCAGAGCGATCCCTGTGTGGTCAGGGGGCTTCAACCAACAAGGCACATGGCGGCTCCACCACAACAGACTGGCTACTGTGCTTGATATCAGGTGCAAAGAAGTCCATGGTCATCATCAATGCAGGAATTGACCCTGCATAGTGGATGGTTGAAAACGCACCCAGGAAGGTGTCCCCGCCCAAGAGATGGAGAATGGGCAGGACTGCAATCCAACGATGAGAAAGTGGGCTAAAGATCTCAATGCACGGTGGACACGATGCACCTTGTAAGGTGCCCTTCGCCAATTGGATCGCTCTTCAGGAAAATTTTGAAGAATGGAGGTCAAACCCTACAGGGGAACATCACATAAAGACCAAAACGTGTGAAATTCCTTTTAGTTGCCTCATACGACAAGCAGGAATACCTCGGGTCTATTCTAACACCGGACCCACAGGGGGGAAAAGAATGGTCAGCTGAAATTTCTGGATGTTCTAGTGAAAAGGAGTGCAGATGGGCCATTTGCCCATTGTGTGCACCTCAAACCAACAAACACTGATTTATAACTGCAGGCTAGCAGCTGTCATCTCCAGCACAGAAAAATGGAGTTCTGAAGACACTGGTCCCCAGGGCACCTATCTTGCCACACTAAGATTGTTTGACATCAGAAATAAAGCATCTACAGTCAAGCACGTTCAGAAGGTCTTTCAATCAGCCACTCTACCACACGACAGAGAAGAAGAGGAAGATGAAGTAAACACTGTGGCTTACTTGTCCTATGCAGGATCTATTTCTACAGAGATCAACAGGATTCTCAAGAAGCATAACTTGAGTATGCATTCTGTCCACCTATCAAAATAAAACAGCTACTAAGAACTGTGAAAGATTACTTCAGTTTACAAACATCAGGAATTTATAATATACCTTGGCATTGGGGCATGTCCTACATTGGCCAAAATAGGACAGCGGACATCAGATGCCAAGAGTATCAGAGGCACACCTGGCTGAGACAGACGACTAAATTTCACACTGCTGAGCACTTCTGGAACTTAATCATACCATAATCTACGGAGGAGCGAGTCTTCTGGCACAACCCCCAGATACTGAGATGGTGTTGTATAGGACTTGCAAGAGATAAAGGCTGCAGAAAACCTCATGAATAATGACACTGGATTCCAACACAGCAGAGTCTGGGATCCTGCACCAGAGTTGCTAAAAGATGCAACTATGCATAGTGAAGAACTGAGTATGTGGACATGGGGAACAAGTCTCAGACAGAGCACCAGATACACCATACCGAGATTAGAACACCAGATTGCTAACAGGTGTACCAGACAGAAATGAAATGCCAGCTCACGGCTCTGTGCACCGGTTTGAAGACACTACATCTCAGGACATTTCTAGGGGAAAGAGACCGTAGGTGGAGCACCTGGAACAGGCAATGGAGGTAAAGTCAATAAATATAAATACTGGACCCATTCTACTCTGTGAGCAGTCTCAGGTAGCACCTGATGAAGGTAAGAGTCACATTGTTGAAATATTGTGCTTGCATGACACTGATATCTGGCAGGACACATGATACCTCAAGATGTCATGATGGGAACAGTTAAAACCAACACAAAGACTCATCTAACATGGCTACAACAGTCAAGTAGCTGTGGCAAAGTTGAAGGAAGAACAAAATAAACTGAAAAGTTGTCCAAGAATAAGGAGAATTTTACTGGACACATTAATACAGATTTTACACTATTAATGGCAAAGACAAAGATCAATGCATAAAACAATTGCATTGAGAGAAATCATTCTCCTACTGAAAACTGCTGCTTCCAATCTCCAGCCATGCTGTATTTAATTTTTTAGAAACTGTAACACGGTAGGATACATACTACTTTTCAATGCTGCTCAAATCACTAACTACCACATATCTGTAGGCACAAATTTTCACATGCTTCATTCACTTCACTTGTCTTATTACATGCAGAGTAATGCATTTTTACATATCTGTTTTAGTTTTAATACCACAGTTTTTACTAGGATGGTGATGTCAGATATGGTAAGCTTTTACCTTTCTCCAAATTGAGATTTTTCTTACTCAAGCATTATCACTGAATTAAAACCATGCATGACCTGGCTTTTTCTTATTCAGAAGGCTTTGCCAATGATAAAAATATAACTGTCACCGTTCGTATTATAATACAAGTGCATGTAACATAGTTGCGAATTTCTGGCAGAAAGAATTTATAGACAATGTGCTGCCATTACATTACCCACTAATTACAGAGACCCACATTTTAATGTGACACCTAAGTAGAAAATTAACTGGATTTTTATAGAGAGAAAACTCTAAACGCACTGAGAGTTGTACGATATACCATCAAAAATCAAAAAATGACCAGAGCTTTATAACAGCATAATCACATTACATGACATTATGTCAGGGACCATAACAATCACTTGGCAAGGAAACACATCTGATTCCTGTTATTTGAAAAATGTATTATTTCAGTTAAAAATTACAAATCTTCAATAGTGACACAGAAATTGTGTGACATATGAGAATATTTTAAACGAAATTAGTAAGAATACTGAAGTGTTATTTTAATATTGTTGCAAAGGGGAAAATTTATCAATAGCACAATGCAAAAGTGACTTCAGATTACACTGTGCATCAATTAACATACATGATACTTGAAAAATTAGTCAACTAAGCGAAGGAATAAGACACAAAAATGGGAATGGAATCTAAAAAAATTAAGTACACTCATAACTAACATGACAAGGACAACGTTCCTTGACCTGGTATGGAGATGGCAATGGTACCTATTAACAGACTTATGCAAATGGACAGAGGCAAATAGCATGAATAACTGACACACAGATTATATGCACTGTGTTTTCTGCACACTAGTACATTCTAGTTATATATCGCAGCACTGACCACTCCATTAGTTGTTAAGCTGCATACAAAATTTTGTTATTGAACATGTTGCACAATAACGTAAATCAACTGTCAATTTGATCTGCTTAATATCATTGTTTGTGTGGCATTTTACAGTAACTGTGTGTGGTTCATCCAAATGGGTAAACTGAAATTGCATGCTATCACAAAATTATGTGCTTAGGATGATTTTTTGGTTGATGAAAATTCATTCAATGTTCATGTAGGTTTTTAACCTGTCTGCTGTTTTATCACTGAACAGTTAAGAAATCGCTGGCCCAATACAAATATAATCCACTTGAAGGACATCCCAAAACTGCAACCGTGGATGAAAATATTACAAAAGCATGCAAAATGATGCTGGACAATCAGCAATTTGTATTAAACAGCCGATGTCACAGGCATGTCAGAATAACCATCATTTTTCATCTTCCTCGAAAAATCAGCTTTGATAAAATTTGTGAAATGTAGTATTAGTCAAATATTGACCAAAAGTAGATGTGAAATGAATGTCAGGACAATTTTTAAGAGAATCCTACTGATAGTGTGTGCTGATTTCCTACTGTGGATGAGACAGGATTCACTATTTCAAGTCAGAAATGATAGATATATGGGCAACATTTTCTGATATGGAGAAGCAATTATTCTTTTGATAAACACTAACTTACAAATATTACTTAAGTCTTGCAGATGAAATAGCTACAAAACATTTCAAGTGGTCATGATTGCAAATGTAAAAAGAGTAATCCTCCTTTAGGACAACATACACATCCACAAAGATGCTTTGACAAATGGAAAAATAAGGGATTTTAAGTAAGCAACGTTTGACCACTCTGATTACCATGTATTTCTATCTCATGGAATTTGTGGCTGGAAGATGTTTTGAACTCAATCAAAATATTATGAAAGCTGAAGGCAGGGTATTTTGGAGATCTTCCAGAATCATACTCTGGAGATGGAAAATCTTTAGACTTTTTTTGACCACAATGAGAATCAAGTAAAAAAAAATATTTTTCAACTGTAAAACACTACCTCCCATGGACAGACCACAAAATGTTGTTCTTTCCTTGTACAAACATTCAGAAATGATACTAGATGGAGGGTGAAAAAATTAAAAATATAATTAATTAAACAAGGCAGCATTCAGCACTCATGTCTTGAAAAATGAATATGTAACTGTAATGCAAAGCTCATTCATACGTAAATCAATGAAGTGCAATATTTGCAAACATGGAAGAAAATCTAATTTCATGCACTAAAAATGCAAAAATCAACATATATAATACATACCACCTATAAAAATCTACTTATCAATTTTTCCTGGGACTTGCTGCTGAGTGACACAAAGAAACTTCCACAATAAAATATATCAGAACTACTATTAGCATAAAAAACTACAAACCTGACTATCATGTTGACGGGTGAGAAACTGGCACCAAGGGTCTGGAAGGTGACTCAGGTCCTCCTTATGTCCTGCAACTCTAGAATTTATCTGCAACATATAGCAAGAATTTATTCCATACGTAGTTTTCATTGTCTCAAATACGGCTTCCGCCCTTTCACTGGTAGAGCCTGATACATCATGCAGCAGCACATAATATCGAAGAACATCAGGACAAAACCACTTGGGCAGCTTTGCGGGAGTAACATTCTGCAGCTGTTGGAGTTGCTGTCCCATGTGCACCAACATGTCCAGAGGGTTAGTTTCAGCAGAAGAGACAACCAATATACCTGTATTTCAGTGTCAAGGATACATGCAACTAATGACAATGCTTAAAAGGTAACAAACAGACAATCTGCCAGAAAAACTCACAAATTTGAAGTAATAATCACAACTGTCTGTGGTGTTATACATCATTCTGGATCGAGACCTTACACATATTAAAAGAAAAACAAATAGGGATAAAATCACTAAAATTGTTACACAGTGAGCATCAACCCTACAAAATGACACTGATGCCCCTAACTCCCACCTCACATGCACTGACACACGCAATCACTCCATCTTGCACATTTTAAGACAACAAAGAAATGGTGAAATTAAATGCGCTATACCAAGGATTACAAATTCAGACATGCCAACTTTCAAACGTGAAAAATCAGAAGAATTTTAGCGGTGTGCTATTGTGAATAACAACATATCCCTGACGATTAAAGTTGCAATAATTCAATACCTGTAACAACTCAATTACATTTGCTTTATTATTTACATGTAAGTACTAAATAATGGACATACCTGAGCCTTCAGACTGTATAATTTATCAGTCAACATGCTGAACAACATGAATGATGAGCTCTGCAGGCTCGAGAGAACTACAGTTCGAAATTACGATCCGAGAAAACAAATTAACATCTATTAGATTCCTGTTTTGACATCAGCACACTTTCACATGAATAAATCACTGTTAAATGATCATACGTTTTCATTTCATAATGCAACCCATATTTGCATCGCATCTTATATCCGTAAGACATCTTTCCCTAATTTAAATCAATTTTATGCAGGATGTACCTGTTAGGTTTAGCAAATAATCTGAATAGTTTTTCAGTCTGAATTTGTTTGATTACGGTAATTACTTATTCAGCACACCCGGAGATGACCTAGCCTTCTTCAAAAACCCTGAACTAAATTTCTACTCAAAGCATTTGCCATTTTGAACTGATTTTAAAATAAAAATTTCTCCAAAGACATTCTGGAAGCATGGACCTGAACTGAGTTCTGCTCTTTGTAACCGTGTTAAAAATTCTCTCTCATTCCGCATTACTATGTGGAATTGACAAAATAGCCAGCATCACCTTTGCAAGTTTATCATATTGAAGAACGCCATCAGCCGATTTCATATGACCTACCAACGTCCACTGAACATCAATTCTCTCTGCTGCCAAGTTGGTTTCTTCCAGCTGAAAGTTACAGAACTGAGAGTGGAGAACATCAACTTCTGTATCTAAGTGTTCACTTTTGCTAGTGAGAATATTAGTTAACATAGCCAAGTAGCAGCCATACCTTGTCATCCACCAATATATCGAAGGCACATGGTTTTTAAATTTTAAGGAAAGTATTGAAACTGCTCTGAAAATCGGGAGATCGGTCTTCATGGTAGGAAGATCGGGAGGAAGAAGAAAAAATCGGAGTCTCCTGCTTAAATCGGGAGAGTTGGCACATCTGCAAATTATGTAGAATGACAGAGTAGCTAAAAGAAAGACACAGGAGAAGGTGATTGACTGACCACTTACAAAAAACATGGGTGAACCAGTCATCCTGTTAACATATTAAGAGTGTCTTCCTAAAACCTTAGGAAACATTGGTTAATTCACAAAACTTTAAAACTCTAATCATGTTCATTTGAAAGTCACTAGAGGGTAGGTCTATTGGCAAATCTACTGCTGCCCTCTGTACTGAAAAGTCAGTCTAATAAAATGGGGCGCACTGATCTGCACGCAATAAGAACCACACATTGGAGGGTCCTCTTACCAGAGAAAGAATCGATGCGTCATAGGGCTGTGTTCCATGCAATGATGAGCAAGGAGGACCTCATCCCATCTATGTGGCTGGAAGGAGGTACGCCACAGCCGTATTGTGGACTTTACTATCTAGAGCTTATTGTTCGTCATTTCCACCCACTCATTCCTCCCAATCAACGCTTGACTCTGTATCTCAACAGACAGACGATAGCATGCAGGGGGATAGCATACTAAACCAACCGAGGATCACAACATGCCTCCTTAGTTGCTACATCCACCCTTTCATTCCCTGCAATATCCATGGGCCTTAGCACCTAGCAGAAAGACATTTCCTTCCCCAGCCTTTGTAGTTAAAAGAGGATGTCCTGGATATTTTGAGCTACTTTATCTACTAGATACAACTATTGGAGAGAATGAAGGCTACTCAAGTAATCTGAATGGACAAGGAATTTAGCACTCAAACATCTCATCTGCTGCAGTGCCCACAATATCGCATATAATACCATATTGGAGACACTAAGGTCTCGAGGCAAATGATCCTGAGGTCACAATCAGGCAAAACAATAAAGCAACCAGCAGAATCCCCCAGTTTAAAACCATCCCCAAATACAGCTACAGAGTTGTGATGCTTATCTAAGGTGGCTCTAAATAAATTATTAAAAATGTATGCAGGAGTGCAAAATCTCCAATACTGCACTAAAACTAAAATTACTTGGGACTCTGCAGTAACTAGAGCGTCAGTCACTTAAAACCTCTGATTTCAGCCTGTACATGGCCCGTACCAAGGGACTCCAGCACATACTTCGCACAGATCCCTAACAGCCGCATTGCCCATGGATGACTGTTAACAGGGCATTCCATATCCGGACAGGCAATGGTATGGTATGTAGGGAAAGTAGGAGCAGTGAGGAATGTACACACCTCCTGCACCATGAGGAGCTGCCACCATATGGTGAGTGGCAGTTCACCAACCTCAACAAAGAGGTTGGGCTAGTCTGATAAGCACCTGTGGCCAGCCTGATCCCCTCATGGTGTATAATGTCAATGATCTTTAGGTAAGAAGGTCTCACTAACCCATATACTCTGCACCCATAGTTCAGTCTTGATCATAATATGACCCTACAAAACTGGAGCAGACACAACCTGTCCATTCCCCAACACCTGTGGCTATCACCCTTCAGTATGTTTAGTGCCTTCTAGACCCTTGCATTCAGGTCTTGTAGGTATGGTAATCACAACATTTTGGAATAAAAAATGGGGCCCAAAAATTCCACCTCTTCACTGTAAGTTACAACTGATGACTCACTGCTGCAGTGTTGGAAGAAGAGCAGAACCACAAAATTGTCCACAAATAAGGAGCTTTGGACAGGACACCTTACCATGAACAGGATACTGTTAATGGTTATGGCAAAGAGTGTGACACTTAAACACTGCCCTGGGAAACATCATTCTCCAGCACAAAACTATCTGACAGCTTGTCATCAACTCTGTGCCTAAAAAGGCATCTGGAGAGGAAGGATTGAATGAAGGTGGGGAGGTGGTACACCCCAGGTGTTGCATGCTTCACCCACTGTCCCTGCTGTCGAGACATCTTCGCGGGTACCGGGCGTGGTTGGGCCACCCTCTCCCCAAAGGGAGTGGCGGGTTCAGCGGCATTCGCGGCGCACGAGGCGGAGGGTCCATGTGGAAGCTGGCCATTTGGCATTGCCCGCTCTGCCTGTGAGTGGACATGTGGCCGCTCCTTCAGCAAGGTCCAAGCAGGCACATGGGGGGAGAGGTTTATTAGTTATTGGGAGCTCCAACGTTAGGCGGGTGATGGAGCTCCTTAGGGAAATGGCAGAAAGGTCGGGGAAGAAGGCCAGTGTTCACTCTGTCTGCTTGCCGGGGGGGTCTCATCTGAGATGTGGAGGAGGCCCTGCCGGCAGCGATAGAGAGCACTGGGTGCACCCGACTGCAAATTGTTGCTCATGTCAGCACCAATGACTCCTGCCGTCTGGGTTCAGAGGTCATCCTCAGTTCGTACATGCAGTTGGCGGAATTGGTGAAGGCGGAAAGCCTTGCTCGCAGGGTGGAATCTGAGCTAACTATTTGTAGTATCGTTCCCAGAACCGATCGCGGTCCTCTGGTTTGGAGCTGAGTAGAAGGCTTAAACCAGAAGCTCAGACGATTCTGCGGTGATCTGGGTGCAAATTTCTCGACCTCCGCTATCGGATGGAGAAATGTACAGTCCCCCTGAATAGATCAGGCGTGCACTATACGCCGGAAGCGGTTACAAGGGTAGCGGAGTACGTATGGAGTGCACATGGGGGTTTTTTAGGTTAGAGAATTCCCTCCCTAGGCCCGAAAGGACGCCTCCTGAGACGTGGCAAGGTAGGAGTAGGCAAAATGCAACAGGGAACAACAATATTAATGTGCTAATAGTAAACTGCAGGAGCGTCTATAGAATGGTCATTAATAAACGGTCACAATGCCCATATAGTACTAAGGACAGAAAGTTGGCTGAAACCAGGCGTAAACAGTAATGAAATCCTAAACTCAGATTGGAATGTATACCGCAGAGAGAGGCTGGACAGTGAAGGGGGAGGCATGTTTATAGCGATAAGAAGTGCAATAGTATCGAAGGAAATTGACGGAGATCCGAAATGTGAAATAATTTGGGCAAAGGTCATGGTTAAAGCAGGCTCAGACATGGTAATTGGATGTCTCTATAGGCCCCCTGGCTCAGCAGCTTTTGAGGCTGAGCACCTGAGGGATAATTTCGAAAATATTTCGAGTAGATTTCCCCACCATGTTATAGTTCTGGGTGGAGATTTTAATTTGCCGGATATAGACTGGGAGACTCAAAGGTTCATAATGGGTGGCAGGGACAAAGAATCCAGTGAATTTTTTTAAGTGCTTTATTTGAAAACTACCTTGAGCAGTTAAACAGAGAACCGACTCGTGGCGATAACATATTAGACCTTCTGGTGACAAAACAGACCCGAACTATTTGAAACAGTTAACGCAGAACAGGGAATCAGCGATCATAAAGCGGTTACTGCATCGATGATTTCATCCGTAAATAGAAATATTAAAAAAGGTAGGAAGATTTTTCTGTTTAGCAAAAGTGACAAAAAGCAGATTACAGAGTACCTGACGGCTAACACAAAAGTTTTGTCTCAAGTACAGATAGTGTTGAGGATCTGTGGACAAAGTTCAAAACCATCCTACAATATGTGTTACATGAGTATGTGCCACGCAACATTGTAAGAGATGAAAAAGAGCCACTATGGTACAACAACCGAGTTGGAAAACTGCTGCAGAAGCAAAGGGAACTTCACAGCAAACATAAACATAGCCAAAGCCTTGCAGACAAACAAAAATTACGAAAAGCGAAATGTAGTGTGAGCAGGGCTATGCGAGAGGCTTTCAATGAATTCAAAAGTAAAGTTCTATGTACTGACTTGGCAGAAAATCCTAAGAAATTTTGGTCTTGTGTCAAAGCAGTAGGTGGATCAAAACAAAATGTTCAGACACTCTGTGACCAAAATGGTACTGAAACAGAGGATGACAGACCAAAATGCCGGAATACTAAATGTCTTTTTCCAAAGCTGTTTCACAGAGGAAGACTGCACTGTAGTTCCTTCTCTAGATTGTCGCACAGATGACAAAATGGTAGATATCGAAATAGACAACAAAGGGCAACTAAAATCACTCAAAAGAGGAAAGGCCGCTGGACCTGATGGGATAACAGTTCGATTTTACACAGAGTACACGAAGGAACTTGCCCCCCTTCTTGCAGCGGTGTACCGTAGGTCTCTAGAAGAGCGTAGCATTCCAAAGGATTGGAAAAGGGCACAGGTCATCCCCGTTTTCAAGAAGGGACGTCAGACAGATGTGCAGAACTATAGACCTATATCTCTAACGTCGATCAGTTGTAGAAATTTGGAACACGTATTATGTTCGAGTATAATGACTTTTCTGGTGACTAGAAATCTACACTGTAGGAATCAGCATGGGTTTCGAAAAAGACAGTCATGTGAAACCCAGCTCGCGCTATTCGTCCACGAGACTCAGAGGGCCATAGACACGGGTTCACAGGTAGATGCCGTGTTTCTTGACTTCCGCAAGGCGTTCGATACAGTTCCCCACAGTCGTTTAATGAACAAAGTAAGAGCTTACGGACTATCAGACCAATTGTGTGATTGGATTGAAGAGTTCCTAGATAACAGAACACAGCATGTCATTCTCAATGGAGAGAAGTCTTCCGAAGCAAGAGTGATTTCAGGTGTGCCACAGGGGAGTGTCATAGGACCGTTGCTATTCACATTATACATAAATGACCTTGTGGATGACATCAGAAGTTCACTGAGGCTTTTTGCAGATGATGCTGTGGTGTATCAAGAGGTTGTAACAATGGACAATTGTACTGAAATGCAGGAGGATCTGCAGCGAATTGACGCATGGAGCAGGGAATGGCAATCGAATCTCAATGTAGACAAGTGTAATGTGCTGTGAATACATAGAAAGATAGATCCCTTATCATTTAGCTACAAAATAGCAGGTCAGCAACTGGAAGCAGTTAATTCCATAAATTATCTGGGAGTACGCATTAGGAGTGATTTAAAATGGAATGATCATATAAAGTTGATCGTCGGTAAAGCAGATGCCAGACTGAGATTCATTGGAAGAATCCTAAGGAAGTGCAATCAGAAAACAAAGGAAGTAGGTCACAGTACGCTTGTTCGCCCACTGCTTGAATACTGCTCAGCGGTGTGGGATCCGTACCAGATAGGGTTGATAGAAGAGAGAGAGAAGATCCAATGGAGAGCATCGCGCTTCGTTACAGGATCATTTAGTAATTGCGAAAGCGTTACAGAGATGATAGATAAACTCCAGTGGAAGACTCTGCAGGAGAGACGCTCAGTAGCTTGGTATGGGCTTTCGTTAAAGTTCCGAGAACATACCTTCACCGAAGAGTCAAGCAGTATATTGCTCCCTCCTACATATATCTCGCGAAGAGACCATGAGTATAAAATCAGAGAGATTAGAGCCCACACAGAAGCATACCGACAATCCTCCTTTCCACGAACAATAAGAGACTGGAATAGAAGGAAGAACCGATAGAGGTACTCAAGGTACCCTCCGCCACACACCGTCAGGTGGCTTGCGGAGTATGGATGCAGATGTAGATGTAGAAGCCTCATTGATGTAGCTGACAGAATATTATACCTCCAAGTGGTGTCTTATACTTTACTGAAGTCAAAAAACACTCTTAGACAATATTTTTTTACACAGGAAATCCTGCTGGATTTCCACTTCTAGCAGTGTCAGGTGGTTGACAGTGGATCAACATCTCCTAAATTCACACTGAGACCGGCTAAGGAGCTGCCTGGTCTCTAATATCCAGACCAGACAACAGTTGACATGCACTCTAGGGTCTTTCCTACACAGCTCGTTACGGTGAGACTTCGATAACTACTGAGACATGTTTGGTCCTTTCCTGGTTTGGGAACAGGTATCAAAATTGCCTCCTGCCACAAGTCAGGGAATTGGGCTGTCAGCCATATTGAATTAAAACATCATAAGAGGATTTCCTTGGACACAGTTTGCAAGTGTTCCAGCATGCAGTAACGTATTTGGCTGTGACTGTGCTCCGTATCCCAAGCATCAGACATTGCCGAATCAAACTCCCAAATGGACAATTGCAGGACTCAGAATCGGTGGACCTCAAGTCCGACTCAACCCTTTCCACGGTAGCACAGTAACGATGGAACACTGCATCCCAGCTGGCAGTGGCAGTAGTTAGTGCAAAATGCTCTGTAAATGTCTGTTCAAAGTCTTCAGGGATTGCTTGGAAACACTCATTTCAACAATGTTGCTATAGGTAATCAACTGCCTTTACTGAAAATTCTCCTCATGGCTTCCCACACTATTGTACAATAAGTGCAATGGCTGACAGAGTCCAGAAACACTTATCATGACCATTTCTTGCTCTCCTTGATGATGTGTTGAGCCTTTGCCCTTGCTAAGCAAAAGGCTGCAAGGTTCCCCACTGTTGGGGAACACTTAAATTGCAGCAGAGTGACATGCCTGCCCTGGATTACTGAATGACATTCAGCAGTTTACCAAGGGTCAGGTTGCCTCCACGATGATCTGGAGAAAGCAACAGCACGGTAGATTACTCATGTGATGAAGTTCACACACTCCTGGCTGCTGTAGCAGTATTCAAACACAGCCAGCTTGGTGAACAGCATTCAGTCACCTCTGCTAATCATCCATCGTTTGTGGCTGTGTCCTATCAGGGAGAGCTGCATCCAGTAGGTGAATGCGGAGTGGGAAGTGGTCACTGGAATGTAGGTCATCAATGACTTCCCACTGAATGGAGTCTGTGAGGGCTGGAGAGCAGAAAGATGGCTGAAAATGATCCATTAGCAGCACAGAAATGAATGGAAGTCTCTGATCTGCACAACAGGTGAGATTTCATAAGGTTCTCCGAAACCCGACTCCGAGGCACGTAGAAGCCTTGCCTCACAATACATAATGGCCACTGAACTCTCCCTGTACAAGAAAAGGCCGGAGTAGTTGAGCTACAAGGCCTGTGAGAGCCTTGGAATCTTATCACCTCTTGTGGAGGTTAGTACAATGAGCAAACAGTGATCCTCTGACAACTGAATTTCAACTGCAACTGCTTGCATTTCAGTAGACAGGGGGAGTCCAGAGGATTGGTGCGCATAGCTGACAAACACATCAACCCCTCCCATGGCCCTTTCCCCAGTCGTATCAATGTTGCAATGAAGATTATAGTCCCATGTCACAGAGGCATCAGATGCTTTAAAATGCATTTCCTGCAACACTTTCACCCTGTCTTTCCACCGGGGAGGTGAGCTCAGAATGGGTACAGGCTCACTCTTGAGGCAAGACAAGTGCCCCAGGCCGATATCAAGGTTCATCGGTTATAAAGATGAAGCATGAAAAACATCACAGAGGCGTTGAATTCGTCTTATTGCTTACTACCCAGTAGGTGCTTTGTCTTTAATTTTTTGGCCTGGGGAAGCTTTGGAGCCACAACCACAGTAGTAGTAGTAGTAGTAGTAGTAGTAGTAGTAGTATTGGTGGTGGTGGTGATGGTGGTGGTGGTGATGGTGGTGGTAGAGCTGGATGGTGGACCAGACAATCTTTGGAGGGGCAGGGAGCACCGTAACATTGGTAACTGCAGCCTTTTCTGAATTTTTGTAGAGAGATACAGGCATTGAAATAACTGCAGCAGCACAAGTGCACTGACAAATGCAGTTACTAGTGCTGACACTGTAGTTGGAGTCGTGAGCAATGGCAGTTGGGTTTAGGCTCGTTCTGTGCACTTAAATCATACGTACTCCAACAGCCAGTGAGCATTCAGTAGTGTTCCGAGTGCTCTGCTCTGAATGCCGTTGCTAATGCGAGCATTAAACATGATTTTAGCAAGTTGTTTTGTGAATGTATATTTCATTTGTTGTGAGTTGTCATTGCAGATGGTGGTGGTAAATGATAAATTCTGAATAAACAAGCAAGAGACATAATTTGAAGGATATATGCTTCCTTCAAGCGGAAAGCATGCACATGCATACACCATAGCTGTCACTTGTAATCATCAACAATGCCATTCCCATCCGTGCCTCAACATGGGTGAACTGCTATTATTTGTGGATCGGACTACAGCAACCTCAGCTTGTGTAGCAGCATCAGCTTTCTGAACTGGCTGTTTAATAACCGAAGCAAAGAAGCTAGTGAACATTTGGGTGAGGGGGGGGGGGAGCATGGTCTTTTACATCTTTCTGGCTTCACTATACAGGATACACTTCGTAGTTTTAAGCTCTAGTATCTTCCTTTCTTTAAAGAAGACACTGCATTCCCTAATCCAGACAGAGTGTTCCCCAAAGCAAGTCACACACTTTGGAGGAGACAAACAACAGGCCCCTTCCTGAGCTGCCTGACCACATCTGCTACAAGTTGGTTCTCCCTAAGAACCTAGAGTAATGTGCTGGCATTTAAAAGCATGTGTTGGGTTGTAGACATAAGGCTGCAAGCTTTCGAGAAGGAAACCTACCTTGACATGCTCTAGAAGTTTCATGATGTTAAATGTAAGTACAAATGAGTCTGATTTGAGCAGATCATCATCCACTTTTTTCATTATATTTTGCTCATCAACAATGCCTCCTGGGGCCCACTCAACTTCCAATTTCTCTTTGGGAATATCTACCAGATCCCTGCATAACAACAGCTTTGCTGTATTTCAAGATGATGTGAAGCTCAGTTTGTACGGCCCTTCCCCAAGGCATTGAGCGTTTTGTACATTCTTAACTTGTTGGAAACTACAAGTTTCTACCAACAGTGTCCTATCACACAACTGCATGACTAATTTTAAAGTGCCAGCAATGCACTTTTTTTAGTATAGACAGGCAAAACTTTCCTGAAGCTGCCCTCTCCCCCTTTCACTACCAAAAACACATTCTGATTATCAGCATGCATTCTGTTGCTAGATGCAAAACTTTTGGAATTAATTTCCGAGTTAACATCCTATCGACAAGGTCATTAGAGATGGAGCACAAGCACGGATTAGGGAAGGATGGGAAGGAAATTGGCTGAGCCCTTTCAAAGGAACCATCCTGGCATTTGCCTGAAACGATTTAGGGAAACCACAGCAAACCTAAATCAGAATGGCCAGACACAGGTTTGAACAGTCGTCCTCCCAAATGCAAGTCCAGTGTGCTAACCAATGTGTCACCTTGCTCGCTGGGGAAATAAACATCTAACTAGACACAACCCCACATGCCTAGGTAAGCCTTATGCAACTGAGGTGCAACAGTTCCCCCAGAGGTTGCCTCCTACCAACTGTTACATCTCAACAGCCACTTATCTCCCCAGCATGCAGCACATCTTAAGATTGAGGGATATATTTTTCTTTTTTTTTTATAAAGGGTTTTACCATTCTCACAATCCAGGGTGCCAACCCAAAATCACCTTTCCCTAAGGCACACAACATTCCACCAAAGCACCTTACAATGCTTGTGAAGCACGCCCAGCGGTTACGGCGATGGAGTACTGGCAACACTAACCAGTCCCCAGCTCGCAAACCCCAGGGTTGCCAAGCCTGTATCCAGCAAACGAATTCTGAGTCCCCGTGGGCAAGTGTATAGGAGAGCACAACTACTGTGCAGATTTATTTTTATTTGTATATGGAGAACGAGGCCAACGGACAACATGTCTGCTAGATGGGACAGCAATCGCAGTAACTTCACATGAGCAAGTGTCTGTGTAGGTGAGATATAGAGGCTCAGAGATTCGCCAGCATGTCATTCCCAGAATTAATGCAGAAAATATGGCAGTTGCTGCACTGATAGTGAAATAAACAAATTATGTATTTATATGTCATTCTAAATGGTCATGGTTAATTCTGAATCCTTGATGCTGTGTAAATGGAACTTTGACACAGCGTTTCCAAGTTGGACAGTGTGAAGGACATCTTTTGTTATCTGATGGACACAGTGAATGCTTACAAACAATATATGGAGTACACAAATGAAAGGTGTCTGAACAATTATGGAAGAAGAGTAGAAATTGTTAAATTACGTTTCCTTTCAGCATAAGTTGTTTAACAGGAGAAGTCTTTGACTGCCAAATACACGGGAACGGTCAATTGAGGAGGAGGTTATGATTTAAGAAAGAGTGACATATTTAGTATAGCATAGAATCGACAAGAAAACGAAGCCATTTTTAAAAAACTAACTGAGGAAGTAGAGGGGTGGTATCTATAAAATTTCTCAATAAGACTTTTGTCTCAATTTATATAGTAAGAAGGAAGGAAGATTGGTTTTAATGTCCCTTCGACATTGAAGTCATTGCAGATGGAGCACAAGCTCAGATTGTGTCAAGGATAGGAAAAGATATCTGCTGTGCTCTCTCAAAAGAACCCTCTGGCATTCCCTGGAACGATTTAGGGAAATCTAGGAAAACCCAAATCTGGATGGTTGGACATGGTTTGATTTATCATCCTCCAAAATGCGAGTCCAGGGTGTTAACCACTGTGCGTTCTCGTTTGGTACAGCAATTTTTATAATAAGCTTTATGTCAGGATGTAGATTAGTGGCAACACTATCAATCACATGAAGAAAAGTGCATAACTTATCAAACTTACTATGAAGCTAAATAAAGGTAGTAATTACACTATTTTAGAAGGCAGTGATTGACACTGTGCTCTTTCACTTCTGTGGTGTGACATCAGGCAAAATAAGTCACACACTAGTGATTTATAAAACTAGGCCAGTGTCCGATCCTGTACCTGAAAACAAAAGTAATGCTACACGTTATAAAACTTCATGAACCTCTCTCAGGAGGCCAAGCTCTTGTCAGAAGCCAGAATAAAGAGGAAGGGTGGAGGAGGGAGGTGGGGGAAGATGGAGGGGCGGGGGTGGTGATAGAATAATACCTCCTTAAAAATACCTTGGTCGAACTGGTTCAGCATCCAGTATCATGTAAGGGCCTTTTGCCACAGTTAAGGTATGAAGACTGCCACAGCATACAAGGTGAATGGGACCAAATCTCCAACTTAGCTCATAGGATGGAAGCCTGCAACTCTCTTTTGGTGTTTGTAAACATACAAGCTCCATCCTGAAGGAAGCTTTTTCTGAACTTTAATCGTAGCTCAACACACTGGTCTATAAATAGAATTACTGTCATGCCACACAAGTTTTCCAGTCATAAATACTTTGTGCTACCTGTGCGAAGATAGGGTAAGTCACTAGTATATTACAAATAGTCATAATTATGCTTAATTGTTTTCTAACAGCTATTGTTTCAAGCATAGTGTTCACAGTTATTTGTTCACTGAAGGTGTTAGATCTGACTTTTGTGCAAACACTTCTGAAAATTCACTCTGTATTACACTATTGCAATACATGTGACTTTTTCTAATATAAGTGTTATGCCCCAGGATAGTATCACTGGGGGGGGGGGGGGGGGACAATAAAAATTCATCCAAGTTCTACCTTGGCAGTTTCCAGAAGCCGAATCAGCAGTGTTAGTAGACTGCCAGCTATGGGAAATGCTGAGCGAGTTACAGCAAACATGGAAGTTACCACAGCACGGGGTAACGACTGAGCACCCAAGTCCACAAGCGAAGCATAATAATATCACGGAAGCTGAGAGATACCGTCATACTAGTGATAAAGCAAAGTGTCGTATGATAGGCTAGGTACAACGCAACAATAAGTATTCAGGTGGTGAACCAGCAGAAAAAAGCTTCTGAAAAGTGAAGATACGAATGTCTGAAGTCACTAGGAGACCTAACAGTGAGGGAAAACCTGTATGTATGTCATTATAGCCATTCCCATCACCACAGAGAGCACTGGAAGCACCAAATAAACTTCCCACCCTTCTTAACAAATGGCCGATTGCCGAGTGTCCATTGCCAACTTCCCAGTGTGTAATCTCAGCCCTTGTGTCAGTTGCAGCTATCCAGTGAGAGCCCAGGTTATGGAGGTTGACCCTCTGCACATTTAGCTGCCTTCAACCATCTATGGAACCATGACTCCAGCTGGAAGGACACTGCTGCTGCCAGCTGCACTGCCAACTTCCGAGGCAACGCTCATGGGGTGTGGAGGCTGCCATCACCCTACACATCTGCTGGAGGCTTGACCTGCATGGCCTGGATATTATCTGTCATCTATCTTTGAGGGGGATGCCCACTGCTGTTGCTTATCCCATTCCAGTGGCAGACACTGATGCTGCTGGCTCTGTCTCCTAAGTGGGGGCTGAGAGCTGACTCCTGCGAGAAAGCAAGTACTTCATGTGGACTTGGGAGTGTGACTCCCAAGTGCAAATCTTAGAGGTCAACAAGAACACTTTGGATGTAGAGCTAGGGGGCCACTGGCATCCATGGGTCAACAGTCACCCTGTGACGTAACAACTGCCACTCAATGCTTCACTGAGCTGGGTAAACTGCAAAGCTGAGAGCATGCCAGCCTTCCTCTGCTGATGAGGCCACTGCTCTACCAGCCTCTGAGGGGGCCAGGCAAGCTGTGAAAGCTGCAAAGTCATATACCAGTTCAGTTATGATCACTGCACATTTTTATATCAGTATGACTGTTAACCTCCTGTCCCCACGATGAATGGCCACTGCCAACCTGTGGACGAGAGCAAAATATACCACCCTATAGCACAACACACAACTGAACATAACATGCTTGATTTCAATGGCTGCTTCACTACCCAAACCATCTGTATCCTCCTCTCCACCACAAGCTTTACTGAACTGCAAAGATGGGAGTTATCCTTACAACACATTCTTCATTCCCGTATTTATCTTGACCTCTACCTACAGTAACATTCTGTCCCCACACCATCCACCCAACAGTTTCCACCCCTGTCCCCTCACCCTCTTTGTAAGCACCCTCTGTAAATGCACCCCCATTTCTTTCCTCTTCCGCGCTACTCTACTTCTCCCCCCCCCCCCCCCCCCCATTCCACAGCCTCCCGATATACGCGTCCATTGGCAGTCTAGTCCCTGCACACTCTGCCAGACTACACTCTTCTCTTCCCCCATCTATACACTGCTGTCCCTTACAATTCCCCACCCAATCCAGATTGCTGCTTCCGCTCTATGTGACAACTGCATTCTGGTCTGAGATGCCCGAGATGGTGGTCATGTCTTCGTGAGGTGTGCTTGCTCGTGTGAATGAGTGCGTGCATTTCCTTTTCTGAAAAAGGCTGTGGCCAAAAGCTGAAATCTAAGTGTCTTTTCATTGTACCTATCTGCAGCTCAACATGTCACCTTTATAGTGAGTGGCAATCTACCTTTTCCTTACATTATTGATATTCCAATCTGGAGTTTCCATTGTTTGAAATATATATGACAGGAATTATACATGACCCACACACACATTTCAACTGTAGGACTGCAGTAAACCAATTTCACATATCCCCTCCTAAATTTGCAAAACACTCAAACATGTATAAGAAGACACAGAAATAAGTTTAAAGAATGATCCAGGCATCGGTAGGGACACATTTTAACGACACTTCATCCACATTTGCAGTAGGCTTTACAAAAATGAACAAGGAACGGGAGGAAGAGAACAGTTTTGTCAATCTAAAATCACTTTCAGCCACATGCCTACACAAACATTGTATTTTATACATTTAGTGCCTAAGAAATTTGGGAATCATTGATAAAGGACATGCACAGTGTTGTTCTGTCTGTTTTCACATGAGGTGGAGGAGAACATAAAAAATTCATAAGTAATCATGAAAAAAATCACTTTGCATACAGTTGAAATGGTTTTTCATTAATTTTTGACACTTTCCTATAAGTATGTTGTTGTAGGTAACCAATCCCCAGGCAAATCTAATGAAAGTTCTAAAAAGCAAACAAAGTAGCAATAAGGTAAAAAACTCAACAGTAACAACACCCATTAATGATGATGCTTAACTGTAAGACATTATTCTTAGAGCCCAAACATTAAATTATCTCTGATATGCCACAGAAGTAACACCCACTGATGATGGCAAAAGTATGGGCAAGAAAACTTAAAAGATTTTGTGTTTTATGAAAACCGGCCATAATTTATCTTGCAACAAAAGTGGCTAACTTACAAACTAACAAATGATTAAGCACACTGTTGCACCATTCTGTACATTTTCCATTTTGTACTTAACAACTAGCCCCCTCTGTATAAACGGTAACAGCTAATAATGCCAACAAAGTGCTGCTACTTGCCTAACTCTGTCACAGCCCTTCAAAGATGGGACCATAACAGAAGTATTATTTTGCTTTGATGTCTCCATTCTCATACAATATATTCACAGTAAATCCAGACCGGTGACAAAAGAATCTTCCACTATTATACTAATGCTAACACTTCTGTCATAATTTTATCTCCCACACTACAACAGAAAATCAGAACAAAAATAGTTTACTGCAAGCATCAGCAGCTTGTAGTAGTTGAAAAAGTAAAAGGGGTGGGAATAAAGAAAATGATCCAAATTAAAAATATAGAAACATAGGGTGATGGAAAGGGAGACAGAAATTATGGAAAGAAACATCATGGCAACAAAAGAAAGAAGAGAAACATATGAGAATGTAAGTGGATACAACATTTTAGTAATTACTTCACATAATCAACAATAACAAAACCATAACGGACATAAAAAATTCAGTTTAAACCAAGGCACAAAGTGTAAAGAAAGAGGCAGACACACTGTGTGTGTGTGTGTGTGTGTGTGTGTGTGTGTGTGTGTGTGTGTGTGAGAGAGAGAGAGAGAGAGAGAGAGAGAGAGAGAGAGAGAGAGAGAGAGGGGGGGGGGGGGGGGGGGGGGGGGGAGGAGAAGGAGAGAGAAAACTCTTTCTGATAACACAGTTTATTGCTCAACACATGTCTGTACTCAGTATTGTAATCACAGAGGCAAACCTGATTCTGTTCATCTCTGAAATTCATTAAGTCAATAAAGAAGCATTATTACAGTTTTGACATTTCTTTGTCAAAGGATACAGCCCAAGAAATGTTTTGTGAATTCATGGTCAGAGGGAAACTGAACCTGAAGAAAGGTTTCTCTCCATGCTTCAAACCACGGAGCAGATGCTGGAATTTCTACAGTCTGGTCACCTGAAAACATACAAATTTGATTATTTTCTGTGTGTTTTTAAAATCAGCATGTAAAATTATGCTCCTCCAGATGCGTCCAATGGAAAATGGATCAATACTATGAAAGAAAATATAACTGGCAATATTTTATGAAAATAACATAGACATATTTTGCAACAATCACTGTACTTACAGGCCAGGATCACTATAGGTGAAGCATTCCTCATCCTACCACTATAAAAAAAAGAGAGAAAGAAAAAAGTGGGAATACAGAAGCGTCCGATTCCACCCGTCTGCTCTGACCCATGACGTGACCAATATGGCGGAAACGACCATTCACTACGACTCCAATATGGTGCCTATGACGTCATTACATAAACATAACAAAGATGAAAATAAATTGAAAAACCAACAATATACACATCTTCCCCCAAAAATATAAACAAACTAATGGGACAAGTGTGGGAAATTGGGGTTTTTTGGGTGGGGACAAACTAAATTTAAACACACATAAACACAGACCATCATACCAAATGACACAAAATGACGAAATAAATCGATAACATAAAATTCCCAAATTCCACTACACACAATATCCTCTGGAATCAGTCACTTACCTTCACTCATATACCTCAACCGCAGCTCACAATACCAAACCATAGATACAACTGCAACAAAATAGATCCTCCACAACATAATCACAAAACAACCAGCACCCCCTACCCACCTACCTCCACAAATATTACCAGCAACTATACTTCTCCCAAGTGCCCCCTCCCCCCCCCCCCCCCCCCCCATGAGCCACAGACACCCACTCTCACACCGCCACCTTACCCAACCAGTAGCTCTCAGGGACGCTCTTCTGCCAACAGTACTCATCTAAATGAGACTGAAGGTTAGAAGAGCTTCTATTCCCCCTCCCAATAACTGACTTAACCACCCCCAAAACCCCTCTATCATATTTTTACAAGACCCAGTCTCATAATTTTTGAATTCCAAACTATGGTTAACTACTAAATGCTGATACCCACTCTCATCCAACCCATTATAAAACGAAAAAGCGTCAAACTACTGTACTGCCCTCTTCAATAAACTCCTCAATCAATCCCACCAATTCCCTTTTCATCTGCCCCTCCAAAACCCTAAAAATGCACTCTGAAAAACCACCCCCAGATACAACAGCCCCCCACACCCATAAAGCAACCAGAGACTTAGCCTTCCCGCACTACTACTTCCCAAACCATGACTCGTCAACCTCCACCACCACCCCAGGCCAACCCAACTTACCCCTGTACTTAATATACTCAGAACACACTTCCCTACAAAATGAAAACCAGTCAAGAACTGTCCTCTCACTCACACCAGTCTCATGCGCACAAAAACTGTGAGAGGATCTATAACAAAAATAATACGTCATCAACACAATCTCTCGCAAGCCCAACCTAGACCTCTCGAACCAGGTACCACGCCTTATGGAGTGTCATAGGTTGTCCCTACGGCACTGCCACGTGTAGCCGTCCATGGTCTGAGACGCCGGAACTTTTGCCAACCGTATTTCCTGCCAACACACGCTGCACCTAACCACTTCTGCCAGCAGCCCATACAATAGCAAAAACTTTATAAGGGAAAAAGCACTGTCCCCCATTTCCACATGCAAACGAGCGCTGTTGAATTTATCCATCATATCCATACCTAACAAAAGCAGCCACAAATTAAACTAAACAAAGTAACACATGGCATACAGCAAACAGCACTACAATAACTTGGACACAACAAAAACTAAATTGTTCACTCACTGAAAGCAATTTCTGTCGCGGCACACTCAAACTGATACCTTGCAGGACAAACAGCAATACCAGAATGAAGCCAATACACCACACAACACGCAAACTGCAAACACACCACCAGGCGGCACCACCAACCGCAACGAAATGACAACTATAAATACCACACAAACAAACTAAACTCCGCGGGGTCATGACGTCACATGCCACAACACCCTTACGTCATGGGTCAAAGCCGACGGGTGGGATTAGATGCCTCCATTGACCCAAAAAAGTTGCTACCTGCAGTATTCAACATCCACAACTGCTCTCAAGCAGTGCTCAATAGGATCTCTCTCACTTTATTGACATCACTGTCACAAACAAATTGTTATCACCGTTTTCAAACACCAGTAACTCTATGGTATTGTTTTTAGATCTTGTACCCTTTTTGCCAAACTGTTCTGTAACAACAGATTTCTCAATGTTTCTGAAATTTATGTATTGCAAGTGTTCAGGGCATTATCCAGTGATCACAATACCTGAAAAGTGCCGTAAATAATGTACATGCTATAAACCTGTGTTCACCGCAAGTGGCACTATGGTCAGACCTCACCTCATAATGATCCTGTGTATTGGTGTATTGTGCAAGGGAATACCATCCTTGTCTTACCAACACGCAAGAGTTGTCAGCCAATGACAGCAGAGCTAGTCTATATTTAGAAAGACATGCACAGCAAATGCTTAAGTTAATTTTACTGCTGATGCAGGAGGAAATAGTCTTCAAAATTGTGACCTCTTACTATGTTAAAACAAACACACACACACACACACACACACACACACACACACACACACACACACAAAAGTGACATACTGCGCAAATATCCATTAAATTCCTTATATCACTGGAAAGCTGCTAAAACGTATTTTATGGCTGCACATCTCATTCATTTCTGTGTCATAATATGACTGAGCAACGTACACAAATAATTTCTCTTATTGGTATTATACACCGATGGAAAAAAATACACCACTATGAGGATGCAAATCAGGTTTGCTTTAAATACACGATGTGACGCCCACGGGCATCAGTTATCTTTTGAGACTGGAAATGGCGAGCTGATGTTAGTCAAGAATGACTAAGATGACAAAAGACACCATCATCAACACCTCACTGAGTTTGAGAAGCTGAATGTTCCTTTTGCGATACAGCAGAAACACTTGGCAGGAATGCAGTCACTACACATGTTTCCTGGGAAGTGTGGTCACACGAATGTACGATCACAAGAAGTCTGGGCTCTAAATGGCCACATGGTGCTATCGAGAGATAAGACCACCGTGTTCGGCATATGGCTCCAGTGCATTGTATTGCATATGCAGCAGCAATCTGAGCAGCAGTTGGCAATACAGTTACACAACAAACTGTTACAAATCTACTACTTCAAGGACAGCGCAGAACCAGATGCCCTATAGTGTTCATTCCACTGGCACCAAACCACCACCATTTGCAACTTCAGTCATGTCAAGCAATAACTCAATGGAGGGCAGGGTGGAAGTCTGTTGTGTTTTCTGATGGAAGCTGGTTCTGTCTCAGTGCCAGTGACGACCATGTTTTGGTTAGGATGACGCCACTTGAGAGGCTGCAAGCAACCTGTCTGTGTGCTACATGCACTGGACCTACACCTGAAGTTATGGCCTGGGGTGCGATTTCATAAGACAGCAGGAGCACTCTCGTGGTTATCCCGTGCATACTGACAGAAAATTTGCACATCAATTTAGTGATTCAGTCTGTTGTGCAGCCAATCATGAACAGCATTCACTTTATGTAAAGAGCTTGGTTAATGACAGGCTAACCATTTGATCAATAAATTAGAATTACACTTAGGCACTATTGTGCTTTTACAATGCTGTCAGAAAATCAAATGTTGGCAGCCGAGTTCACTATATGAGGTTTAAAGATTCACTGTCAAATACATCAAACTCAATATGTGTCATAATTTTGAAGACTCTGAAGTGAAACCAAAAGTGTAGTGTTTTTCTGTTATTTACACATCATACCTATTAATTGGAATGAAGGCAATTAATTTATTTCCAGATCTTCTAATTTGTACACCATACAACAGATCTGATATACAGATTTAATCTCCAGTTGAGACTAGAGTAGCATATGGAGTATACATAAAAAAGTCAAGCAGCTCAAATAAACATCAGACACTACCTATAATTTGGAGAACTGTGCAGAGCACGCAAATATTAGTCTTACCACTGGGAAGCACTAATGGTGTTTGTAAGGCTATATGCATAACTGTGGTAACAATATCAGTTGACAATGGACTGCACAGTAACTGTCCATTGTCATTAGATGCAAAGCAGGGTACTTCTTGTGGTCCACATAATGTCTGTCCTTTCAGTCAGTGAAACAACAGATTTGCCATTCTTTATAAGCTTATGCATATTGACGCTGGAAGTGTACAGATAAGGTCTTCCAGGATAGGCTGTCACATCACAGTATATGACAATTATCGAAATGTGAGAGGTTCATTAGTTTGATGTCCAAATACATGCAAGAATTTCTAGACATAAAAGAAACCAAGCATGGAATCTCATTTGGCAAAATGTTGAGTTAAAAAAAATCTTGAACGAAAATATAAATACCATATTACCTATATTGATGGGGTAGTTTCGCTCACTAGATGCAAAGCTTACAGATTCATTAAGAAACTTCCTTGCCAGCGTTGGCTGAGGTGGCCGAGCGTTAACATCCAACACTGTAAATCTTAAGTTTCTCACTGGTATAACACCACCTGATGGTTCTCGGAAATGGGCTGCAACATAACCGTTAACAACATACACAACCTGTATACGGCCAATTGAAACTTGAGTATCACTGTAAACTAATTCAGCTAAACTGTAAGCTGTTGAGGGCACACTTTATCGTTGTCACTATCACACCTGTAATTAACACAAACCTTCTGTATTCAATTTGCAAAACGGCTGAATCATTTCTGTAAAAGATAAGTTGTTTTTCTGGCATGCCTGATCGACCAAGGGGCTACACATAGCGGCTATAAGTGGCGAAAAAGCATTCTGGATGAATTCATGGGGTGTCAACTTGCACTGAGCCATTTCGTAGCGTTAATGACAGTCGTCCCGGTAAATGACAGGTTATGGTATTACTTCGATCATGCCTTTCCCACCATAGTTCAGGTGCAGGTCTTTTCTTTTTGCACTTTCACTACTAACACTTTCATATTATCCCTAACCCCCATTACTCCCATGTTTCACATTAACGTAGATTTGAACTATCTACAGTGTTTGTTGGTTTGTGTCATTATCTTTGATGTATCTCAGCTGATTCGTCAAAGATAACATTCGTGAAGTGTCCAAACGCGAGTCGTGTGGCAAGTAACGTAATATGCGTCGTGCGTGAATGGCACTGCTGCACTGAATGTCATAGAAGTGTAGAGGAGTCGGAGTTGCGCTTCTTAGTGTAAAATTTTGTTACTGTAAAAATAAATTATTTTGCTTCTGTTCAAGAAATTTGTCACTATCCCTTTTTTCTGTGAGAGCGCGGTGCGACTGCTGTTTACGCACGTGACTTGGTATTTTGACGTTTATCGCGTTCGAAACGGCGTCGTGGTTGTGATAACATGTTTCATGTGTGCCAGTATGCGTAAGCGATTGAGGCTTCTTTTATGTCTCCGTAACAGTTTTGTCGGAATTTCTATACAGGAAGCAAAAATGTCAGGAGTAAAAGAGAAGCAAACACAATTTACTGTGCTCGTGGAAGGGAACATAGGGAGTGGAAAAACGACATTTTTAAACCATTTTGCGAATGATGATGCTTTAATCCTTTCAGAACCAGTGGAAAGATGGAGAAATTTAAGAGGACATAATTTGCTTGTTAGTATGACTCGGGCAGAGTCAGTTGCTTTACAAAAAATCTGATGCAGTGTTAAAGCTACGATGATGAATTTGTGTTTCAGGGTCTTTTGTACGAAAATCCAACGCGGTGGGCCCACGTTTTCCAATCGTATGTGCAGTTAACTATGCTGGATTTTCATATGCAACGCTCGAATCATCGTGTGAAATTAATGGAAAGATCCATATATAGTGCGAGGTTAATAATTTGCCATTATTTGTTCACTTCCCAGTAGGAAATATTTGACAAGATTTATTAGACAAAATTTGATATGGCATCTAATTCATTTTGCACAGTCATGAAATAATCTTCTGTAGAACATTCATTTGCAGTCGCCAGAAATTCTGCTGTACACTTTTTTGCCATTTGAGGATGTGGTGGTGCATATCTCCATCTGGCCATACTACAAGAGTATAGGTAACCTTTAAAAGCAAATGGAAAAAAAATCATATGAGTTACCACAACTAGGATGAAATCAACCCATTATTAAGTTCCTTGGAATAGTGAAAATTTCTTCATGTGTTGTAAAAAATCATAAAAACTGTTTCATTGAATTTCAACTTTATCTGTACTTGTTGCTTGGAGGAAATGCTTTGTACACGAGGCTGTGTATTAATAATACTGTTGACATGACATGGTTGGGGTCACCAAGCAAGGTGATGCAGTAATTAAGACACGGGAGTCGCATTTGAGGATGTGGTGCTGCATATATCCATCTGACAATCTAGATATAAGCCACAATTTCCCTAAATCACTTTAGGCAAATGCCAGATTGGTTCCCTGCCAAGTAACATGGCTGATATCCTTCCACTATCCAACATGCTCTTCATCTCTAATAACCTTGTCAAAGACTTGACATTAAAACCTAAATGCCGGCAACATGTGAGAAAGAGGTTGAGCAAGATTAGCAAACACTTTTGAATAAAGCTGTCTGAAATACAGTTCATACAACACTATAGCACATCTGTGAATTTCCACATTTTGCAAACTTGATATCTAAGCAAAAGACTTGTCTTCTACAGACCAACATTCCATATTCTCACTTATGTGCACTCTTCATATGTATATGAGTAAGCTTCCAAAGGACATTCTCTCAAGCTTTTACCTCCAGCTACAACTTCTGCCCTCCATGCTGACACACATGACAAGTTTTGCAACTGTCCCAAAATCTTCTTATAGTTTTATTCTGATTCGAGTGCTTCATCCAGACTTGTTTCCAACTCAATCCATATCATTGCTTGCACATAATATATGCTCAGTCATTCTTTTGCATTATGGAATTACAATGATTTGAAATAGCTGTGCAAGATTTTAGAATTATTTCTTCTTCGTACACTGCATATCAGCTCGGTTTTCCCATATTATAATATCTTCTAAATATATAAAATTTTCTGTTCCTTATGACAATTTTTTCTCTGTTTCATTATACAGCTGCCATTCTTTTATCTTATACTAACTTAGCCCGTGTTGCTTTGCTCGCACTGTATGGTCTGCACAGATTTTTTTTTTGTTTTCCTTTAGTCGAATGTTTATATTGCTCACAAACGGCAACAACTAAACGCTAATTAAGGTCATAGAAGCAGGGATGTACTTCTGACAAAAAAAAAATGATTCTGGCAGCTAGAGTCAAAGGTCTTAGTTAATCTTGCCTTTACAGTCTTTATGCTGATATTTCCAAGGAAATCAAATAAAAATTTTCATAGATTTAACTTTAAAAATTTGTGACATGATAATAATTGTCATCCACTATTTCGACTCCTTAGAGGCTGAATTTCTGAAAAACACTGAAACAAATTCGTTTATTTCCAAACAAGAAGCTAAATATCAGTTTTCTTAGATTTAGCTTAAAATGCTTTCATAATGAAATGATTTTATTAAAGTTTTCCTCCCATATTTAGCTCCATTGGGGGTTGAATTTCCAAAAACACTGAAACACATGTTTTATTATTTCTAACTGAGAAGTCAAATACTAATTGTCATATATCTTGCTTTAAAAATGTTTAATTGGTGCTTTAATGATGATTTATTTTCCAAAACAGGTTTCACTCAATTTTTACCCCCTTATTGGCTGAATTTCCAAAAATACTGAAGCTCTCAAAAAAGACTGAGAAGTGAAATATCTATGTTCATAGATGTAGCTTTAAAAATGCTTCAGTAGTTCTTTAATAATGATTTCTTTTCAAAAAAAACTATCACCAACTGTTTTACTCTTAGGGGTTAAATTTTCAAAAAAGCTGAAACGTGTATGTCTTTATATTTGAGTATGAGATTTAATACCAGTTTTCGCAGTTCCAGCTTCAAAATTGCAGATATAGTGACATATTTTCAAAAAACCTTTTGTCCTTTATTTCAGCCCCTTAGGGGTGAGGGGTGAAATTTTGAAAGAACCCTTGTTTAACAATGCCTACAGTGTAAGATCAACACCCGCTCTAAATTTCAAGTTCCTATACATGATAGTTTGGGATGGGCAGTGAAGAGTCAAGCCAGTCAGACCGTTTCCTTTTATACATAGAGGTTTGTTTTGCTTCAGTGAATCGCAATGCATTGCTTAATATTGTACGCACCTTTTTCAGTTCGTGTCAGTTCCTCAGCCCATTAATGCTCATAGATCCATTTTAATGGTGTGTTCCCATTGCTGAAAGTCACCAGTGGAGTATGTATTCTTTATTAGCATGAGCATAACAGAAATTGTGCGACAAAAATTTGGGTCAAGCTAGTTAACATACAGTGACTGAAAGGCCATAAGAGCTTAAACAGACAACATCTGCCTGCAAATTAGTATGCATGCTACGATACCATGACTCCCTCTTGAGGGTCTCACAACTCTTTGGTGAGTATGTGTATGGTAAACACAGGACACCCAGCCTTGGCAGTACTATCTCCATTCTGCAAGCCTAATCTCGGACTGTTATATGCCCATAGGGGCATAGTTGGTAATCACTGTGTAAGGTCATAGCAATTCTGGTGTGCACACATTGTGGGCTCTTCAACGCTGCCAGTTTCCTATTACCATATACTCTGGGCATGTTTCGGTGACCATCAAGGGGCATCATGGTATAAAATAGCGTGCTTCAGAAAGCAATAATCTTGGTTTAACTATCCAGCTTGTGAGGATGGTAAAAACCACTGTAATGTTAGTGAATAAATTTCCAGTTTTGCCATGGTGTCTTCTGTTAATAAGCCAGCTATCAAGGTTTGATCCATAGTCTTCCGGCATCACAATGTCAAACATAAGACGAAACCAGCCTGTACGCCTAGCTGTAGTGTAACAAAATTAACATGATTAATTTTGAAAAGGAATTTCGGCATGTTGCACAGCATCCTCAGCTTCCTGATGCCTCAGGACGGAGGATTAATCCTCTAAACTGCTAAAATTATTATTAAAGGACATTGTGGCAGAGGCGGAATTTTATTCACTGCAATCAGTAACTACACTTGACTAGTCAGGCCATAGAAAATTTGTGTGTTCCTCAGGAGACTGTGTGAAGGGGCAACCAACTACACTTATTCAGACTAGCTGGGACTCTTATCTTAGAGGACATTGATTGCCCTAGAATCTTTTAGGAACAAAATTATTTTTTATGCCAAAATTACAAGAAAAAGGGTGAACCATAAGGCAGTAATAACGCCAGACAGACAGAGAAAACTTGGATGGTCAGTACTCATGAGAAAGTTTGATCAATCGCAAGGTACCGGTAAAATATTTGTTTTTAAACTGGTCCATGTTGTTGAGAAAAAATTTCATTAGTGAGTAAATGTACTGTGAGGCTGTTGTAAGAATTCCCAGTCTTTTAAAAAGATGCCTGCAAGATGTGTGACTATGAACCCCACACATTATTCTGACCACTTTCTGCTGAGCAGTGAATACTTTTTGTCTAAATGGTGAGTTAACCCAAAATATTATTCCTTATGACATCAGAGAGTGAAAGTATGCAAAGTATGTTAGCTTACTAATTTCTGTAACCTCAAAAGTGGCAATTATTCTGATTACAAAAGTTGCTGAACCTAGTCACTTTAGAAGATCCAAAATACAAATTTTCCATTTAAGATTCTCATCTATATGTACACTCAAAAACTTAGTTTGCTCTACCCTGTTTACTGACTTCTGTTGATGTATTATATTTATTGAAGGAACTGTACCTTTTGCAGCAGAGAATTGGATTTACTGGTTTTTTTTTCTCAAAGTTTAGAGCAAGTCCATTTGCAGAAAACCAATTAATGACTTTCCCAAAGACCTTATTTGTATCATTTTCAATTGGAGTTTCTTTTACTGGATTAATAATGATGCCTGTATCATTAGCAAACAGTGTCAGCTCACATTCCTGTTTCAGATAGGAAGGGAGGTCATTCACATATATCAAGAACAGAAGGGGACCCATGACTGAACCCTGTGGAACACCTAATGTAATTTCACCCCAGTTAGATGAAGTGGCAAACTAATTTAAATCACTTGACCCATATAAGGAAACTTTTTGCTTCCTGTTCTGTAGGTATGACTTAAACCACTCATATGCTATTCCCTTTATACCATAGAATTGTAATTTCTGTAACATGGTTCGCACAATGAAATGCTTTGGACAAGTCACAGAAAATTCCTATGGGTGACATTTTACTATTTAAAGACTATATTACGTGGACAGTGAAACTGTATATTGTTGTCTCAATGGAACAGCATTTTTGAAATCTGAACTTTGATTTACTAAGTATCCCATTACTGTTGAGATGGCTAACCACTCTTGAGTTCATTACTTTCTTGAAGATTTTTGAAAATGCTGTAAGCAAGGATACTGGCCAATAATTATTGACATCTGTGGTGTCCTCCTTTTTGTAGAGAGGCCTGACAATGACGTATTTTAACCTACCTGGGAAAGTACCTTGAGTTAGTGATGCATTAATATGAGAGTCAGAACATCAGCTGTAATTGCTCCACATTGTTTTAATATCTTATTAGAGATGTCATCCATTCCAACAGAACATTTATTTTTCAAAGCTTTAATAATTTTACTTATTTCACAAGAGGTTGTTAGGTGAAAGTTAATCTGACTAAATTTTTTCAAAAGAGACTGGCTTTTTCTTTTGAACTGTTCTCACCAATTTTTTCTCCTACACTTAAGAAATGATTGTTAAATACATTAGCTACTTGTATACTGTTGGTTAGGATGGTCTTGTTCTCTTTAATGGTAATACTACCTACCCCAGTGGTTACTTTTCCTGTCTCCCTCGTAACAACATTCTGTATTGATTTGATTTTATTGCCAGAGTTGTTAATTTCTTCTCTAACACACATATTTCTTGATTTTCATACAACTTTTCTCAGTATGTTAAAATAATTTTTATAATCTAAAACTGCTTCTGGATCTTTACTAGTTCTTGCTGTCTCATACACTTTTCTTTTCCTTTCTGAAGACACTTTAATACCTGTAGTAATCCAAGGTTTCTTTGAAAAGTGTGTGGTGTTACATTTAGTAATTATCTTTGGGAAACAATGTTCAAAAAGGGATATAAATTTATCAAGAAATATGTTGCATTTATCATTAACATTTGGCTCATTATATACGTCTCCCCAACTAACATTTCTTAAGTTTTCTCTGAAGTGCTCTATAGATACCGGGTTGACCAACCTCACGCTTTTACTTAATGGTTTCTGAACTGTACACCCTGTTAGGTTTTGTAAGTTAATCAGTTGTTCATCATGGTCTTGACAATCTATTTACCACAGGGAAAGCATGTGTTTGTTTTACATCCTCTTTCTGTACAAATACATTATCTATTAGAGTGCTACTGTCCTGAGCTTTATATGTAGGGAAACTGATCACTGATCCTAAGTTATTATGTTGTTAATAACACTTCTAGTTCACTTTTCTTATCAGAATTACTTAGAAAGTTTACATTGGAATCACCACAGATTAATAACTTCATCTTTTTGTCTGACAGACAGCATAATAGGAAGTCAAACTTTTTTATGAACAGCTTCCAGTAATGCGAGCAACATGGCAAATTTCATTTATAGTAATCAAGAGAGAGGAGGGATCCTTTCAAATCAGCTCTTAGTTTTCACAGTATTTGGAAGCATCTGATGAAACTTTGAAATATGTCTTTGAAATGGCTTTATAGAGGCCTGTTCTGCTCTTAGGTTAAGTGTTTAGAGTCTAGAAATCAGACAATTTACCTATAGCAACTAATATGAAAAACACCATTAGTTACAGCAAGAGATTCTCATAATATAATGAAAATTTACCCAGAGATATAAGAATGGTCGTTTGTCCAGACGTAAAGGACATCATGAAAAATGTAAATGATCTCTACAACAAAATTTGGAATTTAGATTAACATTTAACTCCTCCATATAAGTAGCTCACATAGCAGCTGTGTTTATTAAGCTCAAAGTTTGACCCAATGTACCAAACTGTATGAGATGTTTTCAATTCCAAAAGTTTGAGCATACGTATAGCTTCATGATTTAACTAAGAATGCGTTAAATTCGTATCGCAGGCATTCACAGAAAATTAACTGTATATGATACCGTCTGCAAGGCATAAGTGCATGAAGGGGGAGGGGGCAAAAGGAAAGGAAATGGTAGGGAACTAATGATATCAGCTGCATCGAGACTCTATATGGAATCAACAGTGATGTATGCCAGACTGAGTCTCAAACCCAGCATCTCCCGCTTACTAGGCAGTTGCATTAACCACTGTGCTACCCAGACACAGTATTTATTGCAAATGAGATGATCATCTCGGCAAGCTCCCCAGCCAGCCGACTCACATTCCCACGCAGTGCCACCTACCTGCAGCTTCTGTCCATGTCCTTCATGTTTACTAATTTTAGGCACCCGCTGGAGGTCATACATAGATGTGCATCCACACTGAAGGTTGTGGATTCATTGCCCATCAAGGTGAACCAGTTACATGAATATGTGGTTCTGTTCTTTCAGACATGTGCTGCTTACCATGTTGAGGAGACATTGAGATGTGGAGAGGCATAACAAAAAGACTACTGTACGTTTAAGCTTTTGGCCACAAGGCCTTCTTCTGAAGTAGAAAATACACATACATTCTCACAAGCATATGCAACCTGACCGCAGCAGCGAGAGGCAGTGGTCTCGTATGTGTGTGTTTTTACACAGTCTTGTTTTTTGCTTTATATATATATTACATTTTATGGTTTCTTGTCAGACACATTTTGCCATGTTAGATCTTTTTAATTAATGACTATACATATTCTGTTTTAAGCTATTGAATTTATGATGCTGATTCCTTATGTGTCTCAGCACTAGTAACCTTTACTGGCTTTAGCTATGTTTGTACAAGTAGGCTATATGATGCCCCATGGCCATCACCAGCATTTGTTATGTACCAATGTTTTGATGCTGATACCTCTTATCAGAATGCTTTTAAGGGTACATATAGTTGCCAGACTCATTGTCTTTTTTTATGGATTAGCCCTCAGTCAATTGAATTTTGTTGTTTGGTACTAGTGATTTTTCTGTTTTGTCCATCTTGATCACATCAAGATGGACATTTATTAATAAAGTGCCACACATTATTGCAGACTTGTTTACAGACCTTACGTCTTCTGTCGATAATTACTTCATCTACCTGAGTGCCTAGAACCGTAGCTTTCATTATACCACATGAGAAAAGTGTGAGTTGATTTTCACAGGACTGATGTTTTTGGAATCCACATTGGTTAGTTTGAAGGAGGTTGTGACATTCTGTCGCCCCACATCGATCTTAGCAGTACGGCCTCATACCATACATGCTTCACTCTCTACAGCCGTCTGCTAAGGCAGCGAGTCTCTTTCTTCATGTGCCTATTTCTGTCCAAAGCTCTCAATTTTGCTGTGCAACCTGATACCCATCTACTATAATTGCTGGGCAATAGGTTTGAGACAATAGCTGCTGAACTAGCTAGGCTTCCACTGCCTTAATGTCATCCTCATTTCTGATTTTCCCTCCACAGTGACACCACTGGATATTAGCACCACACACATGCCACATGGCAATGTACTTCACATCCAAGACACTTGTAGCAAAGTATTGCAACTCACCTGTGCCACACCATTCTCCATACATGCACCACAGTTCAGTATGTAAAATGGTGTTTCATGCTGTAAGATGTTCAATCCAGCCTGCAAGTGTTTGTGTGCACATTACACTAGCCAAAACTCGAGCTCCCACCTATCACAGCTGGTGCACTTGAGTGATAACTGTATTCTGTTCCAGTGGATCTTCCTGGCCATTTTTCCCATGAGAGACGATCAATTCCACACTTCGTGTCAGTAAAAATCGTGTTTGTGCTGGTAAATACTTGGCTACAAGTTAGTGCCTTTGTTCTGTGTCCCGTAATTGTGTGAAATTTTTGCAGAAAATTTTTTTTCTGTATGAGTCAGCACCAAGATACTATTCTTACCGCTGCTCTTTTATTTAGTGCTAACATATCACCAAGTGACTTTTGCTAAAAACTGTTAAATTCTGAGATAATTTTCTGATATCATTCCATTGCTTCCTGTAATAATTTAGTTATTTGAATGAACTTGTTGTTTTTCTTAACCTCTTATGATCATTATTCATTGTGCAGTACCCAATAAGCCATTTCTCATGCCTTCAACTTCAGCTAGTTATTGTCATTATTTTATTAAGTTAGGAAGGAATATTTTCCTACGCTGATGACTGACAGTAAACTCAGGTGACTTAGTTTTCAAATTTGGTATGTTGTTGGTTGCCTCATTCCTTTAAACATGCATTCAGACTTCCACTCCTGTGCACCCCTTGAGCAAATTCCAGTTCTGTCATATGAACTCTGTCACACTAAGAATGTTTGCATGATGAATTATTTTTGTGCTGTGCATGCTATTGCACCATGACCCATATTTTGTGCTTAATACCACAAGCTATTTCCCTTGTGTGCATTTTGTGTATTCACCTCCACACAACCTAACGACCATAAGACTTCCACCACTGGCCCAACCAGCAGCTCACCGCCCACAGTTGGCACTCCAGTATCCCCTGATGTCATCAGCGACCTAGCGCATGTCTCGCAGAACTGCAACGTAAGCGTGCTTAGGCACCTCATGGTGACACAGTGACTGGCGGCCCAGTCTCCACACTGATGCCCTCACCTACCTGTGCATCTCTGCTATTCCACAAGATCTCGAAGTGCCAAAACCCAAGACCTCCTCCCACTGCCACTACTACGTCCAGCTATGCCACAGCTCATTGCTGACCTTCAATCCCCAGAATCTGTATCTGTGATTTTCATCAGCATATGTCATCTTTGCTGGCTGCGACATCACCCATGATGACACCAAGTTTGCAATGGTGATCAGCAAGCTCAAGCTGACGTACACAGTGGAGATCTGCAGTGTCATCTCATCACCCCCAATCACTGACCACTGTGAGACAATCCAGAGACACACTTGTGCAACTCACGTTGTCTGAGATGCAGTGAATTTGGGTCGTCCTTTCCCTCGAGCAGTTTGGGGACTGGCAGCCCTTGCAATTCCTGTGCCACCTCCAAAGCCCAACAAAGTCACACACAGTCTCCAATTGTTTCCTGTACAACATCTGGCTAGCTCGCCTTGTGTCCTGATACAGACAGCTGTGGTGTTGCACGCCGATTTCCCCCTTACTGACATTACCAGCCTCAAGAGACACTGACCTCCCTGCGTACTACTGCCGACACCTTCAAGCACCAGCTCCTGCCCTGCTCATTTCCACTGGTCATTAACACTGATGATGACACCACCACGGAGTGGCACTCGCTGCTCAACATGGTGCTGATGATGTCACTGTCAGCTCCCCTCTCTGCCAAACCACAGCACAGCACCTAGCAACTGGAAGTATAAGACATTCTTGTCTGTCTCAGCACTGACATGGCAATGCTGCAGGCTACGGTTGCCGGCCTGGATTCTGCCCACCACCAATTGCACAGCCTCATCTGTCAGCACAATGACTGCTACCAACACTGCAGCTCCACTCACCTCCCTGATGCCTCCCACGACATGGCTGGTCTCTGCTACTACTGTGAACACCTTGGCCCAGATGCTACTAACTGCTTTTGGGCCTCAATCTGCCACTCCATTCCTGCTCATCAGTGGCAGAGAGTTGTCTGTCATCCTACAGTGACTCATACAGAATCCTGGCACTGTCTCAGTGATCCCCCTGATAGCAACAAACAACGCTACAATTGCTTCCTGCAGCATTCGTCATTGTGTGTTTGACCTCTGCCTATCACAGGACCTCCACTGGGTCTTCCCTGTCACGGACATCACTGACTTCATTATCAGAATGAACTTCATCGGGCACTATCGTCTCCTCCGTGATGTCGCCAGCCATAAAGCAAGTGGCATACTTCAGCCCACATGCCAATCTCTTGGTGTAGTTTCCTGCTTTTACATATCTATCCCCTCACCTCCTCGAGATATCTGTCATTCAACTGTCCATCACATCTATACCATTCCTGAACCACCTGTCTTCTGCCTACCAGTAGACAGTCTCAAGATTGCAAAGACGGAGTTTGATGAGCTGATCGCCATCAGCATTCAGCATCCTTTGAAGAGCTCGTGGGTATCTGTCCTTCACCTTGTCAAGAACGAGGATGGCTCCTGACACCCATGCAGAAATTACCAGCTGCTTAACTCCTGTACCATTCCTGACTGGTATCCAATGTCACCTCTATGTAGCTACACTGACTATAACACTTTGGCATGATCAACTGCACCAAGGCTTTCACCCAGACCACTGTTGCACCCAAGGGTATCCAGAAGACTACCATCATCATGCCCTATAGCCTGTATGAGAGTGCCTTTACGAACTGCCCAAATGTGGCAAAATTTCCTGGCCAGCGTCTTGTGAGGCTTGCCCTGGTATTTTGCCTACAATAGCCTCATTTTCTCCTCAACGCCTAAATAACACTGTGAGCACTTCTGCATAATCTTTGAAAGCCTCCAGGACACCAGCATCATTGCCAACACAGCAAACTGAATTTTTGGTGTCATTGAAGTGGTATTCCTGGGCTATACCATCTCCTCCACAACTTCTCATTCCCTGCCCGGAAAGGTACAAGCCAGCCTTCAGTTTCTGCATCCTGAAACATTCGAAGACCTATGGCATTTCCTTGGCACATTAAACATTTTCTGCTGCCATCAGAGGAATGCCATTGCTATGCAGGAGCCACCAACTGCTGTCCTTCACGACGTCAAAAGAAAGCGGTAGAAGCCAGTGCCAAGGACACCACAAATGGAAGACAGCCTTGCTGTCATCATGTTTGACTTGGGAGATGCTACCCTGCTTGCCCACCCCCACCCCACTGTCCCACTTGCCATCATGGTTGATGGCATACATATCCCCATCACTGCATTCCCAGTCATCAGGTGGCACTTCACACGTGTTCATATGTACGTCATCAGCTCTCAACCTTCCTCTGACAACTGCCGCTGCATCCTCACCATAGTGGAAAGTTTCATCCACTGGCCTGAGGCAACACAAATACCCAACATCACCACCTTCACAGTAGCCACTGCTTTCATCTCCATGTGGATTATCCGTTTCAGTTGCTAGTGTCACATCACAACGGACCATGACTGTCAATTAACATCTTCCCTTTTTTGCACACTGAGGAGCCTCTGTGTGGCTGACCTGCGCTTGACATCGAGTTTTCATCCAGCTGCCAGTGGTATGGTGGAACAGCTCCACCACGCCTTGAAGGCTGCCCTTGCATGCCTCAACAGCAGGTGGATTGCTTCCCCGACTCTAGAACATCTTGGCCTCAATGTCACTCATAAGGCTGACCTGGAGATGTCAGCCACTAATGTTCTCTGTGGCTGCTCACCCTGCTGGGCAACTTCCTGGAGCTCACTCACCTACCAGCAGATGAGGCCATGCCTGACCTCATCACCAACTTGCAGTACTGCATGGCTTGCCTGCAACCCAAACCAGCTCCAGTGCCACAGCAAATGCAGGACATTCATTCACAGTGGCCTCGCCTCTTGAACCTATGCCTTGCTGCACATCGATGCTTAGCAGCAGAAACTTTGCTCCCACTAGGTCCTACGGTGGGACTCCAAAACGTTCATCCTACATCTTCATAGCACCCTTCCCAGCATCTCAATCGACAGGCTGAAGTCCACCTATATGCTGCCTGAACTGGAACAACTCAGTCCATCCACCATCATTGTCAACCACTGTCATTGCCAACTCTGCTCAGTACACCCCCTCACACCTTTCCCTCACTGCCTCCCTCCCCCAAAAAACCACCAGCCTACTGTACCATTGCTGAGGAAGCAGCCAGAAACCAACCAAGCTACCCTGGCATTGCCCCCATGATGCGACCCTGACCCACTGGTCATTGACAATGTAGGTGGCAGCACCTCCAACATACGGAACACTCATACCCTTGCCATTCGACCTGTACTGCAGCCTACATCTGATGTAGTGATTTCACCTCTGCTGTCGCCAACAGCCAACTGTGCCATTGCCCCCCCCCCCCCCCCCAATGCGACTCCAGCCCCCTTTGCTGCACCACCAGCTGATACATCACTTGCACTTGCTTCTGGGATCTCACCAGCCCTTTTTATCATGCACTGGCCTGACACTACGGACACGTGGCCACCCCACTGGTACTGCCCTCATTCATCACCACCTTTCTTCTCCTCCACCCTTGTAAGAGGGATCTGTGTGGTAGCCCTTCACCATCCATCAGTCTTAGCAGTCCAGCCCCATTCCATACATGCCTGTCTCAAGGTGGCCATGTGTTAAGGCACCAGTTTTCTTTGTGTGTGCCTACTTCCACCCAAAGCTCTCCATTCTGCCATGTGAGCAGACACCCATCTATGGTCGCTGGCTATGGGACCAAGACCATAGTTCTGGAGATAGATAGGCTTCCACCTGCCTGTTGTTGTCCTCAGTTACAATCTGCCCTCCATGGCGACAAAATTGGATTTTGGCCCCACACATGTACCATGATGGTCACAGCAAATGATGACACACTTCATATCTGAGATGCTTCTTGCAACTTGGAATGCAAAACATTGCTTTGTGCTGCAAGGCATTAAATCTGACTAACAAGTGCTAGTGCTAACATGAGTATTAGCAGAGATTCAAAATCCTCCATCACTGAAGTACGTACACATGATAACATTGTTCCATTCCTTTGGATCTTGTCCTGGCGATTTTTCCCACAAGAGACTATTAATTCATAAAGCATTTATTATCTTAGCAAGTCAGCACTGAGGACGCTATTCTTACCACACCACCCTTTTAGTTAATGTTGACAGATCACAAGTGACTTTCACTTAGAGCTATTAAATTTTGAGATCATTTCAGAGCTCCCTGCAGTAATTTAGTTATTTGAAGAAACCTGTTGTTTTTCTTAATCTCTTGTGATCATTATTCATTATGCAGAACCACAGGCTACAATTGTCCCAATATGGAAAGTGCAGAAGAAGATGATGATGGATGTCAGTGATATTGGACAGTTATTTTGTGTATCCCTTCTGCTATCCTTTCTGTAAATGGGTGTGACCTGTGCTTTCTTCTAAGTTCTGGGCACAACTTTTTGTTCGAGGGGTCTCTGTTAGATTACAGTTAACAGAGGGGGCAAACTGCTCACTTTAAACCTACTTTTTATAAAACAATATCCATTTTTAACAAACTGATAAGTTACTGTAGATAGTTGTTTGTCTCAAATAACAGCTGACCTGTTATGGAAGAATTTGAGGTTAAAGCATTTCAGTCACCTGTTTTGATCACACTTTCAATATTTATTCTTATAATTCATTGTTTCTTTGCATTTGCTTCATTGCCACCCCTGCCAGTTGGTGCATAGAAATCATCATTTAAGGAAGAAAACTACAATTGTAACTTTTTTATATCATAAGATGGCTTTGTCTTGTACATTTGTACAACCAGTTTACATAAAACTTTCTTAAACTTTGCATGTGGCTTTATTATTTTTTATTTGGTAAAAGTAAAGGTAGCTCAAGTTATCTTTAGCGCCCCCCTCCTTGAGGTTTTTCTGTATCTGCCACTGCCTTGGGCCATGACATGTTAACCAACACATACTTACCTGTATGTATGAGCAACCAGCTGTAATAACCTATCTCATCATACAGTCAACTACAGCCACTCATTCATAGAATGCAAACTATATCACTTCCAGGGACCTTGTGTTCAAATCTTACCACCCCACTCTTCAACTGCTCAGAGTGGATAATTGAAGAAGAAAATCCACTGCATATTTTAACCTGCTTGACATTTAATCTTGTAAACAGCAAGGAGATATGATGATCATGACTATGGTGATTCTGTTGTCCAATGTTGGTTGTGTGTCATTCAAGATTGGTAGTCTATTTATGAAATGCTGAATGATATATGTCATCCATCCTCTGGCATGAGTCCACACATTGCTGAGCTCCATAAAAGAATATCTTATACAAGGGAAGTGGCTACGTATAGAGAAATTGATGTTAAGTTCTAAGGTCTATTAATTAAATAAATTGTGTTAAATAGCTCTTTCAGTGATGTGCAACAACAGTAGATTCGAAACAAAACAGGCTGGCTGTACTGGAAGTTTGGAGGCCACTTGCAGGAAATGCATTATGTTCATTAGACAGTTCAATTGTGCAATGTTTATAAAGTAAAGTCAGCTTTAGTAGAGAATCATTATTTGTAGGTATGTAACTCTTGATATTCTGACTGATAATTCTGATCACAGACACCTAGAGTTGTCAATGTCCAAATCAATGGTTTGATTGAGATGTTTAGAGAAAACTTGCAGGAAGAACACTAGGAAGATGCTTACAAAGCAGACAGATTTGATGAAAAAAGTAACTCTATCTTAAAAGTATTTGCTTAGACCAGCTGTACAATAACACAAAGGTAAAATTAAAGCAAAGCATGATAAACAATTGATAACTAATCAGATTAAAGTGTCTTGTATCAGAAAGAGAAATCACTACAAGTTACTAATGAAAGTTAAAACTCCATTACAATATTGTAAAATACTGCTGTCACATAAAGAGAGCATAACATGTTGTGAAGTCCTGGGTGGAATACAGAGTTGCACATCATTTGTCTGGCTCTTAAAATATATGCAATACAAGTCAGTCTTTGAGTAGTCCACTGGCACATAAACAAGACCACTGGGATTAGGGATGGTGTCAGCTGGAGTGGGTAAGAGGAACAAGGAGACAGGGAAGAGAAGGAAGAAAGGGGTGACTGGAAGGGAGTGATGGCTGAGAGGAGAGGCAGAAAGAGAACAGGAATGTGGTGCCAGTGGCTCGGACAGGGGACATTGTGTATGGGAAGAGAGAGAAAGCAGTGTTGTGGGTGTAGACTAGTGGGATGAAGAGGGAAGATTTTTTGGTGCTTATTTAGATTTAGGTGAGGGACAGGTACGTCCAGAGACTGAAGCCAGGTAGGACTGTAAGATTGAAGAATGTGTTGTAAGGACAAATCTAATCTACGTAATTGAGAGTAGCTGGTATTTGGGGAAATGGGGGGAGGGGCTGTTCAGATGGCATTTTTAACTAAGCAATTATTGTAATGAAAGATCCACTCTGGAAACACTCCTTTAGGTGGAGCTTAAGGCATTTCTCCACAGTATCTTTTCTTCCAGGAGTGCAAGTCCCACAAAATATGAGGTAGATCTGTGAAGTTTGGAAGGCAGGAGAGAGCTACTGGCAGAAGTAAAGTTGTGAGAGTGGCTTGTATGTCATGCCTGGATAGTTCAGTTGGTACCAGTCCATCACAGTTTTAATATACCAGAGATTGTCAGAGCAGTACAGACTCAATTACAGAGTGAAAATTACATTCATTCACAAACACTCTTTGCAAAATTATTTCTATTGGTATTCTACTAAATTTTCTTTGGATAATGTGAATGAGTTGGCATTTATGATTATGTGAAACTATACTGTTCCCATAGCTGAATGTGACTGATGGGGATGATTTAATGCTGCCATTTGACCCTGTTGTTATGGGATTCGCTTGTATTTCACAATGTGCTTCTATGTGCAAAACACTCTGGACTGCATTGTTGATTAGTTTGCTTTTCTGTTTAGAAAGAAAGGAAGATCAACATTTAACAACCCATTAACAATGAGACCATTAGAGATGGAGAGCACTTCAGATTGAGGAAAGATTGGCAAGGAAATCAGCTGAGTCCTTTTCACAGGAACCACTCTGGCCTTTACATGAAACATTTTAGGGATAGCACGGAAAACCTGTGGCTGGACAGAGATTTGAAGTACTGTCCTGAATGTGTGTCCAGTGTTTTATCAGTGTGCCACCTCAGATGATTTTTATATTGAATCTATTTTTGCTTGTTATCTAGCCAGACTATCAGAAATTCAGCATGTATCATTTCATGTGTTGCATCACCATTTGTGTTTATTTTGGGTACCAGCAGGTCATTTTAATTTATTTAAAGTTGCATAAGATGGATCTTTGTGAAATTAAGACACTGTCAGTTGCAAACCAACTCTAATGCTGTTCGGATATAATCTGGACTGCGTTTTGTGTGTTTGTATTTGGGAGCTTTATTAGTATGCTACTTTTAAACAATCAGGTTAAGTTACTAGAAGGTCATTATTGTACTGAGGTCAGGTACAAGAGTGGACTTAATACCAAACCATTTGGGACCTCACATTTTTTATTTCCTCATTCTTAGTTTATTTTTATTCATGTGGTATAAACAGTCAATCTGACCCTCTGTTTTCAGTTATGATTATATGACACCAACTGTGCAACTAGAATGCTGTTACAGCTACAGTATTCTGGTTTCCAAAGCAGAATTTTATGGTTCACACTCTCAAATTCCTTGGCAAAGTTGCAGAATATATCAGTGTGATGATTTTTGTTGTTCCCATCAGCTAGGACTTCATTTGTTAGATCATATTAAGCCTTATATGTAGAGAATCCTCTGCAAAACCTAAACTGAAAGGCAATTAGAATGTTATTTGTGGCAAATGAATCAGTATTCAATTGCAAGCAGCTTTCTGAGTTACATATATATACTCTTGTCTGCTTGTGTCTGTATATGTGTGGATGGATATGTGTGTGTGTGTGTGTGTGTGTGTGTGTGTGTGTGTGTGTGTGTGTGTGTGCGCGCGAGTGTATACCCGTCCTTTTTTCCCCCTAAGGTAAGTCTTTCCGCTCCCGGGATTGGAATGACTCCTTACCCTCTCCCTTAAAACCCAAATCCTTTCGTTTTTCCCTCTCCTTCCCTCTTTCCTGACAAGGCAACCGATGGTTGCAAAAGCTAGAATTTTGTGTGTATGTTTGTGTTTGTTTGTGTGTCTATCGACGTGCCAGCGCTTTCGTATGGTAAGTCACATCATCTTTCTTTTTAGATTCCCCCCCCCCCCCCACGTGGAATGTTTCCTTCTGTTATATTCTACTCTTATATTTTCTTAGACGATGTTTTTGTGTGACTAGACAGGCTGATGATTCCATATTTTTTGATAAAGTCTTTTGAGGTTTACCCCATATCTTACTTCATTGGTAAATAAGAACAATAAATCAAATCTGGACATCTAGACTGATGTACAGTGGTACTTTTCAGGTAGACAAAAAATTTTATGGACAGTATTTTGATTGCTGGCACAGTAGACATTTTCATTTGCTAAGCACATGTGGCAACCACAATCACAGAACCTGATGAAGATATATCAGTTGTCAAAAAACTGTGCAGAAATTTGACATGAGCAACATTGTTGGATCCAAAATTATACCATCAATCAATCTTGCTGAGAAAACCTCAGAAATTAAAAGTCTTCTGTGGCTTGTTAACTTCCCTCTTCTTCACTTTTAACTTGTCATGTCACCAGATCTCATATACTAGTATTTCATTTTTAGTTAATGTCTTCTCCCATCTTACAGTGTCTCCCCCAATTTAGGACCTTAGTGACCTCCACTGTTTGTTGTCATTTCCTATTCCTCTTCCACTCTTTTGCCAGTCATAGTACCCATGGTTAAGAAATCTTGTTTGTGACTCTGTGTAACCACTTATTCCGAGTGGGGTAGTTCAGTGGTCCGAGTGGGGTAGTTCAGTGGTTAGCACACTGGACTGGTATTCGGGGGGGGATGACAGGTCAAACCCATATCCAGCCATCCTGATTTAGGTTTCCTGTGATTTCTCTAAGTCACTTAAGGTAAATGCCATGATTGTTCCTTCAAAAGGGCACAGCCGCTTTCCTTCTCCATCCTTCCCCGATCTGAGCTCGTGCTCTGTCTCTAAAAAACTCATTGTCAACAGGGCGCTAGACACTAATCTCCTCCTCCTCCTCCTGTAACCAATTGTGGATCTGCTTGACATATAGATTTTTTGTGTGATATGTTTATCCAGATGTGTGCACTTGGAAAATGTAGAGTCAGTGAGTGTTGAAAATGAATATTGGACAAGGAAATCATGGCCAGAGACAAATTATGTTAGTGAAGTAAGAATATGCCCAAAGCATATTATTGTATATCACTGGCAAGAAAAACATAAGAATTGCTGTTGTGTAAGTGGTAGTAAATTGTAACAGATTTTTGAAACATGATTCATATTGTTTAATAGCTGGAGCACCCAGTTACATTCGACACTTCACATGGTGCTAGACAATAACTAAGGAAGTTTTTGTCTACACTGTATCTATTACCAAAGATACATATTCAAATACACTCAAAGATAATAGATATACACACTTACAAAAGAACAATCAGAGATAATAAGTGCAAAAAGCTATACTATGCTACAATTACTAGTGATGATGGTATTTTCAATCAAGAAAGTGAAATGCCTGTAATGATTATATAATTTTTAGTAAGGACTGATACACAAAACCTGCACTCAGAAAGTGTTTCTGTATCATATTTATTCGCACATTGTGATCTGCAAATCCTTTCATGGGAGAGAGCTTTTAGGGATGAGCACAAGTTACCCATTTGCAGCCCACGAATAAACATAGGAAGAAAAATATAACAATTTATTTCAAAATCTAGCTTTACTGTCACAAAAAGCAATAATATGATATAATAACAATAGAATTTTAATTTCATAGTATTAAGTTGGTGCATAAGTTTATAGCATTTTGTATTGCTTGTTGGTATTCAGGTTATCAATTGTCATTTTTTATTTGTATTTCACTGTTGCTATTTAAGTTTACAATTTGCCATTTTGTCATTTGGAGGTAGTGATTGGAGCTGTGGATGCTATAAAATTGAGTGCCATGTGGAAAAATAAGAACATTTCTAACATATTATTCAGTTTGAGTTCAATAGAGGTGAGACAGCAGTGGAGGCAGCCAGAAACATTTGCACTGTGTATGGGAATAGTGCCATTGGACAGAGCATGGCAAGAATTTTTTTTTCTCAGTTTAAATAGGAACACTTTGACATTAGTGACTCCTCACGTTCAGGGAGACCTGTAGGGTGTGATGAAGGCCATTTTAACACATTAGTACGCAATGATCCACACCACTCGAGAACTCGCAAATGTGATGAACTGTGATCATTCCACCATCATGCAGTATTTGCATGCAGTGAGGGGGGGGTTCAAAAAGTGGATGTGTGGATACCATGAGCTCTAAGCCAAAGTCACACATTGTTCTCTTGACCTGTCCAATATCGTATGTACAACCTTACAATTCTATGATTTGTATTAACTGTTTTGTTTAAGGTAGATAATTTCCTTGCAACAAAATAATGTAAAAATCAATTTGTAAACATTACTTGTAAATAGCTCTCTTGACCTGTCCAATATCATATGTACAGCTGTACAATACTATGATTGCCTGGATCAATAAAAATACAATACAATACAATACACAAATCAATGGGTGGCCATACGAGCTTGCTCGTCATCTATTGGCTCATGAACAACACTGACCATTCCTATCCTGTATCATTACTGGTGATGAGAAATTGTGTCTTTACACTAATGTAAGGCAAAGGAAGGAATGGTTGAACCCAAATGAAGCAGCAACTCCCTGTACAAAGACCTGCACACCTCCACAAAAGATAACATTGTGCATCTGGTGGAATGGCGACAGTGTGGTGTGCTGAAAATTGCTTGCCTGAGGTGTAATGTCACTGCTGACGTTTCTTGCCAATAACTGAGGTGTCTGGCGGACACAATCCATGAACAACTACTAGGAAGACTGTGTGAAGTGATGCTATTCCACAATGATGCCCACCCACATTCTGGTAGACTGACAAAAAACAGAGTATACACGAGCTGGGTTGGGAAGCCATTCTCCCTTCACTTTATTCACCTGATCTTCCACATTCAGATTTTCATCTTTTCCACTCTTTATTAAACAACCTTCAAGGAACTTCCTTTCTGAATGAAAATGTGCTCTGAACATGGCTCGACAAGTGTTTCGCCTCAAAACCACTTGATTTCTGTAGTTGCGGAATCAAAAAATTAAGCCCAGCATTGGCAGATTGGTGTAAATAGTGAAGGAGAATATATTATTGATAACTAAAATTTCTGTTATGTGTATCTGTTTTGTCTATTCAGCTTATGGAGAAACGCTATGAACTTAGGCACCAACCTAATATTTTGGGTAATCTTAAAGTGAAAACACTGGGCCGTTATGATGATTTTAATGCCTACATTTTTTGTGGAAGTGAGTGAAACACTTCTTTGTATTCATTATACACAAATTTACATTGCATGTTTTACTCTCTGAGAGTGTGCAGTGAGGTACTTTAGCAGTACTACAGTGTACACATCTTCAAGGTAGTCATTGTTCCGGCACACTGGATGCATTGTCAGAATGCTTTTCTTGTGCAATGAATGGTTTGAATCAGTTCTGCTGGATCTGATACCTCTTGTGACTAGGAGTTGATGAAGATACTCCAACTGCACCAGCAGTTAAAAGTGTCTGAATGACTTCAAGGATATTTACCCATGATTGCAATGTTCATTATAAATGTGTGAAGGCATTTACAACAGTGACACCTAGAAAATGCCAGAAAATCCTGTGCTGCTAATTTTTCTCTATAAATTTCATAAATTGATTTTAACATGTTGGATTTGCCTACAAGCCACATTACAATATCTGTGCAAGAAATTTCTACATTGGAACCAGCTTTACATTTCTGATAAGCTGTGCATACATTTTCAATATTATGGAAATTTAAAAGAAACTATATTGGTTTGTGATTTTTCCAAACCATTGTTGTGATACATTGGGTACTACATTGAAACCGAAATTCTCCTGAGGACATATTCATTTCATTCTCAAAGTATTTTGGAAACCCAACTCCCTTTCCTCACTTCCCCTAGACATATGTTCCCTGTTTCTTCAGATCAAGCTTAAATGGTACAGAAGTAAAATAATTATCAAACTACAGCTTGTGATATTTTACTGTAGATTCTGAACCAAGGTGTTTCATAACTTGGGAACTTAAGCACTTTTCTGTCTCCAGGCCAATTTTCCCTGCATAGAGTTGACATCTGGAAAGGAAACCAGATTCATTTGACAGTGCCTAAACTTTTTACCCACATTTTACATGTTTCTGTGACATATACTACTTGAGGCTTCACCTCCCTTTGAAACAAATCATTGATTCATCCTTGATAAGGTGATCTGTTAGTTTATAACTTTTGTAGTAGCTCTTGCTAAACAGTCCAGCAATGGGCTATCTTGAACCATTTTTCGTAGTCTTTCTCCCACTTTTTCGGCTGCTAATCGTTATGTGATTATGAGATCTGTCCAAAAATTCCAGAACATTCATAATTTCATGCCAATGCTGTGTTGGAGCAAAATGTGCTTTGCATCCTTGCACATGCCTTTGTTTAACGTGTAACTGCCAGGATTTTCATTGTTGTATGTCTATTAGTTACTGTTCAGTGCCGTATTGAGCAGAACACTGTGTAACTGAGTTTGCAAATTATGATATGGCAGAGTTAGCGGAGCAATGTGTCTGGTTTAAATTGTGGGTGAAACTCAAGAAAACCTTTACAGAGACACACCAAATTATGCAGGAAGCCTACGGTGATGAGTGTTTAAGCCATACTAATATTACAAATAGTTCAAACAGTTTAAAAATGGCCAGACAGAAGTTAATGATGACCCTCATTCAGGACACCCTTTAATGTCTACCAACAATGCTCATGTCTGTAACATCTATGAAATTTTTCATGCCAATTGAAGACTGACTGTGCAAGAGACTGCAGAAGAATTACGATGAGGAATAATTCTATTTATTGCATCAGAAGTATTATTCTTCGTTTCATCCTTCTGAGCCTTCTTCAGAAGAAGACTAGCACCAACATTTCAGTTGGATCATGTCATGGAATCCTGACACAGCATCTTGGAATGCATCATGTTGCCGCCAAGTTCATCCTACAGCTCATGAGTCAAAATCAGAAAGAACTTTGCCTCGCACTCTGTAAAGAGCTTTTGGATCATCCAAATGTGAATGTGATGTTCGTTAAGAGAATCATAACTGGTGATGAAATGTAGATCTAATGTTATGATGCCGAGACCAAGATTCAGTCTTCGCAATGGGTCGGGAAAGGTTCTCCAAGACCAAAAAAGGCTCATCAGGTCAGGTCAAATGTTAAAGCCATGCTGATAGTTTTCTTTGATTTTGAAGGATTAGTTCATCATGAGTTCATGCCGCAGGCACAAACTGTTAATCAGTGGTATTATTGGGACATGTTGCAAAGCTGGTGAGAAAATGTGAGAAGGAAATAGCCTGAAATGTGGGGAGATAATTCATGGCTCTTGCATCACATTAATGCACCCATCCGTTCATCCCTTTAGGTGCATGACTATTGTACAAAAAACAAAATCACTGTGCTGCCTTAGCCCCTGTACTATCCAGACCTGGCCGCTGTTTCCCTCCCTCCCCCCCCCCCCCCCTCCCAAAATCCCATTGAAAGGATGAAGATTTCCAGCGACAGATGAGATAAAAGAAAATTCGCAGGTGGCACTTTGTGTGATCCAGCAAGAGGCATACCAAGACTGTTTCTGGAGGTGGAAATTCCGTTGGGAGCAGAGTACCAATTGTGGAGGAGAGTATTTCAAAAGAGACCATGCACAATAAGTGAAAGGCAAGTGTAGAAAAGTTTTGTAGACAAAGTTCCAGAATTTTTTGAACAGACCTCGTATACAGGGTGTTACAAAAAGGTACGGCCAAACTTTCAGGAAACATTTCTCACACACAAATCAAGAAAAGAAGGTATGTGGAAATGTGTCCAGAAACGCTTAATTTCCATGTTAGAGCTCATTTTAGTTTCGTCAGTATGTACTGTGCTTCCTCGATTCACTGCCAGTTGGCCCAATTGAAGGAAGGTAATGTTGACTTCGGTGCTCGTGTTGACATGCGACTCATTGCTCTACAGTACTAGCATCAAGCACATCAGTACGTAGCATCAACAGGTTAGTGTTCACCACGAACAAGGTTTTGCAGTCAGTGCAATGTTTACAAATGCAGAGTTGGCAGATGCCCATTCGATGTATGGATTAGCATGGGGCAATACCCGTGGTGCGGTACGTTTGTATCGAGACAGATTTCCAGAACGAAGGTGTCCCGACAAGAAGACGTTCGAAGCAATTGATCGGCATCTTAGGGAGCACGGAACATTCCAGCCTATGACTCGTGACTAGGGAAAATCTAGAACGACGAGGACACCTGCAATGGACGAGGCAATTCTTTGTGCAGTTGACGATAACCCTAATGTCAGTGTCAGAGAAGTTGCTGCTGTACAAGGTAATGTTGACAACGTCACTGTATGGAGAGTGCTACGGGAGAACCAGTTGTTTCCATACCATGTACAGCGTGTGCAGGCACTACCAGCAGCTGATTGGCCTCCACGGGTACACTTCTGCGAATGGTTCAAGCAACAATGTGTCAATCCTCATTTCAGTGCAAATGTTCTCTTTACGGATGAGGCTTCGTTGCAACGTGATCAAATTGTAAATTTTCACAATCAACATGTGTGGGCTGACGAGAATCTGCACGCAATTGTGCAATCACGTCATCAACACAGATTTTCTGTGAACGTTTGGGCAGGCATTGTTGGTGATGTCTTGATTGGGCCCCATGTTCTTCCACCTACGCTCAATGGAGCACGTTATCATGATTTCATACAGGATACTCTACCTGTGCTGCTAGAACATATGCCTTTACAAGTATGACACAACATGTGATTCATGCACGATTGAGCTCCTGCACATTTCAGTCGAAGTGTTTGTATGCTTCTCAACAACAGATTCGGTGACCGATGGATTGGTAGAGGTGGACCAATTCCGTGGCCTCCACGTTCTCCTGACCTCAACCCTCTTGACTTTCATTTATGGGCGCATTTGAAAGCTCTTGTCTACGCAACCCCAGTACCAAATGTAGAGACTCTTCATGCTCGTATTGTGGACGGCTGTGATTCAATACGCCATTCTCCAGGGCTGCATCAGCACATCAGGGATTCCATGCGACGGAGGGTGGATGCACGTATCCTCGCTAACGGAGGACATTTTGAACATTTCCTGTAACAAAGTGTTTGAAGTCATTCTGGTACGTTCTGTTGCTGTGTGTTTCCATTACAGGATTAATGTGATTTGAAGAGAAGTAATAAAATGAGCTCTAACATGGGAAGTAAGCGTTTCCGGACACATGTCCACATAACATATTTTCTTTCTTTGTCTGTGAGGAATGTTTCCTGAAAGTTTGGCCATACCTTTTTGTAGCACCCTGTATATGGCCTAATGACCACAAAAATCTATTCTGAGGTATGAGAACTGAAATGTTGGTATCATGCCTGCTGGGGCAGAAGACCAATAATCCCTGTATGAAGGATATTTCCCGATACTTGTTAATAAATTGATAGCAATAAATTTCTTTATTTTGTCAATATCAGTTGGTTTGAAAGCTGTTGAACCTCCAGGCTTTTGAGTTCCATACATATCTGTTTGGAAGACTGGTTGTTCTAGTAAATCATCACCAAATAAGCAGCCAAGTATTTTAGTGGGGCTTGCTTTGTCAGAAAGTATATTTGAATCATATTTATATGTAAGTTCGATAGTTTCTTTAGTAAGTATTTCTTGCACTCATTCTATTTGCTCTATTAGTTTTGCATTGTCATTACACACAGCATTGACATTGATGCCGTTACTAATGTGAACAGAATCAATTTCAACATCCCCTCCAAGTTCAATTGTGTTCTCACCATGTGCAATAAGTTGTGGCTGTTGATCAGTCCATCTGATTCCGTGTCAATATCTGAAGCAACTGACTTTGGAGCACTAGAAATTCCAGGAAGTATTCCATTAGCATATTTGTGCTGAGGTCACAAGGTCTAAATGTTTTGTTTCCTCTTGGCAGTGGTCTATTATCTATATTAACAATCTATAAAGAAAAAAGATTCTGCATCTATATTGACCGTATGAGGACTGTTACATCCCAGTTGTTCAGAATGAAACTGCATGTAATTTTGTGAGAAACAAAACTGGTTATTATAATTATAAATAAAAAACATCTTCAAAAATCATTAAGTGAAGTATGAGGACAAAGCACTACATGACATTTTGAAGATCTGCTGTATAAATGTCACAAATTGAGTATACATCCAACTAATCATACAACACTATACTGAAAAGGCAATTAACCTTCAACAATCACTTTGCTGATGCAGCTAATTGGTAATCAGTGTATGGTGCAGGCTTCAAGATAAAACCAGAGGGCCGGTTAAGGAAGTGAAGTAAAAATATGATTTAAGACTGAAACCACTGTGCTGGAAACGGTTATACATCAAGAGGCAGAAGCAGTCACTTCTGTAAAGTACACTAACAACATATTCTAACTAGTGCTAAGCCACTCAGACTGTTAATTATGGTAATTACTTCTATATTACTTTATACATGTATATAAGGAGAAAAATACCTGCTTTGAAAAAAGCCAGTGCTCCACTCACTATACTACTTAGTTGCTGCTCATAGTTCATGCGTAAACTTCATACAAAGCATATATGTAACTTCACAAAAAGCACTATCAGCTGTCTATATATTGGCAAAATCGTAATCTATCTAGCACAAATATTAAGTGTTATGCAGAATATACATGCTTGAGTCCAATTATTCTTATAAATTGTGGGAGGAGAGGCTAGTGGAGTATTATTTTACTTTGATCGAAATATTTGCGAATGCTCAGTTTCCTTCCCAATGTCCACTAGCAACCTGTTATAGACTTTTTGCATCAGAGTAAAAGTCCATTCTGAAGTGTAAAGAGGAATGTGTAGTCTATATGGAAATTATTGCTCCCTCTAGTGTTGTAGTTGTGAATTACTGGTTTCATCCTAAATTCAGTGTTGTTGTTAACCACAAATATCATTAGGGAGAGTATGTACTGGCATGTAAGCTTATTCTGAAGAGGCATGTGCAAGATGTTTGGTTATCAACTTTCTACAATGTTCTTATCACACACTTCAATCAAATGAATACTTTCTGCATCTTAGCTGCCATGTCCCAAAATATTATGCCACAGGATCGAACTGAATGAAAGTATGAAAGTGCTCCTGTATGCAGATCAACACAGTGAGAGTGTCAAAGCAGGCAGAATTGAGATTTTTTGGTTAACTTATCCACATGCTGGTGACACCTCAGTTAATTATCCATCTGGATGCCTAGGAACTTCACACATGGACCCTCAGCCAGTGTGTACCCATTGATCTCTACTTCTGATACCTGTAAGTCATTTTATTATTTCAGAAATGCATTATAAGAGTATTTGGAAGGTTAAGGGTTAATCTGTTGGCTGAAAACCATTTGTAAGCCCGCACCATTATTTGCCTAACTATATCTGGCATCAGCTGCTGGGAAGGGAGATATTTTTCTGTTGGTTACCAGGGCACACAGGTAATGCAGGAAATGAAAGTGCATATGTAGCAGTCAAGGAGGTGTATCATGATGCTCAGTTATTTCTGCGTGTCATCCCTTGACATGCTATCACCTGACTGTTGAGGTGCAGAGTTGCATGTTGATGGGAAGATGAGTGGGTGCAAGTGACAGGTAATAAGCTGTGCATAGTGAAGCACACTACACGGCTATGGCATACCCCGTTCCAGCCACGAAGATGGGATGAGGTCCTCCTTACTCATCTTTTGCATGGGCCATAGTCCTCTAACATGTAGCTTCTTGCACCAGCGAGAGGGCTTTCCAGTGTGTGGTGCTTGTGGCATACAGATCACAGTGTATCATATTTTAGTAGACTGTCTCTTATTTTTTGATCAGAGGGCAGCAATAGATTTGCCAGCAGATCTGCCCTCTATTTTAAGTGACACTGAATGTGGTCAAAGTTTTAAGATTTTGTGATCTGCGAGTGAGTTTGTGAGTGTGTGGGTGAGTGGGTGTGCTAACATTTTTAGCCTTTTTAACTATATTTGTTTCTTTTAATATTTGTCAGGGTGCTGATAACCTTGCTGTTGAGCACCCAAACACCCCAAAAATGTACCTAGTATGGTTGTGTTTGAACCTGTTATCAATATACTTGTGTCATCATCAGCAAACATTACAGTTTTTGAAGCATCCTCGAATGTCCCAAGTAAATCATTTATATAGGAAAAGAACAGGAGCAACCACACTATGCAACACACTATATTTAACATTTCTCAACTCTGAATTTAATCTTGTTCCTGTTGCATCATTTGCTAATGTAACACACTGTTTTCTGTTGTTATAATATGACTTTATCCACAAAAGAAGATCTTTAATGTCACCCTTTTAGCTTTGCCAGGCAGAGTTTTATGATCTGCACAATCCAAAGGTAGAGAAGCCTTTACGGAAGCCCAACTCAGTTGTTGTCAAAAGGTTAGTCTTAAAAAGTGGTTCAGTATTCTGTTTTAAGCTAATTTCTCAAACATTTTTGAGAACGTGGGAAGGAGGTATGTGGGCCAATAATTACAGGTCCATTGCTTCCATCCACTTATACAGGGTGTTTAGAAATTCTCATTACAAACTTTCAGGACTTGTAGAGGGAAGTGAGTACATAATATTTTGAATAGGAAATCATGTCTGGAAATTTTCCGTTTACATTCTACAATGGTTTCAGTTCAGGCGCTCAGCTCATCCACTTCTGCATGAGGAATTGGATTAAGCATGACACAGTACAGTTATTAGATAACAGTTCAAAAGGAAACACAATGAAGCATCCCTATATCACTTAAGCACATTTGTTTGTATTAAAACTCAACCATTACATTCTGTATATACAGTACGCTGGGTTCTTTTTTTGTTTTGGAATAATGTGAACAAGTAATGTTAAAGTGGTAATACAAACAAGTGGCTTAAGTGATATATGGATGTTTTATTGTGTTTTCTTTTGAACTGTTACATAATAACTGTACTGCATCATACCTAATTCAATTCCTCAAGCAGAAGTGGATGAGTTAAACATCTGAATTAAAACCATCTTGGAACAGAAATTGTGTTTTTCTGTACATGTGTTTCTATTCAAAATACTTTGTGTTCACTCCCCTCTATAAATCATAGAACTCCATAACGGGAATTTCTGAACATCCTTTATAAACGGCCTGACAAAAAAATGAAGCTCTCAGAAGTGGAGTATGAAATGAAACTTCACTGTTTGAGAAGGTATGTGATGGTATTTCACTGGTTACAAAACTGAGCTAAACATACAGTTAACTCGGCAGGATGAGCCCACTTATCAGTATTACATTGTGCCCTCTGTGGCCTGCATGCTGGCACTGACATGGTTGGGAAGGGTGTCATAAAGCCATTGTATCCTCTCCTGAGGAAAGCCGATGCGGCTATCCCTGAAATCTTGGTTATTGACACTCGGACAGAGTTGAAATCTGAGCTGGTCCAACACATGTTCTATAGTAGAGAGATATGGGCATCTTGTTAGCCACAACAATACCTTAACATCACAAAGACAGTCCATAGAGACACATACTATGTTTGAGTGAGCACTATCTTGTGAAATGGCATCATGATATTGTCACATGAGAGATAACACATGACCATTGTGCTGTCAGAATTCCCTCAATCATTATCAGTCACAACTTGAAGTTATATCTGACAGCTCACCACATCATGATACCAGGAGTAGCACAGCTATCTCTCTCCAAAACATTGTAAGAATGGGACCTCTCCCCACATCACCACCAAACTCACAGATGTTGGTCATCAGGGTAGCGCAGAACTGTGGTTCAGTAGTGCACACAGTAAAACACCTTTCATCATCAGTCTGTGCTGGTCACAGCACACTCCAGATGCAGCCTTTTGTGTTGTGATGGTAGTAGCAGCCTGTGCATGGTACAATAATTCCGTAATCCTGCCATTGCTAGTCTCTGACCAAGGGCTCAGGATGGCACAGAATGTTGCAGGAAGTCCATTACTTGTTCTCAGGTGACAGTCACTTATGTAAGAGGTTAAGATGTGCTTCGTGCACAATATGACAATCCTATCTTGTGGTGTTCAGATGTGGTCGATCAGAACCTTTGCAATGAGTGTTCCAGCCCTCACATTCACAAATCATCCAACATCAGGTTACTGTCACATCTGAATGCCCGACAAATCTGGATATTGCATGATTCACCCAAATGGCTGAATGGAGGTCCACTATCAAAACCCCTTTCAAGCTCTGTCAGATGCTGATAATGCTGTCTCACAGGAGTATGGGGCACTTCCATGACCTTTACAGTGCTCACCGTATATCTGACATTGTTGAAGCTCCTTATATAACCCACCAGGTCTGGTAACAACACTAAACATGAACATCATTCTATACATCACAGAGGAATGCAACTCCAATCATTTGCATACTCACCAATGGTATGTATGTGCACAAAGTCACTCTGATGTCAAAACATGACTTCTGGGTGCTTTGCGTTTTTTGCCAAGTACTGCTGCTTATTTCAGTCTTTCAGAAAATACTCCTTGAGTTGTTGACTGATTACAAAGGTTACTCAAGGGTGGCACTATCAGTTGTAGCACTTTGGCTGAGATACCACCATAGCCAGTGTATTGTTGCCAGTGAGCTATTGATTTTGAGATCCCTCTAACAGATGAGTTTTCAAAACTGAAATCTGGTGGTGGGATACATACTGCCCTTCTAGGTAAGTTTATGGATCTGCTTTCAATAGACCATTTTTGTCACCATGTTTTCAGTTACTCCTCCTCCTCCTTCTTGAAATATTTCTGCTTATGTAGGTCATTCACAGAGCCTCTTCTAATCTTCTCTCTTTTTCCAGAGTCTGCCGTTCACCATTTCCTCCCCTTGTAGTCCTCTGTGATTCACATCATCCTTGCCCTGGTGTCTCCATCTTGTTTGTGGTCTTCCAGTTGATCTTCTTCCAGTTACTGCCCATTCCAGAGCTGTTCATGGTAGCTTTTCTTTTCCAATTCTATTAACATGGCCAAACAATTTCAGCCTATTTCTCTCCATAGTTTCTTTTAGGGGATTAATCTGAAGTGTGTTTTGTATTATTTCATTTCTTGTCCTGTCCCTTCTCATCTTACCGGGCTCTCTTGTAGAAACCACATCCATTTCGTTTTTATTCTACTCAGATCTTTCTTTGCCCATGTGCAACATTCTGATCAACTAGTCACAATTCATAGATTATACAATTTTTATATCATGATCTTTGCTTTGGCTGGTATTTTCCAATTCCTAATTGTGTCAAATATACAGTAATAATATTTGTAGCTATTTTCTTTCCCCTCTGAAATGTCTTGCTTGATGTTTTCTTTCTTGGTTAGCTTACTTCCTTCTACTTCTTTAATATTTTTTCTATTGCTGCTTGTGTTCTTCCCCCCCTCCCCCTCCCCCCCTCACCCCCCCTCCCCCCCCCCCTCCCCCTCCCCTCCCTCTTGCTGATTTTATTACCTCACTTTCTGTTAAGTTTATTTCTATGCTTGCTTTGTCAATTACCCTCTGGAAGGTATTTAGTTGTTCTGCTCATTGCCTTCCCATATAATCACATCATCTACATATGCTATAGTTTTTATATACTGTGCTGTTGACTCTTGGCAAACTTTCCATATAATGTCCATAGTGAGAACATGCCAACTATTAGAACGCAGTTCAGGTATTTGTTATAAATGTCTCTGATTCTGAGTTTCATTCCATTTGGCAACTCCAGTCTATTCAGACCTTCCCATATCTCTTCCCCTCTTTTATATCATTGAATCCAAATATGGTGTCTTTCCTGAATTCCCATTTCTGTCTGATACCTGTCAAGCTGTAAACATGGCAGCTATAGTTGATCTTCCAAGCTAAAATCTTTGTTGTTCTCTTAATTGTGATTCTATATTGTTCCTGATTTTCTATTAAAAAAAAATAGCTTTTCACAATTTTCATGCAATGCATATTAATTCTGTTCATCTGTAGTTCTCACAGAGCACTTGATTTTCCCTTCTTAAAAATAGTTTCAATAATTGCCTGTGTCCACTCATCATGAATCTCTCCATAGGTTCATACTATCATCATTATTCTATACAGTCACTGAAGTCTAATAAGTCCTGCAGCTTTGACAAGTTTCTCTGTGATGTCATCTACTCCAGGAACTTTGCCATATTTCTATTACAGTTTTCTCAATGTCAGATACCCGTAGATCTTCTTGTTCTGTTTCACCGTGTTGTTTATACATCTTTTCCTCCATAATGGTGCTATTTCTTCCATTTCCTTCCATTTTGTTATGTGTATTTATTTCATCTTGTCCATCATATAGATTTTGGAAGTATTCTTTCCATACCTTCAAAGCTACTACTTCCTCTCATGCAAGTTTTCCTTGTTTGTTGTTGTTTTTTGAAGTGATGTCCATGTTTTTCCTTCTGTTACCTAAAATGCAATATGATATCTTCTTGTCTTTCTCAAAATTCTCTTCTATTCCTTTTTTTGTAATTTTTCTCAGGACATCAACATAGCCAATTCTGTCACCATCCTTGCTGCTCTGCTTAGTGATTTCCATTTCTCTCTATTATGTTCCATTATATTTTTGAACTATTCTCCACACGTGTTATTGTTCTTTGTGAGTGCTTCTGCAGTTCCCTCAATTCAATTCACCAAGGAGTTTATTTTGTCTGACTTTTATTGATGCCCTTCCACATGTTCCTTCTGCTGGCTCGATAAGGCATTATAGAGGCCATAGTAGTAGGTGTCTACGGTGGGTGGTGGAACGGGTAGTCAGAGATTGGGATGCCAATAGTTAACACCTTGGGTGGAATAGCAGTGGAATGGTGAGTGACACCTGGTACTTGTCTTATGTGTCACCAAGAAAACAGCATTGTTAAACCATTCATTTATTATTCAGTACTACAACAGTGATGCCCAGAGAGGCCAGCTCTTGCAGAGCACAAGCCATACACGTCTGGTGAGAAAGATGCTACTGTCACATGTGGCTCCTAGTCACAGGCAGCAGGCAGTGCCACGCAGATGGGGAAGTGATGGCAAAGCTGCTGACACCAGCAAGACGGCTCTCCACAGTGACAGCCATTCTTCCTAGAGGCAACCGAGCAGCTCTTGCAGTGCGTCATGGCACGTGGGATCATACCATGGACCCAGTGTAGAAAGAACATCTAACAACACTAGTGTCTGCCCACATGAGCAGAGGCAGACAAGGAGTTTGCCTGCACGGGCAATGGCAATTGAAAGGCTACACAGACCCAGGATTGAGCTGTAGACCTTTTGGAACTGATACTAGCAGCATTGCCACAGCTAGCTGTAGCAGAGTACACAGAGGGTAATTGGTTCAGCCATGTAGACTTGTAAACAAGTGGACTGACATAAAATCTCCCCCCCTCCCCCCAATTCCTTGGTACTGGTGGTTGGCAGACTGCAATAGCTTTGACTAAAGATTATGAGTATTTAAACAATGGATAATCCAGGATGGAATGTAACAATATTATGAAAAAGATAGTTGTTACCATATAATGGAGATGCTGAGTCGCAGACAGACACAACAAAAAGACTCTCAAAAGTGAGCTTTCAACCAACAAGGCCTTCGTCAAAAATAGACACTGCCTCTCACACAGATGCGCCTCACACACACATGATTACAGTCCCATCTGCCAAAGACGGTGGTCATGTGTGTGAGTTGTGTTTGTGTTAGTGTTTATGCATATGTTGTCTATTTTTCATGAAGGCCTTGTTGGCTGAAAGTTCACTTTCTGACAGTCTTATCGTTATTCCTATCTGCAACTCAGCACCTGCACTATATGGTGGGTAGCAACTATCCTTTACATAATATGATTATGAGTATTTATACAGACTTGGTTTGTCCTTGTTTTGCCACAGCATCAGTTTTGGTCACATAAGCCAGAACAAGTCTGTACCTCAGATATGAAGTAACGGGGTCACTGATGCTACAGCAGTGCCACATTCTTGCTGAGCTGGTGATATTCCAACTCTGGTCCCTCAGCTGCACCTGATGATGTGCAGCTTGGCATTGTAATGGCAGTTTCTGTTGTACCAGCAGACAGCCCCCGATATAACAACATTTGGTCAGCTCTGGTCCGACCTGCCTATGTGTCCTCTTGCATTAGTCTTGACAGTTGTCTTAATTGTATTCACTTGTGCCCAGTCAATTATTTGTGGCACAACAGACTGTTTGAATCTCCTCCATTCTTCTTCTACATCTTTCCTTCCATCTTTTCTCTGTATGTCTCTTTTGTTTCTATTTCTTCCAGTTTCCAGAATTTTATTTTTCCCCATCTTCTTTCACTGTATTTACACTCTCTGAATATCTTCAGTGCCCTAGCAATAGTTTGGTCACCACCAAAATTAGTGCTTGGTATTATTTTCACTTCTGTCAGGCATCTTCTGATTTCTGCAATTATTGTTATAAACTCTACTACAGATTTCTGTTGTAAAATTCAATCATATCTGGTGAACTTGTTCCTATCTCTTTCCTTATACCATCCATTACCAATGATCCATTTATTTATCAAATATGTATAATAATACCTCCCCTTCATCGTATCATGATTTTCACTGTGGCTTGCTATGACTGTTTTATATCACCTTCCCAACTCTAGCATCAAATTCTCCAACAATCACAGTCTTTGTTGGATGTTACAGCATCATCCAGTTTAATGGTAATCTCTTCCTTTTCATCTGTCATGTATCTTATTTCTGGAGTTTAAACCTGTTTTGCATCAAGGATATTTCCTTCCATCATTATCTCAACTTTAATTATTCTATCGGATGCAGCTCCCCATCAGATTCTTTCTTCTCCAGTTCTTTATCCATTATTCAGTTACTGTTAGAAAGAATAAATTGAATTTAGTATCCAAAGTGTTGAATTTCATTCCTCTATCTCATTGGTACTGTCATCTGAGAGCTCAATAACATTTTTGTTACCAATTTCAAATGTATTTGCTTCAGGCCTAATAATGCCCCAAACTGTTCATGCCTTGTTCTTGAAATTTTGAATTTTTTTTATAGTACATGGGTTTTGCCTTTTTCATGACAGACTGAAGAATTTTGCATTACTACTTGTAGTGCATTTTTGTCTTGAATAGAGCTAGTCCTTTGCAGGAAAAACAGCTCTCTCTTACTAATGCTACACTGGTGTCCAAAATTAAAGCAACAAACTGCTATTTCCCCATTCTGTGCGTAATTCATGATATAATAATACAAACTGTCAACAGATGTCTATACAATCGCGTTCTGCACAGAAAATGGTATCCCAGGTAATGGACAACCATGCCAATGATGACGTCTGGGAACCTATCGAACGGGATAGCGTTTGCCATGTAGTCCCACATCCACAGTCATTGGGTACACAGTCACATGCGGTGCAGTATGGCACAGAGAAAATCCCTACCCAACTGTCAGCAGTGGAGGGCCATGTGAAGACTGGAAGCTGGATGCTCACAAACTGATGTGACCCAATGGCTTAATATGAATTGTTCTGTTGTTTCTCAACAGTTTATAGAGACCATTCCAAGGCCAAACACATGTGACATCAGAAAGAGAGGACCATTATTTGGCTGTAAGGGCACAAGAGTACCACCTAGTACTGTACGGCAACTGGTATCTGACTTCACAGCATCTACTGGACATGTTGCATCAAGGCAAATGGTATGCAGAAGGCTTTGGTAGAGTGGCCTTTATTGCTGGAGAGCTACTGTCTGTGTACCTCTGACACATCTCCACAAAAGGGAACATCAAAAGTGGAGTCGCCAACATGCAACCTGGACAGTCAAACAGTGGGCCAATGTTCTTTTCACAGATGAGTCCCAATTTGGTCTGGAGAGTTATTCTCGATGGATCACATCTGGAGGGAATGTGGAACACAATTTCGGGATACAAACATTGTGGAAAGAAACAAATATTGTGAAGAATCCCTTATGATGTGGGCAGGGATTATATTGACCACTCAGACACTTCTTCATGAATTTGTAAAGGTGAATTGGCAAGTTTTAACTGCTGTCAGGTATCGTGATGAGATCTTGGGACCTCATGTGCAGTTGTTGTGTGGTGCTGTGCTCCCAGACTTTGTATTGAAGGGTGATAATGCTCGAACTCATAAAGCACAGATGGTTGATATTTCCCTGGAAACAGAGAAGATACTGCCTACATGGTGTAGTCTGCTCATTCTCTCGATATGAATCCCACAGAGCATGTCTGGGATGCATTAGGGAGATGAGTTGCATCATGTCAGCATCCACCAACCACTCTCCAAGACCTGTGAGCAGTTCTGCAGAAAGAATGGGCGTTATTGCTCCAGCAAGAAATGGATGGCATCATTCACAGCATGCCCCATTGTTGTCAGGCCTGTATTGGTGCCAGAGGTGGTCGCGCTCCATACTGAGCACATTAACCTGTTGTCGGAACATGTGCAAATCCGTTAAGTTGGAAAAAAATTAAGAACATTTTTGTCTACTATTTTGTGGCAATATAAATGTAACCTTGTAAAATTTCTGTTTGTTGCTCTAAGTTTGGACACCAGTGTAGATATTTTGATCCCAGATATTGGCAACCTTATTCCTCAGTTTCTATTGTAAATATCCCTGACCCACTGTGAAAGAAAATATAATGTTGTGAGAATATTTTTGGGAAAGAGTTAAATTTCTCATCTGCTGTGGATTCTAGGAAAACTTCTTTCTATTTTTCTTCCTGTAAATAGTCTCTGAATAGTGTTACTGAGTCATTATTTACAGTCTGTGAAATTTTCCTTTTCCTTTCTTGGTTAAACATGATTGACCAGTGTTCTTTATTACTATCATTTAATCATCATAGTCAGATGAACCATTTATTATGGTGCTCACATCTATTTTGTTAAAGACAGATGGATTTATATATAAATCAATAGCTGTTGCACTCTGTCCTATTCTTGATGGGAGTGTTACTGTGTGAGTCAAGCCAAAGTTGGACATCAGTAACTCCATGTACCCTCAATCATAACTATATATGAGATGAAATCTTCATTGAAAGCTCCACACACAGTAACTTCACAGTTATTTCTTTTAAGTCAGACTATTAGAACTGCTGTCTTATATGTTTCTGAGTCTGTTATTCAGGAGGACTACAGTTCAAACTCGTGTCCGACGGTTCTGATTTAGATTTTTCATAATTTCCCTCAATCACTCAAGGCAAATGTTGGGATGGTCCCTTCAAAAGAGAATGGGCGATTTCCTTCTCCATCCTTCACTAATCCAAGCCTATGATCCATCTCCAATGGTCTCATTGTTGACGAGACATTAAACACTAATCTCCTCCTCCTCCTACAAGTCTATTTCTGAAGTACAGCACTTAGAAAGATGTTCAATGCAGTATTCAGTAAAGTCTGTTGCCTAGAACATTATTCCCTTTTTTGTGTAAATACTCACCCTCTTCCCCCTATCCTCAAGTTATATTGAAATTAATGTGATACCAACTTGTATCCTTCTAGGTAGATCTGTTTAATTTCTGTAACTTTTGTATGATGTTCTATTAGACATAGCACATCAGTAGAAATACCTTAATATTTTTAAATGTTTTTTATTGACTAAGAAGCTCATTTTTCTTATTGAACTAGCTTGCTATATTTCAGTGTGAAAGTCTAAGTGTGTTATGATTGTTAACTTTTGCCCTGTCCAAGCTATCATTTTTTGTTTGTCCATTTATTATTGTAGTTAAGTCCAGTCATTGAGCAGCTCTGCCTTTTGGAAATATTTACGCTAAAAATGTCCTAGTGCAAACATTGGAGATCACAGGATTGGACAGAGAGTATTCTGGTTACATTGAATGCTTCTAGAAACTAGTCATCCAAGTAACCTCTTACTGGAAAGCATTCAGACATAGACCAGGTGCTGTGTGGTATGAGTGTGTGAATTGTGATGCATCAGTTCTGCATTTACTTGTTAAACAGAACACTTCATCCAAGGCTTGTCACATTGCTCAAAGAGCGACACAATCTTCACATTCGTGTGAGGAGCGTTTCCAGTGATGTGCCTGATGTCATGCCCCATAGTGTAGTTGAGGGTATGTTCCAAACTGTTCCTGGCACCCCAAAAGTCTAATACATGATTGTGTGTGTTTGTGTGTGTGTGTGTGTGTGTGTGTGTGTGTGTGTGTGTGTTCCTTTCTGGAGAAGGCTCTGGCCAAAATGTGTATCAGTCTTTACATTGTGCCTCCCTACAACATCTATCCTTTTTGTAATATTGTTGATATTCCTACCTGGACTTCCAATTGTTCAGTATATGATCTTCCCACAGAGAGCCTAAATGACAGGTGACATCACTGAGCCTAGAACTCAGTTTAGAAATGCTAGTCATCCAATAATCACTACCTGACAAGTTCTGTATTAGTTAAGATATGTATACTCGCTAGCAGGAGCTCCTCTGACTATTACTAACCTTAGCTCACACTTTGTTCCCTGTTGTGTCGCAGTGTTCCTGACTCCATGGGTTATATGCACACTTGTGTCTTCAGTATCCAAAACAGTTAAGTTGTTGAAGAGATCTAGACTCAAACAGGGAGACTTGCAGCATCTGTTGAATCCCTTCCCTGCTCTGGCAGGTTTGGCCGGAGTCCAACCATCCCCCCTAATGTAACTTTATGGCTACCAACTACAGTTATCAACTCTTTTAATTCCAAATGTGCTACATCCAGTTCAGATTTGAGTTTCAAGATCAGCTGCTCTTTCTCCATAATCATGGTGTGACAGTCGCAACTACTACAGTGTCAAAAGCCATGTCTCTATGTCAGCTGGTTGCATGCAAGCTGAACCACCTAGTTAGGAAAATTGTGCAATTCATGTTGTGTCAATGTTCTTGAATTGGTGCTAGGATTTATTGAGGTGTGGGCTAGTGAATGACCCTGACAACAAAGTATGGTGCTACAGTCATAAGAGTGGGTCATCCGCCATCGTGTATATGCTCTAATAACAGCACCAGCAATCTACAATAGATTTGTTCCACACACATGGTTTACATGTATGAAGTTTAGCACGTACTGTAGCAATTAATGAACAGAGAAATAATTTAAATAAATGAATGAAAATATTGTAGAAACAAAATAATAAATAATTTAGTGAAGACTGTTCACTAAAACCACAAGAATAAATATGATAAACAGACATAAAATTATCAAATGTGTATAGATACTTTGTTATTTAATTGTCTTGATTGCAAAGTTTTCTGAACAAGATAATGGGTTGCAGCTATGTAATAGCTGTCTTCAAAATCTACAACAGATATAAAAGAAGAAAGCATCACTGTCTATTACATTGAAAGGTTACAAATCAAAACAGAAATCATAATATAAACACAATCTACCTCTCATGCTGCTACACTGCGACAAATCATAAACATGTAAAAATAAACATTAGTGAAAGTTACCATGCATACTTCAACCAGTATATACAGGGTGGAGAAAAATTGTGTCACAATATATTAACCCTGGATAGCTGATACCAGTAGGAACAAGAATTACTAATGTTGTGTAGGTCGACAACGCACAATTTTTGAACCACAGAAACTTGGCGCCATGTGCTCCGATTGGCTGTGGGATTGCCCTGTTGCCGGATGATCTGGACAACATATCATGTTGGGGGAGTAATGGGGTGAGGGACATTTTTATGTGTGAACCGACAACCATAGCACTGTCCGTCAACCGACAAACTGCAACGGCAGCTATATGTAATGAAATATAAAAGTTCTTTTACTCACTTATATACACCTGAGAATATTTTTAAAAAATGTATCTCTAAATGGACCTTCTTTTAATTACATTGTACAATTATCTGCGTGCATCAGTGACATCCAGAACAGCATTTGCATCCTACAGTATATATACACTTGAAGCATGCATGGCAACTTAAACTCATGTTATTTTTAGAATAGAGGGAAACATTCCACGTGGGAAAAATATATCAAAAAACAAAGATGATGTGACTTACCAAATGAAAGCGCTGGCACGTCTATCGACGTGCCAGCGCTTTCATGTTATTTTTACATGTTTATGACATGTTGCAGTGCAGCAGAATGAGAGATATATCATGTTTTTATTATAATTCCTGTTTTGTTTTGTAATGTTTTAATGTAGCAGAGAGTAATGTTTTCTCCTTCTAGTTTTATTGTAGATTCTGAAGATGGCTACTGCATAGCTGAAACCAGTAATCTTGTTCTAAACTTTGCGATCAAGACTGTTAAATAAAATACACTCCTGGAAATGGAAAAAAGAACACATTGACACCGGTGTGTCAGACCCACCATACTTGCTCCGGACACTGCGAGAGGGCTGTACAAGCAATGATCACACGCACGGCACAGCGGACACACCAGGAACCGCGGTGTTGGCCATCGAATGGCGCTAGCTGCGCAGCATTTGTGCACCGCCGCCGTCAGTGTCAGCCAGTTTGCCGTGGCATACGGAGCTCCATCGCAGTCTTTAACACTGATAGCATGCCGTGACAGCATGGACGTGAACCGTATGTGCAGTTGACGGACTTTGAGCGAGGGCGTATAGTGGGCATGCGGGAGGCCGGGTGGACGTACCGCCGAATTGCTCAACACGTGGGGCGTGAGGTCTCCACAGTACATCAATGTTGTCGTCAGTGGTCGGCGGAAGGTGCATGTGCCCGTCGACCTGGGACCGGACCGCAGCGACGCACGGATGCACGCCAAGACCGTAGGATCCTACGCAGTGCCATAGGGGACCGCACCGCCACTTCCCAGCAAATTAGGGACACTGTTGCTCCTGGGGTATCGGCGAGGACCATTCGCAACCGTCTCCATGAAGCTGGGCTATGGTCCCGCACACCGTTAGGCCGTCTTCCGCTTACGCCCCAACATCGTGCAGCCCGCCTCCAGTGGTGTCGCGACAGGCGTGAATGGAGGGACGAATGGAGACATGTCGTCTTCAGCGATGAGAGTCGCTTCTGCCTTGGTGCCAATGATGGTCGTATGCGTGTTTGGCGCCGTGCAGGTGAGCGCCACAATCAGGACTGCATACGACCGAGGCACACAGGGCCAACACCCGGCATCATGGTGTGGGGAGCGATCTCCTACACTGGCCGTACACCACTGGTGATCGTCGAGGGGACACTGAATAGTGCACGGTACATCCAAACCGTCATCGAACCCATCGTTCTACCATTCCTAGACCGGCAAGGGAACTTGCTGTTCCAGCAGGACAATGCATGTCCGCATGTATCCCGTGCCACCCAACGTGCTCTAGAAGGTGTAAGTCAACTACCCTGGCCAGCAAGATCTCCGGATCTGTCCCCCATTGAGCATGTTTGGGACTGGATGAAGCGTCGTCTCACGCGGTCTGCACGTCCAGCACGAACGCTGGTCCAACTGAGGCGCCAGGTGGAAATGGCATGGCAAGCCGTTCCACAGGACTACATCCAGCATCTCTACGATCGTCTCCATGGGAGAATAGCAGCCTGCATTGCTGCGAAAGGTGGATATACACTGTACTAGTGCCGACATTGTGCATGCTCTGTTGCCTGTGTCTATGTGCCTGTGGTTCTGTCAGTGTGATCATGTGATGTATCTGACCCCAGGAATGTGTCAATAAAGTTTCCCCTTCCTGGGACAATGAATTCACGGTGTTCTTATTTCAATTTCCAGGAGTGTATTATGTAAAATGTAGGAGTGCTCTCCAGACTCTCATTTTATATCAAATTTTACACAAATATGTATAGGCTTCTGCAACAAGGTTAAAGAATTAAGATGATGGCTAAATGCAGTTAAGATTGCGTGAATAGTGAAAAAGATTTGGCAGATTCCCCAGTTTGATCACCTATCACAAAAGCTGAGCCAAAATCCTCTTCCTGACTACAAGTCAATATTAAAGTTATCAGTGATGCTGCTTCACAGTGCACTAAACTTCAGTACAAAACAGAACTATCAATTGTGCAAAGCTAAACTCTTCCAGTTGCAACAACATACAACATTCAAAAGCAGCTAGAAAATGCCTAAGTCCCCATGCACTGCTCAAAAATTCTACCACCCATAAAATTTTCAAGTGTCGAAATGGTGATGCTGGATTTCTCTGAGAGACCAGGTTCAAAATCATGCCAAAAGCTACCCAGACTCACAACCGACTGTCCATCAGACACAATCAAGTGATAGTGATTAAGTGCAAAAGACCATGAGGCACAGCAGCCCCACCTATTTAAACCAATGGAAACCATATTATTGTATTCACCAAATATACATTGTGTCCATTATAAATAGGTGGCAGGAAGAGAACCCCTTACCGAGAAATGTGGTTGCCATTCTGAAGCAGCTTTCTTGCATGCAGCAGCTATACAGCCTCCTCAAAGGGCCTAGTAGGTTTGTACAAACTACGGCAGAATTATGGAAACGCAGATTAGCAACAATTTGCAGTAATTCATTTAGAGAAAATATACATTAACAGGGTGTATATGACCCGGGACAGCCGAGAGATCTGGGAAAAACCCGGGAATTTTTTCATCCGGGAGAAAACTGGAAAAAACCTGGGAATTTTTTAGGATTCCGGGGATCTTTCATCGTTTTTGTTATCAGTTAAATTTTTGTAATTGTGACTGGTAAGAACCGATACTCCAACAAAGGATATTACTGTATCCTGTGCGAGAATGTACGATGAATTTCTTAAATCGCAGAGCGTTTGACTCTCATTTAAAAATTGACTCCTTGATGATGAGCCATTTAGATGAACGAGCCCAGAAGATCAGACATTTATGCCGTTATTAAAAATTTTACTGGCACATTTGTGTGATATACCTTAAAGTGTAATACGTGCATAAAAGACGAACTTTATATGTGAAAGCTTACCTTCTCTTGCAGCATATTAATCTTATATACCAATATTATATGTGAAAGCTTTGCGTTTCGTGTAGCAACACTATGTATATTAATTTAAACCATTAACTTTTTCTATTTGTGTGCTCGCGCTACTTAACAGTGATGTTGCTATTGGCTGACTACATCACATGTCCTATGCTCTGAATACCCGCTGTCATCGGCTGGCGAGATCACATGACATGAGCTATGACTGGCTTACAAAAGTGCATTGCAATCTCGATTTCAATGCTTTGGAAAGTTATATGCGGTGTTTGGTGGAATTCGAATTTATACTTTCGTAATACGAAAATATGCAGCGTACATGTTGCTGCACATCAAAGATCTTTCCAAAACTCATTTTTTTACCCTATGTTTAGTTTTCTAAAGCACCAGGAAATTCTACGCCCGTGTATAAAACCATAATCATTCAAAGGACTGATAAGTTATACAGTTCCGAGAGAAAATATCCTGCCAGTTAACAGGGAAAAAGTATGTTTTCACCCAGGAGAAAGTGTATTTTTAACTGGGAAATCCAGGAGAAACCTGAGAATTTTTTTTCCTTGTCCACGTATACACCCTGATTAAGTATGTTGAGTGTGAAGATGATCTGTGGCAATGTTTTTGAAAGTTCACATGCACTGAGCTATCTGTGAAAATTGGCTCCATAATGTCCACTTGGGCTCTTTGGGGTGGCAACTGTACACATTGTCCTGATGCAGCCTTGTGGTATTGTTGATACTAAGTGACTAAATGAAGTGGTGCATCTGCTTATATCACCATCACCATTTGGCAGGTGATTGTTCTCTTGGTAACTATCTGCTTGACATTAGGCAGAAGCATAATATAGTCTAATCATGTTTACAACTTCTTACAAAATTATGTCAAAATGTTAATAACTGAAAGTATGTAATTTCTCTTAAAACTTATTGAAATGGCCACCTGCTCACGGGGGTCACTTGCTGATCTTACAAAACCAACATACTTATTACACTAACTATTGATGAAAACATTATATGGTGCCATATGCACAACTTTTAAAATAAGCAAATACAAGTAAATATTTCTATACTTACAATTGTGGCATCTTAAAACAGAGCACAATTCCCTGCTTGTTTATGTGTTGCTATTGGTTTTTATGCTGCACACACTAAATTTTAATCACAGCCGACTTAACTGGAGGCACAATCTAATTGCAAAATACTTAATTTGGCACAGAAATATCTTACATATCTAAACACAAATTCGTTTAGGAAAGTGGTAAAGGTATAGGGTAACACATGCTGACATCAGTAAATGTGTGACTGTTGAGTATGTTTCATTCTGTTCAATTTAATTAGTTTATTTTAATCAAATCATTGGTACTCTGGATCCAGTTAAGTGCCAAACAAACCATGTCAGTATGTATTCACTGTACAGTTCATCTTCTGTTTGATATAATGTTTATGATTGTGGCAGTTTTGATTCACTAGTTGTGTAATTTTAAGTGTTTTTGCTGTCATTACTTTGTGACGATTTTGATTTACCAGTTGTGTAAATTAAAGTGTTTTTGCTACCATTGCTTATAAAACTTGAAGTTAATTAAACATGAGAGTTTTTGCAGCATCATGCTATGCTACACTAAACTCATGATACACACTTTAGTATCCTCATTTATTACATAGGTCCATTGGATTCAATTCTGTATTTTTGTATGTAATTTTGGTGAGAAATATTTCAAAGCTGGAAAGTGACACTGGCAGTTGAGCATGCGTTCATAGCTGGCTCGAGAATCGGTATCCTTTCACATATTTTCGGCTGTTACCTATGCTAGACCACCTTTGTACTCAACACCCTGCTGTGATCAAGCTTATTAAAATCTACCCTGCCAAAGCATTAGCCTCCCAGGCCAAGCCAGGAGCCAGCTAGGCCTGTAAACTCACATACTTCACACCTTCACAGCTGACCACTTCTCACTACTCTGCAGCAGTTTCCAAACTTTACCATTATGAAAGTAGTTTTTTGTCTAGGAAGATTGCTGTGTGGTAACAGTTCAATGAAAAATTTTATTACATGACTTCTTGTAATTTTATTTACTAAAGAATGACTGACATGATAATGAAATGTCATTTATGCAAGAAGCTTGTGTAAATGATATACACACATCATTGAGCTAGCTAAATATTATACAGGGTGTCCCACTCAAACTTCCCTGTTTTCAAAGACCCAGGAAACAAAAATCACAGTAGATATGACAATGAAAAATGCACCACATTGTAGAGCATCTCAAATAATTTATTTATTTATCATCAATACACCTCTATATGTGAACCATTTGTAGTACGAAGAATATCGAGTCTATATTCAATTTCTTGCCAATTTCTTAGTAACATTTCCTCTGTTATTGTTGCAATCGCATTAGTGATATTGATGTCGCAACATAGGAATATCGTCTACCTTGGTTACATATATGTGGTCCTTCACAAATCCCCACATGAAGGAATCAAGCAGCATAATGTCGGGTGAATTTGGTGGCCAGGTCCTCCGCATCCGATCCAACGATTGGGAAATTTCCTATCCAGGAACTTACGAACAGCCATTGACCAATGCGGCAGAGCTCTGTCTTGTTGAAAACTGATGTTGGGTGGCAAGTCTCATATCTGAGGGTACACAAACTGCTCCAACATGTCCAGATACACTGTCCCATTCACTGTTTGTTCCACAAAGAAGAACGGTCCAACAGTCGTGTCGTGCATTAGCCTGCACCAGACATTTAGTTTACGGCTATCACAAACATGTTCAATGACAATGTGCAGATTATGCAAACCCCAAATCCAAACATTATGCCTATTAACTCTTAATGATAGATGAAAAGTTGCCTCATCTGAAAATAAACATCTTTCCAGGAAGCTGGCATCCATATCAATATGCTGCAGCATATCTGCAGAAAATTGTTGTCAGTGTGGTTTGTTGTTCAGCATCAGATTTGCAGAATTTGCACTTTGTAAGCACACATATGAAGACGCTGGTGAACTACATGATGCAATGTTGATCGAGGTACATCAAGTTGCCTAGATGCTTGACAAATTGACTTATGTGGGCTTCTGAGAAACGTTTGTCTGATGTCCTCCACTTTCGCTTCTGAAACTCCGTAATGTGCACTGCCAGAATGTTTCAGAACACTCCCTGTCACCAGAAACTTCCTATACCATTCCTTAATTGTTTTCACATCAGGTGGATCATATTCACACACACGACGATAATTTCTTTGCGCAGTAATTGGCGATTTTGTTTCTGCAAACCACATTACTGCTTGCGCGCACTGCTATGGAGTTGCCATTTTTGCTTCATGCTACCCTGCTGCACTCTGCCGACGATACTTTGCACTTCTGATGTGGGAATATAAATTCTTTGATACGCTCTACAATGTTGTGCATTTCTCATTGTCATATCTACTGTGGTTTTTCTCTCCTGAGACCTTGAAATCAGGGAGGTTTGAGTGGGACACCATGTATTATTAAATATTTTCATAAAAGATGTTTCCTGTACTTGATTTAATTGTGGCTATTCCGGAGACTGAGATCAGGTTAAGTTGCATTTATTGCACAGATATAATGTGAAACAACTTTTCACTAAAATGTAGTAACACAGTTTGTTATTTTATCCTCTTAATTAATAAAAAGAGTGCAAATGCTTTATTTATAAATAATGTGTTCGAAAATATTGACTATTGTTTGTAACAATACTATAGTAAGTAGCCGTTAGCGTCATTGTCCTGAAAACTCTGACTACTATCACTATTTAACACTTAGTTACTGTAAATATATTTATGCTAACACTTTTTCAGCTGCAGATGCACTGAAATTAAACTTTTAATCAACTGTAACTTTAACAACAGCTTTTTAATGAGTGCAGTATCCAAATTTAGGGGTACTTAGAAGTTTTATCAATGTTTACAGTGAATGAACAGTGTTATTTATTCATTTAACAGGTATTGCTTTGTTGAGAATTTAAAAAATAATGGGAATCTGGCTGATGCTGAGTATGTTGTGCTGGATGAGTGGTTCAAGTGGCTTATGTCCAGAGTAGATCTGCGCTGTGACCTGATTGGTTTGTAACATGTTTGGGAAATGTACCATGCATTTACAGAAAGTATTCATTTATTTAAAATTTATTTCTTGTTGTGTATCATTGCAGTTTATCTCAGAACAGATCCAAAGGTTGTTCATAAAAGAATTGTATCTAGAGGTCGTAAAGAAGAGGCCAACATTTCATTGGAGTATTTAGAGAAACTTCACCAGTTGCATGAGAGATGGCTGTATGAGAGAAGTGCGTTTTCGTGTCCTGCTCCTGTAAGTATTAAACTTATGTGAGTAGAATGGGAAGTACTTGTAGATTAGGCTACAATTTATTAAAAAATATTGAAATACAGTATTATGTCGCAAAGTAAAAGTAATTTATCTCAAAAACAGATTTTGCTTCAACTTTAAATGTTGGGTGGTTGGATGAATCAGGAAAAATCACTCTCAGCATTCAGAGGGAATTCATACTTTGCTCATTACCCATATGTTCATTCATTCATTCAACATTTACGAACCCAATAGCTGTGCCACATTGGTGCCACTGGTTCCCACCAGATCACCAAAGCTAAGCAACATTGTGCATAGCCAATACTTGGATGGGTGACTGCCTGGAAAAAAATGGGTGCTGTCGGTTTTAATGATATTCAAGTCACCAATGTGGCACCAATTGAAAGACTTGTGATTATTATTATTATTATTATTATTATTATTATTAACATCTCCAATGATCCCACTGAAAGGAACTTTTGGAAATGTGAACTGAAAATATCCAATGTGTAATCAGTCTCTCAAGAACAATTGTCCTTTCTCCTGCAGTTGAGCAAACAATGACTTGAATTATAGTAATGTTTATTTCTTTTGCCTTATTTTAATGGGTATATAACAAAAGTAATGGTAAGTCACAAGAAATAAGATACCATTTTTGTGTCAGTTATAAATAAAAAACACATTGACAGTTAGATTAAATCATTACATTGCACAATATATCAGTGTGGAATCTGAGTAGAAATGAAAGTTCCAAACTTTATCTATGATCACATTAAATATGTGTATATTAAGTCATCACCACCACCACCATCATCCATTAACCATCTCCAGTTGTATGGGTGAGGTATAAGATCATTTTCCATCTTTGTCTGTCCATGTATACTTCTGTCTCAACCTGGTACCATTCCACTCCTTATCCTTCAAAATCTGTGGTTCATTTGAGTGATCCAACATTTCCTGGGCCACCTTTAGGTCTCTTGCCTCCAAGCTTATTTTCGAGTTATTTTTCTCACTATAATTGTTTGATCCATTGTCTCTACACATACAAACAATTTCAACCTTGATTTTCTTATGTTTTTGCATAATGGTTGCCTTGCTTGTTTCTTGACAGATCTATTCATTTTGTCCCTTGGCTTTTCTTGTTATTTGGAGCACTGATCTTAGGAATTCCATTTCTGTAGCCAGGAACTACCATTTTCTCTACTGTTGATGTTACTCACTTCAAGGACATAACAATAATATTATGAAAGGGACAGATTACTACTCACAATATGTTGTGTCTAGACAAGACAGCCTAGACACAATGAGAGGAAGCCGAAAGGCACGCGCTACGCTCACGCATATGGGCGTGAGGTCTGAAACAGGATACGTAATGAATGCTATAAAGAAAAGTACATAGCTTCTGGAATACTTAACTTTAATCCATCCTTTTGGTACATCTGGAGATTGTGGCGATACAAGTGAGACTCTTTAGATACATGCAATGTTACTAATGGCGCCTTGCTAGGTCGTAGCCATTGACTTAGCTGAAGGCTATTCTAACTATTGGCTCGGCTAATGAGCAATGCTTCATCCATGTAGTCGCTAGCAAAGTCGTCCGTACAACTGGGGTGAGTGCTAGTCCGTATCTCGAGACCTGCCTTGTGGTGGCGCTTGGTCTGCGATCCCTGACAGTGGCGACATGCAGGTCCGACATGTACTAATGGACCGCGGCCGATTTAAAGCTACCACCTAGCAAGTGTGGTGTCTGGCGGTGACACCACACAATATACTAGAGATGTTGAGCCACAGGTAGGCACGACAAAAAGACTGTCAAACACGTAAGCTTTCGACTGAAAAGGCCTTCATCAGCATTAAACAAAAAACACACACACACAAATGCAACTCTAACACATGTGACCACAGTCTCTGGCTGCCAAGACCATTCATAGATAGTGCTAAACAATATGTCTGATACTGACTTTTTTTTGGTCTTACAGGAAGTAGGTTAACCCAAAGGAGGGACTTAACTTGGTGGTAAAAGTAGCTGCTTTTTGAATTCTATTCATGATTTCTGCAGAAGATTTTCCTCCTTTAGCTACAATACTACCAAGGCACTGGAAGAGATTAACATTTTCTAACTTATTTCAATCCAGATTGATGGTCACATGTAATCTTTGTCTGTTGGCTGTCATCAGAATTATTTTTGTGTGCCTGATTATTAAGACCAAACTGCTTCAGCTGGTGATTCCACATAATTAGTTTCTTCTGTGCTTCTCATATCACCACATCATCTGCAAAGGCAATGTGTTGAATTCCTTAACAGCTTTTTATTTCACTCTTCATTATTTTTCATCAGTGACAGTGATGAAAAGTTACAACAAACTCCCTGTTGCACTCCTTTGTTTATGGTAAATCATCTGAATGTAGCTCTAGCAGTGGTTGTACAACATTACTCAGTTGTTGATAAGAGTCTGGTACATTCCTCCTTGCCAGACATCCCTGTAATTTGTTTCTTTGCAAACTATCATAGACATCTTTCTTAACACTAGGAAGATAAAGATGGTATATCGTCCTTTCTCTCAGTATATTTCAATTATTATTATAACAGCAAAAATTATTTTTTTGTTTTTTTACCTCTAAAACCATACTGCTCTCCCTCAAGCTATGGTTCAACAGTGGTTCTTATATAGCATTCAGTAATTTTCTCTTTCAACTAAGTCCACAAGACAGGAGTGTGGTTCCTCTATTGTTGCCCCTTTTCTGCCTGCTTCCTTTCTTGAAGATGAGTGATAGATGTCTTTTGTGCAATTTACTGGTATTTTTCCTTTTTTCCAAACAGTATTTTCTGGCCATCCTGATTTAGGTTTTCCGTGATTTCCCTAAATCACTCCAGGCAAATGCCGGGATGGTTCCTCTGAAAGGGCACGGCCGACTTCCTTCCCAATCCTTCCCTAATCCGATGAGACCGATGACCACGCTGTCTGGTCTCCTTCCCCAAACCAACCAACCAACCAAACAGTATTTATAACTTTGTACAGCCAGTGGAGCTCATGAATTCCAGCAGCTTTGATCACGTCTGTACTCACTTCATATATGTCGGATGATTTGCCTTTCTTCATGCTCTTCAGGGTATTTTCAACTTCAGACCAAGTCAGTGGCATGTCACCTCCCTGAGTTTCAGATTTTCCTGGTTCTTTCTCTGTTAGATCCAGTCCAACATAAAAAATATTTCTCCATCCATTTTCATATACCCTCATACCTCGATATGATGCTTCAGCAGTTTATTGTTGTTTCTACAGTCTCCTTCCAGTTTCTCACAAAATTTTGTCCAGTATTATTATTGTTTTCAGAATTAATACATCTCTTAGCTTTAGTGTCACGTCTCTGTATTTTTATCTAATTCTCAAAGCTCAGCCACATTCTTTTCTGCAGCTCTCTGGTTCTCCTTAACGTGCTGTGTTCCTTTTTTGTACCACTGAACGGAATCATTCCAGCAAGGGATCTCCTTCAGTTTCACTGTTGTATTAGGGGTCATTGCCTTTGGCAAAAAACCTCTAAGGAGATCGATGACTATATTTCCACTAAATGTTAAAACGCTAGTCTTGATTCCAAAAATAATTTTATTTATCATCTCATTGTGGTGACTGGTACTGCAAAGACCTGCATAAAGTGAAAAACATGATGCTACGTTGACATATCCCCATTAATTCCTCATCAGCAAAAAATGCATTTGCATGAGCACATTGGAATAAATAAGTATTTATTGTAACTGTATTGAAAGTTATCACAGAAAAGGCAGCAGTGTTACTGACAGTCTCCCTAATTCTAAATATATCCCCCTTCCTAACTGAGCAATGCACGTCTTTAAGATTGTTATTTTAAATAATTTTGTACATAAATTACAGCACCTGATATGCTAAGTTTTCTTTACTGTTTTGACAATTACAAGAACAACATGAGTTGCAGTCTTATTACAAATCATTAATTCAACTGTATGCACATTAAGCGATAAGCTTCTTCATAACTCTTAACAGTTGCAACAAGAAGATAAGTTACAGTTGTCTCACATCTTGCCATTCTTATTGCTGCTACTTTTTTTAAAGTCATTATTTGCGCTGTACACATTCACCACTCTACAGCTGGTTCATGTTTCAATGACTGATCTTGTGATTCAGCAAATAGATTGTCAGTGACACTCCAATTATTACTGTACTCTGCCTTTATTTCAGGCATCATATTACCATTTAAAAATGATGTCACTGTTATTCAACACAAATTACATGGTCACTGATTAGAGAAGTCATCAATGGACAATTGTGTCATCGTTGCCACTGTAGAATCTTGCACCATGGGAAGCAGGGAGAGGATATTGTTTGGTTGCCTGTATCCTCTTTCTACAACACAACTGCACACATGTATTAACAGTGTTCTTTATTAACCAGAACAGAAAGCTACTTATCTTTAAGCTAGTCCAAGTGTTGAGGTACAAGCTCTCCTGTGATAGTCCACATTAGCCTCACTGCTGGTGAAGTACAAGTCCTGCTATGTACACTACTCTGGTCACTATGTACTGACTAACTCTAAGCTAAAGACTGTGACTCTGCAACTGGCTGGTCCCTCTGGTCCGTGACAGTAATCTAAATGCTTGCGGTCGAGAGGGCATTGGTGACGCATTGCTTGCAAGGCTGTCTTTGGCCTCTCTCCCAATAGCCGGACTTTATTGAGCGCCTGTTATCTTGCAACCTCTTTGCCAACTGCTGTGCTGGTGACAGCTTATGCCTGCACATTCCTCCCCCCCAGAATGCTGCACTGTTGTCGCATAGTGAGGGTGCAAACAACAACAGGGAGGAAGGCAGGATGCTGGACATAGAGATGAGCCAGGAACCATATCCCATCATTTGGCTTACTGGCTTGTGAGACAACAGAAACATCTTCTGGAAAACTGCTTCCAGAGCAAATGTTCAGGCCTGAAGGCATGTCCTGGGATGATGATGATGATGACAGTGACAGCAACAGCAGTGGTGGGTCCAGGTCCATTGGGTCGGCAAGTTCGGATGGCGGAGCTGAGGATGCAGCATCCATCTCCTCCTCCTGGGGTGCCGTGGTGGCACCAGTGGGCAGCTGCGAAGGCTTTGTGGCCCCATGAAGCCATGAATGTGGGGGAAGAAAAGCAGAAGAATCACTGGGCAAATGACATGCGCAAATTTGGTTATGGTGACGGCGCTGTAAAATCATCGGGACCTGCAGTCAAATACATAAAAGAACCAATGCATTCCTGGATCATGCCTCTTTCCCAGCACCCACAGTTGCCATAAACCCTGAAAATAATGAGCTCATGCAGCACAAAGCAATACTTGTAGACCACTGGTGGTGCCAGATGCTGTGAAGGATGTAGCAAGTGTAACAGCATCCAATGGCCGTGGCCATGCAGAAGTTCCACCGGTGATAATCTACCTCATGGGTGGAAGCGATAGGAGGCAAGAAAGGGTTGCAGCACCTCTTCCCTTGTGTGGGTGGTGCAAAGCTTGGCCATCTGTTGCTTAAAAGTGCGTACAAAGTATTCTGCTTCTCCGATGGACCGCGGGTGAAACAGAGCACTTGTTAGGTGATGAATGCCATTTAGTTCACAAAATTGGTCAAAATCACATGAAGTGAACTGTGTCCATTGTCTGACACAAGTACTTCTGGCAAACCTTCTATGTAAAATATGGAGGACAATACTTGAGTTCATAGGCATTGCAAATGGAAACTTGCTGAAAGAGTCTACCACTATGAGGCAACGAGTGTTCCAGAATGGCCCTGCAAACTCTATGTGCACTTGCTGCCATGGTGCATTGAGTCTTAGGCCAAGTTGAGAATGTTTGTGGTGGAGCGAATTGGTTATTTGCAGATGCACGACACTGTGATGTCATCTGTTCAATGTGGGTGTCCATGCCCTACCAAGTACAGTGCCGTCACGCTAACTGTTTAGTGTGAACATATCATCAATGTACTTGGTGGAGTGGTGGAGCAATTGCAACACATCCTTTTGCAATACTTTTGGAATAAGCACACACAATTGTCCACTGTCATTTTGAACTAGAATCACACCTTGTTGTACAGAAAGGTTATGCCAACGAACAAAGTATTGGCTCACAGCTGATTTCTGGATACTGTTCAATGAACGAGGCCAAGATGTACGAATGTAATGCAACAAAATCTTGAGGTCTGGGTCTGCTTCCATGGCCTGTGCAATTTTTCTGTAGTGCAAGAGAAATAATACCAGCAACTCAGAGTCCTGTATATCCTTTTGGCAACAAGATGCGGCAGATTCATCAAAATTGGAGTCTGGGTCACTCGGAAGGTGAGACAGGGCATCTGCATTGCCATGCTTTGCCATACGTCTGTACAAAATTTCATACTGATACTCTGAAAGCAGTGAAGTCTGTCATTGCAATTTTTTAGCAGAGTGAGTAGGAACCAGCTTTGACAGATGAAACAAGGACTGCAAAGGCTTATGATCTGTCACTAAATAGAACTTGCGATTATACGAATAGTGATGGAATTTTGCCACTCCATATACAATAGCAAGAGCTTCTTTTTCAATTTGAGGATAATTGCACTGAGTTTGAGTTAACAACTTTGAGGCAAAAGCAATAGGTTTGTCTTGTGCACCAATTTTGTGTGAAAGCACAGCGCCAATTCTCTAGGAAGAAGCATTGACTTGCAAAACTACCGGCTTGGTAGGGTCAAAATGCACTAAACATCTAAGAAAAGCATTTTTGAGTTTCTGAAATGCGTCTTGACAGTCTTTAATCCATACAAAAGGTAAATTTTTGTGATGCAAGCGAGCAATGGAGCCATGATTTGAGCGGTATGAACCAAATTTAGGATGTCATCTTGGCTAGTACTGGCTGCAGTTCAGACACATTGCGAGGAACAGGCAGGTCATGGATTGCTAGCAAATGATATTGGAGGGGAAGCATACCCTGACTGTTTATGAAATGACCTAATTACTGTAGTTCAACTCGAAAAATTCACACTTTTCAAGACAACACTTGAGTCCTGCTTCTGACAACACTCAAAAAAGAGTATGCAAGTTGATGTGTTCCTCTGGTGTTTGACCTGAGATGATAATATCATCAAGGTAAGTTGAACAAAATGGCACTATTGCAGTCAGTTGTTCCAAGTAATGTTGAAAAATGGTGGGTGCGGAAGCACTGCCAAAGGGCAAATGCAAATACTTGAACAGGCCTAAATGTGTATTTACAACAAACACTTTCTGTGATTCTTCATCCAATGGTATTTGCAAGTAGGTATCACACAAATCTATCTTAGAATAGCAAAGTCCAGCACCAAGCCTGTCCATGAGTTCATCAGGGTGAGGTAACGGATAAGTGTCAACTACTGTCTGTGGTTTGAATGTAGACTTAGAAGTCAACACAAATGCGGATGCAACCAGAAGGCTTACGCAACAAAACAAGAGGACTTGGCCACTGACTAGCTTGAGTAGGAGCAATTACACCAGTATCTTGCAATTCTTTCAGTTCACTGGCTATTTTGTCTCTTAATGCAATTGGAACGGGGTGGGCCCAGAAAAACTTAGGCTGTGCATTGTCCATAACATGCACTGTGAAGTCATTAGCTTTCCCCATTCCTTCTGAAAATAGTTTATGAAATTCTTTAAACAAGCCAGCGACACTGTCTTTTGATGCAAAGGCTGATATGGAAAGCATGTTGCCATTGATGCTTAGTCCAAACAAATCAAAAGCATCTAAACTGAAAATGTACTCACTCTCTCTGGATTTCAACATTGTAAAATTCACTGTCCTAGAGTGAGATTTGTAAGTGGCCAACAAACTGTCCAAGCACTGGACAGTGTAAGATTTAGAAAGGCGTGGTGAGCCTAGCTGTTTATACATGCCGGCCGAAGTGGCCGCGCGGTTCTGGCGCTGCAGTCTGGAACCGCGAGACCGCTACGGTCGCAGGTTCGAATCCTGCCTCGGGCATGGATGTGTGTGATGTCCTTAGGTTAGTTAGGTTTAACTAGTTCTAAGTTCTAGGGGACTAATGACCTCAGCAGTTGAGTCCCATAGTGCTCAGAGCCATTTGTTCATACATGGCATGATTAAACAAAGTTACTGAGGCACCTGTGTTCAACTGAAAGTTCACACAATGACCAGCAATGTGTAATGAGACAAATAGTTTGATAGAATGTCGTTGCACAGCACTAGTGTGAGAATGAGGCACAACCTTAATCTTACTTTTGTCAGAACCTGTTGTAGGTTTGGAAAACACAATGTTCACTGCATGTGCATGAGCCTGTTTTTTCTGAGAGTGGGCAAAATTGACATTTTTGTGCCATTGCAAACAAACTGCTTGGACAAGGCCTTTTTTTTCCATACTTGTAACATGTTGCATTTCATGATGTGCGATCCTGTCTTTTGTGGCAAGCAAAACATCTAGGGCAAGACTTCACTAAGTTCACAGGGCTGTTTACATGTCTACATGCCTGTCCTTGCAACTGTGTACACACTCAGTGATGTGGCTGCTTGGGACTGTCGCAAGCAAGGGGTGGCTCGACCCGACGAATCGGCGCCTTATCAGCCACTATGGCACCCAAATCATATTGCTCTAAGATTTGCAACACTTGAGGAAGTGATGGATCAGAGTACTTTAAGATCTGTACTTGTATTCGACTATCTGGGACGTTTAATGTTATTGCATCTCTAATTATTAAATCACTGTAAAAGTTGCCACAACTACACTTAAATATACACTTCCTAGTCATGCCTGTTAATTCTGTGTACCACTGATGGTACATCTGTTCTGGAGGCTTTTTCTGCAAGCAAAAAAACTGACATCTGGCTGCAGCCACTTGGACTTGCTGGTCATAATATTCAGTTAATGCGGCGATTACTTGGTCATAACTGAGTTCATTGGGAGATGCAGCTGGGAATAGTTTTTGTATCAACCTGAACGCTGGGGATCCCACAATCGAAAGTAAGTGTCGTAGCTTTACAGTTCCTCGAACTTCATGAACGTCAGGTATTCGAGCCATTACTTTTCATTGTCGTTAAATTGCCGGAGCAGTGGTGTGCTTGTCGGCGGCACTTGGGCTGATTTGTTGGTCTGTTGTGTGGCCGATGCAGTTTGTGCAGCCAGTAGTTGTTGTACCGTCATCAGCAATTTGTTGGTTCTGAAACTAAAAACATTGTGTTAGATCCATCGTTTTGGCCATCTGTGGCTGAGGCATGGGGGCTGGGACTGGAAGGTGTGGGGTAACCATTGTTTACACAAATACATTATAGCAAACAAGCAAGCAAAGCCTCCGAAAAGAGAAATTCGATTAGTTCTGCGGCTCCCCTCCCGGAATACACGCAAGAACAAATGACACATTAGCTAAATGAACACCTCTGCAAGCTAAAAAACAAGAGAAGCTAACAAAATCTTCATCCAAGTTGATTAACTTCGATCTGCACAAAATTTTTGTCAGTACCACTTTTGTATCATCATTGCCGCTGTAGAGTCTTGTACCATGGGAAGCGAGGAGAGGATGTTGGTTGGTGGCTTGTATCCTCTTTCTATAACACAACTGCACACATGTATTAACAGGGTTCTTTATTAACAAGAACAGAAAGGTACTTATGTCTAAGCTAGTCCACATGTTGTGGTACAAGCTCTTCTGTGATAGTCCACGTTAGCTTCACTGTGTGGTGTGACCGTCAGACACCACACTTGCTAGGTGGTAGCCTTTAAATCGGCCGCAGTCCATTAGTATACGTCGGACCCGCGTGTTGCCACTGTCAGTGATCGCAGACCGAGCGCCACCACACGGCAGGTCTAGAGAGACGTACTAGCACTCGCCTCAGTTGTACAGCCGACTTTGCAAGGAATGGTTCACTGACAAATACGCTCTCATTTGCCGAGACGATAGTTAGCGTAGCCTTCAGCTACATTTGCTACGACCTAGCAAGGCGCCGTATTCAATTGATATTGACATTCTATTAATGTATCATCAAGAGCGATGTTCTACAAATGTGGATTAAAGTTAAGTATTCCAGAAGCTACGTACTTTTCTTTATAGCATTCATTACGTATCCTGTTTCAGACTTCACGCCAGCCTGCGTGAGTTTGAGCGTGTGCCGTTTGGCTTCCTCTCATTGTGTCTAGGCTGTCTTGTCTAGACACAACACACTGCTGGTGAAGTAGAAGTCCCACCATGTACACTACTCTGGTCACTATGTACTGTCTGACTCTGAAGTAGAGACTGTGACTCTGACTGCGACTGACTGGACCCTCCACTGCGATCTAAATACTTGTAGATGAGAAGTCATTGGCAGCGAGTTGCTTGTGAGTCTGTCTTTGGTCTCTCTCCTGATAAGAGTGCTCGATTCAGTGCTAATTATCGATCTTCTTGCAACCTCTTTGTCAACCAGTGTGCTGGCGACAGTTTATGCCAGCACAGGATGATTGACAGATTTGCCAGTTAGCACATGTCTTTAATATTGGGCAGCTTTTAACTAATTTCTGCCATGAACCAAAGATACAATTTATGAGAACATTCTTTAGAAATACTGTTCACATCACAGTATCCATTTGAAAGAATTTGCTACTGTAAGATGTTTTGTTATCTACAAGGATTGCAGTGAACAAAATTATAGAAAATAGGAATTTAAATCAGGTCTCTGCACAGAGTGCCAGGAAAGAAAGGTAAAAAAGATAGTAAATACTTCCGGGCTAAATTGCCGTGGTCAATCTGTAGAACTTCTTCTCCCTGACATTTCGTTCTCAACTACGGAGAACATCTTCCGAGGTGAGTCGACGACTGGCTGCTAGGATTTTATTAAGGATGGGGCCCCTCCACGCCCGCACCAACGTGGTGACCATCACAAAAGTTCTACTGTCACCTCCGTATGCATGTTAGTTTTGAATCAAGGCGTCACAGGATGCAGGCTGTGATGTTATCCATGCGTCTGGATAAGGCTACTCATTAACATGGTCCATCAGGAGATAGTAGTGGTCGAAAGCAATCGAAGGGTAGCGGTTGTAAGAGCAGAGGAAAAAAAGTGCCAAGGCCAGCGCCAAGGGAAAAAACCCTCTGCGACAGTAGGACGGGAAGTAAGAGCAGTAGCGGTTTGCTAGCTGCGACAGAGCATGCAAGGTGAGGGGGGTTAGCGTGAGGTATCGTGCAACGTTACCTATGTACTGCGTGGTCGTTCGCTGGGTCAGTCCGGTGCCGCGGCTGGGCTCCCTCGTTGTCTCCTGGGCCGGCCGCAGTGGCTTACTCCCTGTACCACAAAAGTTCGGCGCGGCAGCGCGGCGACGCTTGCACGATGAAGACTGCCCTGGCGGTTTTCTTCTTTGCACCTTTCACCTGCGGTGCTGCTGGGGCAACCGCTCGGACAGGCGCGTGAACGTCCTTCTGCGAGGTCGCAGGAGTGTTCGCAGGTACGACTGCACTGAGGCCTTGGGCGAAGACTGCACGGAGTTGCCTCAAGGCCTCTTCCTTCTCTGCAGCCACGGCGGCTGCGAAGGCAGCCCTCTCCGCCGCCATTACGGCTTTGAGGGCTGCTGTGGCCTCCTTCACGGCGATGCCGAGCTCGAGGTCACATCTCTTCGCGGGAGGGCGAGCTGCGTCCTGGCGGCCCGTTTCCGAGCGGCCGTCCCCGCCCCTGGCAGGTGGATCTGCTGCTGCGCCGTCCCTCAGCTGCACCGGGCTGTTCTCCGCCCTACGCCGTTTCCGACGTCGTCTTCTCTTCTGCTGCTGCGTCGGTGCGGCCGCTTCGCCGCCCCCGGCATGGCTGCGGCTAGAGAAAGCCGCGCAACCGCGCCAGCTGGCGACGTGCGGGCCGCCACACCGGACACAAGTCGGCAGAGCATTGCTGCCGCGGTCGCAGGCGCGGCTGTCGTGCTCACCTGAGCACTTGACGCACCGCGTCGCGTTGCGGCAGTACTTCGCAACATGGCCCTCGCCCTGGCACCTGAAGCACTGGGGCTGAGGATCCATGGCGGTCGGGAGAGCCTCCGTCATAACCGGGAAGCCCAGCAACTTCCGCAAGTCAAAGATGTCGCTCCCGCCGTCGACCGTTTGCACGGTCACGGCATAGAGCGGCGCCCTCTATATATATATATATATATATATATATATATATATATATATATATATATATCCACCATCAGACCTGGTACACACAGTTTTTTTTATATATATATATATATATATATATATATATATATATATATATATATATATATTTTAAAAAAACTGTGTGTACCAGGTCTGATGGTGGATAAGTGTGAAGAATGGGGATGGCAGATGTGACTAGATGGTGGAATTGTGGGTGCAAACTGGGATAGAATGGAGAAACAGCGGGGAGTGGGGAGGGTTTCGTAGGATAATATACAAGATCACGTGGCACCGGAAATGTGTGGGAGTTAATATGCAAAAATACAGGAAATGATGCAGACAGAGTGATCAGTTTGAAAGTATAGTATTAATTATATAAATGGGAGTAATGTGAGACATAAGATGCTGCACCAACAATCAGCATGGTCTTGTAGCCGTCTGTTGTGCATGGCCAAGACAATTGTTACAGTGTGGCTTGTAAATAGTGCATTTTGTAAGGTGACAAGAGAAACACAGGAAAAAAGAGAAAGGAGGACAGACATTGGGTATAGTGATGCAAAAGAAAATAGTAACAAAGGAAAACAGCACTGAGTCAGGATTGAAGAAAAGCCGTCCGGCAAAAGTCAAACAATGGAAAATACAGGATGGAATGTAACAATTATGAGAATGAAAGTTGCTACTCACCACATAGCAGAAATGCTGAGCCACAGATAGGCACAACAAAAAGCCTCTCAGTTTCTCGGCCACAGTTCGTCAGTGGGCACCCATGCAGACAGACAGATTATTGGTTGTCTTGCCTACATAGAATACAGCACAGGGTTGCAGCTTAGCTTGTAGACCACATGACTGCTTTCACAGGTAGCCCCGCCTCTGATGGGATAGGAGATGTTAGTGACTGGACTGGAGACAACCTCCTTCCTAGTTGCCATGACCAACTATATCCTCAACCACAATTACTTCTACTTTGAGGGGATTACCTACAAACATATCCAGGGTAGGGCTATGGGCACCTGCATGACACCATCCTATGCCAATCTATTCATGAGTCACCTAAAGGAATCCTTAAAAACCCAGGTTCCTAAACCCCTCACCTGGTTCAGATTCATTGATGACATCTTTGCTATGTGGATCAAAGGTGAGGACACCCTATCCACATTCTTCCAGGACCTCAACAACTTCTCCCCCATTTCCTTTGCCTAGCCCTACTCAACCCAACAAGCTACTTTCATAGATGTTGACCTCCACCTCAAAAATGGCTACATCAGTACCTCCACCTGTATCAAGCCTACTGACCACCAGCAATATCTCCATTTTGACAGGTGCCATGCGTTCCATTCCAAGAAGTCCCTTCTGTAAAGCCTAGCCACCCGTGATCATCGCAGGTTGCCCTGCAGCAACTTGAGCAACATGCACAATGCCACTTCGAAAAGCTCTCCATCCTGCTCACTTCCTACCCCCACCTTGAAGTACCATTGCCCACCATCTCTACAACCATCTCAAACCTCCCACAAGTCCCCTCATAGCTGATGACCCTGTCTCGCAGACCTACTACTTTTACTCCACCCTCCAAAATCCCTCCCACAACCACACAGAATCCAGAACCTAAACAGACCTGCAACACAGTCATGAACCTTTCCTACAGAACCCTTAGGCCCACAGAAATATCAGTCCTTTCCAAAGGCCTCACCTTTTGGCCCATTCCCAAATTCAATTATGCCAGACTTGTTAAAGATCTTCTCTCCACCACTCGGTCCCTACAGTGGAAACACTTTTTTGCCATGAACCCTACCAATCAGACTCAAACAAAGACCAATATTGAACCTCACCTAACTCAGTTCACTCCTCCACTGAGCTGTCATCCACCCCCACTGCCCCCAAACTACCCCCTGTTAACTTTCCAGAATCTCTTAACCTCTAAACTTGCCTCACCATCGTACCCCAAATCCCTGAACAAGCAAACTAACCTTACATCCACAGAAAGAGCCACAGTCTACCATGTAAAAATTGATCCCGATCTAATAATCCTACCTGCAGACAGAGGCTCCACAACTGTTATTGTGAACCGCACCGATTATCTGGCAGAAGGACTCTGCCAGCTCTCAGATATTTCCACCTACAAATCTTGCCACAGTGACTCCATTCCAGTAATCCATCAGGATCTCCAGTAACTACTCAAATCCTGAGGCCCATCCCAGAACCTCTCCCCAGACTCCATCTCTCTACTCACCCCCACCACTCCCCGCATTCCTACCTTCTACATGCTTCCTAAAGTCCATAAACCTAACCACCCAGGATGCCCCATTGTGGCCGGTTACTGTGCCTCCACCAAGAGAATCTTTGCTCTCGTAGACCAACACCTTCAACCTATTACCCAGAACCTACCCTCCTATATAAAAGATATAAACCATTTCCTAAACTGACTCTCAACATTTCATGTCCCTTTACTACATGGTGCCCTGCTCATCACTGTTGATACCACCTCCCTGTATATTAACTAACATTCCTAATCCACATGGCCTTACTGCTATTGAACACAAACTTTCCCAATGCCCGATGGATTCCAAACCAACAACCTCCTTCCTAGTCGCCATAACTAACTATATCCTCACCCACAATTACTTCTCCTTTGAAGGGATTACCTACAAACAAATCTGCGGTACAGGAATCCTCCTTAAAAATCCAGAGTCCTAAACCCATCACCTGATTCCGATTCTTTGATGGCATCTTTGCTATCTGGATCAAAGGTGAGAACACCCTATCCACCTTTCTCCAGAACCTCAACTATTTCTCCCCCATTTGCTTCACCTGGTCCTACTCAACACAACTAGCCACCTTCCTAATGTTGACCTCCACCTCAAAGACAGCTACGTCAGTACCTCCGCCCACATCAAACCTACTAACCACCAGCAATACCTCCATTTCGACAGCTGCCATACACTCCATACTAAGGAGTCCCTTCCCTACAGCCTTGCTACCCATGGTCATCACATCTGCAGTGACGGGCAGTCCCTCTCGAAATATAGTGATGGGTTCGCTAAAGCCTTCAGAGCCTGTAATTATTGTCCCAGCCTTGCACAAAACAAATCTTGTGTGCCTTATCTTTCCAGTCTCCCATCACCTCCCAAAGTCCCACCGTCCAGCCACAGAAGAGCACTCTCTTTGTAACTCAGTTCCACTCAGGACTGGAACTACTGAATTACATTCTCTGACAGGGTTTTGATTATCTCTCATCATGTCTTGAAATGAGGAAAATGTCATGCCAACTATCCTTTCCACCCCTCTCCCTCCCCTCCTCCACACACACAGTGGTATTCCGCCATCCACCGAACCTACACAATGTGTATTCGTCGCTCATCCTTACACAACCCCTGCTCCCAATTCCTTACCTCATGGCTCTTACCCCAATAATAGACCTAGATGCAAGACCTGTCCCATACATCATCCAACCACCACCTACTCCAGTCCAGTCACTAACATCACCTTGGCAGCACTACGTGTGAAACCAGTCATGTGGCCTACAAGATAAGCTGCAACCACTGTGCTGCATTCTATGTAGGCACGACAACCAACAAGCTGTTTGTTCACATGAATGGCCACCGACAAACTGTGGCCAAGAAACAAGTGGATCCCCCTGTTGCTGAACACGCTGCCAAACATGACATCCTTCATGTCAGTGACTGCTTCACAGCCTGTGCCGTATGGATCCTCCACACCGACACCCACTTTTCTGAATTGGGCACATGGGAACTTTCCCTGCAATACACCCTATGTTCCCGTAACCTTCCTGGTCTCAACTTTCATTAGCAAGTGTCCTCACCCATCCAGCGCCGTCCTTGTTTCCAGTCCAGCATTACACAGCCATCATTCCACCACTACACCCACTCTTTTTATTTCTCTCCTTTGCTACTACTTCCCCCTCCCCCACCTCCCCACCCCTCCCCTGCCATCCATCTGACCTGTAGCACTTCACTGTCCGCCACCCCCACCTTACTATCCTTCTCCCCCCCTGCCCCATCCTCCTCTTTACCCCAGTCACCACTTCCATCACGTACTGGTGCTGCTGCTCGCAGAGTGGTTTCAGTTGCCTGAGACAGCAGTCGTGTGTAGGAGTTGCGTTTGCACGCGTGTGTGTGTGTGTGTGTGTGTGTGTGTGTGTGTGTGTGTGTGTGTGTGTGTCTAATGTTGACGAAGACCTTAATGGCCAGAAGTTTTAATTGTGAGAGTCTTTTGTTGTGCTTATCTGCGACCCAGCATCTCTGCTCTATGGTGAGTAGCAACTTTCCTTCTCATAATGGTTGCTGATAATTAAAGTACTTGAAAACTTACAAAAGTTGAAAATTTATGTCGAAAGTTTTTTGACCACAATAACTATGTGAACCACAGGAATTTAAAAAATAGCCCCCACCAGCTGATATGCAATTATCTCAACAAACTGATTGAACTGAAAAATCAACCGTTCATTAATTTAGAGATGTAATTTTGTAACCAAAAATATTCATGGAATTACATAACTTTTAGATCTTCATTCTTGAGGTGTAGCTTTGGTGCATATACTCCTGAGTTCTTCTCTGTGCTGCTCTACAAAACGCATTGTGTAATATATGAAAGAGGAAAGCAAATAACAAGTAGTAGTACAGGCACCCTCCACCACGCACCTTACAGTGGCCTACAGAATATCTTTGTAGATGCACATCTAGAAATAAATTCCAGGTACAGATTTTCCACAAAATTGGTTTATTCGCACACAAGATGTTTGGTGACGAAAAACACGTAAACAAAATTCTACGTGCTGTGCTGTTGACGGTTGGTACGAAACAGGCTTTCTGCTGTAAACAAACTGCTGGTATTTATATGATTTATGATGATCATTGACAATCAGAATTTACAAATTTTAAGAAATGACAATTAAAAGTGGGTAACAAAAGTAATTCACACTCATAGAAAAATAACAAAAATAATGCTTAACAATTGTGTTTGGACGCAGACATGATTTCATTAATAATTCTGAAATAATGTACAGGTTTCCAGAAAATAACAATATATTACATTTTAGTTAATTACAGTCAAAAGAAAAAATGAAAAGTATTCGTGCCATGTGTGTGAACTCCAGATAATATGTTTATGAAAAATAGCCAGCTGATTTGCCAAAAATAAAATTGTAAGCTGCAAAATACATTTTGCACTAATTGGCATAGCAAGTTTAGATCAATTACTTAGTAATTATTGAAAACAAGATATTCCTACCATGTTGACAAACTGCCTACTGGCTTGTGTCTCGGGTTCTTCGGCCGACATTCATCTAATGATTTTTCTGACGTTTCGCCAGCACGAGTGGCTGGCATTGTCAAAGCTTCACCCTTAATTGCCGGTGGTGAACTGGAGCCGAGCTCGCGGGCGCAGACTATATGTACCTGGCGCGCCAACATCCAAGGGCTTCTCCGCGGTCATTTCCAGTGCGGTTCTCCTCTTGCTACCTGCGACGGTCGTTCGCTGCAGTACGGGAAGCCAGGATCCGTTTACCTTAAGGCTTTCCTCTTTCTTGTTCAAACTGTTCTCGTGTTTTTGTATTTCCACAGCTTCTCTGAACAAGCGCATGTGATAGTGCTTCTCTACAGCCAGAACTTCTGTGTCGGCGAATTTTATTACGTGGTTGGTCTCATTCAGTGTGTGCTCTGCCACGGCCGATTTCTCCACCTGCCCCAACCTGCAATGTCGCTTGTGCTCTTTGATCCTGGTGTTAATGGATCGTCCAGTCATTCCGACATAAACTTTTCTGCATGTGCATGGTATACGGTATATTCCCGACATTGCAAGTGGGTCTCTTTTCTCCTTCGCCGATCTAAGACACTCTTTGATCTTCCTTGTCGGTTTGAAAATCGTCTTTACGACATGTTTGCGCAATATACGGCCGATTCTGTCCGTCACTCTGGGAATGTAGGGCAGAAAGGCCATACCCGACATTTCTTTTTCTGGTTCCTTACTTCGCCGAGTGTTTGGCTCTGTTACACTTCTAATATAATTTGTGGAGTACCCATTGCTCCTCAGGGCATTTTCCAGGTGTTGCATTTCTCGTTTGAGGTGTTGCGGCTCACATATCTGTCCTGCTCTCATTATGAGCGTACTGATCATGCCTCTTTTCTGGCTCGGGTGGTGTTTGACAGTTTGTGCAGGTATCGGTCCGTGTTTGTCGGTTTTCGATACACACTGTGTCCCACGTTTTCGCCATCCCTTGTGACCAACACATCTAGAAATGGCAGTTTCTTGTCCTTTTCTACTTCCATGATAAATGCTATGTTGGCATGGAGGCTGTTCAAGTGTCTTAGGAAGTCACCGAGCTGTTCTTCACCATGGCTCCACACCACGAAAGTATCCTCGACGTACCTGTACCACACCTTAGGTTTGCAAGTCGCCGAGTCCAGTGCCTGTGCTTCGAATTGTTCCGTGAAGAAGTTGGCCACCACTGGACTGAGAGGGCTACCCATGGCGACGCCTTCCAGCTGTTCGTAGAAATCGCCATTCCACGTGAAATAGCTCGTGGTGAGACATGCATGGAAGAGCTTTCTGATGTCTTGCAGGAAAATGGAACCGATGTGCTCCAGAGCGTCACCGAGTGGCACTTCCGTAAATAACGAAACAACATCAAAGCTGACCAGGATGTCGTTTGGTGCAAGTTTCAGTTTCTTCAGCTTCTCAATGAAATGTCCTGAGTCCTTAATGTATGTGTCGGTCTTCCCCACGTGTGGCTGGAGCAGAGAGGCCAAGTGTTTTGCCAGTTTATATGATGGTGATCCAGGAGCGCTAACGATCGGTCTCAGTGGAACGTTGTTCTTATGGATCGTGGGTAATCCATACAGCCGAGGTGGTAGGGCTTCTGTGTTGTGCAGTTTTCTCTGTATGTCCGCCGGCAGAGAAGATGCCTTGATTAATCGATTCGTATTCCGTGTGATACGCTGCGTCGGATCTGCGCTTAGTTTTTGGTACGTCATCGGATCTAATAGGTCTCGGATCTTTTGCTCATAATCTTCGGTCTTCATTACAACGGTTGCATTCCCCTTATCGGCAGGCAGTACCAATATACTCTTGTCGGCGTTGAGATTCTTAATGGCTTGTACCTCTTCTCTCTTCAGGTTGCAGGCTGGTGGTTTTGCTCAGCACAGTATCCTGGCTGCTTCAGTGCGTATTTCCTCCGCCCTTTCACAGGGAAGGGTCCGAATGGCTGCTTCGGTGTTGGCAATGATGTTCTCCATAGGTATAGTTCTCGGGATGATAGCCACGAAAGCCTCAACAATTTTGTATTCATACCATGTTCATAAACATGTTACTGAGTGCAAAATACAAAAGCAAACTGAGATTTTATGTGAGTTACATCAGACAGATTAATTACTGGTATGAGTGCACTGTAGCACTGTTCATTAAACAATTAATTAAGCATAAAATAAATGTAGGAATACCAAAAAAATGTAATTTGGAATAATTGCACAGACTAATTTGTTCAATATATTAACACATTAGGTACACAAAATAAAGAAAGGTAAAATTTGCAAATGACTTAAGTAAAAGTTTTAAATAACTATTTCATTTACACTTGTGTATGATATTGTATTTATGAAATTTGTTTTTTCAGTTTTCTGAAATGTACAACTTTAATCAGCTTGACATACAAATTAGTAAGATTATCATCATGTTATAAAGTCACAGTATAGCCTACGAAACTACAATTGTTATTTAAATAACATATACAAAATTTAGTGTCTAAGATCTGCGCAACTTAATGCACTATTCATGCAAGTCAATTAATATTATTCAAAAATACCATATTCATCTCTAATTCAAATGATATGGTTCATACAAAACATTGTCACATAATGTAGGCGTAAGAATTTCTGAACTTAATACTAAAATTTCCAATATGTGAGGGCTTCTCACAAATAATTATAGCACTGTGTAAACTTTTGTTAAAATAAATGTCAGTGTGAAAGAATTATATCATAAATTTCAAGAGGATTTACATATTTACAATACAAAGTGTGTTTTCGTATGTGAGGATATGTACCATAGTATGCCAGACACCCAGTTCAGTTTCTTGGATCAATGCCAACTGCAAAATCGTGAAAACTACTTCTCAAACTTTATTAAAGCAAACAAGCAATATCCTTGGTATAAAATACTCAATCTCAAAGTAATTATTGGTTAGAATATCTTTATCTGCCATGTAACCTCTTATATGAGTGTAAGCTCAAAGGCAAGCAGTGGAATCATGTAATCAATTCTTTATACATCCTCTTCTTCAACAAACAAAAATCAATAAAGTATCATAATTATTTTATGTCAGTGTAAAATCAGTCTTTGATGTCTAGCATAAGAGTGTAATTTTCTCTTTCCTTATTACAGTATCTCATTCTAACGCCTTCATGCAAACTCATTCCATTCAGTCAAGTTCAGCTTAAGAACCTATAATCATCAATTTGACTGTAGCATACCTCACATCAGCATGGTGTAAGATAATATGCAATACATCATCATAGTATAATGTCATCACAGCATCACAGAATATATGTATAAAAGCATAAGCATAATAGTGTCTTTTTACCTCTCAGTTTCAGTCATCATTATTCTTCCACAAGCTTCTGCAAAATAATTGTAATATCAGAAAATCTCAAATAAAAGTGTCTTTAAGTATATATTGTTTTGTTGTAGACAAGTATTCAATATATGTAAGCATCACAAGCAACCAATGTATGTAGCAGAGAATTCAGTGGTGATAAGTACATATATCAGGACCACACAGTTGCAAAAGTATCTTCTAAAAATTGTGATCCACCCTCTCATAGCAAAACCCTTCTTTGTTGGTTTGCAGATAAGCACAGAATGTGTGTAAGCATAGTGTAATTGTAACATGTGTAGAAAATCTTATAATCATAAAGCCCCTTAAGGGTCTGATATTGAAAATTGTAAGCTAACATATGTAGAAATGGTATTTAGTTGGTAAAATTCCCACAAGTAAACTGACAGAGTGTAGATAAATGTCAGCCAGCTAGATACTTGTGATGAAATATGTTAAGTAAAATGATGCAGGCTAAGATAGTCATTAGTTGATAGGTGTGTAAGTAAAGAGTGAACAAAAAATATGACATTGGTATTGTTCCTGTGAAGCAAATTCACATTGGATGGGGAACTTTGTGTACGCCACACACATTGTACACAAAGTGTGTGTACCTGCTAAGGGTTTGTCATTATTGATAATAAGGCTTCAATTGAGTGATATTCTTAGTCCAAATAATTTGCATGATTTAGGATATATCATTCTGTATGCATTTGGATGTGGAATTTCCATGATCTCAAATGGTCCAATACAGATATCAAAAAATTTCTCTCTTTGGTGATGGCTTTAGATTTTTCATAGCTTTTAGTTAAGACAGGATCTCCTACTTTGAACTGGATGACTTTCAGTTTCCTATTATGTTTTTGTTTTCTTTTATTATCATACAATTCCATTGTTTTCTCAATCTCGTCTCTTTCTTTCATCTGCAGATAATTCTATCATGTTGGATAACTAATTAATTCATAAGGGAAAAATGTATCTAAAAACACAGATGATGTGACTTACCGAACAAAAGTGCTGGCAGGTCGATAGACACACAAACAAACACAAACATACATACGAAATTCAAGCTTTCGCAACAAACTGTTGCCCCATCAGGAAAGAGGGAAGGAGAGGGAAAGACGAAAGGATGTGGGTTTTAAGGGAGAGGGTAAGGAGCCATTCCAATCCCAGGAGTGGAAAGACTTACCTTAAGGGGAAAAAGGGACAGGTATACACTCGCACACACACACACATATCCATCCGCACATACACAGACACAAGCAGACATTTGTAAAGGCAGAGAGTATTAAGTATATTTGCTGGCTTCTTGCTGAAATGTTCCTCACCTGCTGTAAAAGCCATGATAGTGTGGTGTAACCTATTTAATACATCTTCAAACTGACTAATGTAACAGTACCAATTAGTATGACCTTTTGCACAAGATGTTCAACAAAGTCTGCCATCTCTCTCATATATCTTACAGTTGGATTCTTTTGCATCACTAACAAACTCTTTCCATACATCTGACGTAAACTGACTTCCATAGTCAGATAAGGTAGCACGTGGTTCACCTACTTTCTGAAAATAATCATTTGTGAAGCAGTGTGTTCCCCTTTTTACTTGTAGCTTTCTTCAGGGGACATAGTTTGACAAGTTTTGAAAATAAATCCACAGTAACAAACAAATAGGTGTATTCTTCTTTAGTGTGGGGTAGTTGCCCAGATAAATCAATGCCTACTAATTCTGATTTACCTTTTGGAATAATATTCTATGTAAAACCATTGTGTTTTTTATTAGTAACCTTCACACTCTAGCATCTGTCACTTGTTGCTTAAACATTTTCTAACTCTCCTAGCAATTTTGTTGAAATAAACATTGTCCTGAATCTTTTGAATACATTTCACTGTACCACAATGTTTGAAACTGGTTTCTGTATATAATCAAAGAGTCATTGTGTTGCTCAGATATCAGAATCTGAACAGTGTCTTCGAAATGACCTTTCTTTCCTAAATAACATGCCAAATTCCACTCATAGTCTTGGTTCTGATTTCATCTTAACTGTTCACCATTTTTTGAAGTTCTCTTTGTCCCTTAATTCCCTGAATATAGATTATTCTGAAATTTCTGTATAGTCAAACTGTTGCAAGTTTACTGCCCACCTGGTAATTCTGCTGTGGTACAATCTGAACTATTGTATATAACATAATCCTTTGTCGTTGGTGTAAACAATAAGTTTTTGTACTTCTAGGTTATTCTTGAATTTCTTAAAACCCCAAAACGATGGCCAATAGTTCATTTTCAGTAACAGTGTAGTTCTTCTCATGTTGCTGTAAATCTCTACTAGGAAAACTAATTGAACGGTGTTCTAACTTTCCTTTAATTTCTCTCTCTTGAAACAAGTGTACGAGTAAACTGTAATCACTTCCATCAGTCATTAAATGAAATGGCAATGACACATCTGGTCTGTGTAGTGTTTCACTATTGCATAACCCTTTTAATAACTACATCAGATGCTTCCTGACACTCTTTAGTCCATTCCCAGATACTATTTTTCTTTGACAGCTCAGGAGACATGGTGCATTAAGTGCTTCTTGTGTTCTGATGTGCTTATGTAAAACTGCGTAAGTGTAGAATGATCTAAGTTATTTCTTCGTATTTGGTTTCAGAAACTCTGTAGTGGCCAAAAGTTTGTTTTTATCAGGCAGAATTCCCTCTTCACTAATCATGTGATGCAAAAAATTGCTAAATTTGCACTTTTTTAATTTTAAGATCATGCCTCCGAGTCTAAACTTTTCTCCAACCTCTGTCAAAATTTCTGTGTGCTCTTCCCAAATTTTACTAGTAACCAAAATGTCATCTACATAGATAATCAATTTAGAAAGTAAATCACTACCTAACACAAAGTCCAAAGCATGTATAAATTCTGCAACAGACATATTTAGACCAAAATGTCCAACACAGTACTGAAAACTCTTTCCATTGCTCAGAAATGCTGTGTATTGCCTAGGGTTGGAGTCTAAAGTAATTTGGTGAAAACCTGATGTCAAGTCAAGGCTGTTCTTAGTGACATGGAATTTCTTCAAAAGTTGTTCCATGGATTCAGGATGATTTGTCTTTCTTTCTAAGAATTCATTTAAGTGTCAAGAATCAAGAACTAATCTTACACCTCCACCTTTCTTGAATACAACAACCAGTGGGTTGTTATACTGACTGCTGCTCCTTTCTACTATCCTCCATTTCTGCAGTTTCTGTTATTCTCTTTTAACTATTTTTCTTTTGCAAGTGGCAATATCACAGGGTTTGATATAAATGGCTATGTTGTCTCAGTTTCATTCTACACATATAGTCTTTCACTCTACCTGGCTTTTTCTCTAAAGTTTTCACAATAATACCATAAAATTTATCTATATCATCTCTCTCTGTTCTACTCAAATTATCTGCTGTGTTGATTTTATCTGGAATTAACTACGAGGGTCACCCCAAAAGAAAAGCACACTATTTTTTTAAAAAAATCCATCTTTTATTCTACATGATTGAAAGTTTTACGGTGTGTAGATACATCCTTTAGGAACAATATTTTCATTTCTCCACATAATTTCCACCCCTCTCAACTGCCTTATACCATCTTGGAACCAACCCCTATATACTCGCACGGTAAAATTCTGGACCAACCTGTTGGAGCCACTGTTTGGCAATGTGTACAAGGGAGTCATCATCTACAAACCTTGTTCCACGAAGAGAGTCTTTCAGTTTCCCAGGTGAGGACTGTAAGGCGGGTGTTTCAGTGTTGTCCATCCGAGTTTTGTGATCGCTTCCATGTTTTTTTGCCTGACATGTGGCCATGCATTGTCGTGCAACAGCAAAACATCCTGCTTTTGCCGATGTGGTCGAACACAACTCAGTCAAACTTGGAAGTTTCTTCAGTGTCATCACATACGCATTAGAATTTATGGTGGTTCCACTTGACATGATGTCCACAAGCAAGAGTCCTTCGGAATTGAAAAACACCGTAGCCATAACTTTTCGAGCAGGTGTGGTTTTGAATTTTTTTTTTTTTTTTCCTTGGGTGAATTTACATGATGCCACTCCATTGATTGCCTCTTTGTCGCTGGTGAAAAATGACGGAGCCATGTTTCATCACCTGTCACAATTCTTCCAAGAAATTCATCTCCACCTTTCTCGTACTGTTCCAAAAGTTCGTGCATACCATTTTTCTTGTTTCTTTGTGAGCCATTGTCAACATCCTGGGAACCCACCTGGCATAAACCTTTTTTAACGCCCACACTTCCAGTATTCTGCAAATACTTCCTTCCCCTATCCCAAAAGTAGCGTGACAATTCGTTCACTGTGATGCGTCTGTCATCAGTCACCAATTCGTTAACTCTCTGCACATTGTCTAGAGTGAGTGCAGTATGAGGTCTGGCGCTGCGAGGACAATTCTCAATATTGCCATATCAGCATCTCCATACACCTTTTTCAACCTCTTGTGGATCTTTCCCATTGTCTTGCTTTCACAGCACGGGAGTTTATGACAACACGTTGCTTCTGACGAACGTCAAGTGTAGCAGCCATCTTGAAGACATGCTGTGATGGCACCACTCACGGGAACTGGTTGAATTAAGTTCATAAACAAGCGGGAAGAATGTATCAACACACTGTAAAATTTTCACACATGCAGAGTGAAAACTGTATTTTTACAAAAATAGTGTGCATTTCTTTTGGAGTGACCCTTGTATGAAAAGCTATCTCTAACCAATTGATTCTCATAAAATTCATCATTCTCCTCAATGTTAATTCCTATCATCAAAAACTTCAACACCTCTTGATTAATTGCTACAGTTTTGATTAAATCTCCTGTTTAATTTAGTTTCTCCACAAATTCCAGATTTTGGTTCTGCAGAACAATAACTTCATATTGTCCCAGTCAAAACTGACATTGCCTTTGACTATCCAGTCCATCCCCAACAAATTGTGTTCATTCAGATCAGCTGCCACTAGACAACCTTTTTCAAATGTAAAATTACCAACTGTGAATGAAATCAGAGCTTGCCTACTAGTCAGTTTACTAAATTTCCTATGGCTCCTGTAATTCTAACACTAGTGATAGGAAGTTCCGTATAATATTCTGTATTCTTCAATCTATCTCTTAACTTACCAGAAATCCCACAAATAGGACTACCAGTGTCTACTAAGCGAATTCCTTTCCAAGTACCAATAGAAATCTCAATTTACGGGCTACCAAGTATTTCAGGCTTATCAATATTTTCATCTTCTGCTAGTAAATCACCTTCAATCTCCTTAAAATTTAAATCGGTTTCACCTGTAGGTCACTTGCTGCTGTCACTTGTAACACACTCAATGGCAACTTACAACTAGACTAGGTACCTTCTAAAACTGTCAAATCACTCTCACGTGTAGGTTGTGTTGTTGTTGTGGTCTTCAGTTCCGAGATTGGTTTGATGCAGCTCTCCATGCCACTCTATCCTGTGCATGCTTCTTCATCTCCCAGTTCTTACTGCAACCTACATCCTTCTGAATCTACTTATAGTATTCATCTCTTGGTCTCCCTCTATGATTTTTACCCTCCACGCTGCCCTCCAATGCTAAATTTGTGATCCCTTGTTGCCTCAGAACATGTCCTACCAACCAGTCCCTTCTTCTTGTCAAGTTGTGCTGCAAACTCCTCTTCTCCCCAATTCTATTCAATACCTCCTCATTAGTTATGTGATCTACCCATCTAATCTTCAGCATTCTTCTTTAGCACCACATTTCAAAAGCTTCTATTCTCTTCTTGTCCAAACTATTTATCGTCCATGTTTCACTTCCATACATGGCTACACTCCATACAAATACTTTGAGAAATGACTTCCTGACACTTAAATCTATACTCAATGTTAACAAATTTCTCTTCTTCAGAAATGCTTTCCTTGCCATTGCCAGTCTACATCTTATATCTTCTCTATTTCGACCATCATCAGTTATTTTGCTCCACAAATAGCAAAACTCCTTTACTATTTTAAGTGTCTCATTTCCTAATCTAATTCCCTCAGCATCACCCAACTTAATTTGACTACATTCCATTATCCTCGTTTTGCTTTTGTTGATGTTCATCTTATATCCTACTTTAAAGACACTGTCCATTCCGTTCAACTGATCTTCCAAGTCCTTTGCTGTCTCTGACAGAATTACAATGTCATCGACGAACCTCAAAGTTTTTATTTCTTCTCCATGGATTTTAATACCTACTCCAAATTTTTCTTTTGTTTCCTTTACTGCTTGCTCATTATACAGATTGAATGACATCAGGGAGAAGTTACAACCCTGTCTCACTCCCTTCCCAACCAGTGCTTCCCTTTCATGTCCCTCGACTCTTATAACTGCCATCTGGTTTCTGTACAAATCGTAAATAGCCTTTCGTTCCCTGTATTTTACCCCTGCCACCTTTAGAATTTGAAAGAGAGTATTCCAGTCAACATTGTCAAAAGCTTTCTCTAAGTCTACAAATGCTTGAAACGTAGGCTTGCCTTTCCTTAACCTTTCTTCTAAGATAAGTCGTAAGGTCAGTATTGCCTCACGTGTTCCAACATTTCTGCAGAATCCAAACTGATCTTCCCCGAGGTCGGCTTCTACCAGTTTTTCCATTCGTCTGTAAAGAATTCGCATTAGTATTTTGCAGCTGTGACTTATTAAACTGATAGTTTGGTAATTTTCACATCTGTCAACACCTGCTTTCTTTGGGATTGGAATTATTATATTCTTCTTGAAGCCCAAGGGTATTTCGCCTGTCTCATACATCTTGCTCACCAGATGGTCGAGTTTTGTCAGGACTAGCTCTCCCAAGGCTGTCAGTAGTTCTAATGGAATGTTGTCTACTCCCGGTGCCTTGTTTCAACTCAGGTCTTTCAGTGCTCTGTCAAACTCTTCACCTGTATCTATCTGACACAGTTAACTTCAACATCATTTGATCTGTTCAAAATTTCAAGTATCTTGTTACTAATCTGCCTAGTTAGTTCATATTTATTGCTACACCTGGTCTCACTGACATCAGCGGGGATTCATTGACTCCCGTGTACCTTCTCCATCAACATCAAAGCATCATCATCAAATCCTATGATCTTGTGACTTACATCATCATCCAACACTTCTACAAAAATCATACCATCTAAGTCATCACAGAGCAATGCATCAGCATCAACATCAAGAATATTATCACATCTATTAAAATCATCATCAAAATTATCAGTAGTATCACTAGCATCAATATGAACATCTGCTTCTAATTCATAACTCTCTACAACTGAATCATCATCAGTACTACTTTTGTTTGTGCAAGTAGACAAACAGATAGAATTAATTATCAAATCCTCAGCCTCCTTAGGTACAAGATTATTAACTTCTGCCACATCTACCTCAGATAAGACACTGCATCCTTACATAACAAACTGGGTAAACCATATCCATCAACATCATTACACATAACATCATTAGAAACACACACAGATCATCAAAAAGACTAGTCAACTCATCACAATAAAGTTCAAACTGCTTTTCTCCTGGCATATCATCACCGCTCATCTCTAGTAGCATGAAATCCTAAAACTCACTCCCGAAATTAACTGTGTTTATCTGATAATCACTACTGTGTCTGGTGTGGTGTCTGTAACATGAACTACTTCTACATCTTCTATGATTAGCCTGGTTTCTAGCAATCCTTCTCACCTCAAACTGGCAGGCTCTGAATGAGGAATGAGTTGGTTATCTGTTTTCCTGATTATTATTTCTATTCTCATTTGATCTAGTATTGGTTCTCCTCTCATAATTATTACTTTGGTTATTTCTGTGATAATTACTAATACTGTAATTATTCCTATTCTGAGTGTGATGGTTATTACCTTAATTGTTTTTTGCTCTATAATAATAATAATAATGATAATAATAATAATAATAATAATAATTATTATTATTATTATTATTATTATTATTATTATTATTAATGATAATAATAATAATAATTATTATTATTATTATTATTATTATTATTATACTATTTCTGTTGTTGAGAGGAACTCCCCAACTTGGAACTGATTCTCTCTATGACCACAGCTGTTATCTGACCCATCACTATTTTCGCAGACATGATCCAGTTCGACAACATATGAGTATTTAAGAAATTCTTCTGCCGAATCATCTATTTCGTAGACCAGACCCCACTGAATACAATTAGGCAAGTGCCATTTCAGTGTGTGAATTTGTATGGGATCATGTAATGGCTTGTCAACGTGCTCTGTTGTCCTAAGCTGTCTTTCACAAAATTCATATGTCCTCATATTTCTTCACAACATCTGTTACTATTTAGAAATTCTGTCTTAATTCTGGCCTTTTTACTTTTTGACCAAAATTTGTTCAAATATAATCTTTCAAAACTGGCAAAAGTCATTTCTGGGTTAACATGCTGGTTAGCCCAGGACAAAGGTTCAGCCAGATAATGCTTTCTTAATTTCATTTTAGGCAGTTCTGGCATTCGGATTCAAAGATGTCCTTGCACTGGTATATAAAATCCACAGGATGTAATAAAATCTCCCCAGAAAAATTTCAATGTAACGTTATTACAATTATTTACAAACATCCTGCCACAGCTGTAGGTGCTACTAAACATGTTTGTTTCCAAATTGTCTACTTTGAAGTTGAGTGTTTGAACGTTTTGAGCAACAGTGTAAACTTTATTGCTAATGGAAGAAATTTGTTTGGTAACAAGCACTGAATTTAATTTCAATTTTTTGTCAGTATAATAACTCTCAGTCTCAATATAGAATTGCATTATTTAGAGCTCAGATTTACTCCTGTTTAACTCGTCAGTGACAACACTTTCATTCTCTTTTACTTGCTCTTCAACTACATCCACTTAATCATTAACCAAGTTTAATTCAACGACTGTGAATTTCTTCAGTCAACTTCTAATTCTACATCACCTACTCACTTATTACTTCAACAATATCCTACTTAATTGAGTTTAGGCTATTATTTAGTTTTCAAACTTTACATCCATTCTTTAAAATTTTTATCAGCATTTTTAAAATTATCATCCATTTTCTTATTTTGTTCTAATAATTTACTGTCTAGTAGCTAAGAAAGCTGTTCAATTCAATTAACAGGCTGTCCCATATGCTGAAAATCTTGAAACGATACAGTGAGACGTATTTCCACAATTCCAATCTGGAAAATTTGACACCCTATTCACATGGGGATACTCAAATCAGCTCTGCAGCTACCTGACAACCAAGAGATTGGGAGACTGGATGACTCAAGTAGCCGATCACATTCACACAGGCACAACACCCATCTCCCATACTACCAAATCACTTGCAGTGTGAACAGAAAATTAAATCAATTTCATTGGCTGTGGGCAAAGGATGTATGTACCACATTTCTTTGTGTACCGTGCTCCCAGTAGTACAATGTCTAGTTACTCTAGTAGTGATGATAATATTATAATACAGTATTATTATTACTGCTGGTACAGTAGGAGAAAAGTGAGAAAGTTGTGGGGCCATCCTTACACTGAGAATAATATAAATTGTAGGTTGCAAGTTGTTGTAAAAGAACTGCAGGAATCAGATTCAAAATTCTTCACATTCTATGAGATGAGAAAGGAGTCTTATCTAGATCCAAACAAATGGTTACTCCTTACATTCATTACACTTTCACAAACATGAGGGAATGTGTGAGCCCTAATGAGCGACCTCTAATAACACTGAGGTAAGTCTCAAATCACATTGTACCAATATTTTGGATTTTACTTTTTCCATATGTATCTACACAAAAACAAACAATGTAGGTGTGTATCCATATTAAAGAAAACAAAATATTGATGTAAAGATCAATGTAAAGATTATGTGCTGATAGAACAGTACACAAAAGTTATTTAACTGGTGGTTGTCAAAAATAAATTCTGTGGTGGTATCAATGGAATCTAAAACATCACACACAACTTCATAATATGTTGAAGAGTCCTGTCAGTCCTCCAGTATCGTGTGGCTTCCATATCTCTCACTCCGAATAGAATACATGGCTGCCTCAGTAGGGGCCTGTCGGCTGTGTGCTTTGGATTGGTTGCAATACATTATGTCATTAGTTGCTTGGAGGACTCTATTCCTGAATGTCTTTATTTGTACTTCCATCGTTGGTTTGATTTATGACAGTAAACTGAGAAGAAATGTTATTTTGCCTTGGGAATTGCTGGTTGTAGTAGCAAGTTGCCTTTTTTTTATCATTGAGATAATCCTTGAAGGTTTTATCCACACCTGTGAGGGATTGTTGTTTTCATTTAAGCAGTCATGGGCTGTCTGATTCCATAGTCTGGAGCACGTCTTCCTGTGGCAATGGTGTGGTTGAAGAAGGTGGCGGCAGTGGTGGTGGTGTAGGTGTAATATTTTCTGCCTACTCTGTGAGACAATTCACACAACTGCTGTGACACAATAGGTGTAATTTCTGCTTTCTCTGACAGATTTCTGTCAGGTGCAGTCATCATTTTGATAAACAGAAGCCTGAACTTCATTTCCTCTGACAAAAATACGGTTTCTCACTTCCACGGGAACCACTGGGCAGGGGCTTCAGATGCACACAAATACGGATCATAAATTTTGCCACTTCTCCTTGCATTAAATCACTGCAAAAAAGTATTATAAATAAATAATTTAATAATTAATAAACAATGTGAAATATGGCAGTACACACACAGGTTTCCAAATACGAACATACGCACAGGTACCAATGGTATGGATGTTATTGTGCTACAACTGTATTATCTCTTGCAGGTACCTGGCAACAGGATCTATTTTTGCATCATTGTTGCTTTACTTTGCTAGAGAGCACAGCACAATTGCATACATCATCCATGAAACTACCATAATAATTTGGGAAGTGTTGAATGACATGAAACCTACATGCTAATTCAAATGAACAGCAGTGGAAAACGACAGCTCAACATTTTTATTCACTACAGAATTTTCCTAATTGCTTGCAGTGGATGGGAAGTGTATCCACATTGAAAAATTACTTGGAATGGATTCAGCTAACTTCAGTTATAAACAGTACCACTCCATAGTGTTGTTGGCATGCAGTGATGCTGATGGTTTCTTCATTGTAATTGAAACTGACTATGCAGGTAGAAATAGAGATGAAGGTATATTTCATGCTGCAGCAACCAAATTCTGGATTACAAATAGAAGATTAAAGTTGCCATTGCCTTCAATATTACCAGATGATGAAAATCAATACGATTTTGGTTATTACTTTGTAGGAGATGAAGCATTTCCATTATCGTGCTACTTGATGCAGCCATACCCACAAAGAACACTTGATAATCTGATGAGAATTTAAATTACAGATTAAGCAGAGGAAGAAAATCTGTAGAATGCACATTTGGAATCATGACCAAAGAGTTCCAAATCTGGAGCAGTCCTATGCATTCTCGAACTACAGAAAGAGTGGTTGACATGATAAAATCCATTTGCATTCTGCATAATTTCATTTGAAAGCAGGAAAGTATGCTCTACAGTTGTGGTGAACAACAATGCAACAAATCCGAAATGCCATCAGAATACAGCCAAGGAGAGACATTGTGCTGCATCCTCATTCTGCTGCTTATGAAGTAAACAATTATTTAGCCAAGTGCTTTCTGGCACCTTGTGCTTCCCTCCTATGGCAGTCAAGGCACTGCACCAACAATAATCAGGATCTACTATAATTGCTTTTGCTACACCCTTTTTTGATTTGTAACATGAATTTATGTAAAACTTATGAATGAATTTCTGTGTGTTTTTAATTATGTAATTAAAAATGTTTTAGTTACATTTTTATTACATGTATTGTGTAGTGGGTGCTTATAAATATTTGATTAGTTTTTCAAGAAAATGGGTTTTAAAGCATAGTGAGTAGAGCACACTTATTTTATGTTGAAATTTTGATTACTGATAATGAACTTACCTGATAGATTAACCTCCTTGGCCACTTCATGCCATGGTCTCTCTGTCACCTCATTCCTTGAACACCCTTTCAATTTGTAATTGCATAGGTCCAGACATTTCTCCACTTCTCCCACAAATTTCAGATTAAACATTTGTTCACACACTGCACAACCCAATTGTACGAATACATCTGAGAGTGGGAGACTCAGTGACTCGCATGTCAGATTGTGTAGAATCCCAACTCTGGGATACCACTACTGAAGTACCGCGTCTGAATGACCCCGCCTAGTTACACATTCCAGGTCTTTTTGTTGCAGAATATCTCAGTCGCTTGGAGGCTTAAGTATCTTTTTGTGAATAGGGCCTAAGTTTGGAGTCGACGCAGCTAGCCGATGTCTGGATCTGGTCATAATGCTCACTTGATCTAAGTCACTTTTACTCATACTGGCCTCTTTATTAAACAAATCACAAAAAAACACTTTTCCTGGCAAATTCTTTCAAAACTCTCACACGCAGTATTCTCTGACTGACTATATGGTGTGAACAATGAAAGCACTTCATGCTATCGAATTGTTTAAATACTGAAAGTAGAGAAAGAAAAGAAAATCAATAAATGTACTCATCTGATAAAATCCGCTGTATCAGTGATGGCCCACACTTTCGCACATATACTTTTTCCCAGATGGATCCGTCCATCCAAAGGCAAGGACAGCACTTTTTGCAATCAGTTATTGTCCCTGAAACTTAACACACATTAACACTCTGTACAGACTTGCACATTGAAATGGAACTGCTGATGGTGAAAAAGTCAGCATGGTGTGGGATGTGTATTATATGGATGCTGATAATTAAAATATTTACAGACTTACAAAAGTTGAAAGTTTATGTCAGTTTCATGGCCACAAAAGTAGGTGAACCACAAGAATAAAAAAAAAAAGGGGGCTGCACCAGATGAGGTGCAACTCTCTCAACAAATTGATTGAACTGAAAAATGCAGAACTGTTCATTAATTTAGAGATGAAATGTTGTTACCAAAAATGTTTGTGAAATTTACACAAAATGTAGATCTTCATTCTTGAGATGCAGCTTTCTGCAAATACTCTGAAGCTTCTCTCTGTGCTGCTGAAAAACTCACCGTGTACTGTACAAAATTAAATCCAGGTACAGATTCCCCACAAAACTGCTTTATTATCATGCAAGATTTTCGGTGGCGAAAAATATGTAAACAAAGTTTTACATGCCATGATGTTGATGGTTGGTAACAAACTGCCTTTCTGCTGTTCACAAACTGCTGGTATTTATATGATTTACAACAGTCACTGACGATCAGAATTTACAAATTTTAAGAAATGACAATTAAAAGTGTCTAACAAATGTAATTCACGTACATAGAAAAATAATGAAAATAATGCTTTACAATTTTGTGTGGACGCAGACATGATTTCAGTAAGAATTACCAAGTAATTTACAAGTTTCCAGAAAATAACATACATATTACATTTTAGTTAATTACAGTTGAAAGAATGAATGAAAAGTATTCCTACCATGCATATGAATTCCAAATAATATGTTTATTAAAAGTAGCTACCCAATTTGTCAAAAATAAATTTGTAAGCTGCAAAACAGATATTGTACTCATAAGCATAGCAAGTTTAGATCAATTAAGTAGTAATTATCGAAAACAAAATATTTCTAGCATGTTCACAAAATTGTTACTGTGTGCAGAATACAATAGCAAACTCAGATTTTACATAAGCTGCCTTAAACAGGCTGATTACTGGTATGGTTGCATTGTATCATTGTACATTAAACAATTAACTAAGCATATTATAAATGTAGTCTCTCCAGGGGTGCAAAGGATGCCTAAATGGCAGTTTTATTACATAACCCATCCTGCACCCTCCCCAACGATCCTTGTGTTCAAGCAGTGCCTTCCCCCACAGCCAGAGGACTGATGATCATCTTCCTACAGAACCAGTGATGTGGTCTTCCCTACTGCAGCCCCCCCCCCCCCCCCCCAAAAATGTGATTCCAACTGCTGTGATTATAAAATTTCACTGTTCAGAAAAAGCTTTAATACTGCTCCTCAACAATGCACTAACCACAGCCATCTACTAGCTTATTAGTATGTAATTACTCTCTTCACATGAACTTTAAATGTGTTTGAATTATTATAATAATGAGTTCAGCTACCCCTAACAAACGGATATTTGTCAACATAATATTCCCTTTCCTTCTTAAAACTACTAGCCATTAAACGAGCTATAAAAGTACAAAAAAATATGACACAATCGCTATTGTATTGATTTTTGGGTTCAGTTCTATGTGTATTCTGTTTTTGCAAACTAGGTTCTTTTACTGAAGTTCCCAATATTTTTCTGGCATTCTCTTGATTCTATAATACTGTTATGATGTCTGTTAAAGGGTCTTGAAACAGTGATGCTTTGGGATGGGAATTTCAATTACTTCCTAAGGTTCTTCATATAAAGATGAAAGAATTTATTCATTCCTTTTTGTACTTTATATGGAATTAAGACTTTTTAGCCATTTTATTGTATTTCTCAGACTTTGGCAACACAAACTTTTAAATCATTTTTTGTGGTTGGCTGTTGTATTTCTAACATTTGACATTGCATACACCGATGAGCCAAAGAAACTGGCACACCTGCCTAGTATCATTTAGGACCCCCATGAGCACACAGAAGTGCTGCAGCATGAAGTGGCATGGACTCAACCAATGTCTGAAGTAGTGCTGGAGGGAACTGGTACCACGAATCCTGCAGGGCTGTCCATAAATTCATAAGAGTACGAAGGGGTGGATATCTCTTCTGAACAGCATGTTGCAAGGCATCCCAGATATGCTCAATAATGTTCGTGTCTGGGAAATTTGGTGGCCAGTGGAAGTGTTTAAAATCAGAAGAGTGTTCCTGGAGCCACTCTGTAGCAATTCTGGATGTGTGGAGTGTCACAGTATCCTGCTGGAATTATGAGAGTCTGTCAGAATGCACAATGGACATGAATGGACACACATGATCAGGCAGGATGTTTACATATGTGTCACCTGCCAGAGTTATATCTAGACATATAGGGGGTCCCATATCACCCCAACTGCACATGCCAAACACCATTACAGAGCCTCCACCAACTTAAACAGTCCCTGCTGACATGCAGGGACCAAGGATTCATGAGGTTGTCTCCATATCCATAAACGTCCATTCGCTCAATACAATTTGAAATAAGACTTGTCCGACCAGGCAGCATGTTTCCAGTCATCAACAGTCCAATGTAGGTGTTGACAGGCCCAGACGAGGTGTAAAATTTTGTGTCATGCACTCATCAAGGGTACACGAGTGGGCGTTCGGCTCCGAAAGCCCATGTCAATGATGTTTCATTGAATGGTTCACACACTGACACTTGTTGATGGCCCAGCACTGAAATCTGAGGCAGGGTTGCACTTCTGTCTCACTGAACAATTCTTGTCAGTCTTTGTTGGTCCCATTCTTGCAGGATCTTTTCCCACCCGCGGAGATGTTGGAAATTTGATGTTTTACCAGATTCCTGATTTTCACGGTACACTTGTGAAATGAGCATACAGGAAAATTCCCACTTCATCGCCACCTTGGACATTCTGTGTCCCATTGCTACTGCACCACTATAACACCACATTCAAACTCACTTAAATCTTGATAACCTGTCATTGTAGCAACAGTAACCAATCTAACAACTGTGCCAGACACTTGTTGTCTTATATAGGTGTTGCCAACCGCAGCACAGTAACCAGTCTAACAACTGTGCCAGACACTTGCTGTCTTATATAGGTGTTGCCAACTGCAGCACCACATTCCGCCTGTTTACATATCTCTGTATTTGAATATGCATGCATAGACCAGTTTCTTTGGTGCTTCAGTTTAAGTCGTAATATCTTTGCTGGTTAATGGATGGACTTCTTCTATTGCACATTATTAGCATTTTCATGAGTTAAAGACTCACTTTCTTCTTGTTCTTCTTCTTCTCTCCTACTTCAGTGCTTATAATAGTGTTATTGATATGCATCAAATATAATGTGAGCAATTAATTTTTTTTTAAAGAAATTGTCATTTTTTGAAATGGCCTGAAGGTAATTAATTTACAGGTCATCTAGGCATTTAATTATTTCATCAAATTTTTCTTAAATTATTTTCTTGAATTATTCAATTGTAATTCAGTGTGACCTCTATGCCAAGTATGGTTATAACTTCAGCAGGGATAGCCTGTTCATGCGAACCTTGAATTGTTGACAATCTGCTCTCTATGTAGTCACTGTGTGTAGCCAGTAGGAACCAAGGAAGAGGAGTCTGGCTGGTAGCTTAACAAACCAACCAGGGCATGAACTACCTGCATAAGGAATAAACTTCCTTTTGATTAATAAACCATTATATCTTGTTATTTAACATCTTGTAAGGTTACCCACATCTTAGAAAGAGAAAGAGAGGGGGGGGGGGGGGGGGAGACATTGTCTTAAAGCATAAAAGTGAAACAGACTATTTCATCAAACTTGGAGTGAACTCATATTGAAGATAACCTTTTTCACAATATAAAAATATTCATAAAAGACAGTCACTCAACAATCATTCTGCACGTATTTATTTTCTGTGTGACAGCTGTTGTAGAGCCCTTAGAATCAGCAAAGACAATGGTCAGAATCATAATATTCTGGCCCAATAAAAATATGCTTAGCATCTGCTTTGTGCTGAATGCCATTGCCACTCTCCATCCAGAATAATGTGCAAGAACAAATTGATAAAAACAGGAGAAAGCTATATAGTCTTGAAAAGAATATTTAACTTTTAATAGTATGGCAGGCTTCATTGAACTATAAAACATATTTTTAAGGGTGAGAGCAAACTAATTTCATATTGTTTCTAAAATATTTGTTTGTTACTAACTGCTTTTCAACATATTAGACCATTGTTAAGTGAGTTGATATGTAATGAGGGTCTAATAAGTTGAAAATCAGTTTGTAACTTACAGATATTAGTTGAACAAAATGCAATTCATTTACATTTCATTCGAAAATATGAACTTGGCCTCATAAGAAGTCATCAGAGAATCCAGAAATTATTTTATTCATGTTTGTGGTGTGATTTTGACACAGTAAATTTTTTCACATCAAACTGCATTTGGTCACTATTATCTTAAGCTTGTGTGAGTTGTGCTTGTGTGAATGTGTGCGAGTTTTCTACTTCTGAAGATAGACTTTGGCCAAATTCTTAAATATCTCTAGCATTCTTTATCATTGTGCCTGTCTGCGACTCAATGCTTCCTCTAAGTTGTGATTAGCAATCTCTCCTTTCCAGATTGTTGTTATTCCATTCTGGAGTTTCCACTGTATTTGGTGATTCATATTTGTTTTAACTTTGTACAAAATACAAGAATGCTTTCACTTTCTTAATGAACAAGGATAGAACCTTACTGTTTGTGTACAGACATTGTTGTTGGCTGGGTGGTGTAATCATAACTTGTTTCTTGTAAAGCTTTTCCCCAATTTATGTTCCATGTAAAGTAAGTTACTTGTCTTTTCTTTCTGTTTACAGGTTAAGGTACTGGATGCAAATCAAGATATAAAAAAAATAAAAGAAAATTTCCAGAAGTGTCGAAGTGAAATATATAATGATATTTTCATAAATGAATGCAGTTCTCCAGTAATTCAGAGTGCCACATAAAAGGGCCAGAATATTTACACCTAAAGCTTAGGATCAGCTTCTTTTCAAGAAGTTATGAGGCATAAAATGCTGCATTTACTGCAATCAGTATTTTGTAAAAGTTGATTTTTAAACACTCAAGTGGAGTAGGTCAGTAGATAAACAGAATTTAAAGAGATATAATCTCTATCTTTTCCATAAGTTACTGCTTTTGCCAAACAAACTTCTGTTGATCTTTCTTATCAGTGATTACCATTTATTAAGACACCCAGCCATCTGCACTACTTTCTCACTGCTTAGAAGTAACTAAGTGCATTATCTTTCTTCATGTCAATGTTCAAATAGCAAGAGAAACTTCAGTAAAGCAATTTGCCTTAGAATGTTGTGTATTTCACCAAAAAGAGTAGAAAATTCAGGCGAAATGCAATTGGATACTTAATTCCAAGTAATATAAGTGTCTGTTATGCAAAACAGAAGAAGAAAATAATTAAACTACTATTGTAATAAATTTAAATAAATCATTTATTTTCAAAAATACAAAACTCATATTTTCTTTGTGTATGTATCCTCCATATACATGTATTAATGAATATCACATCTAGCAATCATCATTTATCTTTTCCCTAGATAGCCCTCCAGTTCAAAGTGTACACCATGTGCTTTATGATGACAGAGAAGTCTGTGTATACTTTTTGCCAGTTGACTTTACAAGGTAACTGCATATTTTAATACATTATTTTTACTCCAGCTTTTAAATTATTTTCTTCATCATCTGTCCTCCGAAAAGGCAATGTCATCTACATCTGTAGCCATCCTTCTCTTTTTCACTCTGTTATTTAGTATGTGTCACACATCAAAACACTTCTGATACACAAAGAACTCTGAAAAATGGAAAACTTTTATTAAACTGTAATGCATAGTTTAATTAAAAAATCTTTTCTTTTTGTAAATTTTGTTTCATCTTCTAATGAAGTGAAAACATATTTGTTAATTTCCTCTGTTTGATGCTTTAGCCTGTAATCTCATTGACTGAAGTAGAACTGTTTTCAGTGATGACACCCACTTCGAAATGGGTACTGATGACCAGTGAAGTCATGTCTGAAGACACCCCGGACAGTGGTGAGATACCAACCTGACTGTCGCCCAACATATGACCTGGCATTCAGGAGTGATGGTCTGGGTGCCATTTCTTTTCATAGCAGAATCCTTGTGGTTGTTATCCGCAGCACCCTCAGAGCACAGCAGTATGTTGACAATATTCCATGCCCTGTTTTGTTATCCTTCACTGAAAGCCGTCCTGGGCTTACACTTCAGCAAAGTAATGCCCCTCCCACCCTCCACCTACACACACAAACCAATAAGAGTTTCCAATGCTTGACTTCATGCTTGTCAGATCCTACCTTGACCAGTAAGATCGCCAGACCTCCCTCAATTGAGAATGTTTGGAGCTTTATGGGCAAGCATTCTTGTCATCTCAGGATTTTGATGATTTAATTAGCTAATTGGACAGAATATGGCATGATGTCCCTCAGGAGTTCATCCAACAACACTATCAATCAATGCCAAGCTGAATAACTGCTTGCATAAGGACCAGAGGTGGACCAATGCATTACTGCCATATTAAAGTTATGATGCTCTTTCTGCTGAATAAATCATACAACTTTTCTCATTTGTCTGTAAAAGTACAGCACATCTATCAATTTCCATCCCATTTGGATAATTCCTTCACAGTGTGACTTTCTCTTTTTTTCTTTTTCTGTTTACAGTTTAGGTTGTAAATGATTCACCAATATGTAATTCACTGAATTCATCCAGTAAGCACACATTGCATTCCCAATGAGATAGCATGGTTATATCATTCCAGATAGCAAAATGTTAAAGAGCTGAGTTGGTGTTACTATGTTGATAAAGAAGAGTATAGTCTTGCACTTAGTAATAATGATTCAAGGATCATATCTATAAATCATCACAGTTTAAGTCTCAGCACTTGTGAAAAGTACCACCTTTATTTTACATAAAAAATAAATTATTGGTCTGATCATAATGATAAACCAGCAGCAATAATGCAACACCCATCAATCACAGTTACCTAAATGGAAAAATTACGATTCCACAAAATCAAAAAAACACTGCCACAGACACTATATTTGGAGAGAATTTACTGCATGAACAATGAGAAGAAATGTGCCAATGATGGACAATCATTTATTCATCCATTCCTCCACCACATTCTGTACATTGCATTGAAGAATGAGAACATTCAGTGATATACGTCAAAAAGTGACAAACAAATCATAGAAACTTATCTATACATTGAATTAATGATAAAGTATCACTATTCTGCTTAATGCTAGTTAAGATCATGCTACCTCAGTTGAATCTAATAAATTGCAAAGGAAGTGCACAGTAGATGAGAAGTTTTGAAACTCCAGGTTTACTCACGTCCTGCCTAACTGTCATAGTACTTGCAGTGGATCCTGATACAGTTGGAATTCCTGTGAGATGGTCTGGATAGATGTCTGCCTATTACACATTACGACCCTCTTCAACTGTCGGTGGTCTTGTCAGTCTACAGACAAGGTTGGCCTGTACCTTCTTGTGCTGTACATATCCCTTCACATTTCTACTTTACTATCACATTGATATAATAGAGGGAAACATTCCACGTGGGAAAAATTATATATAAAAACAAAGATGAGGTGACTTACCGAACGAAAGCGCTGGCAGGTCGATAGACACACAAACAAACACAAACATACACACAAAATTCAAGCTTTCGCAACAAACTGTTGCCTCATCAGGAAAGAGGGAAGGAGAGGGAAAGACGAAAGGAAGTAGGTTTTAAGGGAGAGGGTAAGGAGTCATTCCAATCCCGGGAGCGGAAAGACTTACCTTAGGGGGAAAAAAGGACAGGTATACACTCGCGCACACACACACATATCCATCCACACATACAGACACAAGAGGACATATTTAAAGACCTGTTGTGGGGGTGTTGTGAGGGTGACATGGTATTAGAAGGTGGAAAGTGTAACATGAGGTGAAATGAAAATGAAAATAAAAATATATGGGGAGAGATAAAGGTGAACCGGAAAGTAACTGGAGATCTGGAATGAAAAAAGGCGAAAAGGTGTTGGTTACAGCTGGGCTATGTTTGACTTGGGTTGGTAGACACCGATGTGCATAAAGGTTAGGTGGTTGTGTTGCCGCCAAAACACGTTAAAGGACGGCGAAATTCGGGAAAATTTCGAAAAAACTGCGTGTAGTATATTAAAAGGAGTGGTTTTGTGGTGGCAGATTATGAAAATGAGGCTAACAATTGTCTGACGAAGAAATAATGACGTTAAAACCTGTGGGAAGCGGCTAAAAATTATAAGTGATGTGGGAAAAACGGAAATGGAAATAAAATGAAAGTTATTAGAACTGGCCGAAATGGTTGTTTAAAAGGTAAAAGGAACTGTTTGTGAACTAGAAATGGTGGATATTATAGCGGCGGTAGTGCTGAAAGCGGCAAAAAAATTTTTTTGGTTATGGTCTGGAAGTGGGTTACGTATTATTGAGTATATATAGGCTGGATAAAATAGTATAGCAGATTATGGTAAAAAGGAGAAGGTGAATACAAAGTGAAACTACTGGCAAAAACAGAAAGAGGAAAATAAGACGACAGAAAAGATTTCGAAATGCAACAGTGACAATAACAAACGTAATTGTTGGATTCAAATTAATGATATCAATATAATAGAGGGAAACATTCCACGTGGGAAAAATTATATATAAAAACAAAGATGAGGTGAGTTACCGAACGAAAGCGCTGGCAGGTCGATAGACACACAAACAAACACAAACATACACACAAAATTCAAGCTTTCGCAACAAACTGTTGCCTCATCAGGAAAGAGGGAAGGAGAGGGAAAAACGAAAGGAAGTGGGTTTTAAGGAAGAGGGTAAGGAGTCATTCCAATCCCGGGAGCGGAAAGACTTACCTTAGGGGGAAAAAAGGACAGGTATACACTCGCGCACACACACACATATCCATCCACACATACAGACACAAGCAGACATATTGGTCTTTAAATATGTCTGCTTGTGTCTGTATGTGTGGATGGATATGTGTGTGTGTGCGAGTGTATACCTGTCCTTTTTTCCCCCCTAAGGTAAGTCTTTCCGCTCCCGGGATTGGAATGACTCCTTACCCTCTCACTTAAAACCCACTCCCTTTCGTCTTTCCCTCTCCTTCCCTCTTTCCTGATGAGGCAACAGTTTGTTGCGAAAGCTTGAATTTTGTGTGTATGTTTGTGTTTGTTTGTGTGTCTATCGACCTGCCAGCGCTTTTGTTCGGTAAGTCACCTCATCTTTGTTTTTATATATAATTTTTCCCACGTGGAATGTTTCCTTCCATTATATTTATATATAATTACTATCACATTGGAAATAGTAGACCTAGGGATGTTTAGGAGTGTGGAAATCTCACATACAGACGTTTGACACAAGTGACACCCAATCACCTGACCACGTTCGAAATCCATGAGTTCCACAAAGCACCCCATTCTGCTCTCTCACTATGTCCAATGACTGCTGAGGTCTCTGATATGGAATACCTGGCAGTAGGTGGGAGCACAATGCACCTAATATGAAAAACGTATAGTTTTGGGGGTGTCCAGATACTTTTGGTCACACAGTGTACAAGTTTATGTCCACCCTTGATACAGAGTCTTGCCCAAATGGTCTTCCACACAACTTCGGGTTCCATCTGTATTGACACCAGTGAGATATTTTTAGGTAAATATAAATGTGTGTCTGAAGGATAGGATTATCAAAAAAGGGGGTTGTGTTTGTCACGAGACAAGAAACTCAAACACCCAAGATGGAACCTTGTGGACATCATACCAAGTGGAGCCACCATAGTGCCAAAAGTAAAATTCAGAGATGGTGGTGTTATGGTGTGGTTGTGTTTTTCATGGAGGAGGCTTGCATCCCTTGTTGTTTTGTGTGACACTATCACGGCTCAGGCCTACATTGATGTTTTAAGCACCTTCTTGCATTCTACTGTTGAAAAGCAATTCGGGGATGGCAATTGCATCTTTCAACATGATCAAGCACCTGTTCATAATGCACGGACTGTGGCGGAGTGGTTACACAACAGTAACATCCCTGTAATGGTCTGGTCTGCAATTATTCTTGACCTGAATCCTAAAGAACACCTTTGGGATGTTTTGGAATGCCGACTTTGTGCCAGGCCTCACTGACCGACATTGATACTTCTCCTCAGTGCAGCACTCTGTGAACAATGGGCTGCCATTCCCCAAGAAACCATCCAGCACCTGACTAAAAGAATGCCTGCGAGAGTGGAAGCTATTGTCAAGGCTAAGGGTGGGCCACCTCCATATTGGATTCCGGCATTACCGATGGAGGGCACCATGAACTTGTAAGTCATTTTCAGCCAGGAGTCTGGATACTTTTGATCACGGAGTGTTTGTGGATATTGTCAAGCACCAGACTCACTCCCCATTGTAACTGAAAATTTAGAGAAACCTTAGCTTGCTAATACAGGTGTTCCACAATCATACTGTCTTTATTTAAAGGTTCTTTAACCATGGAATAATCAACTGAGACAATTACAGTTTGATAAATGGTGGGCATGCCAGACATTCTGTGAAACAAAAAAAAACTTTCTTTTTCTCTCTTGAGCAAAGTGATCTTGGCTTCTGAAGATTTTAAAATCCCACACATTGTGCTCTGTTGAAGTGACTCTCTCTGCTGGCTGTATTCTTGACCTGCAGCTTGCAGTGGCCAGGGACATAGTGTTTACCTCTTGTGAATTCCAGTAGAGTGGGACTAGCCAGTAGTATTCACCTGCTCTAGCAGCTGTGGAGATAGGTTTTCCTCCTTCAGTGGCTGAGGCATAAAGTCAAATATGTAGATGTAGTTGTGACAGGTTCCCATTACCTCATCGTGTGTAGCAGAATGGCGTTGCATGCTGTCCAGCATTCTCCTAAGAAGTAGAAGTACTTAGTGTAGTTTGGTCAGCTGTCGAATGGTGTGGTTACACACTTGCAAATTGGTAAAACATCATATTTGATGGGGCTGGCTTGCTTTGCGACTTTTACCACAATGACATGTTGCTAATGGAGACATTTATATTATCTCTGTGTGTGTATGAACCATGTGTGAGATAAGGGGCCAAAAGTTAATTTGTCTGATGCCTTGTACCATCATCAATTGACCTCTTTGACTTGGTGGAATTCATTGAATTCTTGTACTGATTCCATACATCAGTGATTGCACCACTTATGTCGTGAGTTTAGTGATCTGCTGGGTGCTAGATACCATGCAGAATGTTCCTCTTATTGGGAGTGTTTTTCAATTGTTTCTCTGTGTCACATGGCTTTGTAATTCACGTGTGGACTATGAAAATACTGGATAGTGTCAATCATGTTCTGTGAGTAGCAGGTTAGTGTTCGTTTCCAGCTGCAGGTACCAATAAGCTGATCTGTGAGGGATTCAATGTTAAGTTTGGTGTGTGTATGTGTTCCTGATCAGCCGTGTATCACATCTTGCAGCTGTTCCAGCAATGATCCATTGATGGTGATTCAGGATGGTTATGTCTTGCTTTTTCCTCCCAGGCAAACCAAGTGGAGAATCATCACTAATAGTATGTCTGTCTGGCATTTTGTACTAGCTATTTTGTTTTGAGGTCTCTGACTTTGTGGAATCCAATGGAAAACTGCTGTTGATTCCCTGTATCTATGGTCACATGATACACTTAGTGAGTTTGTTCATGGAGAAATGAATTTTGGATGTCATTCAGGAGGAAATTACTAATGAGTCTCATCTGTATACCATGTAGAAGCTCGAGCAAGTATACTTGGATGTGGTTGTCATAACTAAGACCAACTGCACCACTGTTGTTTGAAATATTACTGTACCTCATTGCTACCTATCAGAATCCCTCGGAGAGCATTAAAGATAAACACCAGTCCTAATTGTCCAATTGTAAAGTGACCTGTTTCCAAATTACATACAAAAATAACCACTATTTCAGTATACATATAATTCGAAAACGATGCTTTGCTGATTAACATTGTTCTTATGTGAGAAACATAATATAAATGTGAAATTAATACTGTAACTAATTGAAAGAAATGTAGCACATGGTCAGGATGTACCAGTAAACCTATCAGTATAAAATTACTACAACATATTAAATAGAACATATAAATAAAGCACGTTAATTGAATCTCCAATATATGCTAGCACTAAAATTCGGGCACTAGTTGATTTGTTATAAACAAATTTAGAAATGTGATTGTTACCTGTAACGTAATTGGTCAGAAAATGTTATATTAACTCGTAACTAAGTTGAAAAATAGGTTCACCTTGTTCAGCACTGAGATTGTGAATTTTTAGCAATGTGTGTATCATATTTGGTTTAACTTTTAATTGTGACTTTACATAAAATTGTAATTTTCATTGTATGTAATTGTTAACAAAAGTATAAATAGAGGTCGGGCAGGTGCCTTTGGGCACTCGTTTTTTGGCTAGTGTTGCGAGCAAATGTATTGTAGGCTCACTCGTTGGTCGATTGTTGTGAACTCGGTGTCGTTTGATGTCAACTTTGGGTACATCTGATGTAACCGGTACAGTTCGCCAGGCTCGGGCACCAGAGTCCTGGAAATATATTGGTATTAAAACTGCACTGTACTTTGGAATTTATTTGGGAGTCTTCCCGCAATCCTTTTCATAGGCTGCACAGCGGCTAGACACGAATCCAGGAATTTTACAAAACCCCGAGAACTAAACAACTCTCAGTGTCGGTAAAATTGACGTGAAAACAACAGCGCATCGACTGGGCATTTCACTCGAAACATTTGCAACGCAGAGGTGGGAAAATATAAACATCTCAGGTTCGAACTATTACTGAGACCCAGTGTTGTCCGAGGATGTGCAGTTTGCGATAGTCGTGTCAGAATGAACATCTAGTTCGGCTGGCTGTGTTTTACGAATTATTTTAATCTTGTTTGCTTTCTGTGTACTGAATGAACTTGGTAGGTATCTAGTTATATTGTTGCCTTGTGCTGCTTGTGTTTGTTCGAATATTCTCGTGGCATGTCTTGTTTCTCAATCTTTCTGGCTATGTTTATTGGACATACACTTGTGTATATATTTTATGTTGTGCCTTGTGTTCCCCTGTGTCTGGCTTATGTATTGTTGTCATGAGTTTGGGCATTAAGACCAGCTGTAAGGAACAATGTAGGTGTGTTGCTGTGGTTCATCTGCTTGCTAAGTTACAAGCAAGGGCTATTGCTGTAAGATTTTACACCACTGTCAGTGCTGAACAGGCTAGTTCCTGTCTAGCTATAAACGGGCTAAGTCCCTGCTCTAAACTGAAAATCTAGATTAAGCTTTGGCTAGTGCCAGTTAGTGATAGTGACAGTGATAGTGGTACTTGAGTGATATCATAAGGTAAATGCTTATTGGCATAGTTGTAAATGCTGTTGTTGGTCTCTAAAGTTAACAAACAACAAGTGAGCACTCTAGTTGTTGGGTGTAGCTTAGTGAGTGGCCGGCAGTACATCTACTGACGTGTGGCAACCGTTATTACTAACTGGGTACTTAGTAATATCTGTGTTACATATGTAACAACTCTGTTGTGAATATTTATTAATTGTAAATGCATTGTTGCCTTCACACTCTGAAAACTACATACAAGAGAGAGTTCAGAAACCTACTCATGATAGAAATGTAGTAGATCCAGAGGCAACAAATACACCTGACCTACCTGAAGATGTCCAGAATGAAACTGTTGGCATTGACAATGAGGAATTTGTAGCAGCAAGTAGAAAAATATACAGGTGTAATAATGGAGATATCTCAAAAAGGAGACTGAAACATTTTATTTGGTGCAGAAGCATGTAGAGGAACTGTGGTTCAGCTTTAGGACAATAACTTATTAAGCTCTTGATGGATATGTACCTAGCAGAACTGTTCACGATGGAAAGGATTGTTCTTGACATACAGTTTTAATAAAGAAATGACAAATGCTAGACAGTGGGTGTAAAACAAAACATAGTACTATAGATAGTGATATCTGGATGTAACAATTTATAGGGATATGAAATGAAATGATCATATAGGCTCATTCATAATTTAAATCTGATTTTGTTTCATTATTGTGACACTGAAAAAATGCAGTCAGTACATATGTCTGCTAGTGTCTGTATATGTGTGGATGGATATTTGTGTGTGTGTGCGCGAGTGTATACCTGTCCCTTTTTCCCCCTAAGGTAAGTCTTTCCGCTCCCGGGATTGGAATGACTCCTTACCCTCTCCCTTAAAACCCACATCCTTTCGTCTTTCCCTCTCCTTCCCTCTTTCCTGATGAAGCAACCGTGGGTTGCGAAAGGTTGAATTTTGTGTGTTTGTTTGTGTTTGTTAGCGTCTCTATCAACATACCAACACTTTCGTTTGGTAAGTTACATCATCATTGTTTTTAGATATATTTTTCCCACGTGGAAAGTTTCCCTCTATTATGACCACAGTTTTATTTAGACTTACGAGAGAGTGTCACAGAAACTCTGCGAAATCTTAATTGTCAAATGCTGGAAGGTAAACATCAACTATCACATTAAATGCTACCTACAGAGATTCAGTACACATATGAAGTGAGGTACTAGGAATATACTTCAGCCCTCTTTGCAATGTGTTTCCTCCCTTGATTCCCACAGTACTCTGGAAGGTGAAAAGGTTTAAGTGCATGACTAATTTAATGTTCATTGGCTACACTGGTGTCTAGGAGTTGGGCACAGGCCTGTCACATTACTCAATAAATAGTTCTGTTAACTTCTTCATAATTATTAATTTCAAGCAGAATTATGGCCAGTGGTATAAATAAAAATTTTCTGAACACCAGCTGGTTAACATTTATAAATAAAACTGTTTATTAAAATTTTGTTATCATAGGAGCAAGACAACAACAGATAGGGTCAGTCACTATTATGGAAGTGATAAGTGTGGCACACCACATTACTGTTCAGCGTTATTGTTGTTGTTGTTGTTGATGATGATGATGATGATGATGATGATGATGATGTATTATTTATTGGTGCCATTGTCCACAATGGATCTTATGCATAAAACACAGGACAAGTTAAGTTATAAATATACAGCTGAAAGTCATTTCTAGGCTTACGTATTTAAGGTTACAACAATACACTTAAACTTAAGTATTTATATAACACATTTCACTTCATAAATGTAAATATTCTTCAATTGAGTAAAAGCAGTGATGCTGTAAATATGACTTTAGAGATTTTTCCAAAGGTACTGACCTCAGTAATAGCTTTAATGTTTTCAGGAAGTTTGTTATAAAGCTTAACTCACATATGGAAAGTACCTTTTTGACACAGAGCTGTGCTGATTTGAGTTATATGTAAGTTTCTGTTTTGTCTGGTAAAGTGATCATGTAAATCACAGTTTTTTTTCCAGTCTGCAGTCCTTGCCTATTACATTTATTTTAAAGAATAAAAGGGTTTCCATAATGGCAATGGAGGAATATCAGATTTTTTAAACAGAGGTTTACAAGAGACTCTAAGCTTGCACCCAAACAAGATTCTAATGGCTATTTTTTGGAGTTTAAAAGCGCTGTTAGCTGTTTCAGAGTTTCCCCAAAAGGTGAACCCATACCTGAGATAAAGATGAAAATAGGCATGATATGCATTTATTTCTGTTTTCTCACAACAGCATGATTTTAATGAGCAAAGAAGGTAACATGTTTTGCTCAGTTCTGCATTGAGATATTCAATATGCTTACTCCACCTGATGCTGTTCTGGAGCCAGAGTCCTAAGAATTTGGTTTCAGTACTGTTATCAACTAGTTTGTCATTGACAGAGGCCGATAGGATAAACATGTCCTAGTTAGGAGCATTGTGGAATTTTAGTCAGGCAGCAGTAGCCGACCGTGACAGTCACAGCAACAGATAAGTAAACCGCTTTGTGACATTTATGAGTTCCTAACCAGGAGCGAATTTTATTATATCATCTGTGCGCTTTAATAGTTTAGTTTCTTGAGTTTCTACATGTAAATTTAAAATCTAATAGCCACAGTTCTCGCGTTTTCATTTGCGCCAGAAAGTAAACCGATTTTGTGATATATTACAAGTTCCTTATCAGGGGCAAATTATTTAGTTTCACCTGAGTGTTTCAGTAGTTAGGTTCTTGAATATCTGCATATTACTAGACACAGTTCGTGCGTTGTCATCAGGGTCCACATTAGAGTTGCACAGCACATGCCGATAGTCCATTTATCTGCATAGTTTACTTTTCCACGGTCTTTGGTAAGGACAGGGACTGCGATTGTTGTGTGCAGATGCGAGCTGAGTTGGTGACACTTCGCTCTCAGCTTCAGGCTGTGATGGCTTCGGTTACACAGCTTGAGGCTGTAGTGGATGGGCACCACTGTTGTGGGCTGGCCGTGGGGATCCAATGGATGTCCAGCGCATCAGAGCATCAGAGTCCCCCGATCGGTCCTCACCAGTGGACAACCCAGTTACTGCTCACACTGAGGCTGACCCCTCACCTGTGGCCGAGTGGGAGGTCGCCCCAGGGTGAAGCAGGCAACAAAAGACTTCCCAGGCGGCCGCACATAAGGCCTTCCCGGTTTGTCTGACAAACAGGTTCCAGGTGCTGTCTGTGGCTGACACTGTTGCTGAGCCGGATGCTATCGCCTGTCCTGTTTCAGAAGAAACCACTCAGCCTGCAAGACCCGGACAATCGCAGAGGGTGGGACTATTGGTAGTTGGGAGCTCCAACGTTAGGCGCATTATGGGGCCCCTTAGGGACTTGGCTGACAAGGAGGGTAAGAAAACCAATGTGCACTCTGTGTGCATACCGGGTGGAGTCATTCCAGATGTGGAAAGGGTCCTCCCAGATGCCATGAAGAGGACAGGGTGCAGCCAACTGCAGGTGGTTGCTCACGTCGGTACCAATGAAGTGTGTTGCTTTGGGTCAGAAGAAATTCTCTCTGGTTTTGAGCGGCTAGCAGATGTGGTAAAGGCTGCCAGTCTTGCTTGCAAGATGAAAGCAGAACTGACCATTTGTAGCGTAGTTGACAGGACCGATTGTGGACCTCTGGTACAGAGCCAAGTGGAGGGTCTGAACCAGAGGCTCAGACGGTTCTGCGACCGTATACCCAAAGACTGGAAAGTTGCACATGTCACACCAATATTCAAGAAAGGTAGTAGGAGTAATCCACTAAATTACAGGCCCATATCATTAACGTTGATATGCAGCAGGATTTTAGAACATATATTGTGTTTGAACATTATGAATTACATCAAAGGAAACAGTCTATTGACACACAGTCAACATGGGTTTAGAAAACATCGTTCCTATGAAACACAAGTAGCTCTATATTCACATGAAGTGCTGAGTGCTATTGACAAGGGATTTCAGATCGATTCCGTATTACTGAATTTCCGGAAGGCTTTTGACACTGTACCACACAAGCGGCTCATAGTAAAATTGCGTGCTTCTGGAATATCGTCTCAGTTATGTGACTGGATTTGCCATTTCCTGTCAGAGAGGTCACAGTTCATAGTAATTGACAGAAAGTCATCGAGTAAAACAGAAGTGATTTCAGGCATTCCCCAAGGTAGTGTTATAAGCCCTTTGCTGTTCCTTACCTATATAAATGATTTGGGAGACAATCTGAGCATCTGTCTTCAGTTGTTTGCAGATGACACTGTCGTTTATCAACTAATAAAGTCATCAGAAGATGAAAACAAACTGCAAAACAATTTAGAAAAAAATATCTGAATGATGTGAAAGTGGCAGTTGACACTAAACAATGAAAAGTGTGAGGTCATCCACATGAGTACTAAAAGGAACTCGTTAAACTTCAGTTACACGATAAATCAGTCTAATCTAAAAGCCACAAATTCAACTAAATACCTAGGTATTACAATTATGAACAACTCAATTTGGAAAGAACACACATAAAATGTTGTGGGGAAGGCTAACCAAAGACTGCATTTTATTGGCAGCACACTTAGAAAATGTAACAGACCTACTATGGAGAGTGCCTGCACTACGTTTGTCTGTCCTCTTTTAGAATACTGCTGCGCGGTGTGGGATCCTTACCAGGTAGGACTGACGGAGTACATCGAAAAAGTTCAAAGAAAGGCAGCACGTTTTGTATTATCGTGAAATGTGGGAGAGAGTGTCACATAAATGATACAGGATTTGGGCTGGAAATCATTAAAAGAAAGGCGTTTTTCGTTGCGACAGAATCTTCTCACGAAATTCCAATCACCAATTTTCTCCTCCGAATGTGAAAATATTTTGTTGACACTGACCTACATAGGGTGGAACAATCACCACGATAAAATAAGGGAAATCAGAGCTCGTACGGAAAGATATTGGTGTTCATTCTTCCCGCGTGCTATACGAGATTGGAATAATAGAGAATTGTGAAGGTGGTTCGATGAACCCTCTGCCAGGCACTTAAATGTGATTTGCAGAGTATCAATGTAGATGTAGATTTAGATATAGTGAATAGGTTTTTTTACAGTTTATTACGAGCTGATTATTTTGTGCCCAGCGGCTAAGTTGTTTCATGGCCATGTTTACTGTCTGCTGTAACTGTTCACTGCTGTCCCCTTTTAGTAGAATTGTGGTGTCATCTGTAAATATGAGTGTTTTATGTTATATATAAAAACAAAGATGAGGTGACTTACCGAACAAAAGCGCTGGCAGGTCGATAGACACACAAACAAACACAAACATACACACAAAATTCAAGCTTTCGCAACAAACTGTTGCCTCATCAGGAAAGAGGGAAGGAGAGGGGAAGACGAAAGGAAGTGGGTTTTAAGGGAGAGGGTAAGGAGTCATTCCAATCCCGGGAGCGGAAAGACTTACCTTAGGGGGAAAAAAGGACAGGTATACACTCGCGCACACGCACATATCCATCCACACATACAGACACAAGCAGACATATTGGTCTTTAAATATGTCTGCTTGTGTCTGTATGTGTGGATGGATATGTGCGTGTGTGCGAGTGTATACCTGTCCTTTTTTCCCCCTAAGGTAAGTCTTTCCGCTCCCGGGATTGGAATGATTCCTTACCCTCTCCCTTAAAACCCACTTCCTTTCGTCTTCCCCTCTCCTTCCCTCTTTCCTGATGAGGCAACAGTTTGTTGCGAAAGCTTGAATTTTGTGTGTATGTTTGTGTTTGTTTGTGTGTCTATCGACCTGCCAGCGCTTTTGTTCGGTAAGTCACCTCATCTTTGTTTTTATATATAATTTTTCCCACGTGGAATGTTTCCTTCCATTATATTGAGTGTTTTATGTGCATCACCATTTAAGTTTAGATCATTTATGTACAGAAGGAACAGAAGGGGTCCCATTACTAATCCTTGGGGTACACCACATTTAATTTGTTTAGACTCAGGTGAATGTTTAGATACAGTTTTTTTTTTCAATATTTGTGTGCTTGATGCACAGTGTCTGCTTACAATTAGACAGAAATAAACTGATCCATTTTTTGGACAGACCTCGAATACCATATATTTCATACTTCAATAGGAGAATTTTATGATCCATCATGTCAAAAGCTTTTGACAAGTCAATAAATACTCCCACTGATTCCTGTTTTTTGGCTATCAGGTTTAGGATGGAATTGATGCAATCATAAATAGCAGTTATCGTTACCCTCTTATTCATGAATCCATGTTGTTTATTACGTAGGATGTTGTTTTTATTTATAAATTTCATAAGTTTGTCATACATAACTTTTTCTAATACTTTTTAGATGTAGGAGGAAATTGTGATGGGTCTTTAGTTATTTACATTAACTTTCTCATCTTTTTAAATAAATGAATAACTGTTGATGTTTTCAGTACATCAGGGGCTGAATGAAGTGAGCAGTCACATAAGTGTGTGAGTATTTCAGTTAGGTTTGCTGCACTCTTCTTTAATATCGTTGCCTGCAGAATTGGAAGGTTTTAGTCCTTTCATTGCTTTAGCTACTTAATCTTGTGAAACAGAACTGATGTACATTGATCCTCTACATGCACCTATTTTGTATTCGTTTTCCTGGGTGCTCTTATAGATTGACTGTAACGTATTATCAGCAACACCTGTGAAAAAAATTGTTAAATGTGTTGGCTACTTCTAAGGGGTTTGTTACTTTTTTATTTTTTTGTGATAGTGTTATATTTTTTGCAAGATCGTCTGTATTCTCCACATTCTTTTTTATAACACTCCACATAGCCTTTGATTTATTAGCTGGATTGTAAATGTATTCATCATTATCCATTATTTTTGCTGCTATTGCCACTTTTCTTAATATTCTGGAGTATTTTTTATAATATGCACACACTACAGGTGAGGATTTTTTTTAAATTACATATTTCATGAAGTAGTCTTTTCTTCTGGCATGACACCCTTATTCCCCTAGTGATCCAGCTGTTTGTTCTAGAGTTCCCCGTATGGTTAATGTTTTCAGCGAGAATGCAATTTCAAATAAATGGGTTAATGTATCAATGAAAGTGTTGAATTTTTCATTTACATTGTTGATTTTGTGCACTTATGACCATTTTTCTTTCTGTAATGAGTCGTCGAAGTAGTTTACATTATCCTAATTGTAACTTCTACATGAAGGAAAGATATGTCGTTAATAATACTGCCTTGTACTTTTATGCTTAATATTTGAGCAAGATGGTCACTAAAAACTACACTGTAAATTTTTAGTGATGTGTTGTGTAAACTCTTCTTGACTAGAAACTGATCTAGAGCCATTTGGCAAGTTTCTGTTACTCAGGTACTGGCTTTTACTTCAACCTAATGTTTGTGAAGCTGTCAAAAAATTTACAAGTCCAAACCAGATCCTACATGGGCATGCTGAAAACTAATGCCTCTGAATTTTTTATGTGAAAAGTCTTAAAACTTTTATTTTTTAAACAAACTTTATTAAAATTCTACATCTTTATTCTTCATGTCTACATATTTATTTCTCACAGTCACGCTGGTGATGAACACATTTCCCCCAAATAGAGACTACTTTGTTGAGACCCTCACTGCAAATGTTCGGTTTTGTTGATGGGGCCACAATTTTATAACAAGCGAAAATTCTTATTTGTTATACTGCAGTATAAATAGCTTGAATTCCAAATCTTCCAGTAACCAAAGCCACAAATTTTATGACTTACAAATTCTTCTCTCAGAATGTAAAAACAGAAAAAATATTTGTTTAAATGAACAGTGGCTCAGCTCTAATACAATAAAAATTTTAAATAAAGTTGAAAATTTCTGTGTTGCAAGCCTCTATTGCGGGGAGAAAAAATCTCATGGAAGTTGCTGCATACTCCTGGTTTCTTCAATAAGCTATGAAGTGAAAAACAGATTTTAATTGTTTAAATGAAGATTGTATATTCAAAAGCTGTTACGTAGAGCTAAAATACTCCAGAAAGGGCATTAGTCACACCATTCCTCTCTAAATTCCAGTGCTTGCTAAATAAACTAAAGAAAGAAGAGAAGAACAAAATTGTAATAGCAGCTGATTATAATATAAACACTGAAAATGACAATAAAGAATCAACAAAAATTCTTGATTCATTCAGTTAAAAAGTCTTGTTTTAAACTAAAGTTTTTGGAGATCACCAGAGAAAATATTCACTCAGCAACATGCAGTGATAACATTGTAACAAATTACTACTTTGATATCATACATAAATTCTGTCTAGACTTAAGACTTTCCGATTACTCAGCCTTGTTTTTGTCTCACAGGCAAAAACCAGTAAACTTGATGAAAGTAAAACTTGTATCAAAAGAAGTTTCAATAAAACAAATACTGAAATATTCTATGAGAAAATAAGTAAAGTCAATTGGTCTGTTGGGGATGGTGATTCAACAAAAGAAGATTTTACTATATTCTTAAACAGTTTTCTTGAAGTTTTTAATGAAACTTCATATTACAATAAAAAATAAGTAATGTAAGATAGATCACACCAGAAATAAAAATTTCTAGTGAGAGGAAAAGGAAGCTACACAATCAGCCGAAGTACAACAAAGATCCTTATTTTGTAAAATATTGTAGGGACTATAAAACTATTTTTTAAAAAAAATTGCAAATGCTTGAAGACAAATGGCAAATAATAAATTCATTCTAGGGCAAAAAATAAAACAAGGGCAATATGTTCTGTAGTTAAGTCAAAAATTACAAGCAAGACATTTCAAAAATCAAACTTAAGGAAAAATCTGTTGTAGATCCAGCTCAAATATCTGAGTGCTTCAATGAGTACTTCATAAACGCAACAAAATCTGATTTAGATGTAGCAAATTATGAGCATAAAGTAAACAGTTTAAAACTGAAGAAACTGCAAAAAGGTGGGAATTTAAGGAGATGGGACTTGGATAAACTGACTAAACCAGAGGTTGTACAGTGTTTCAGGGAGAGCATAATGGAACAATTGACAGGAATGGGGGAAAGAAATACAGTAGAAGAAGAATGGGTAGCTCTCAGGGATGAAGCAGAGGATCAAGTAGGTATAAAGACGAGGGGTAGTAGAAATCATTTGGTAACAGAAGAAATATTGAATTTAATTGATGAAAGGAGAAAATATAAAAATGCAGTAAATGAAGCAGGCAAAAAGGAATACAAACGTCTCAAAAATGAGATCGACAGGAAGTGCAAAATTGCTAAGCAGGGATGGCTAGAGGACAAATGTAAGGATGTAGAAGCGAGTATCACTAGGGGTAAGATAGATACTGCCTACAGGAAAATTAAAGAGACCTTTGGAGAAAAGAGAACCACTTGCATGAACATCAAGAGCTCAGATGGAAACCCAGTTCTAAGCAAAGAAGGGAAAGCAGAAAGGTGGAAGGAGTATATAGAGGGTCTATACAAAGGCGATGTACTTGAGGACAATATTATAGAAATGGAAGAGGATGCAGATGAAGATGAAATGGGAGATACGATACTGTGTGAAGAGTTTGACAGAGCACTGAAATACCTGAGTCGAAACAAGGCCCCCGGAGTAGACAACATTCCGTTAGAACTACTGACGGCCTTGGGAGAGCCAGTCCTGACAAAACTCTACCATCTGGTGAGCAAGATGTATGAAACAGGCAAAATACCCTCAGACTTCACGAAGAATATAATAATTCCAATCCCAAAGAAAGCAAGTGTTGACAGATGTGAAAATTACCGAACTATACAAACGCGAATTCTTTACAGATGAATGGAAAAACTAGTAGAAGCCGACCTCGGGGAAGATCAGTTTGGATTCCGTAGAAATGTTGGAACATGTCAGGCAATACTGACCCTACGACTTATCTTAGAAGCTAGATTAAGGAAGGGCAAACCTACATTTCTAGCATTTGTAGACTTAGAGAAAGATTTTGACAATGTTGACTGGAATACTCTATTTCAAATTCTGAAGGTGTCAGGGGTAAAATACAGGGATCGAAAGGCTATTTACAATTTGTACAGAAACCAGATGGCAGTTATAAGAGTCGAGGGACATGAAAGGGAAGCAGTGGTTGGGAAGGGAGTGAGACAGGGTTTTAGTCTCTCCCCGATGTTATTCAATATGTATATTGAGCAAGCAGTAAAGGAAACAAAAGAAAAATTCGGAGTAGGTATTAAAATCCATGGAGAAGAAATAAAAACTTTGGGGTTCGCCGATGACATTGTAATTCTGTCAGACACAGCAAAGGACTTGGAAGAGCAATTGAACGGAATGGATAGTGTCTTGAAAGGAGGATATAAGATGAACATTAACAAAAGCAAAACGAGGATAATGGAATGTAGTCGAATTAAGTCGGGTGATGCTGAGGGAATTAGATTAGGAAATGAGACACTTAAAATAGTAAAGGAGTTTTGCTATTTGGGGAGCAAAATAACTGATGATGGTCAAAGTAGAGAGGATATAAAATGTAGACTGGCAATGGCAAGGAAAGCGTTTCTGAAGAAGAGAAATTTGTTAACATCGAGTGTAGATTTAAGTGTCAGGAAGTCATTTTTGAAAGTATTTGTATGGAGTGTACCCATGTATGGAAGTGAAACATGGACGATAAATAGTTTGGACAGGAAGAGAATAGAAGCTTTTGAAATGTGGTGCTACAGAAGAATGCTGAAGATTAGATGGGTAGATCATATAACTAATGAGGAAGTATTGAATAGGATTGGGGAGAAGAGAAGTTTGTGGCACAACTTGACTAGAAGAAGGGATCGGTTGGTAGGACATGTTCTGAGGCATCAAGGGATCACCAATTTAGTATTGGAGGGCAGCGTGGAGGGTAAAAATCGTAGTGGGAGACCAAGAGATGAATACACTAAGCAGATTCAGAAGGATGTAGGTTGCGGTAGGTACTGGAAGATGAAGAAGCTTGCACGGGATAGAGTAGCATGGAGAGCTGCATCAAACCAGTCTCAGGACTGAAGACCACAACAACAACAACAACAACAACAACAACAAAGTAAATAGTTTTATGTTGAAACATAATATCAATGAACGTCTTAAAAAATTCGACACAGTCTCAACAAAATTGGTTGAAAATGTCTACTCCATTTAAAAATAAAGACTCTGCAGATTGGGATGGTATACCCACCAAAGTAATAAAAAATGTTTACAACATAATAGCTCATTCTTCCTCTCTCATAATAAACAAATCATTTGAGGAAGGCTACTTCCCCGGTCTCTTCAAATATGTAGAAGTAAAACCCTTGTGTAAAAAAGGTTCAAAAGATTAGATGGGAAATCATCATCCCATTTCTATACCCCCATTCATACCAAAAATACTTGAAGATATTGCTGCTTTATAGATACAAAGCTTCTTCACACAGTATGACATCATTTCAAATAACCAGTTTGGCTTCCAACAAGATAAAAATAAAGTAGATGTGATAAGTGAGTTTATTGAAGAAATTACTTCATCATTACATAGGAAACTAAAGTTGCACAAATATTCTGTGATCTTACAATAGCATTTGACTGTGTAAACCATGCCCTCCTGCTTTTCAAGCTCAACTGGTGTGAAATAAGGGATACTGCTTTGTAATGGTTTGAATCATATCTCATGGATAGGAAACAAAGGATAATAATCACATCAAATGGAGCAAATTACTTCTCAGAGTGGAAAACTGTGTCACAAGATGTTTCTCAAGGCTCTATCCTTGGACCAATTTTATTCCTGTTCTGCATAAACGACTTGCCTCTCAATATAAATACTCACTAATGTTGTTTTCAGATGATACTGCCACCCTAATTGAAAATGAAAATTCTGACAATATACCACAGAGTGTCATGAATAAATTAAGTAGATTAGAAACATGGTTCAATGTAAATGGCTCAATGCTAAATATTTCAAAAACCCACATGATAAGTTTTAAAACCAAACAGCCCAAAACTGAAGAAATCTGTATTACACACAATAATCAAAAAATCGAAGAACATTACTGAGTCAGATTCCTAGGAATAAACTTAAGACAGAAATTTGAGTTGGAATTCACATATAGAATATCTACCAAAGGCCAGGTGGCTATAATTAAACTTTCCCTATTTAACATGTTATAACACGGAAACTAATCACTGTATGAGTACCAAACTTGGTGACATTAATTTCCAGAGTATGTGGTGTATGATTTCCATGCGTCACAGCACCGCTTTCCAGTTCCACGTATGGTCACCAGGTGCCGTGATCAATCATCATGATTCATAGTCTCACACCTGACCAGTCAAGTGCACATGTTGACATGTCAACATGAGCTTGGACAAAAGAAGCAGGGCATTATTGGTGAAGCTCTATTATCAAAACAACAGTAATGCTGTAGCTGCTCTTCAGGAATATTGATGGCTGAAAGGATTATGGAAGGGTTCTCTTTCTCAACCTGCTGTCCGGAGCATGAAGAAGAAGTTCGATTCAACTGGAGAGCTGGACTTCGCTCTGGGAAGAGGCCAACATCCAGTTGCACCACAGGTGCAATATGTGCAATTCCCAATTGCGAGACAGTGCACATGCTGCATCATGACAATTTAACTTTCCATGGTCCACTGTACGGGTGCTTCAAACCATTCTCAAATGGTATCCATACAAGATCCATATTGTACAGCAGCATGCACCACAGGACACACAGTAACATGTTGACTTCACTCTCCACTTTCTCGCAAGGAATGAAGTTGTTGAAGCTGTCCCTGGACCATCCTATGGACAGCTGAGGCTTGTTTTTCTCTGACGGGTGAGGCGAACACACAGAATTGCCAAGTATGGGGATACTGTACAGCAGTATGAACCACAGGATGCACAGCGACGTGTTGAATTCGCTGTCCACTTTCTCGCAAGGCCTTGGACCATCCTATGGACAGATGAAGCTCGTTTTTCTCTGATGGGTGAGGTGAACACACAGAATTGCCAAGTATGGGGATCTTCACCAATATTCACTCTACATGAAGTTCCTCTATATGGTGAATGTGTTACTGTATGGTGTGATTTCATGGTTGCATTCATCATTGGTCTATTCTTTTTTGAACAGGTTAGCGCTCAGGGACCAAAGACGTTCAGTTTGACTGGCCAGCATTACTGCAATATGCTTCGCCAGCATGTCACACCCGCCCTACAGGAGGGAGACACGTTGAACTTAACATTTTCCATGCAAGATGGGGCCCCACCACACATCACTCATGAAGTTCACCTGCTTCTTGGAAATACATTTGCAAATGATCGAATTAATAGCCAACCATTTCCAAATGCTTGGTTGGCATGATCACCTGATCTCACTCCCTGTGTTTTCTGGTTGTGGGGCTACCTGAAGGACTGATACGTAGTAGAGCATATCAAGAGAGGTAGCCAACATACCTACTGACATACTTCGTTCTGCTGTGCAAAATGCAATCCTGCACTTTCAGACTCTTCTGGACACTTATGGGCGCATTATTGAGCCCCACTTGTAGCAGTAATGGTCTCAGTATGTAATGGTATGATGTACTGTAGCAGCACATTAAAAGTGTTTCAGTTGAAATGATTCTGCATTATTTCTCTTCCCCATGTCCTTAACATTAATGCTACCAGGTTTGGTACTCATATGGTAATTAGTTTCCATGTTATAACATGTTAACAGAGAAAGTTTAATTTTAACCACCCGTTAAATTAAATAGCCTTGCATTTCCAATGGAAATTTTAGCCAGTGCCACTCAAATCAACACCAAGAAAATAGGATACTATAGCTACTTTGAATCTGTTATTAGAAATTGCATAATTTTTGGGGGACACTGAGGAAACAATGAAGTTGCAAAAAAGAATCATTCACAACATGTGCACCGCACAGCTTAGGGCATCATGTTGACCATTATTTAAAGACTTAAAATATTAACTGTCCCCATTTTATATGTTTTTGAAGTGATTCTTTTCCTATGCAGCAGAGCTGAAATATTAAGAAAAATGTTTTGAACACTCGTACAACACAAGACTATAAAGAAAACTTTACACTCAGGCTTCTCGCTATAGAGCCATGAAAATTCACAATAAAATAAAAGCTTGTGATGTTTCAAATATGAAGCTAAATATTTTAAGAAGCAAGTTACATGATTTTCTAATAAAAAGATGTTACTACTCGGTGGAAGATTTCATGAGACTTTGAGCTGGATCCCTAAAATGGAATAAAAATTTATGCTAGTTATAGTGGATGTAATATTGTAAGTTTGGCAAATTTTAAAATAAGTAAATTCTTTACCAAGTGGTATTGTAAGTGTGATAAAATTTCAAATAAGTGAACTGTAATCTTGATACGTCTCCTGTACATCAGACTTATATTCTGAAATTATGTACATTATGAGATGAATAAATCACATTTCATCTCTGCTTGCACCACTTCATCATTATCAAAGTCCTCAAAGCCATTCTCTAAGTTTTGAAAACTGATGGAAATCAGATAGGGCCAAGTTGGGACTGTATGGAGAGTGATCGATAATAGTGAACCTAAGGCGTTGGACTGTTGCAGATATAACAGCACTCGAATGTGTCTGGCTTTGTCATGCTGAAGGAGAAGGTGCTCCATGTGTGTATGAACTCTTCGAATTGGAAACTCAATTGCTGCAAGATGTTTCTTATACACCGACAAAGTTGTGTTACACACTACCACGTTACACTCAAAAATTTGGAGTCCTCTGGTGAGAGAGCATTGCAACTTGGCTTAATGAAGTGGAAAAGTTGAACAAGAAATATGCATGACATGTAATACCTCAAATGATGTTGAGGACAGAATAAAAAGTTTAGAGGCATTACTTTTCAGCAAGCCTTCGTACCAGGCTGCGGTAAAATTTTAAAAGTCCAAGTGTGACTCTGTTCAGAGTTAATAACCATGAAACTAATGGTCGAGAAATTTACGAGTCCAGTTTATATTACATGTCATAAAACTATATGTCCATCTTTGCTCAACTCCTGAAGTGAATTGTCCTAAGCCAGTATGGCTGCCACCCTAAAATAGTTATTATTTGTTGGTGTGAAATTCTCAAATTTACATTTAACTTATTCCTGTTACATGTATTATGTATGAATTAATACTATAATTTCACCAGATTTCCTGTAGTATTATTAGCTTTTAGTTGAGTCATTGGTTTTCTAGTTATCTACATTTTTATCAGTAAAATACCTAGCTCACCCATATTTGCTATTACTTACTATTAAACATAATGACTACCATTAGCTATGGTAGTATAATTCTCATATTGCCAACGCATTTACTGATTTTTAAGTTCTTTTCTGCTCAGATAAGTATTTTTATTCTCATTCCAGCTCATAATTAAAAATTTAATATATTATAAAAAATTCTGAAACCGTATTTAAATAGTGCTGTTCAAGTGCTATCTGTGGAAATTTCATTCTTTAAAATTTCCTAAGTCAATAAATATTTTCTGTTCTTATACATTCAGTACCTTACATACTATTCTGTCTACTGAGTGGGCATATAGGCATGCTATCTTATCTCATTTTTATCTTTCATTTAGTGTTCTTGCCTAAGTTTTAACTACAATGATTTGGATTTTATATTTTATGGCTGTGAAATGAGTTTTTGGCCTCTGACTCCATGCCATGGTGGCACCACACCACAAGCAGTGTACTGCAACAACCAAACACATGAGAAAAACCCAAACTCACAGTAGCTCTCCGGTCTACTTGCTGCCCTTCTGGTAGCTTGCTTACTTCATGAACTATCTTTCCACTAATTGCAGACACTAGCTACTACTACTACTACTACTACTACTACTACTACTACATGTCTTCTGCTGCTAGGAGATGAATCCATTCACTACCTCCTCATGAGCAAAGCTAGCCAGTGTTAGAACTCGCACTACATTCTGTCATCTACAAAAAGCGCGTACAGCTATCCGTACCTGTAGTGCCTCACCTTATGTAATGCTCCCACATGATCTATGAAGACAAGGTTATTCTAATTACTGTGTGAGCAGAAACATTCAAGCAACAATTGTTCCCATGTGCATACACAAATGAAATGAAAAGAAATTTTGATGTGTGGTTCTGTGTCATGTTTATCATAGTGGTTTCCTAAGTATCGGCAACAAGTAGTGTACAGGGAATTGTGGAACAAGATACCTGCAGTCACAGGGTACACAAGGAGTGTGTTGATAGGAAAGGAGACGAAGCTCACTCATAATCTCAGACAGGAAACAGAGATGTTAAACAGCAGATAAAGTCAAGTTAAAATCGTGGCTATGGGGAGAGGGGAGATGGAGGAAGAGGAGGAGGAGGAGGAGGAGGAGAAGGAGGAAATGCTATGAATAGTTTGGCGTTGGGAGCCCTTTTCAGATGTGAGAGAGTCCCAAAACTTTGAAATTACCTGTTGGCTTATGTCAGGAGTTCTTTGGCCGATGTTTGTTCAATATTTTTTTTTATGTTTTGCCATCAGAAGTGCCTGGCATTGTCAAAACTTCACTCTCCATTGCTGGTGGCAGACTGGAGTAGAGCTCTCAGCTACACATTATATGTAGCTGTCACTCCAGTGTCTGTGGGCTTTTCCCTGGTCACTACAACTGTTGTTCTCCCCATGCTACCTGCAATGATCATTTATTGCAGCATGAGAGTCCAGGTTCCATCCACCTTGAAGCTTTTCTCTTTCTTGCTGAAGTTATTGTCATGTTTGTGGACTGACATAGCTTCCCTGAGCAAGCAGATGGTTTAACTCTTCTCCACAACAAAAGCATTCGTACCAACAAATTTTATTGTGTGGTTGGTCTCTCACTGCATGTGCTCTGCCACAACCAATTTCTGCACCTATCCCAACCTGCAATACCATTTATGTTCAGTGATCCTAGTTTGATGGATCATCCAGTCATTTCAACATAGACTTTTCCCCATGTACAGTGTATGCGGTATATTCCCAACTCGCAAGTGGATCCCTCTTGTCTTTTGCGAGTCTCAGACACTCTTTGAGCTTCTTGGCAGTTTGTAAATAGTCTTTAACCATGTTTGTGTGATGTTCAGCCAGGTCTGTCTGTCACCCTGGGGTTGTACAGTAGAAAGACAGTACCCAACATTCCTTCTTCTGACATATCACTTCATCAAGGGTTAGGTATTGTGATACTTCTTATGCAATTGGTGGAATACCCATTGCTAACCAGAGCACTTTACAGGCAGTAAATCTTGTGCCCAATGTGCTACAGCTTATGTAACCATCTCGTGCATGTTACAAGCATTTTAATCATCCCTCTTTTCTGGCTCAGGTGATGATTTGACAGTTTGTGCAAGATTGATCCTTGTGTATCAGTTTTCAATACACATTGTGTCCCAAATTCTCACCATTTCTCACAACCAGCACATCTAGAAAGTGTAGCTGTTGGTCGTTTTCTACCTCCGCAGGAAATTTTATGTTGAGGTAAAGACCATTTACATCTTAGGAAGTCACCGAGCAGTTTGTCACCATGGCTCCATGCAGTGAAGGTGTCACTGACGTACCTGTACCACATCTCAGGTGTAAAAGGTGACAAGTTCAGTGACCAGCAATGGAGGGTGAAGCTATGACTATGGCAACCACTAGTGCTGGTGAACTATCAGAAAAGTCATTAGAAAAACATCAGCAGAAGCCAACAGGCAATTTGTCAACAAGAGGCCACAAAAGCCTCAACAATTTATAACAAGTGGAGTGGAGACAAGTGATACTTCTACAGTAGTTGGTGTGAACTAGCCGAAGTTGAAACTGTGGACATTTCTTCCTACTGGGTTTTGTCAATAAAGTCAAGCTCCACACACACTTATTGCATCTGGCATTGCAGCAACAGATTTATTCAAGAAGAATGAGTTAGGTCAATTACCTCATAAAAATGACGAAATGAATGACAGGAAGTAGCTGTTATGAAACTGAGCCTTACTTATCTGAGGTGGATAAGGGCTGCATTGTCAAAATGTGGGAATGCGGCTGCATCATTGCTTATACTGAAAAAGCAAGTTGCCTCACAGAAGTAGCTGTAGTTGATAATAGGAAATCAGGAAGAGGACGAAGAAGTTCTTTGCACTAGTCAAAAAGTGAAAAGTCCTAAAGCAACACCTAGGGATCCGACTTAACCATTTTACATGTGTTTTGAGCATCCAGTCATGTTAGCTACAGAAGTGGGCAAAACACTAAATTTGCTTGTGGGTGTTATTTCCATTGGTGGTTTATACCACCAAAAGCCATCAAGAAAACAGGCCATTATGTCTCATAATAAAGAATCACATGAATCATTTGAAACTAACACCCATTATTATCACAAATATAGAATTGTGATTACTTCATAAGTGTACATGAATTTATCAACTTTTACATTTGGTAAGGATTTTCATATTCTCATTATTACAGCTTACCTATCTCCCAACAGTGAACAGTGTGGGATAATTGTTTTCACTTCAAGTTAATTAATTCAGGAGATGTCAGAATTTGAAGATATAATTTCAGTACCAAGCAAAAACACATATGTCAAATTTGAAACCTAAGAACAAACAACCTAGTCAGCTTTGTAAAACCAATTATTCATAATAACAGTGAAGTGACTTGAAGCTTCCTGGCAGATTAAAACTGTGTGCCAGATGGAGACTCGAACTCAGGACCTTTGCCTTTCGTGGGCAAGTGCTCTACCGACTGAGCTACCCAAGCATGACTCACAACCCACCCTCACAGCTTCATTTCTGCCAGTACCTTGTCTCCTACCTTCCAAACTTCACAGAAGCTCTTCTGAAAACCTGGAGAACTAGCACTCCTGGAAGAAAGGAGTCTCAGTCCAGCACACAATTTTAATCTGCCAGGAAGTTTTATATCACCACACACTCCACTGCAGAGTGAAAATCTCATTCAAGAAAGTGACTTGTTTAGCTTAAATTTCAGTAATTCAAAAGTTATTAAGATACAACTTCAAGATGATACCCATTTTTATACCTTGTAATATTTCAAAATTCTGTTCTGGTAATACTGAAACAGGATATTTTCCTAGTATGGCAATGTTCTTAGACTTCCCACAGTTTGATTTTTAAAGAAAATATTCAAAGTTTAAACTTTTGTTAAATAAATTATAAATGGCAGCTTCTTTAGAAGTTGGGGAACTTTTGTTGAACATGAAGATATGGTATGATCACAAAGTCAAAAAGTAATGCCTTTGGTTTCTGTAAAACACAAGGATACAAAATATTGGAAACATGAAGTAAATGGTCCTAGAAATCTGGGCTGATTACCTTTAAAATTTCTCCCTTTTGCACCATTACTTGATGTATCATTCTCTTGTAAATGACTAAAAGCCAGGGATTGAGGCATAACTGGCAAAGGCTGAGGCTATACACTGATTAGCCAAAACATTATGACAAATGCCCACTGTGATGCTGGACACTGCCTGGTGGCATTGCGGGCATGTGATGCGGTAACAAAACTATGTGAGTGAAGCTGACATAAATGGGTGATCACCATAGCAAAGATATCAGCTGAAAATAGGGAAACCATTAAAATAAGTGACTTTGACAAAGGGCAAATTATTATGTAGAGCCTGTAAATGAGTATCTCAAAAATGGCGAAGCTGGTCGAATGTTTACATGTTACTGTCGTTAGCATCTATGAAAAGAGGTAGGACAGGGAAACTACCACTAGGCACTAAATGGCTGGATGTCCATCACTCTTCACAGAATGTGGGATTTGGAGGCTTGTCTGCTCTGTAAAGTAGGATATATTGTGATCTGTGGTATCTCTGCCGAAAGAGCACAATGCTGGTGCACACACAAGTGTTTCAGAGCACACTGTTCATCGTACATTGTTGAAGGTGGAGCTCCGCACCAGACCACCCCTGTGTGTCCATATGTCGACCCAACAACATTGTCAATTATGAGTGCAGTGGGTACAGGACGCTGGTACTCAGTCATCGATCAATGGGAACATGTCATCTCTTCGGGTGAAACACATTTTTGCTACACTAGGTCGATAAGTTGTCTCCACAAATGCTGTCATTGAGTTGTATGGGAGCTTGAAGCACACAGTGCTCCATGGATGCAGGCTGATGAGAGCAGTATTATGTTATAGGAGACATTCTCCTGTCCTTGTGTGGGACCTGTGGTAGCAATCGAAAACATGCAGACAACTGTTAACTTCCTGCATCCCTTCATGCTTGATGTCTTCCCTAACAGTAATGTCATATTTCAGTTGTATAACCGTCCATGTCTCGGAGCCGTAGCCATGCTACAGTGATTTGAGGAGCATTATAGTGAACTCTTGTTGATGTCTCAGTAACCAAATTTGCCTGATGTAAATTCCTTGAGACCCCTCTGGGTCGCATCAAGTACTATCACTGCATACACAAATCAGTGGCCCATTATTTACACAAATTAAATGATGGTGTGAGAACATCTAATGCCACATACCTCCACAGATCTATCAACAAACTGTCGGATCATTGATATGCAGAATCAGTGATGTACTTGCTTCCAAAGACAGGCAAACAATTATTAAGCAGGTATTCATAATGTTTTGGCTCATCAGTGTAAACAGCAGGACATGGGCTGGGAGTGGGGAATTGGATTGTGAATTCATGAGAGCATGAACTTTGTTAGTAGTAATCATGAAACACCATGTGAAGTGTACCATGCAGGGATACTATCATAATTGTTGAGAACTATGTTAATGTAATGACAAGGATGGACCAGCAAAATTAAGAACTGAAACTTTTAATGTGTGTGTGTATGCAGGAGCGGATACAAAATTTTTTTGTGGGGCTCAAAGATTAGAAGCATGAACATGTCCTTACAGGCTTTGAGAGTCTAATTTTAAAATAAACACACACACACACACACACACACACGAAATTAATTTTACAAATCGTAATTTTATCACAGTCATTATAACATATGATGCAATGAAAGTTTCCTGTTGTTTCCTACCGAAGATATTAAACACTTCCTCAGTGTTTATTGTTGATGCAATATTTTGATGGATATGCAGCAGTTATATGATATTCTGTCATACTGAAAAAGATATTTCTTTAGAGGGCATAAGACTGAGAAATATCTCTCTGCAGTGCTGGCTGTTACAGTTGTTGAACAACTAACACAAGAATCTAATATTTAGCAGCACCGTTGCTCTTTTATGGGCCTCTATTGGAGAGTTTTCCATATTTCTGTCCATTTAGTGCCAAACTTGTGGCTCTCCCTTCAAAGCTACAAAATAAGGCAGATTGTATGGTTCAGCAGACTGCAAAACGTGCTCTATATCTTTATCACTAAAGTTTTGTGACAGAAATTTTCATAGATGTTTATGATTCTTTGTAGCTGAGCTGTAGGGTATCTTAATGACATTTCATTTAACAAATGACCAAGAATGGTAATATTCTTCTGCAGACAGTGTCTGAAAATTGGTTCTGGTGGTCTGTACAAAGCATAGTTGCACACTGTTACATAAGCAAAGTGCCATCTGTAAACATTTCCAAAAGTTCTACCTCAAGCAGTGATAGTGTCTATTTATTTATATATTCAATTAGGTTTTACCCATGGCTTCATTTGCATATCAGCAGTATTGTTACGATAAGCAAGTATTGGAGAAGCACGTCTCGCAATGTGTATTGTCCCCTTCACTGCCCCATCACATAAAGTCAGGTGTTATAAATCTAGGTATGTCTACCCCACTACAGCACCAACACGTATGCATCAATGTCAGTGCAGATTTCTTATTCATTTGAAGCCTAGTTTAATCATAACTGTTGTGACACGTGTTTGATGAAAGTTTGTTCAGCCATTTAAAGGTAATCTCCCATACATAAAGAGTTTGCCAGCAGCAACACACTGCCTAATCAATATGTGGCACATAATTTGATGTCATACTATAATATAGATCTCAAAAATCTCTATAAAATATTCTGTGATAACATATGTTTATCTTTTAGGGTTCACCCATGATCGCCTTTTTTGTTATATCTTTCACATTCACTGTACCAGGTGTGACCAAAAGACAAAATTTATTATTGTTGAGCCATAAAAGCTAATCACAGGCTCTCATGGACTCTTATGTACATCTTTTTGAGATCTACAGTTTTGTACTTTCCAATCTGACATAACTCTTATCACCTGTGCAATGCGCCAATACCAGATTTTGCTGCCTTGATTCATTATTATTGACTTTTATCACCGCTTCCTACTGATTTAATTTATTTAAGTAGCCTATGTTCTTTTTCCAATTGAGCTTCATCAGATTTGATTTAGTAGTTCTGCTGTGAAAAGGGTGACAGACAGAGTTCCTGTCACGTTTACAATATTGGTACCTTGTCGATTACCCACTGTGGCTTTCAACAAGAAGTGAGCAGCCATATCTTCACTGAAATATACTGGTTCCTGACAAAAATGGCAAACAGGAACAATGTACTAATTGTCAACAAGAGGACTTCAGCAAAATGTCAAAGCACATAGCAAAACAAATGTACTGATTGTAAGAAACCTGATGATGATGAAAACTCAAAATGTGTAGCTTCAAAGAAAGCTGTTTATAGTAGTAACTCATGCAAGTACTGTTTCTTATTATCTATGAAAAGTATTCAGAGAGATCAAATATTTGCCAAAAATATCTGAATGTGTGAGCCTAAGCACAGTCCTAGAAATTTACAAATTTCTGAAAAAGTAAAAGATTTAACTTTATTAGCATAGCAAGTAAAACCTACACAATAGTTCACTTATCTACTCAGCAATCACGAAACAATAAAGGACCTCACGTTTGACTGCACTTTTATTATAAATTCTGACAAGAAATAGATACAAGAAGGCATAACAGCACTTGTCACACATATTCCATTAGTTCTAGGCTTTCTCACTCAGACTGTCTGGACACACTCTCTCTCTCTCTCTCTCTCTCTCTCTCTCTCTCCCTCTCTCTCTCTCTCTCTCTCTCTCCCCCTCTCTCTCTCTCTCTCTGACTGTCTGGAGGGAGGGGCCATGTGTCCTCATGCCCCCCGCCCTCCCCCCCATGAATCTGCCCTTGCACATATGTATCTAAGCAGTGAACAATTATAACAATTATTATGGTGTATATATTTATTGTTAATGCAATGATAATGGTTGGCAGGCAAGATTATAAGTACTGAACCTTTTAACCTAAATGTGCATATAACTGAGCAGTGAACAAGAAAAGCAGAGACCAACCCCTCATCCACGTCATAGGAGACGGGCAATGCCACAATGTAGGGGATAGCCTAGAGTGGTGAAATACAGTCAGGGCTTTGAGTGCTGTCAGACCTATAAGTAGCTATGAAGGATATGTATGAACTTCAAAAAGTGACAGCTAACAGGACTCTGGTGAAGCTGTAATATGCCTAGCTTTATTAGTTTTTCAGTTATTTCAACAGACAACTTTCAACAAAGGGACTAGCCTCAGTAAAGATGAATATGAAAGACAATGACTGGCAAGGCAAATGGATTATGAATTGTAATTTTAAACATTTGCCCACTGACAAGAAAGGTAGAGGAGATAGTGGATATGATGGAAAGCAGGAAACTGGATAAGTTAGGCATGGGAGAGACAACATGGAAGGGAGAAGGCAGTAAGGAACTGAGGAAGGATTACAGATTATATTGGAGTGGAAATGATGAAGGAAGACAAAAGGGAGTGGGAGACATGAGGAATGATCTAAAAGAAGAGGGACAGTGGAAAAGTGACAGGATAATGAAGATCAAAATAATGACAAAGGGAAGAATTATGTAGGTGGTTCAGCTGTATACTCCTCAAGTGGGGTGTACATCTCAATAGGAGGAGGAGGACTTTGAGGAAGAACTACAAAAGCAATTGAATGGACAAATGGTAATAGCCAGGGGAGACTTGCATGTACTTGTAGGGAGTGAAAGACAAGGGTATGAAAATATACTGGGAGCAGAAGGATGGGGAAGTAGAAATGAAGAAGGAAAGACATTGCTGGGACTCTGCAAGAGAAATGGTTCAGTGATAGATAATTCCTGGTTTCAAAAGGAGAGCACAAAGTAATGTGGCACAGCAGGACTCTAGCACAGAAATCTTTGTTGGATTACATGCACTGTGACTGCAAAATGAAATGGATATAAAGGTACTACTAGGCATTGGACAGTGACCACAGGCTGCAGGTGATGAGCATGAGAATCTTGAAGGCCTGGAAGAAACCAAAGAAACAGGAAAGAAGAATCAGAGTATGGAAACTGAAGAAAAGATAGTCAAGTAAGAAACCACAAGATTACAATGGAAAGGTTACGAAAGGATGAACCAAAAACAGGAGAAGAGGAATGGGAACAATTTAAAAGTGCTATGGTAGAAGCTACAGTAGCTGTATGCTGTAGGACAAGTGGAAGAAGGTGGAAGGAGACACCGTCATGGAATGAAAGAGTCAAGGAGGTAGTTGGAAGGAAGAACAAGGTGATCAGACTGTGGTTCCAAGAAAAGATAGAAATAGAGAGAGAGGGGTGCAAAAAAAGAAGAAAGAGGGCAAACAAAACAGTCACCCATGAGAGAAGAAAGTGGATGGAAGACTAAACAAAGATGATAGAGGAAGATAGCAGAGGAAGTGAGAAAGTAGTACACAGAATGGACAAAAGTAAGAGAGATGAGAAGTTTGAGAGAGGATGCAACAACGATGGATAAAAATGGGAAAGAGGTTGACCCCCCCCCCCTCCTTTTGTTTTAATGATCACCCCAGATTCTGTATCGTGTCAGTGACACTCTCTACCCTATTTCTCAATAATACAAAATGTGCTGCTCTTCTTCTTTGAACTTTCTTGATGTACTATGTCAATCCTATCTGTTAAGGATCCCACACCATGCAGCAGTACTCCAAAAAGAGGACAGAAAAATGTAGTGTAAGCAGCCTCTGTGGCACACTGTCATTGATAGTATTTTCATGCAGAGAAGGCATCAATTGTGTTTTGCCACTAGCATACTTTACCTACGACCAGAATATCATTGGATTTTCTGCCAGGTTTCATTGTGGAAACTATTATAAGTACCTCACACTAAAGTCCGTACTAAATTTTGAGTTTCTGTGAAAGATCACCAGTTTAGGAGATTTTGCTTTCATTAAAAATTGGCATGCTTTTTTCATCGTTTCTGCAACAGTGTTCTGACCTGTTTCGAATACCAAGGCAGATCAGCTCCATTGTTAGCTAATTTATTTGGTATAAATCTCTCAATTGTTGTCGATACTATTTCTTTGCATTTCAGCCACATCTGGTCTACACGTACCGGTATATTGTTAGTTTGAAAGGAGTGGAGGTTGTCTCTCAGGAAGGCATCATGTGAATTATTATCTGCTTTTTTTGAATAGGGATGTTTTTGTGTGTTTTAGGAGGATTTGGGAGTTACAATATTCAGTCTTGCTACAACAACCTTGTGTTCACTAATCCCTGAATTCATTTTGATGCTCGTTATTAACTAAGGATTATTTGTTGCTAAGAGCTCAAGTATTTTTTCACAGCTGTTTACTATTCAAGTGAGCTCATAAACTAGCTGCTTGAAATAATTTTCAGAGAATGTATTTAACACATTTCGGACAATGATTTATATGTACCTCTGGTGTAAACATGTATTTTTGCCAACATATTGAGGGTAAACTGAAGTCACCACCAACTATAATTGTATGAGTCGGGTATGTGTTTGAAATTAGACTCAAGTTTTCTTTGAACATTCCAGCAATTAAATCATCCGAGTTGGGAGGCCAGTAAAAGGATCCAATTATTATTTTGTTTCTGTTGCCAAGAATGACTTCTACCCATACTAACTCATAGGAACTACCCACTTCAATTTTTTTACAAGATAAACTACTTGTAACAGCAGCAAACACACCACCACCAACTGTGTTTAGCATATCTTTTCTGAACACCGTTAGGTCCTTCACAAAAATTTCAGCTGAACTTATCTCTGGCTTTAGCCAGCTTCTAGTGCCCATAATTATTTGAGCATCAGTGCTTTCTGTTAGCACTTGTAGTTCTGGTACTTTCACAACACAGCTACGACAATTTTCAACTGTTATACTAATGGTTCCTGGATCTACATTCTTTCTGTGTTCAATCTGCACCCTTTGAGACTGAAGCCCTTTTTGTGTTTCGAGACCCACTAACCTAATGGTGAAGCCAGTAGGAGAGGTTGGGAAACAGTGGCTGTATAATGTGATGAGGACAGCATGGAATGAGAAGACTCCAAAAGATTGGATGAGGAAACTAATTGTCCCTACCTGCAATAAAGTATGTAGGGAGGTTTGTAGAAACCACAGGAGAGTCACACTGTGTCAAGGTATATGAAAAGACCCTTGGGAGTAGAATCCGAACAAGAGTTGAGAACAAATTGAGAGGGGAGCAACATGGCTCCAGACCTGGAAGGTCAACTTTTGACCTCATACTTGCAGTAAGGCAGGTCCAGGAGCACCATTATGAATTTTGGGAAGGCCTTGTCATGGCCTTCATGTACATCTACATCTACATACATGCTCCGCAATCCACCCTACAGTGCGTGGCAGAGGGTACCTTGTACCACAAGTATCACAAAAGACATGATGTAGATAAGGCATTTGATATTGTCTGTAGCAGAAATGTCTTGGAAGCATTAAAGAAGAAGGGAGTGGAAAAGGGATGAAAAATAGAGAGAAGGAGATGTCCTGTGAAATTTTGAATTGTGTGAAAGTGGAAAATGAAAGGATGGATGGATTCCAGAAAAACGTGGTGTGGAACAGGGCAGCTTGTCACGTCTCCTCTTCCTTGTGGTCTTAGATGAGATAATGACTATGATGGGAAGGAAAAAAATATTTTGTTTCCTGTCCATATAAGAATCAGTTTTCAGACGTAGTCATAGATTTTAGTTTTCGTTCACGTATACAAAGGTTTGGTTAACATACACAAGTCCACACATTGATGTAAACAGTGAAGGTCAGAAATTACCATTTTTGTTGTAAAAACAAATGTATGCTATGCACACTATTTTACAGAGGCACTTTACAACATGAAATATAAATGCATACATTGATGGTATCTGAAGATCAGAAATTATCATTTTTGTGTTGCAAAAACAAACTTATGCTACATATGCTGTTTTATAAAGGGAGATTACAGCTTGAAATCTTCTACTGAATAACAGCTCTCCCTATTAATAAATGCTTAAGTTTATTCTTTAAAGTGTTTAAATTAGCCGTCTTGAGGTCAGATGGAAGTTTGTTCAAAAGATGATTCCTGAGTGAAAATTTTTCCTTCCCTGTGTATTGCCTATGTACATTACTGTTTGTTACATTATATCCTGAATTTTGTTTTACAAACATTATTGCCTGCAGGATGTACATAGAGTAGATGGTTAGTATTTTATACTTTCTGAAGATTTCACTACAAGGCTCTCTCCTGTTTATCTTGGCTACCACTCTTACTGCCGTTTTTTGTAGTCTGAAGAGCCTGTCTGTATAGACAGCTGGTGCCCCACTTCCTATCTCAATACTGTACTGAAGATGTGGATGTATTACTCTGAAGTATATTTGTCTCAAGCTATTATGGCCCAGGAAGACTGAGACCCTTTTCAGTAGATAGATAGCCATAAGGTGTATGTTGTAAAAAGAGGCAAGGACTGTACCAAAGTGAACACACAAAGATGGTGGGAAAACAGGTCTAGATGGTGAGGCTTACATACCAAACAGACCCATCCTGGAGATGGAAACTGTTCAAGTTGATGATGATGTATTCCCAGACTGTATTAGTGTATAGACTGTGGCATTATGTAGATCATAAATGTTGTGAGAATAAACTGCCCATAAATAACAATGCCGCATGTCTGTGTTTTTTAATTAACATGCGCATAACTTCATATTCTAGTGCACTTCCATTACTGAGAAATATAGATTCACTGTTTGCAGAGACTGATAGACAGAGAAGCTTGACATATGTAGAGGCATGGTGTGGATTTACCTGAGGTCAGGGTTACCATCAGGATATGACTGATGGTCGCTCAGAGACACATCACTGTTATTCATTTTATTGAAGAACAAACTATGACACTCTTAGTGACATTGTGTAGCAGAAATGGCCTCCAGGCTGTATACTGAAGACAGTGAGTGGGAAGGCATTGGCGCAGCAGGCAGCCACGGCTCAGCAGGAACACCAACATGCTGAGTACGCAACAGTGCGTGTGCCATCTAGGCACAGCTCTGCACCCAGGGCAGGACACACCATGGTATCACGTCACGGTCCTCTCAGAGGAAGACAGCCTTCAGCAGTAGCAGCCTCCCTTGCACAAGGGGCATGCACCGACAGTAGGCCCATACAGGCATAGGTGGTTGAATGGCTGCCCTATGGGACAGAAAGCTGACTGAAACTGGAGTGAGCACAGAAGTGGCCCACTGGCTGGAAAATGCTAAATCCACAGCATCAGACTTAGAGCCAACAGGAGGCATATCGACTAAAATGACAAGTATTTATATTGGCTCAGTACGTATTTGTTTTGGCAAAGCACTGCTTTTTGCAATGTAGGCTGTAACGGGGCCACGGCTCGTATGTGTAGTAACTGGCCTACCAATGCTGCAGCGGCTCTGGCTTTCTGATGTGTAATCATTACTGTGGTGCTGGACCCTTGCCTGGCCTGCAGTGTGGGTAATTGACCAGCCTCATCTGATGTAACAGCATTTGGTCAGTGCTGAACAAGCCATCTCCCACAGCCTTTTGCAGTAGGCATTACAGTGTCACTATTTTATTCAGTAGTGCTGAAAAATAGTGGCAGTGCAGTCCTATGTGTGGTAAGAAGCACACATGACAAAAACGTTTCACATTCTGTTTGCAGTACATTCCAGCGGGCAAAGATTTCTGGGACTCGGTGATATGATCTAATGAGGACAGCAGATTGCCTTTATGGAGACTCGATGACACTCGCTACTCTCTGAATCACAGTTTTACCACATCTCAAAGTAGTAACAAGAGCTTTGCTGTTAGGGGTTGGATGATGCATCTAAAATTGAGTGTTTGGTTGAAGTTTCATCAGGATGTACTCAGAAGAGTATACTCACATTGTAGGATGTATGCTGCCAATGGTACAATCTCTTTATCCAGCACAAACAATGTGTATCATCTAACTCGTGCATATAACAGCAGATTTCATGCATTTAAAACAATTAAAAATTGGCTGAATAGGCACCCAGAAGTATTGGGTTTTAAGTGGCCCACAAAGTCTCCTGACTTAAATGTTATAGAGCAAGTTTGAGCACTGATGATTTGAAATTGGGAGTTGCATAAGGAACATCCTTGAGAGACACTCAATAATCACATTTTAATATTGTGGGAGACCATTATGCAACATCAGCATATTTGAGCTCATTCATCTTCCCTATCTCTCAATGATCCTACAAATTGATGGTCAATGATGGATGACTGACTTCAACTGAAAATACAAAAAGCATCTTCTGTTGCAAAAGACATTAAATAAATAAATAAATATGTAAATAAATAAATACTTATACAACCTAGCCAACAACTGTAAAGTTATTATATAACTCACATAGTGCAAGCTTACCTAGAAAATGTGTATCTGATTTCTGGAGAAAAGTCCAGTAACTAGTCAACTGTTCACATAATACAAACATGAGAATTCACCTAATAAACACGCCATCATATGCATGAACTTTGAAATGACATTTTCTGGAAAAAATCTAGATAATGAGAAATTCTGACTGCTGTTTGTGAATTCCTTGCAAAAAATGGTCAGTGAGCAGGCTATGAAAAGCCTGTATTAGACTTTGGGCTCTTATTAATGAACTGCCATTTGTTCTTTGAACTGATGCACTTGGAAATCCCTGTTACCATTGTCACAGATTATTTTTTTAACAGTTCTGGAAATGAGGGACATTTTGCATGACCATATGTCATAGGCACTGGGACCTGCTTCAATTACTGAATGAAAATAAACAAACAAAATAACTACTGTAATGAAATACTATCATCCACCCTGTTTTAATCCTTAACTGGTGTCATATGTCTGTGAGATGTCCGTGACCTTCCAGGTGGTCATCCCTTTCCCTTGCTGGGTCTTTTTGCCTTTCCCCTCCATGCTTCTTGTAGTGAAGGTAGCGTGCTGTTCACCCTAGTTTGTCTTTAGTCACCGTGACATCTCACATATGTATGCTTCCAGCTGCTTGATTATTAATCATCAGACAATTTCATCAGTATTTCACAATTACTGTAATAATTATGGTATCACATATTATAGTCATAACTGACAATTCTCATAATTAATTTGCACTATATGGAGCCTCCACTGAGACTAATGCTCCCTGTGTCTGTGGTATTTTCAATTAAGTCACACATGCCTCACAGGCTTCTTCTAAATGGCAAGCACCTCAGAGAGCTAACCATTCATTTGCCGGGTATGGATTTGAGGAACTCAAGTTTGCTGAGCTTGAGGGGTGGTCAGCACTGCCAGTCCACTGTTAACATAAGCTCAGGGCACGCTTCAACTAGCACTGTGTGGTGCAGCAGTATGTTGTGTGACAGAGGGAACAGGAATCTTGACTTAACTGCCTGCATCACAAGAAAAGCCCTCAATTTCAAGGTGTGCTGTGTGCTGATGAGACATGGGGCTGTTGAAGTGGAACAGTCATTAGTGAGCAATCTCTGGGGAACCTCCATCTTAGTCATATCATGCTTACCCATGTAAGTGGGGCTCTATCTGGGTGGATACTTACTTCCCTAGCTGCTTAAGGAATATCCATGAAGTCTAAAGCTCTTCCTTATATTCCAAATGGTTGGGTGGTCTGTTGAGCAATATTAACATCCAAACTTCAAAGAGAACTTGTGTGGCTAGTCCACCCATGATGTCTGTGAATACAAGAGAAAGCAAGTAATAGTAAAGGATCACATTCTGTGGTAAGTAATGTATTTATTGTTGTTAAACATGTAGCAGATTCATGTGAAAAACTGTCACCTTTCTACATCCACAAAGCTCTAGAGGGACTTTCACAGAAACCAAAATCTATAAAGAGGCTGTTCAATGGTACACTTCTGATCAAGACACTGAAAGCTATCAAAGTAAAGAAGTTGTTAAATGGCAAATCACTTGGAGAGAGTGAGCTGCACACTTGGCTAAATTACTGTAAAGGAGTTGTAACATACCAGGACATTATGGATATATGTACCAATGAGCTCCAAGAGGAACAGAAAAGCAAATGTGCCACTTAAGTTCAGAATGCAATATTGTACCATTAGTCCAACAACCTGGCTTACCTCAGCCAGAGTAATGGTGGCAGCAGAATCTAATGTCAGAATGGATAACATACTTTCATAGCAGATGGAGGAGGAGCATCACAAAAATATTTCTGTTTGCACAGCCATACCTCTGACCCAAAATCTGGACTGGGGATGAAAAACAGCAGGCTAAACAATCAGGTCCAAAGTCTCAGACCTAGGGATCTTGCTCCAGTACGATGGGTCGGATGATGACCGTACTATCAATGGTATGGATGTTAACTTCTGCCTGAGGGAGCTGCTGAGTCCCTCCACTGCAATCTTCCCACTATGGAGGCATAACAGGGAAACAGAGAGGAGAAACTCACTATTAAGATGGCTTCCATACTTCAGTCAGACTTGGATGGTTTCAAGCGACATGTGGAATAACTACATCTACTTGCTCAGAGTAGACCAATGAGTTTAGCTACATTTACTTGCATACTCTGCAAGTCACCATATAGTCTATGTACCACTACTAGGCATTTCCTTTCCTATTTCACTTGCAAAATGGATGCAATGGAAAATTGAGTACATATACCTCTGTACGAGCTCCAGTTTCTCTTACCTTTTCTTTATGGTCCTTACACAACATGTATGTTGGCAGCAGTAGAATCATTCTGCTAGATCTCTGAATTTTTCCAACAGTGTTTTGTGAAAAGAATGTTATCTTCCCTCCAGGGATTCACGTTTAAGTTCACAAAGCATCTCTGTAACTCTCAGTGTTGATTGAACATACAGGTAACAAATCTAGCAGCACCCGTCTGAATTGCATCGATGTCTGCATTTAATCCAATCTGCCTTGGAAACTGAACACTTGAGCAGTACTCAAGAATGGGTCACACAAGTGTTCTATACGCAGTTTCCTTTGTAGATGAGCTATGTCTTCAGAAAGTGATCCAGAGCTGTTGCCACAATCTCTTTTTGTTCTCTAGTAATTTGGCGTTGTGTCTTCAGGAGGCTCACTTTAAATTAGCTAGTGCTCCTGTACTGCAAGATTACATTCCCCATGAAAGGGGAAATTTTAGTGGAGAGAGATCTAAAGGAGCAGCGATTCTTTTCGTAAACTACACCTACCACTCCTCACTTCTCTCCCTCACAGCCAATCTACAAGCAGTCACTGTATCGCTGCAAGTGCATCATGGGTTCACAATACAGTACCTCTACCTGCCCCCAAGAGATGCTAGATGAAAAGACTTTCAGAACCTCTTACTTCTCTGTGGTGATTTTAATGAACAGAACAAGCTTGGGGCTCTGCCCCAGGGGGAGGGCAGTTGAGAGCCTTGTCGTGTCATCACATGTATCTCTGTTGAACTTGAAGTGGAGCACACACTTCAGCACTGCAACAGCATCAGTCACTGCTGTCAATCTCACAGTACGCTCTCCGGCCCTCCCACACACCATTCGATGGAAAGTGGTCGATGACTTGCACTTAAGTGATCACTTCCCAATCTGGATTCACTTACCAGACAGTGTGCTGACTGAAAGAAAGCTGCCATGATAGGTGCTCAGTAAGGCAGAATGGACACTTCTACGCTGCTGAAGCACCCATTCGACAGTCTTTAAGTCAGCTAAAATGGCAGCATGTCCCTCGGTGGAGTGACAAATGCTGCTCCCCAATCAGGACCAGGTGTATGGCACTGCATAGGTTCAAATCCCAGCCAACTGCAGGGAATATCACAAGCTTTCAGACAGCAAGAGCGACAAATCACCAAATTATTAGCAAATACAAAAAGACATCGTGGCAACAGTTCCTGGCCATCATTAACCATTCCACTTAAAGTAAAGTCATATGGGTGACCCTCAGGAGAATTTATGCGAGAGAAATGAGGTGCCCAGTGGCTGCTGCAATTGGGAATGGAAGTCTCTAGGCCAACCATGAGTCATTGCCCAGACAATGTAGTCTGTTTTGCAACAGTTGCCACCATTGCCAGTCAGGATGCAGATTTCTGACAACAGAGTGGCCACTGAGAGAAGCAGTTGGGACTTCAGTTCCAACACTGCTGAAGAATAAAACTGCCCCTTTTTCATGTGTGAGCTAGAGTCTGCATTCCAACTCGTGACATGTCAGAGGAAGCACACAAATCCTCCTCATCCTCTTTAACCTCATTTGGGTGCCAGGACACTTCCACAACTCGCAGCAAGAGACAATTTTAATTCCACTGTTAAAACCTGATGTGTTTCTTTTGTTGTGGGTTGATCTTAAGTGATCAATATACTGCGAGATGCCAAGTCTTTATTTGTTCCATGTAGTAACAGTTACCGTCTTTTATGATTTTCCCAGTCACTATCTGCTAAGCAGTACCACATATTTGGCCGCCGACTTCTTTTGCCATTGCAGAGGGGTAAGGGCTATGTGAGAGCTTCTACATTTAAATAACTCACTACAAACCCACAAAACATGATTTCCATAATTCTTCTATATTCAGACAAGCTCTCAACTCATAATAATTAATAATTAAGAAAGCTTTTCAGACAACACGTTCATATATGACGCTTCAGTTCTTGATGAAAATCATAAGTTCATAGTTCACTCGAGATAGCATAGCATGAAGTCTATATAATTACATTCATTTTTCTTAGTGCTTGACCATTGTCCTCTGGCCGCTTTCTCCTTCAAAGTTCACAGCACCCCCAAAGCACAACTGCAAAGTGCAAGTGATGTCTCTCTAGCCAATCCAAATTAACATCCATCGTCACTTTCTGCACTGAATCCGCATTTTCTCTTCTCATATCTGCACATAATTTGCAACAAACCTGGGCACAGTAGATGCTCTTTGTGCTACTATTAATTAAAGTTGCATTTTTCACATGTACATCTTTCATCAGTCCAGTAGAAGGAAAGTGAGATGTGTTGCTATGCTTTAGAGTAACACATACCACTACAAAACCGGGTTTATTTTTTGACAATGAGAAGGGCTGTGATGCTAGTTGGTGCCATAATATCCTTAGGCAGATCCATGAATGGGGTTTTCAAAGATATCTTCTGGTCTCAACCATGGTCCTTCCTCTCACCACCCTATTTTAAATATTTAATCAATGATGTCCTATCTGAGAACTATGAGCAAGATAGTGTTTTAAGTGTGACTTCTTTGTCATGGCTATTAACAGTATAATGTCAGCAGTTAAATGTCATAATCAATGTGTCTTGCTTGTTGACAGATTCTGTCTTTTGTTCTTCTTCCAGCCTTGCAACATCACCTTGTCAACTGCAACTGACTCTTCAAGAGATGGAGAAATGACTGGAGATGAGCGATTTTAATTTCTCAAGCAAGAAGTTTGTGTGCATTCATGTTAAGCATTAATGTACTATTTTAAACTTTCTTGAGTTGAGGATGAGGGACATTGCTCTTAATTTTAAAGACATGGTGAGATTTCTGGGCTTCACTTTTGATTCGCAAAGTTATGGTTGCCACACCTTAGGACCTGAAAAAATACAGCCCTCAAACCACTCAAAATTTTAAAATGTTTTAGCCATAATTCATGAGGAGCCAACCATGTGTCTGCTAGAGTTTTAAAGAGTCTTTGCAGAATCTTGATTTGATTACGGGTGCACGGTGTAAGCTAGACTGCCTTATTTAAAAATGTTGGAGCGCAAGATGAAGAGACTGGGCTCATCACTGGGGCCTTTAGAACCAGCCCATACTGACCCTGCACACTGAGACTGGTGAGCTTCTGCCAGGCAATTTTTTTAAAAATATTTTAAAATAAGCAAATAAAATGTACATGAAGGAAGTTCACATTACATTCATGACAACAAGAGAATAATGAACACACACAGAAATTTAGGCTTTAGAATTAATGAATTGAAACTACTGAAAGTCTTCCTGCTGCACGTACCAGTTTAAATCAATTAAATACTTGTTCTCTTTTTGAATCTATAGCATCAGTCTCTGAAGTCTTGTTGTAAAGTGGGGGACTTGGTGAAATAAAATCAAGTTTTTCTGTTGGGTTTCAATGCAAAAAAAAAGTGGTTTGCATAATAAAAGTAATAATGATCAGACTTAATTGAAAACATGGATTTCAGGTTTGACTTTATAAATATTGAAACATGAAAATGATTGTGTGCTTATTGTGTGCAATCGTTGCATCACCAAGCTGACCACTTCCAACCAATTTCACATGTTGAAAAATACATAACAGATTTCATTGTTTACAGGATCACAGGGTTATACACCCACAGGGCTACACATAGTACTTTCAAATGAAACATAATTAAGCTATTATTACATATTATTGTAAAACAACATTAAGAGCACACAGTTTCATAACCTGATAGTCCAGTGGCTCCAGAAAGAGAGGTAAAGAAGACAATTATGCATGTTGTTGTTGTTGACTTCAGTCCTGAGACTGGTTTGATGCAGCTCTCCATGCTACTCTATCCTGTGCAAGCTTCTTCATCTCCCAGTACTTACTGCAACCTACATCCGTCTGAATCTGCTTAGTGTATTCATCTCTTGGTCTCCCTCTACGATTTTTACCCTCCACGCTGCCCTCCAATACTAAATTGGTGATCCCTTGATGCCTCAGAACATGTCCTACCAACCGATCTCTTCTTCTTGTCAAGTTGTGCCACAAACTCCTCTCCTCCGCAATTCTATTCAATACCTCCTCATTAGTTATGTGATCTACCCATCCAATCTTCAGCATTCTTCTATAGCACCACATTTCGAAAGCTTCTATTCTCTTCCCGTCCAAACTATTTATCGTCCATGTTTTACTTCCACACATGGCTACACTCCATACATATACTTTCAGAAACGACTTCCTGACACTTAAATCTGTACTCGATGTTAACAAATTTCTCTTCTTCAGAAACCCTTTCCTTGCCATTGCCAGTCTGCATTTTATATCCCCTCTACTTCGACCATCATCAGTTGTTTTGCTCCCCAAATAGCAAAATTCCTTTACTACTATAAGTGTCTCATATTCTAATCTAATTCCCTCAGCATCACCCGACTTAATTCAACTACATTCCATTATCCTCGTTTTGCTTTTGTTGATGTTCATCTTATATCCTCCTTTCAAGACACTGTCCATTCCGTTCAACTGCTCTTCCAAGTCCTTTGCTGTGTCTGACAGAATTACAATGTCATCGGCGAACCTCAATGTTTTTATTTCTTCTCCATGGGCTTTAATAATAACTCCGAATTTTTCTTTTTTTTCCTTTACTGCTTGCTCAATATACAGATTGAATGACATCGGGGAGAGGCTACAACCCTGTCTCACTCCCTTCCCAACCACTGCTTCCCTTTCATGCCCCTCAACTCTTATAACTGTCATCTGCTTTCTGTACAAACTGTAAATAGATTTTCATTCCCAGTATTTGACACCTGCCACCTTCAGAATTTGAAAGAGAGTATTCCAGTCAACATTGTTAAAAGCTTTCTCTAAGTCTGCAAATGCTAGAAATGTAGGTTTGCCTTTCCTCAATCTATTTTCTAAGATAAGTCGTAGGGTCAGTATTGCCTCACGTGTTCCAACATTTCTGCAGAATCCAAACCGATCTTCGCCGAGGTTGGCTTCTACCAGTTTTTCCATTTGTCTGTAAAGAATTCGCGTTAGTGTTTTGCAGCTGTGAGTTATTAAACTGATAGTTCAGTAATTTTCACAACTGTCAACACCTGCTTTCTATGGAATTGGTATTATCATATTCTTCTTGAAGTCTGAGGGTATTTCGCCTGTCTCATACATCTTGCTCACCAGATGGTCGAGTTTTGCCAGGACTGGCTCTCCCAAGGCCGTCAGTAGTTCTAATGGAATGTTGTCTACTCTCGGGGCCTTGTTTCGACTCAGGTCTTTCAGTGCTCTGTCAAACTCTTCACGCAGTATCGTATCTCCCATTTCATCATCATCTACATCCTCTTCCATTTCCATAATACTGTCCTCAAGTACATCGCCCTTGTATAGACCCTTTATATACTACTTCCACCTTTCTGCTTTCCCTTCTTTGCTTAGAACTGGGTTTCCATCTGAGCTCTTGATATTCATACAAGTGGTTCTCTTTTCTCCAAAGGTCTCTCTAATTATCCTGTAGGCAGTATTTATCTTACCCCTAGTGAGATAAGCCTCTACATCCTTACATTTGTCCTCTAGCCATCCCTGCTTAGCCATTTTGCACTTCCTGTCGATTTCATTTTTGAGACGTTTGTATTCCTTTTTGCCTGCTTCATTTACTGCGTTTTTATATTTTCTCCTTTCATCAATTAAATTCAATATTTCTTCTGTTACCCAAGGATTTCTACTAGCCCTCATCTTTTTACCTATTTGATCCTCTGCTGCCTTCACTACTTCATCCCTGAGAGCTACCCATTCTTCTTCTACTGTATTTCTTTCCCCCATTCCTGTCAATTGTTCCCTTATGCTCTCCCTGAAACTCTGTACAACCTCTGGTTTAATCAGTTTATCCAGGTCCTTAAATTCCCACCTTTTTGCAATTTCTTCAGTTTTAATCTACAGTTCATAACCAGTAGATTGTGGTCAGAGTCCACATCTGCCCCTGGAAATGTCCTACAATTTAAAACCTGGTTCCTAAATCTCTGTCTTACCATTATATAATCTATCTGATACCTTCTAGTATCTCCAGGATTCTTCCATGTATACAACCTTCCTTTATGATTCTTCAACCAAGTGTTAGCTATGATTAAGTTATGCACTGTGCAAAATTCCACCAGACGGCTTTCTCTTTCATTTCGCTCCCCCAATCCATATTCACTCACTATGTCTCCTTCTCTCCCTTTTCCTACTCTCGAATTCCAATCCGCCATGACTATTAAATTTTCGTCTCCCTTCACTCCCTGAATAATTTCTTTTATCTCATCATACATTTCATCAATTTCTTCATCATCTGCAGAGCTAGTTGGCATATAAACTTGAACTACTGTAGTAGGCATGGGCTTCGTGTCTATCTTGGCCACAATAATGCGTTCACTATGCTGTTGGTAGTATCTTACCCGCACTCCTATTTTTTTATTCATTATTAAACCTACTCCTCCATTACCCCTATTTGATTTAGTATTTATAACCCTGTATTCACCTGACCAAAAGTCTTGTTCCTCCTGCCACCAAACTTCACTAATTCCCACTATATCTAACTCCAACCTATCCATTTCCCTTTTTAAAATTTCTAACCTACCTGCCCGATTAAGGGATCTCACATTCCACGCTCCAATCCGTAGAATGCCAGTTTTCTTTCTCCTGATAACGATGTCCTCTTGAGTAGTCCCCGCCCGGAGATCCGAATGGGGGACTATTTTAGCTCCAGAATATTTTACCCAAGAGGACGCCATCATCATTTAACTATACAGTAAAGCTGCATGTCCTCGGGAAAAATTACGGCTGTAGTTTCCCCTTGCTTTCAGCCATTTGCAGTACCAGCACAGCAAGGCCATTTTGGTTAGTGTTACAAGGCCAGATCAGTCAATCATCCTGACTGTTGCTCCTGCAACTACTGAAAAGGCAGCTGCCCCTCTTCAGGAACCACACATTTGTCTGGCCTCTTAACAGATACACCTCCGTTGTGGTTGCAGCTACGGTACGGCCATCTGTATCGCTGAGGCATGCAAGCCTGCCCACCAACGGCAAGGTCCACCCCTTTACCTCTTGGATCCCTACTGATCACTGTTGATGCCCCCTCCTCATACCCCAACATCGCTCACGCCCATGGTTTTACCACCCTTAAATACTATCTTTCCCAATGTTCTTCAGACTCCAAATCCACTACCTCATACACCTAACTTTATTCTAACCCTTCTTTGAAGGGAAGGAATACCAACAAATCTGCGGCACAGCCATGGGCATCCACATGGCACCCTCCTATGCCAACCTGTTTATGGGCCGTCTAGAGGAGACCTCTCTAGCCTCCCAAAACGCGAAACCCTTAGTCTGGTTCATTGATGATAGTTTCATGGTCTGGACTCGGGGCCAAGACAACCTACCGTCATTCCTTCACAACCTCAACTCTTTTTCTCCCATCCACTTCACCTGCTCCTCCTCAACCCAGTGTGCCACCTTCCTGGATGCTGACCTCTGTAATATAACATGGTGAAAATGTTTTTGTGTGGTGAAGTTTGGGATGTGTATTATTGCTTAACACAAGAAAAACAGAACACCACGTCATATTATGGACATCCTCCACCAAATAAATAATACATTATCTTGTGTAATCCAGGGTTGTGCTTCTGAATGCTGGCAGGTTAAAAAAAATTCCAGTATTTCTTGTTCACAGAGAGTTTTCTTTCATGTGCTAGATGTTCGGCAGCATACTACATGCGTAAAATTGCCTGAACACTGTCTCATGACTGACATAACACTGACCTCACTACTGACCTCTAGCGGTGTACACATCACCTCTATTTACATGATTTTAAACATGTTACCGTCATTGTCACACATTAAAATTTTGATTTATACAATGAAAATTTTTACATACATCTTCCCAAATTACATAGAAATTTACATGAAATAAAAGTTAATTATTTCATACAAAGACAAGAAAGAATCTGTTTCTATTAAGACTATATATTACATTTTTTTTATCATTGCAACAATATATTTCGTTAATTTGCATATTTCACTTTACTTACTTAAAGAATGATCACCCTATCATTTTCAAGTGAAGAGAGGAATTAGTTTTACTGAACGAAAGAACTAAATTCAGTTAATTAAATTTTGCACTAGTAAAATTTTACATTTCTATATACGTAGCCGTAATTACACTTCTGTTAACTAACACCAATTAGAACATGAGCGTATTTAGTTATGACTGAAAAATTATCATTTCATATTTTTATTAGGGATAGAAACAATTTTTTGCTTGAATGACTAGAAATATCAGAACTTTAATCATTAATTACTGTATAATTTCAATAGCAAAATTATTCCTACCACGAGCCTGAAGTTCGTATAATGTACAAATTGTGATGGTACATCAGCTTTTAATCCAACATGTTTCCTATGCAGAAGCATACCGGCAAGGCCCAATGTAAAGAATATCAAAACAATAGCTGCAACTAGTGCAAATTACTAATTTGTTGGAAAAAAAAAGAAAAAAAAACCTTCAGTGTATTCAGATCCAGATAACCGAAAAAGAAAAAAAGCAGCAGTTTAAATTTGTGTAAATTACTGATATTACACATATGCCTCTTCGGGAGAGTATGGATGAGACTGGAAAAGGATACAGGATCCCAAAAGATTGTGGTATTGCACCTTCTTTTCTCTAATGGCTCCATCCGCATCTCCTTTCACATTAAACCCACCAACATCATCTACATTTCGACAGCTGTCATCCCTTTCATAACAAAATATCCCCCCCCCCCTTTCCCATACAGCCCAGCCATCCAAGGACGGTGTCTCTGTAATGACGCGAACTTCCTCACTCGTTATGCTATACTGAGGATCTCACTAAAGCCAATCTACACAATGTCCCTACGCTACTCCCAACCCCTCGCCACAAGCATCATAACCCTATGGGAGAGACAGATTCAAGACCTGCCCAATCCACCCACCCAGCATTTCCTATCTAAGTCCTGGCATAGGTTTATGCTTCTCATCAGGGGCCGGGCCACCTGTGAATGCAGCCATGTCATTTAGCAGCTCTGCGGCAATAATTGGAAAACTTTTTACATTGGTATGACTACCAGCCCGCTGTCCACCACATTGAATGACCACCACCAAACAGTGACAAAGAGTAAAATACACTCATGCTCGTAAATTAAGTATAATGCTGATACATGGTGAAACAACACTCTGGTGGACGGTTTGCAGGTTTAAATCACCTCGGGGTATGACAATGTGGTGCATTTGACCTGCGGTCGTCGTACAGTGATGCTGGCAGCAGTCCACATATGCAGAGGTGTGTTGGTGCATGTCAGAGTACAGTGCAGCGAGTAAGTGTACAGACGTTTTCAGACATGCTAATGGTGACTGTGTGTTGAAAATGGCTCAAAGAACACATATTGATGATGTTATAAGGGGTCAAATACTAGGGCGACTGGAGGCTGGTCAAACACAGCAGGTCATAGCACGGGCCTTCCGTGTGCCACAAAGTGTGATCTCAAGATATGGCAATGATTCCAGCAGACAGGAAACATGTCCAGGCGCTACAGTACAGGACGTCCACAGCATACAACACCACAAGATGACCAATATCTCACCATCAGTGCCCGCAGACAGCCACGGAGAACTGCAGGTAGCTTTGCTCAGGACCTTACCGCAGCCACTGGAAAAGTTGTCTCCAGACATACAGTCAACAGACGACTGAACAGACATGTTTTATTTGCCTGGAGCCCCGCAAGGTGCATTCCACTGACCCCTGGTCACAGGAGAGCCCATAAAGCATGATGTCAAGAACTCAGTAGATGGTCATTGGAACAGTGATCCCAGGTTAAGTTCACAGACGAGTCTAGGTATACAGAATGAAAGGAGTGCTAGTTCTGCAAGGCTCACAGGAGAGCTTCTGTAAAGTTTGGAAGGTAGGAGACGAGGTACTGGCAGAACTAAAGCTGTGAGGATGGGGCGTGAGTCGTGCTTGGGTAGCTCAGTTGGTAGAGCACTTGCCCGCGAAAGGCAAGGTCCCGAGTTCAAGTCTCGGTCCAGCACACAGTTTTAATCTGCCAGGAAGTTTAGAGTCTAGGTATAGCCTGAACAGTGAATTTCGACAGGTTTTCATCTGGTGTGAACCAGGAACCAGATACCAATCCCTTAATGTCCTTGAAAGGGACCTGTATGGAGATCATGGTTTGATGGTGTGGAGTGGGATTATGATTGGTGCATGTCTTTGACAGAGGAACTGTAACAGGTCAGGTTTATTGGGACGTCATTTTGCACCAGTATGTACGCCTTTTCAGGGGTGCAGTAGGTCCCACCTTCCCCATCATGGATGATAACGCACAGCCCCATCGAGCTGCCATCGTGGAGGAGTACCTTGAAACAGAAGATATCAGGCAAATGGAGTGGCCTGCTTGTTCTCCAGACCTAAACCCCATCGAGCACGTCTGGGATGCTCTTGGTCGACGTATCACTGCACGTCTTCAAACCCCTACGACACTTCAGGAGTTCCGACAGGCACTGGTGCAAGAATGGGAGGCTACACCCCAGCAGCTGCTCGACCACCTGATCCAGAGTATGCCAACCTGTTGTGCTGCCTGTGTACATGTGCACGGTGATCATATCCCATATTGATGTTGGGGTACATGCACAAGAAACAGGGGCGTTTTGTGGCATGTGTTTCAGGATGGTTTTCTCAACTTATCACCAATACTGTGGACTTACAGATCTGTGTTGTGTGTTCCCTATTTGCCTATGCTACTAGTGCCAGTTTTGTTTGTGCCACGTTGTGTGGCACCACATTCTGCAATTATCCTTAATTTATGAGCATGAGTGTAGATCACCCTGAAGCACAACACACAGCTGAACATAACATGCTTGATCTCTATGGCTGCTTCACTATCCAAGCCATCTGGATCCTCCCCTCCACCACCAGTTTTTCCGAACTGCGCAGATGTGAGTTATCCTTACACACATTCTCCGCTCCTGTAATTATCCCGGGCACAACCTATGGTAACATACTGTCCACACATCCTCCGCCCAACAGTTTTCACCTTCTCTGGCCTATCATCTCCTCCCCATTCTTGTCTTCTGGCCTCTGCCAATGCACCTGCCCATCTTATCCCCACTCCTGTCCTTTTTCGGTCCTTCTCTCCCCACCTCAATGCTCTGCAACCTCCTCATTGCCGCACCTGTTGGTGTTCTAGGCCCTGCACACTCCACCAGTCAGTGTTCCTCTGTCCCCCCATTCATGCATTACGATCCCTTCCCCTTCCCTGTCCCTCCAGACTGGTGTTTCCATCCCACATGATAGTTGCATTCTGGCCTGAGCTGCTGGAGTTGGTCGTCAGATAATAATCAGGTTCATTAGTGAATATGCAGCTAAACCTACTTTAATTAAAAAGTACTGATACAGACAAAATTTCATTTTTGAAAAAACTTATTCATAATTTTTAAAGTACTATTTACAATGGAGTCAAAGGAAATGGCCATTGTTGAAAATTCATTACAAAATGCAATATGCCAAGATGTCCGAATATGAGCTTGGCAACAGTTGAAAGTAACGCGCCAACTTGTGAACTGACCAATGGCAACCAAAACAACAAGGATGGTGGCATCCCACTATCAATAAATGAGAAGACTGGTAATATATCTAATCATGATGTTACTTCTATGATGCTCGATGAACAATTTCTCAGTTCTCACTGGGAAAGAAGCAGCTCTAAAGGAGAAAGAAAGTCAATTTCTAGCTAAAATAGATTCGGGTTTAAACAACGCAGAGGAATGGTTACGAGGAAGTATTGCTAAGACTACTTACATTCCAAAATAACATTTGACAGAAAACAAACTCATGCTTTTACATTAGTTATATACTTTCACTGGTTACCCACAATATGTGGTTAGCCCGTCAAAGGAAAATAGCGAAGGTTGCAGAATGCAGCAACACTTGCCGGCAGCTGTACCTGTCAAGCAAGCGCAATTGCCATGCGCTACCCCACAGGTGAACATAAACCCACCTGTCACTAACAATGCAGCATGTTTGTCAACATTACTTGAAGACAAGGGATTACTTAGGCATTGACAATTTCTGGTATTTACCTCTGAAGGGACAATAACAAACCTTGTGGTCTTTATCGGACCATTTTGGAATGAAGCACAGAAAATTAGATTTGTTGTTGGATACACTCACGGTGACATTCTACTATAGGCTAAGGACATGGCGAAACGTTGCCACTACTATGAACAGTTTGAAAGAGCTTTCTGGATAAATATTGGTCTGAAGCCGTACAAGAGAGGTTCAGGCATGAAGTATTCAACTCAGCTCCATTCAATAGCAAACATGGAAGCTTCAAGGGCTATTTTGAAAAATATTTGAATACAACCACATACTGGATGATCCTGGTATCTTAAGTAGACGCGCTGAAAGTTTTAACGAGTTGTCTTCCTGTCCACATTAGGGAAAAACTCATTACCATTCCAGAACACGACACCAGATATTTTCTATCCGTATTGGACTCAATAGATTTGATATACAAAGAGAGACCAGTACAATCTAAGCCCGTTAATACACAGGTAGCACCATAGATATTTATGGACCAACAAGTGAACAATTGAATTTGTAGTACAACAGCCGTAAATTCCATGATGGACACACAAGAAATGGGCAAAAATTTAACAAAAACAACTACGACAGGCAAGTAGAGTATGGCCAGCCTGTAGAATACATACAGACACAAGCTATCAGCAATAATCAGCCAATCGCTTAGCAAACACAAAACAGTACCAGACAGCCGAATAATCCACAGACTGCGGAATTTGGTGAGCAAAGTAAGGCACATATACAGAACAACATGACAAGGCAAAGACAATTTTAGTCAAGAGCTTCACAAGATACTAATTGGCATAATCACACACCAACAGTCCATATGATAGAAGTTATGCCTAACCGAGAGACCGATGCCTTCGCGGCGCTGGAAAACTTGAACTGGTCATGATAGGCCCTTGTTATGTGACCTGGGAGGAGAGTGGGGGCACGAGCTCAATCGACACTAGCTTTATCAGGTACAATCAAGGTAGTGATGTGAAAGACGATCTATATCAAAGTAATGAAGGTACACAGGAAAGCTTGACAGAGGGCAAGGTATAAGGTACTATTAATGCCAAAATATTTGACCTCGATGTACCCATTGTGCTTGACGCAGGTGCTACAACTAATTTGATGTCACAGGGATTCTTTCAAGAACTGAAGAAACGTGGGCATATACCCACACTGCCAGTGCAAAATTGCAAGGTACAAACTGCCAATAGTCAGAAATCGAAAGGAGTTTGCCCAAGATACCGATACTGATATTATCACTGGAGGATAAAATACAATAAGCAGTAATCAACCTTGAAATCTGGGCTAAATATAGGAAAGGAATTTATGACAGAAAGCTGAAACGTACAACACAATTTTATTTAGGGCAAAAGGCGTTACTTAAAACACATCACAAATCCACAAAAATTGGAAAACTGAACCGTAAGTGGCAACTACTATACACCAGAACGCACATTATTATTAAAATCCCGTACCCAGGTGCATACAGATTGGTACACATGAATATGGGTAAAGAGAAGGGCCTCTACCCACACAAAGACTTGTTTGAGAATGTTTATATATTTAAGAAGAGCTGTATACTCTCTAATTTGTATATACATATAATAATATTAGATTTGGGATGCTGCAAAATCACATTCCAGAATTTATGTTGTTAGTTGTTTCTTTCTTGTTTGTCGAATGTGAAACGATGAGTGGCTGTAACAAGGAAGAATTTTACGTGTCTACACGATGATACTCTAAATACAACACTTCACCTTGCTCGTAGCCCAGTTGTAAACAAATAAATGAACTTGTGAAACGCATGGTAGCGTGCAATGCAATACACAAATCTCCGCGACGCAAGTCGTAACAGAATGACGCAGCCCATGCGCATTAGGAAGCAAGCTAGTCAACAAACCACAAGCGCGTGCGTGTCAGACAGACGCAACTGGAAGTGTTGGAGCACCCAAAACCAACAAACCTGATGAGCTACAGCCCACACAAGCATTTGTAATGTCTATTGAATAAACAGGGACATAGAAAATTAAGAGAGAGTCTACACTACAACTGCGACTATCTACACAATACACACAAACACAAGGATAAGCTAAGGGATTATATATATACAGGAAAGGGACACTAAACCAAGAGATATTTACTTAAGCTACGCTACAGTACATGTCATATCTATATATGCACAATTTTTACAAATTTAAGTACTGAAAGTGCACACACTAATTATACTTGATGGACAAAAAATGTCTTGCTGCAGGTAAACAAGTGAGTACAGTATAAGTGGAAGACTGAATAAAAGGTCACACCACACTTCTAATACACTTTATCTTTCAGATTCATAAGGTGAGTAGAGATGCACACATGACATAAATAAGTTTTGTGAAAGCACGACTGCACACTGAAGTGAATGAATACATGGTTGGATATATGAAAAAGGTATTAGTAGCCACCAAGCCACTATACACTTATCTATGAAGATTTAGTTTTAAGTTAGTATTAAGTTTTTTCTTCCAGGAAATGCTTCATCGACATGCCCTAAAGCAAAGAAAGACAAATGCTTGAAGTGTTTTAGGTACTATGTAAACATAAGGAAAAAACCACACACTGAGTGAATATAGAAGTAAGTTTATGATACATATGAATGAGATTGTGTGAAAGTAGGTGAAAAAGAAAACAGTTGCAGGATGTCACACATCACAGTCATGAACTAAGGTTGATTCAAAAATGGCTCAAATGGCTCTGAGCACTATGGGACTCAACATCTTAGGTCATAAGTCCCCTAGAACTTAGAACTACTTAAACCTAACTAACCTAAGGACATCACACACACCCATGCCCGAGGCAGGATTCGAACCTGCGACCGTAGCAGTCCCACGGTTCCGGACTGCAGCGCCAGAACCGCTAGACCACCGCGGCCGGCGAACTAAGGTTGAGTACTACCAAATAATTAAGGGGTTGAAACCTAATTACTGCACGCATTCTCTACCCATGAAAGCGTCAAACACCTGAATTACACTGAAATTTTTACACGCTTTTGTTACTTACGTAAACATTGTTTTATGCTCATTATACATAACATATCGTACTGATGATACAACTCTGTAAACCTCAGCACATGAAGTGGCTATCCTTTATTCAGTGGAGATACTGAGCTGCACTTTTCAACACTGAATAAGAATTTGCCAGCCGCGGTGGCCGAGCGGTTCTAGGCGCTTCAGTCCAGAACCGCGCAACTGCTACGGTCACAGGTTCGAATCCTGCCTCAGGCATGGATGTGTGTGACGTCCTTAGGTAAGTTAGGTTTAAGTAGTTCTAAGTTCTAGGGGACTGATGACCTCAGATGTTAAGTGCCATAGTGCTCATAGTGCTCAGAGCCATTTGAGCCAATAAGAATTTGATACGATTGATATCATCAGATTTGAGTTGCACTTAGAAACAACAAACAATTTTGTTCTTGGGATCACAGTTAAGTCTATTAATGAGACATAGCTGAGCACATAAATGCCTTTCCACAGAATTTCCTCAACCCTGTAATGTGTAGATCATTCCTGGAGAATGATAGTGAGGTGAGGCCATGCATAATTATCCGAGCGGTGCGTAGTATCTATTGTAATGGCTATTGTTTACTACTTTGATTCTTTTGAATTGATAAATATGCTCCAACAAGAAGTCACTGTAAATCGAAATGAAATGTATGTCAATTTATGCTAGAAATGAAAACAGAATCTATTATTGTATGAATGTTATATGAAGCATGTATAACCAAACGAAAGTAAAAATGTGTACTCGCATAATCGGAATCTCTTAATGTAACAAATGTACTAAAACAAAATGACAAGTAATGATCCTATCCACAAAAAGGGGAGAGAATATGTTACAGACTATAATGTATATAAGCCACCATAATGGCATGTCAGCAAATGAATAGGTTAAGTGTATTTTGTAATTGTATTTTTTATGTTATGTGTATATTATATGGAAAGGACACTACAAAAACTATGTAATGCAACTGTATGAAAGACGCTCAAAAACAAAGAGCAAAAACGTACGAAACAAGGCTGCAAAGTATTAACTGCACGTGTTAAAACAATAGGGGTGTGCGTGTCGTAAACTAAAACTGGCAATACTTTATGCAGCATGAATTTTATGTGCTCGACTACGTCGTAAAAGCGGCAATGAACTTCCCTTGTTGATGGCTGTCAGATGTATGGCTGGTCTCCCCACTAACTAAGTGGGAGCGACGAGGTGAAATAAAATCCTCGAGCCGCTGATATGGAAACCAGTTGTCACCGCATCGAAGATTTCACAAAGGATCATGCCGCTGAACATGAGCTTCACGAATTTGTGCAGTGAAAGCTACTGTAAATGCATGACACTCTTGCCTCGTACTGAACATGTGAGCGCAAACTGTGACAATAAGGGACAATGGACCACACGCGCATACTTAGCAACCTAACACTGTGCAGATGCTGACTAATAACAATAGGACTTCGCGGTTGCAGCAAGCACTTTGTTAGGAGAGAAAACTGATATATGTATGTGTTAAAAGAAGCTGACATCCCCATATAAATCAATAACCATTCAGGACAACTCCAATGACCAAAAATAAAGGCCAGGATTATCAACTTTCAAAAAGGGAAATAAGTTCAGACACAATACAACTCTGTATGACGTCAGTGGATAGTGTGGGACAATTGTACTGAATCATTTTATTTTTTTGTTCTTTTCTTTTATATAAATTGAATGGGTTATAGACCCCCCCCCCTTCCCCCCTTGGGAAATTAATGAGTTGTTTTGATACATCATTCACTATCTTTCTAAAACAAAATAAGAACTATGCTCTTCAATTTATTTGTTCCTGTATCTTTACCTTTTTGTTTCAATAAGTGGTAGTGTTCGGACGTATTCTTGGACCCATTGTACAAGAATTATTAAAAATGTGTATCTCAACCACACATTAAAAATGTTATAAAAGGTTATTAGAAAAGCCAGTTATTCACACATTTAAAGGCATCCAATCCTATGTGTCGATCATTTTTTTCCTACATCCTGCATCAGGAGGTTTGGAGCAGACAAGAACAACTTACGTGATATCTGGAGGAGCAATCCAGCATCAATATTGTCATGATAAAGACTAAACACAATGAAATTATGTGAAGCAGTATGTAATACGAATTATGTATATTGACCTGGAATGTATTGATATTGAAGGTCTGTTGATATTGGTATCAGTTAAAGTTCACACAGGATTGTGTGCAGATACATAAATTATCTCCAAATTTCTTTCAACTATTCTTTCCTATCATTTTTTCTAATTATTCAAGCAATCATTATTAATCAATTTCCATCGTCTCCAGAAATACCCATTCAACATTATATAACGATAAGTGGTGGTAGCCATGTTGTGTCAGCATGGTCTCACTATTGCACCAGTCAGTCATGTGATAGTATTACGTCAGTTTAGGCCAGTTTTGTGCTAGAACTACATGAGATTTTGGTGTACGTTTTTGTCGAAACAAGTTAGTGAAGAGTAATTTCAATGTGTCAACTACATGAAATATACTGAATAAAATACAAGGCATGATTCAGAAGGTGTTGATTATTCATTTCCTTGACATCCATTTGATGAGAAACAAATGAAATTTAAGTATTCAGGTTTATACCCAGAAGCAGTGGAATATTATAAAATTGTCTGAGGAGCTGTGATAATTGTAACATTATAAAGTCTGGGGGTATTTTGCCTGTACTAATCTTCATCTGCATTCTCTTTCCTTTCTATAATATTGCCTTGAAGTTTACTTCCCTTGTACAGTCCCTCCACTACTCCTACCTATCAGGTTCCCCTTCATCACTTAGTACTGGTTTTCCATTTGAGCTATCAATATTCATACAGTTGCTTCCACTTTCTTAAAAGGTCTCTAATTTTTCTGCAAGTGGTCTTTATCTTTCCCCTTTCTTTTACAGGGTGGACATTAATGAAAACGGACAGACAGCAGGGGCAGATTCCTGACTTGAAACGGAGGAAAAAAGATCCCACGAACATGTGTTCAGAGGTGCATTGTTGCCAAGGTAGATGGCGCTGATGAATGAATGTTCCTCTGAACACGGGCCGTTGTGGGGCGGCAGGTGGAGTGATGTTAATAATATTTTGTGGCGGCGGGTGGAAATTATTGTTGTTATATAATGTTTGGTTTGTAAAGTAGATGAGATTCATTTCCCGGCCGATTAACCATATGTGGGGCGGCGGGTGGAATTAATTGTTATATAAATGTTCCTATTATTTATGCTGTCTTTTGCCGTTCTCAACACTGGCTCTCTAACTACAATATTGGCAACCAGATACTGATTAGCAAAACGTGAAGCCTGCAATTAGAATTCCTAGTGCCCATTTCATCTGAGAAATACGCTTATAGCTACAGCTTATAGCTCTGAGGAATTAGGAGATTGTCTGGGATTTATAATCAAAAACGATCCTGCAAAAATGTTCGCTATATTCTGAAAGTCAAAAAAGAATCCACACAATCCAACTACCAGAGCAGTTCAGAGTCTAATGCGCTGATACAACTATAACTGTTCAAATTAAATGTTTAAGTGAATGCTCGCCATAATTTGATTATAATGTTCATCAAACGCCACGCTAAATAATGGTAGAATGTTTGTCCCGCGACGGCACGTGAAAATACGACATATGCAAACTGAAGATAGATCATTAAAGTCATCTCAGAATTAACACTTCACTCGAAAATGATTTCATGGTTACGTGTATCCCGAGTAACTTATTACAACATCCGAGGCTGTTTATAGCAATGATACCGACGCGATGCGACTCCCGACACAGATGGTGTGCTAATCAGCATCTGGAGAGAACTGGGGCCTTTCTTCCTCGCACAGCGTTCTTATATATAAAGCCGCGGTGCGGACGACTAAGGGAACGCCTGATCAAATCGGCTCTCCCGACTAGCTGCTGGGCTAGTAATGCACCACTTCAAGTTATCGAATAAATCATCGCTTCCTTTGCTGATGGCCGATGAAGCTCTCAATTTAAATGTGCAATCAGCACACAGGTAAGTAATCATAATAAAAGTCTGACGTGGCTAAGTCAATTATTTTGGGTGAGAGAATTAATTTAATTACACTACGCGCAGTAGACGAGCTCTGAACTTGCCCTTTGGAGATACGCTATCACTATAGTTATATAGTTATTCAGTTGAAACTTCTCACATCTTTATGATTATAGCGGATCTCCATTCTACTTAAATTTAAACATCCTAGCCTCATTTATTAGCCTACTTAATCTATCTTGCTTCCTTAATTTTGAAGACAAAAACTAGAAAATATTGAATTTCAACTAAAATTTTAATTTGTGAGATCCAAAATACTGTTTCTACTAAATTATTATGAAAAAAGAATCTAAATATAAATTTTTAAGTCTCTAGCCCTTTTCTGTTGCGCCAATGATTTTTACAGAAAAACGTCCAAATTTCGAAAATGGTTAAAGTTATTGAACTGATATTCAACACATATTGATTTAGTATTACTCCTGACATGCTAGAAACGTTTCAGGTTATTTACTTGAGTTTTAAAGTATTGTGCAACATTTATGTCGTCAGAGCTAGTAACAGCAGACTAGGCTGGCACACAATGGAAAGACTGATGTGAATTTTATAAGACGTGAGTAGGCTGCTTCCCTACACCGTGTGCTGCAGGCTGTGTGTGTGTGTGTGTGTGTGTGTGTGTGTGTGTGTGTGTCTTGTACTGTAAGCAGCAGAATAGTCTGGTATTCATGTCGTGAACAAGCCCATGTTTGTGTACAGCCAAGCACATGAAAACGGCTCGACCAAGACAAGTACCCTCAGAAATATTAACCACATCACATAGCATTTCCAGACCTTTTTGGGAGCTTGTGGGATCAGGGGTCCTTTTAAACATACAGATGCACAGGAAGACAGCAGACTGTGTGTGCACCAGATTTTGAGAAGCAGGTTCTACAGCAGTTGTAGAATCTGGTCCTCCAAGTCTTGTGTACACACAATACAGCACCTCCCTCCACATTTGTCCGTCTGAAAGGACCTGTGTCTACACACATGCCCAAAGACAGCTTGAAATATTGTATAATGTGGTTGGGGTTTGCGAGGGTACTTGGTTTGACATGGTCATGCTGCCCCTCGAACATTTCCATCTGCTTGGCCGCACACAACACTGTCTCAGCTTGTTCCCAACATTAATACCAGACCATTCTACTGTTTACTGTATGAAGCGTCAATAGTGCAGTGTGCAATACATGACACATTGTCAGAGAAACTTTAATTTGTCAGCCCACCTACCATGGCAATGATGCATTTCCGGACAAATGTTCATAGGATCTTTTTTCCTCTCTTTCCAGTCAGGAATCCGCCCAGCAGTTTGTTAGTTTTATTAATGTTCATCCAGTATATAAGTCTACATCCTTACATTTTTACGTCAGCCACACCTTTTTAGTCTATATAGCACTTGCAGTCATCTCGTTCTTTTACACAGTTGTATTCCCTTTTGTGTGTTTCATTTTTTATGTTTTCATCTTCATCAATTAAATCCAATCTCTCTTACGATATATGAGGATTTCTACTAGAACTTATCTTTTTACTTGTATCATCCTCTGCCACCTTCACTATTTTGTCTCTCAAAGCTACCCATATGTCAACTACAGTATTCATTTCTCTTATTTCAGTCAATTGTTGCCTAGTGCTCCATCTGAAATTCAGCAACTTCTGGTTCTCACAACTTATCCTGGTCCCATCTTCTTAATTACCTACCTTTTTGCAATTTCTTCAGTTTTAATCCACAGTTCATAAACAATAAACGTTCGTCTGAGTCCCCATCTGCCCCCGAAAATGTTTTACAGTTTAAAATGTGGTTCCATAATCTCTGCCTTATTATATAATCTGAAATCTTCCATATTTTCCAGGTCTCTTACACTTATGTAACAATCTTTCGTGGGTCTTAAATCAAATTTTAGGAATGATCAAATTATGCTCTGTGCAAAATTCTACCAAGTGGCTTCCTCTTTCATTCCTTTTCCCCAGGCCACATTCCTCTACTATCTTTTTCTTTCTCCTCCTCTTCCTATAACCGAATTCCAAACCCTTTCACAATCAAACTTAATCTCTTCCTTAACTATCTGTATAATTTCTTTTATTTCATCAAAAATTTTGCATTCTCTTCGAAACCTACAGAGTTAGTCGGCATATAAACTTGTACTACTGTGGTGGGTGTTGGCTTCAGGTCTGTCTTGGCTATGATAATGCTTTCACTATGCTGTTCACAGTAGCTTACTTGCATTCCAGTTTTCTTATTCCTTATTAGACCTACTCCTGCATTACCCCTACTTGATCCTGTATTTGTAGCCCTGTCCTCACCTGACCAGAAGTCCTGTTCACCCTACCAACAAACTTTCTTAATTTCCGCTGTGGTAAACCCATAGTTACCAAGACATTTCACCATCTGCCCTCCTTGAGATCCATATGCTGCACCAGCCACACGTGCAACTGACTGCACCACGTGTGTTACTCGATGCACTGGGCTAAGGCTCACCAGCTATGATGTGGGGATTGACACCAGAGGCTCTACCATTAGCCTCCAGCACTAGATTACAACACTGGCTGTGCAAGCCGACTTAAAACTTCCACCATCAACATCAGTGATGTCTACACATCTATATCCATGCTGATGTGAGCCTCCCAGCTTCAGTCTATGCCATGCTGTAAATAGCTACTTATTGTGCAGCCTTCATGATTTGGATGTTGTTAGGCTCCTGACACTGTATTGCCTCTGGGCAGTTTCATACATTGAACGTTGACCCTTCGTGTGCCTTGGTCTACCAATAAACAGATGATAAAAGCCAGTGTTCATTTGTGTTGGGTGCCACAACATCCACTATATTATCTTCAACCTATCTATTTCCCTTTTCAAATTTTCTAACCTACCTACCCAATTAAGGAATCTAACATTCCACACTCCGGCCCATGGAGTGTTAGTTTTGTTTTTCCTGGTGACTACATCCTCCTGAATAGTCCCACCCAGTGATCTGAGTGGGGGACTATTTTATCTCTGGAATATTTTACACAAACGGATGCCATCAACATTTAATCATACAGAAAAGTTGCTTGCCCTTTGGGGAAAAAAAGACTGTAGTTGCCCCTTGCTTTCAACTGTTCACAGTACCACCACTGTACGAAGCTGGTTATGTTACAAGACCGGATTAGTCCATCATCCACACTGCTGGCGCTGCATCAGCTGGAAAGGCTTCTGCCCCCCCCCCCCCCCCCCCTTCAGGAAACACATGTTTGTCTCATCTCTCAACAGATACCCTTCCATTCTGGTGAAATCTACAGTACGGCTCTCTGTATCAATGAGGCATGCCGACCACCCTATCACGGCAAGGCCCATAGTTCGTGGGGGAGAAATCTTCACATTGTACGGATGTACACAGTGTGTCTCTCTTCCATTAGGACTGTGACTATGAACAATAAGAGTCACAAAATAATTATTTATCCAAAATAGTCTCCCCCTGGATCAACACACAGCTGAAATCGCTTCAAAAGTATTTTGAAACAGTTACTGTAGTCATTTCTTTGGAACTGCATTTAGTAATGCGGTACAGTTTTCCTGTGTGTCCTTAATTGTGTCATAATGGTGGCCTTTCACTGCCAGCTTTAATTAGGAGAATAAACAGAAGTTGGCTGGGGCCAAATCCAACAAATACAATGGTTAATCCTGAACTGTGATCTTTTAGCTAGTCAAAAACTTGTGCAGGATCTTCACTTTGTGGGTCAGAGCATTATCGTGGAAGAGCAACCAGTTGTAATGGAGGAGCAACCAGGAACCTGTCTCTCTTTATTCAGGTCGAATTTAACGAATTCTTTCCCGCAAACTGGAAACTTAACACAGAACTTGATGGTGTCTCACGGCTCCACCGACATTTTTCGATAAGTGTCAGACATAGTGCTACATTCACGGCAAGGACAGCAGCTGAAGTGATGCTAGCACTTTGACCTACACAACTGTTACTGAAACTTCAAGGATTTTATCACCACAACTAGCCAGGAGATAGCCTCGTAATCTGAAATTTTACACAAGCTGTCCAAATGGAAATGGGGCTCACTGTATATTTAGCTGGCATTTATATGCATATGTATAGTACGTGTAGATAAATGTGTTTAAAACAGTGTATTTTAAAAGAAATCGGCCTGTCTTGTAATATTAGCAAAATTGTTTTTTATTCTGCTTTAGTATTTACATGTCATTGTGTGAAGACAAATGAGTATGGTTCATACTTTTGCCCCCCTCCTTCCTCCTCCTGATAAAGGTTATGAGAACTCATGTTCCCAAAACAAGTAAAGAACTATCATTGCTTTTCAAATTTACTATTTTAAGAACACAATGTCTAACAGTCAGCAATAACGCGACCATGGCAACTTACTTACATGAACTCCAAAGTAAAAACTGTAAAAGGACTAGAACTGGTAATGAAGAAGCTAATATAGAGGCTGCAATTAGTTAGCCATATTATTCAGTTAATATCCTGCAATATCAGAAGTATAAAAATTTGCTTTTCCAATATAGTGCATGTTTCACAATATTTTGCGTGAAACAATGTTTAGTTCTTGCATTTTGCATCTGTGCCCTTCTGGATGTTGTTATGCACAATACCATTCTCAGAAAGCACAGTGTTATCGATGTCCTGTACCAGAGCTCATTTTTTAATGGGTCAAACGTGCCACACTTAATGACACAAGAGATGTAAATAAAGGCCGCTGGACAGAATTAGCAATTACCAAGCACTCTTGGAGAAAGGACCAGGCGGATAACTTAATGAAACAATAAATATCTCCTATTGAGTTATCTTTCAGGGAAGAACATATGAAAGAAGCAGTCTGCATCCACAGAACTGACAAATTAATTGAAGATGTCATCCACGTCCACACAACTGAAAAACTGATAAGTGACACTGTACTGGGTACACTGAGGACTGGGGTCTGACAGAGGCTGTACTAAAACCAAACTGCCTACAAACTCAACACGACCAGGGAAGTTCAAAGGTGTTTAGTGGTATCAAATTCGGCATCCAACCTGATGACCTGTTTGTGTCACCTTTCATTGGCATATGTCTATGACCCAAGTTTCTGCAAAAACCACATCTCACTATGAAATTAGAATGCACCTGAGATATCTCACCAACAGACAGCATCAGCACCGAATCATGACAGGCAGGTTCTCTGTTGAAATAGTGGAATTTTCACTAAAATTCAAAGCCAAAGAACATCCACAAGTAAAACTAACAATGTTGAAAATTTTGTCCATTGAATTACATCGACATAATGTATCTCCAACAAAGACATTCCACTTTTCTTCCTTAAGCCTAACACAATGCCAAGTGAGCAAGTAAATTGACAAGAAGTCTGTATAGCAACTTTCTCCAGAATTCTAGTTTGATTAGGCTACTGAGTCCTCAGACTTAACTGACTTTATTAAATAACTTGCAAAATTTTCAGTTACATTGCCGAAGATTTTATTCCTGCAATTGGTGATGGAAGAACATTAAAATATATTTAAAAATTTTTTGATATTTTATTTTGATATTTGGTTATAATACAAATCACATTAACTATGTTTAGTACAAAAATTAAGTTGACTGTACAAACACATACACCACACATAAAAGTGGACAATAAAAATATTCATCTTCTTGCACATTCATTCACAAACATACTCTTCTTTTCAACCTTTGGAACAGTGCAGGATACTTTCAATTTATGTCCGGAACTAGTTTTTCTGCTGCATCATACTCATGTGCAGACCACAAAGTTCTGCACAAAATGCCGCGCGTTGCATTACTACTCATTTCTCTTTTCCAAGCAAGTAACATCTGATATATAACCTGGAAGGCAAAAGGTGAAATTTTGTGTTACAGAGACGTATTCAAAAATTTGTGACTTTGTTGTTGTTGTTGTTGTTGTTGTTGGTGGTGGTGGTGGTGGTGGTGGTGGTGGTGGTGGTGGTGGTGGTGGGAGGGGGGGGGGGAGGAGGAGGAGGAGGAGGAGGAGGAGGAATGTATTGTACATAAGAAAGGTGTGCACACATCCCTCAAAGCAAATTTTTGTATCCAGGCCAAGAGTTTCTGCTGACATGATGTACACTGTTAAATCCACTGTGCACACATTTATTCAATAGGTTAAAAGCTGTTACATAACAGCAGTGCGCCTTTTACTTCTTGGCAAAACTGAATATTTGGAAGAAAAAGCCTGAAAGGAAAACTGACATTGGAGATATAAAGTTGATATTTCAACAATCAGTAAGATGCCAGGAAACTACATCTGCCTAAGATTATTTGCCATTGCAATTGCTAAGAATAAAACAAGAAGGAACAGTGTTCAAAATGATTGAACATCAAGGATTACTGTGAGGTAGGAGTATGAGTTATTCATAGCACAGAAATGATGCAGTTGGTAAAAGATGACCTGGACTTGACTGGGACAACATTTATTTTGCGTATGGCTAAGACAGACACATCATAAAATTAAATTACGTATACGTATGTACATATTGACACACAAGAAACTTAAGTTTTGTCTTTACAACTGAATATCCAGTCGGTGGGGCAACAATTTGATACAGATAAATAATTTTCTTATATTTAGGGGATGGGAAAAGGAGGCCAGGGCATGCAAATGACAATACCAGTAACATTACACTCTTCCAAAGTTATGAAATCCAGTGGTGATATAAAGGGAATATTTTCAATTTGGTAATTCATGATTTTTGCACATTAGTTTTCACATGGAATCCAAGTGGCATAGGCTGTGGCTTCCAACAAAGTTTGCTAATTCAGCAAAATGCTCAGATGGCTGATCACATTGAAAATGTATCTGAGAGATGAAGTTATGTATCTGTAATATATTTACATTGTACCACATTTTTAAGGTGGTGTCTTAAATTTGTCTGAAATCTTGCAAATGACGTGAATTAATGGATGGTCATCAACAGTTGTGCCTCTCTCACTGCATTTTGATTCACACTGGATGCTGTAGTTAGTAAACTTTTCTGAAAGTACACCTCAGACTGTCTAACAAAATGTACTTGTGATATAAATCTTATTACAGTCTACTTTCCTGGCAGAGAGTGTTCAATTATTGACTAGCTAGCACAGATGAAACTTGAGGACTCTGTTATAAAAAAGGTAACTTCTGAGACAAGATTTACTGCTTAACCACATTAACTTGATAACATCTGCAATGAGATGTAATATTATTAAGAGTGAATTAGCCATGGCTGAAGGTTTTGGAAATGGTAACACCTTCTTTGGCTATCTATTCATGAGACAATAAATGACCTCGTCAACAGCAAAACAAAATTAATTCATAACTTTCACATTTCAGTGGGGTTGCTCTTATTTCCCACTACACTGTCTTGGCAACCAAGCCAACATTTTCATTTCATGCAAACATGTTCATCTATACCATAAAAAATGACTTAAGATAAGCTTACATTTATGGACTCTATTTACCTCTTTCATGCCACTTTCAGTTTTATAATCTATCTTGAACTGATCTAGTTCACCATCACTGAAATTCAGCAGTCTGCCAACTCTCCTCCACGCACTGCCAACATGTGGAGCCACTGTATCCAGATCTTCTTCTTTGACTGTCTCTGTGCTCTTAAAGGTATCTGTAAATTATATCACTTTTTAATGCACAATTTTTTTTCTGTTACCTGTATTACAAGTTGTTTTGATATGATAGGCAAATGATAACATAAAATATGTAATGTTTATAGTAAAGTGTCCATATCTTTGAATAATCTTAAAAGCCTGTATCTTCTTCTTGTCTGTCTTTCTACATTACATAGTAGCTAAAATTTACACCAGAAATGCTTTATCTTTGCAGCCAGAGTTATTCAAATATGGAACCAATTCAAGGTAAAGCACATTGCCTAGTTGTTTGAGAGTTGTGGTCTATCTTTAAAGTGCAAAAAAGGTTTCGTATGATATTGGAATGCAAGGGATAAGACTGGTAAAAAAAAAATTTCACTATAGGGAGCACCTGCAACAACAGAAAATAGTATACACATGAAGTGCAGATTCTGTTTAAGTAGTAAACAAAAATAGAACATAGCTCTACAATTTTACAATATACCTAAAATAAATGTTAGTCCAGAATTTTTTAACACACGTTAGGCATTCTGACACTGTAACCTTCCACATACCTAATGCAGTAAATGATGTTCGAATCTAAGGTCCCAGGTCGTGTCGAAGTACATGGTCCCCTTTTATCAGACTACTGAATGATTATCGAACAACAATGGGTTTCTCATAAATAGATACATCCGAGTTTTCATCTTCATGAAAACATACAAATAAAATAATCCTATTTACCCCATCACCATTTGTGATGTGCTCAAATGAAAGCTTTTAGTCAGTCATTGGATACAGACACACACAGACAGTTAGGCCTCCATTTTCCTCATAATACCTCTGAATACCTGTAACTACATCTATTTTGTGAACTAAAATACAAGAACTTTGGGTTACAAGCCTAGCCTGTGGAATCTCCTACAACCGCTAGTCTGAAGTCAAACCCAGATGGAAACCAAGTAAATGTCAGAAATCTTGTGAGACATAGAAGTTTTAACCATTGTTTTTAGTATAAAGGTTTTACTCCTGTGGTAACAAATATGGCAAACTTGATTCTGCACTTTGCAAGAATCCATCACGCTGAGATCATTTCACAGAAGAGAAATTGTTATTTTAAAGTCAACAGTAACACAAATTATTAAAAACATAAGGTATTTTAATAACTATGCATTCTACACAGTATGAGGGTGCTTCTCACATTATTGCAATTTTTTGCCAATATCTTGTGACCTACTGCCAATTCAAAAATTGTTCACACACACTTATTACCAGCATCCTGCCTACCATTACATTCTAACATGATCCTAAGTATCACACTCATTCACACTGGAAGTTTCCTCCCTGCACATATTATAACTGAAATGTTTCAAAATTACATATTTTCTACAGCGATTCTAATTGTGGGATTAGGATATTCTACATGCACTTATCAGCACTCTTCAGACATCTACACCAAAGAACACAATACTGGTTCTAAAAACTTACTGTGAAATGTACTGTTCAACAGTTAAATAACAAAACAAAAGCCAGTATGCACTGACAGGCAAGCCAGGATTTACTGTTATATGTATATAAGGATAAATTTAAACTAGAATATAGAAGATGTGCTTAGTTGTGGACAGGCATCAGCCTTTTAGGAAGGCTGAAACATTGCTTCATGATCTTCATGATCTCCTCCTCCCCCCCCCCCCCCCCCCCCCCCCCAAACGTACAGTGTTGTTTCCTAAGACAACGCTGTCATCTGACTGGGGCAAGAAGTGATCCTGACTGAGGTGAATGAAATGGAAGAGATGTGGAATGGTGAATGGAGCAGAAAGGTGAGTGATCCAATGCAGCAGGAACCAAAGGGCGGGTAGAGGGGTTTAGGGTGGAGTAAGAAGTGCACTGATAAGTTGGTTTGGGAGCAGGTCAATGGAATGGGTTGAAAACAGGAGAGGGGGTTGAAACAAATCCTTGACAGACTACCTGAGACATACAGGATGTGTTGTGGGAATAATGGCTCTTTTGCAGGGAGTGTGTTCACCTGCCTAATTCATTGAAGTTGGTGCTGAGATTAGAATTAATACAGCATGAGTAATGGAGTGGCTGTTTAAGTCAAAACCGTTATGTTGCGCAGTATGCTCCACAAATGTGTAATCTTGAGTAATGTTAATCCAGGTAGATAATTTGCTCATAGTTGTACCTACACAGATAGCTGTGCAGTGCAGTACACGACGTTGCCACTTTCAAAGTGGGCTCCACACTTTATGGTGTATGGGATGCTTGAAGCTGGGCTAAAACAGGAGATGATGGGAGAATGTATGCGATAGATGTTGCAAGTTAGTCTTCCATACAGATACGAGACATATGATGGAAGTGGAAAGGGGGAGGGGGGGGATTATGTGCAAGAGTGGCCTAAGGAAAGATACGGAGACTACAGGTGGTCAAAATCCATTTTGGGGTGGGTGGGAGAGGTATTATTTTGAGAACTATTCTCTGCTGCTACTCATTCTTCTGCACCCCACTCATCTAGTACTAACCACCCCAAAACTAATCCTTTCCTCTCTCTGTACACAGTAACTCCATCACTGTTATTATGAACCACAGTGATCTTTTGGAGGACCTCCAGCAGCTCTCCAATGCACCACTTAAATGCCCTACTGGAGTGACTCAATTTCAAAAGTCTTACCATGAGCTTCAGTCTCTTCTCAAATCTCTTTCCAAAACTACATACTGAAGTCTGTCTAGCTCCTCACACCTTGGGCACAAAAATTGTACACAATTCCTAAAACTCATAAAACCAGTAACCAACAGGACTCAGTATTTTTTCCTCGACAGTGAGTGTTCATCAGAGGCAAGGGTATTGTCAGGTGTCTCCATAGAAGTGTAACAGAGCTGCTGTTATTGTCATATACATAAATTATATGGTGGACAGAGTAAGCAGCAGTCAGTGGCTGTTTGCTGATGATGCTGTGGTGTATGGGAAGGTAGTGGTGTTGAGTGATTGTAGGAGGATAACGTGATAATCTAGACAAAGTTTCTGGTTGGTGTGATGTATGGCAGCTAGCTCTAAATGTAGAAAATTGCAAGTTAATACAAATGAGTAGGGAAAACATACCCATACTGTTCAAGAACAGCATTAGTAGTGTGCCGCTGGACACCATCACAGGGTGTATACGCGGACACGGAAAAAAAAAAAATTCCCAGGTTTTTCCCCGATTTACTGGTTAAGTTAAGTGACAGTATATTTTCCCTTATCAATCCTTTCAATGGTTATGGTTTTACACACGGGCGTAAACTTTCCCGGCACTTTAGAAAACGAAACTCAGGGAAAAAGACACGTTTTGGAAATATCTTTGATGTGCAGCAACACATACACATCGTATTTTCGAATTACGAAAGTATACATTGGAATTCCACCAAACACTGCAGGTTACTTTCCGAATCATTGAAATCGAGATTGCGATGCACTTTTGTAAGCCAGTCATAGCTCATGTCATGTGATCTCGCCAACCGAAGACAGCGGATATTCAGAGCATAGGACACGTGATGTAGTTAGCCAACAGCAACATCACTGTTAAATAGCACGAACACCCAAACATGGAAAGTTAATAGTTTAAATTAATATACATAGTGCTGCTACAAGAAAAGAAAAAGCTTTCACATATAATATTGGTTTCTAAGATTAATAAGCTGCAAGAGAAGCTAAGCTTTCGCATTAATGTCGATCTTTTTTGCGTGTGTTACACTTTAAGATATATCACACAAATGTGCCAGTAAAATTTTTAATAATGACATAAATGTCTGATCCTCAGGGTTCGAAATTCTTCTAAATGGCTCGTTATCAAAGAGTTGATTTTTAAATGAGAGTCAAACGCTCTGATTTTTATGGTACATTCTTGCACATAGTTCAACTTATGTGAAAGGATATTTACTATGAAAGTAACGCTTTTCAAGCCACCATTCGCAATATTTTCCCGCAACCTGTTAGAAATAGGTTCATTTCAGCAGTTGCCAGAGAGCACAGACAACAGGCGACACCGCGCTTGCGCAGCTATCATGACGTAGGAAGCCCGTATGGACGTACATGTAAAACATTGAAAGATCATACATTATTTCATAAAAGAAACAAGACATCACAGGATACCCCCAGAGCATAGGAATTTCGTGAACCATATTAAAATGTGCACATTTAAAGTGCATACTTTAAGTGCACATTCGTATGTCCAGATTCCCAATAAAGTAGACCTCGACCTGACATTAAGCTTTCCAGTGTGGTTTTCGGGATGTAAGTTTTATTGGAGCACCAGTACTGTATTACATCATGTTTGGTTCTTTATTATGGCATAATGCAATACATGCTACAAAATGAAAATGTGCACTTGAAATGCAGCAAACAGTTGAAACTAGCCAGTACTGCGGAATAAAAGATTTGTTTCAAATACATTGACTGCCTCTGTGGAAAAGGTTAATAAAAGTCAAATTTCTTTATCAAACAGACAAAAATAACTTCATTGTTCTGCAAGGCGATTAATGCTTGACTGTCAGAAAGGTGGAAATAAAATCTGAAACTAATGACATATTTTAGCCTTCCGTAATTATGTGAATGTATTTTAATTCACTTGATAGCTCCCGGCCACAGAAATTCACTTTTTTTTTCATTTAACATGAGAGTAAATGAATGGGAAACAGCAAACTCACTAAATTTAAACACGGATCATGTCGAGACTACCTACTGTAACTCAGATTGCTCTGCGCATCAGCCCCGGATCTATGGAATTTGCAAACCGGATCAAAAAAATTTTCAAAAGTATGTTCATCATGTAGCGCACATCTTTCTGAAAAGGCTGAAACATAGAACGTGTGTTCGAGGAAATGTAAGACATATTATTTGGTTTTAAGTATGCCAAAGTGTAGTGCCACGCCTCTTCATAAAGCATTCTTCTACCGCACGTCACTGTATTTCGCTCTGTGGAATTGAAACGTGTATATTTCGTAACTGATGCCATCAAACTATATTCAGAACAGTGGAAATTGAAATTTCCAGTGGTGCCTCTCCTGCTCCCAGTCTGCCTGTCTGACAGCCTGCCCCTCTTTTTTTTAAAAAAAAGAACACCTCGCGATTAACAGCGGACGGGATTATTTGTAATCGGGAGAACAAGAACTCTTCATAAACATTTGCACTCTTCGTTGCCTATTAGCTAATAACTTGCTGTTTTGTGTGACATAAAATTAAATATAGGATACATAAATCCAACAAAAACAAGAGATAAGCAAGAAATTACACATTTCTAGATGCGACGAGGATTCTCCTGACAGAGACATTGTGTACACTATGCACACATTAAAAAATCAACTTATGGTTCATTCAGAAATGAACTTAAAATGTGTTCAAAAATGTTAAAAAACCAACAGGGAAGCGTTTCAAAATCATATGAACAATCGAGAGACAAACGTGCACTGGATGCTAGGTGCTTTGTGAAACAAGTTTTTTCCTCAAGAATATGAATTTGGCACCCCCTTTTCCCGGTAGCATCTAGCTACTTGCTGCAACTGCTTGCAGGGCCAATGGCCACATTCCTGTAACCAGAAGCGGGAGAATCTACTACTCAAACGCAATTCAACTGCGCATGTGCATGAGCCCGCTCGTAACTGCTAAAATGAATGTAATGTAAGCAGGTAAACAGTTGTGTATTCACACTCACTGAGGCAATTTGTTGTTATGAAGTACTGCATAGTCTTCCTAAGGCCTTTGACACATTTTGCTGTTGGCAGACGCTTGCCTGAGCACTGTGTGTCGTCGTCGTATATGGCACATTTCCTTTGCAATTTAAGTTTTTTTTTTTTCCCCCTCCTCTCTCGTTCATGTTTTATTACATAAGTATTATTCTGCAGTAGCGGGATACAGTAATATCCTTTGTTAGAGTATCGGTTCTTACCAGTCAAAATTACAAAAATTTAACTAAAACAATGAAAAACTCCCGGAATTCTAAAAAAATTCCCGGCTTTTTCCCGGATGAAAAAATTCATGGGTTCTTCCCAGATGACCTGCAACCCAGGGTAAATTTGAACCTCCAGCGACAGGCAACAAGCAGAAAGGTGACGAAGAGCGTGGTGGCAAAAGAAGTTCTAAGCTCACCAGCAGGATGAGCATCAGTCATCGAGAATCAGAGTATGCAGGACTGACGACTTGTTCCCGGACTAGGGGGACATAACACAGAGATGCTGTTCTCTTACGGAGGGAGCAATGTCGCAGAAGAAGCTGAGTAGCAGCGTCGTGTAGTGGTTATGATATTAAACTATTGCATGGATGGTTGTGAACTCAAAACTCACATGGACTGTACAATTTTAATTTCTATATTCAGTTTGAGTATATTCTAGAAGTATCCACAAATGGTAAAAATCATTGTACTGGAATGTTCTGTAGCTGTATATATACTGTATGTGTTCTGGCCGGAGGCAGTTCGCTTCGCACTCTTGTATGTGCAAGTGCTGAATAAACCTTCGTTAAGTGAAGCTAGTGTTCGTCATTCATCTAATTACACCTCCTACATGACAATATGTTGGTGCAAAATCAGGTGCAAATTAACATTTTGGGCATAGGAAATTTGACAGGACCAACAAAAAACGTCATAAACGGCGGGGAAAACATTAATTCCGGGAACGTAAAAGCAGGGTTGTACTGTATTGTTTTTGTATGTGCATTTAGTATAGGCATGTTTCAACTCTAACACCTGCCAGTGAGTTTACAGAATGTCGACAACACCAAGTACACAAAATGCTAAATGCACTACAAGGAATTACCATTGGTTGGCAACCAATATATCCCTTTCAGAAGCATCTACGTTAACCAGTATGCGTAGCGTTTTCTGCAGACGAGTGACAATTTTAATAAACTTCTCATTCACTGAGGTAATGTTATAAACATACCCTCTCAGACCTCACACCTGACTGAAGAAAGACTTCAAAGTTACTTCGTTGTTCTGTCTAAGGCAGTCGACAGTTTATCTGTTTTGAGATAAGAGCAACCAAATCAGAAAGAAGATGGTACATTAGCTGCTCCTACCTGAGCAAGTGTGATCCTTTCTTGGTTCAAGGAGAGAAAAAAAAGCTGTCTTTTAAGAAGAGCTAATGTTCTTTTCATTCTTACAAGTGTGTTTGCGAATTAAACTTGGCATCAAATCCTGCTGTGCGCGTTGTGAATCCAGTCTAAGGCAGCGTTTCTTACAACTGAGCAAAAAAAGTAAGACAATCTCACACTCAACATTGTGCATTACATGATGCTCACCCACTAGCAGGATTAATCCTGATGAGGCATGTGCTTCAATTCGTCAAACAGATGTTGCTGCCCCCTCCCCCACACCAATTTTTCATTATTATCCTAATTTTGACACACACACACACACACACAGTCATCACTTTCCCAGTAGCCATGCCACATCTTGTCTACGCAAGCAACTGATCATAAAGTCCATGGCACTGGTGTGTGTTAGTGTGCGCGCGCACGCGCGGACATGCGTTTTTGTTTCACAAGTTATATAATCATTAGATATATCACCACTTTAGCATCTACATTAATTTCATTTTTTAATTTTTTGTGGTGTGCAGTTTTCTTTCTTTTTCATTGCTCCACCCCTTCAATAGTACTGGAGATACAGTAAAACATGAACACACACTAAAGTTTTTCACATTATGATACATATAAGTATACAAATAATTACCACATTTACCTTCTACAGCCTTAGGTATCCTCCTGGGCGATGTCTTTGAAGATTTTTCTTGTTTTGATGGCATATTAATTGTAATTTTATGGCCAATTTGAAATGGTCCCGTTACATTTGTTATACTGTACATAACAGACGATGCTGTTATGAAAAAACAAACTCCATAAGTCTCATGCAGAAAAAGAGAAAATGAGATATTTGGAAAGTAAGTCCACAAAAAACTTCTCTCTTAAAATCTATTACAGTATTTGCAATTAGTCATGGAACAGATAAACAATGTACTGAAAAATAATATTTCATTTAGAATGTTTATTTTGAATATGTGCTTCAATTAATTCATTGATGAAATATTCTCTGGTTATCAACGGTAATAGCACCTCATTAAATTTTTGACAGCTCTAGATGTAGTCATGATTCCTTAAGTATCTTTGTGCACTGGATACGTTAACACGCAGAGGCGTGTCAACTTCCCTCATCCCCCTGAGCACTTCAGAATGTGCTTATGTTATACAGCTCAATTGGGATCCCTATGCGTGTTTGCAGCTGTGGTCTGGTATTGCTGTTTCCATCTTATTGTTTTTGGGAAGAAAATGTTACAAGATCGATCTTTTACAGAGAAATACATTTTGTAAATTATCACTAGAAGCAGCAGGGAGAATGAACTTCTCCAATTGTGATGTTTCTTCGACAGAATCTCCAAGTACCAGTTGTCAGCCATGTACATAAGCTGGTATCCATCTAATTCTAAGAGAAATTAAAATTCTTCAGGATCTATCTACTGTGTCTGAAAGCGAGTGTGAAATGTTCGGGAAAAGAGCATGGTTTAGTGACACATTTGACTGAAAGTAAAGTGATTTTCATCCAGTGTGCATGTGTGACGATTCAGCCTTAGAACACAAATGTGGATCCTATCAGTGTCTCCGATTTGTAACATATCTTAAGGAGTATGCCATGAAGTTCTGGGACAGCAGCCGGATAATGTAGACTTTTTGCCATGATACTTTGACTAACAACTATTCACCTATCTTCAAGTGACTATTTTGCACTGTAGGCTGCTGGTTCACATCGCTAACTTTATACCAAAAACTGGTGCTGAGATGCTACATGAGTGACTCTCTGACTCTGTCGAGTTTTGTGCCTTCTATGAATATTGCTCCACCTATAGCGTGCAGGTGCATATGTAATGGTGATACATGTGCGCTCTTTGTTAGGGTGCGCAATTGAAGAGTTAAAATTCAGATATCAAAATTAGCTCTCTAAAGTGTCATTGGTCATAAAATGTTTTCTTCCTAAAAAGATTAAAGATATCACCAGGTCCCATCTTTCACTAAACTTATTTCCACTGATTCTGAATCCCAGAAGGATCAAGATTTCCAAGGTACAATAATACATGCAATGTCCTGACGATGTTCAGTTATGACTGACTTACTGGGTTTCAAAAGGTGAGTGTGGCAATCATGTTCTACACCTCTTTCATGCACTGTGCCTATTGTCTGACCAACATATAGACTGGGAGATGAGTCTTTGGTATTGACAGCTCAGTAACGTCGTCCTGTTGTCTAGCAACCGCAGATAGCCAGCCAATGAAAAATTGCAATCTCGAGCAGAGAGCAAGAGCTAAATTGCCTTTCTGCAAAACTGACGCACATGTGTTGGAAGCATACTAGTAAGCATCTCACGTGCAACTGGTCATCCTTTGTGTTAATAGGTAAGTTCTTAGTTTATTTTGTATTTGTTGTTTTAGTGTTTATTTACTTCTGTTTCCTTTTAAACAGTGCCCAGCGAGATGAGTAGTGCCAGCCCAACACATGAAGTGAAACGGAGGAAGAAAAGTGTGCTACACAGCCAGGTCTGCAAATCTGTGTTCAGTTAGAAACTACTTTGAAAACAAAAAGAAAAAAGATGAGCCTTATTTCCTGTTGTTCAGCTGTTAAGAGGTCTGCAGCAGCAGCATTGAGAATACGCAAGAATACTGTTGTTACAATACGGAAAGAACAGTACAGCATAGACTGTGGCGAGAGTGGCTCAGCAAGGCTGCATACCCCAGGAAAGAAACAGCCGAGGAAGGAGCGAGTGACAGCTTTGGACGATTTCCAGAAAGATCCCATTCGTAGTCATTCAAATGGCTATTATTAGAGAAGGCAACAGCCCTTTCTACTCACATCACTTCCGAACAATGATCTTTGCGAAGCAAATTCTCATTACGTACAGTGCTGAAAGACATAGGCTTCAGCTGGTCAGTGTTTAACGGACACAAAACATTGAGGGAAAGGGCAGATGTGGTTGCACTGCAGTGCAGATTTCTGCACAGAATCGTGGGTGTGAGATTTGGAAATATAGTGTGCATAGATGAAACGGAGGTTAATGTCAGCGATTCATTACATAGGGGCCGGAGTGATGGAACACCAGAGTGGACCAATGCAGTGTCTGTTGGAAAAGGAAGGTGAATTATTGTTTCACATGCAAGTACAACGGACTGTTATGTGCCAAACTGCCTGTTAACATTTCATTCAAAAAAGACAGGTGATTACCACGAAAAGACGAAAAGTGTGGTTTTTCAAAAGTGTTTCGAAACATCCCTTATGTCGAATCTGACAAGTCCATCAGTGATCGTCATGGGCAATACCCTGTATCATTCCACTGTTCATTATAGGACACTTAACTTTGGAAACGAAAAAAGAAGATACTATTCAGTGGCTGAAACAACGAAAAGTGGATTTCAGCAAAGATATGAAGAACGCAGAACTACTGAGAATTGTGATACAATAGAAACCGCAATTTCCTACATAAGTAGTCGATGAGATTGCCAAAGAGCACAAGCATGAAACTGTTCAGCTTCCTCTGTACCACTGTCACTTCAATGCCATTAAAGGGTTAAAGGCAAAAATAGAAAATTACATTGCTGTAAACAATAAAAAAAATCATTATCTCTAAAGTTGAAACTCTGCTTGTAGCAGCTATCAAGCGACACGCGAGACATGGACAAAGATTGTGAACAGTACTGCAAGTGCCATCAAAGAGGCAGCCAAAAACAAAGGCATTGGGTTGGGGAAGAAAGCACAGAAAATTTAATTACACAACTGGGAAGGAGCAGTGATAATTTGGGTAGTGCTGAAAAAGACTATTTTAGATCAGATTCTGACAGTAATGGTTGTATTTTTCCATTAGTATAACTACAACACACTCAAGAATGTAATGAGTGAGCATGCCATTGATTCATCATAATATTGTGAGTACCATCTTCAGATTATACTTGTTAATATACTGACAAATTAATCATCTAGTCATTGTAGAACTGATTAATATTGATAATATTTAACAACGGAAACAAAAACTCCGAATGTATAACGATCTGAAAAAATAGTTTTCATTTATATTGCAAAGTTTGACAAATAACTTTGTGATATTTCAGCATATTAGATACTAAATAGCTCTGCCCAATTTTTCGAGATTATATATTACAGGTAGTAACTGTAAATAAATTCATGCATACAAATATGACCTGCATGTTACCGAAGCTCTTATTTCTGCTACTAGAGAATGCGTACAAGAAGAGACTGAGTGCGGAGTGCTGTAAGCCACATTCGACAACATTGGAGTCCGCCTGCCTGATCTGTCAATACCAATTACTTGCCTCACAGACTACAGGCTTCACCACAATGGCAAAGTACTCTGTAGATTCCAGTCCTCTGCAATCCCATATCATCCGAGAACAGTGTAAGTCTTTGTAGGCATGCAGAATTTACCAATGACATGTCTAGTGACAGTTAATTTTATTAATTTTTACATCCGAATTTTAGCTCCATTAGTGCACATTCTGACAGAGAGCAAGCATGTAGTATCATCATTATGCACGTGCCTATGCATCAAAAATGGAGCAAAATTCGAAGAGGGCGTGAAACTCTACAGAGGTCGCTCATGTAGTGGGTGCATTTAAGCATGTCTCTCGACTTCAATTTTTGGTATAAAGTTAGCGAAGTGAACTAGTAAACTCCAGTGCAAAACACACACCTGAAGATACCTGAATGGCTGTCGGCCAAAATATAATGGCAAGAAATGAACATTATCTGACCGCAATCCTGAAACTTCATGGAATACTCTTTATACCAGGAAAATTGCAAGAATCACAGATCCTATGAAATCTACAGCACATTAAACCAAATGATTTCATTTATACATGAAAGCAACATAAAACAATCAGTACATTGTCAATTATCGAGGTGGAAAGAAAACGGGATTTCAGGAACAATAGTTCTTCATTGGGACTTGTCTACTTGTGGCTCGCATGAAAAAGCTAAAAATTAGTGACTATCAGTCTGGAGACACACTCTAGAACATTCCAGTTTTCAGCAAAATCATGTTAGTTTTGACACTGCTTCACTTTAGTAACAGTTCTACCGGTTACGAAGAAAATGGGTTATTAAATATTAGAAAAATTGGTGCTAAAGTATTTACAACAGTCCACGCTGCATTTCATTCATATTAAAAGATTTGCATTGACAGAAGCCTACTGGGTTGTTTAAAGAGCAAACACATTTCAGAAGTATATTCCATAAGAAGGTTTGGAATAAAAACATTTGTACTCTGCAACTATCACACTTCTTACATCTTGGG